>NC_063188.1:100128822-100792822 GCF_023159225.1 Perognathus longimembris pacificus | reverse complement strand
AGCTGATGAGTCATCTATGATGCCACTCAGAATTAACGCTTGAATAACTTTCTTAAATGATACTGTGTTGTTTTGCCACAACAGACATGTGATACATGAAATGTTCCATTGCTTTTGTGATCGTTGTTTTGTATTGTGATCTTGAAGGAAATACTTTAGAATCCAGTCACACTCAAAACTAGGAAAGTACTGCATGCCTACTTAGTAAGATAGATAGAACATGAGTGATCCCTGAGAAAATGTGTAGCTGAGTATTTTACAGTGCCCACTTTGAAGAGTATTGAAATAAAGAAGAACTTGTATAGCAGAAAAGGATCTTGGGAATAGATAGTCTTTGTGTTCAGACCATCTCTCCATACACTCTTCTAGAGCATTTTAAGGCTGTTAAGCATAGGCTAATGACAAACAAGACTTGGAAAATAAACCCCGGTTCACTTGTCCTGTAGGGATACAGCTACAAAGATTGTCTTACACTGGTGCCTAGAGCTCCTGACACTGAGCCCCAGTTACTTCTAATGACAAGGTATTGGATAAAGGACTTTGCATTCACTTCTTTCCCTTCTCTATTTCAATTTCCACTTTCCTGCCTGGGCTTTTTAGGATCAACTCGAACTATTTAAACTTTAATTGTTGGTAAAGTGTCTTTTTTTATTTTCTGGGAGGACCAAAAACGGAGAAAAATTTCCCTGGAGTAAGTCAATGAAGAAATTAATATAGTAATGAATTCAGATTGATCATTCTGTCTATTCCCAAATTCTTGAGTTTGAGGGAGCTTACTATGGTCTAATCTCTATTGTCTTTTAAATGCAAATAAGAATAACAAATATCTTATTATACAGATCTTCTTTCTCTCTTCCCAAATTGTATAATGCTTTGAAAGCAAGCTCTCATGTCCAGGAGTATACTATGTTGGTCTGAAAAAATTAAGCACGTATTTGAAAAATGAATAGTTTTTTGAACTAATGTTCTTAAAGCCTTTACATAATGGCAGTTTTTATGGCTCAGTGTTGACAAAGGAGAAGGAAACTCTGAATGCCAACTGTGTACATTTGCAAAATAAACTATTGAATAGCTCAGGGAAGAGGAAAGAGATTTTTTTAAACAAATGAACAGGCCCACTTGAACAAGGTTTGTTTAAAAGTCATTAGTAACCTTTGGCATTTCATTTGGACTTATATATGCTTCCTACTGGGGCCACATGAATATTTGAACATCACACTAGCAAAACTCAGACGCAGCCAGGCAGTGGAAGGAAAGTATAAGAACTGTCTTCAGCTCTCTGTGAATGAATTTGCAGGATAAAGCTGAGGAGTCTAGATATATCTATGTAGTTCTTAAATATGCAAAAGAGATGCAAATGAGATGTGTTTTTGTAAACAGAACTGCATTTGTCCTTTCAGTAGCCATGATTTGAGTTAAACATCTCCCCTTTTTATCATTATTTTTGTAGCATTTGCCATCAGAAAACATAAGGAATCATTCAGATTTCAGTCCAGATATATTTTAATTTACCCCAGAAAATATTGAACATGAAATATATGAATGTTCATAGCCATACTCATGATAGTCAAGAAAGTATGAGCAACCCAATTGTTCATCAGTGGGTGAACAAATCAAGGTTTATACAGGCAATGTAATGGCATGCAAAACAAAAAGAAACAATATGAATGAATATAAAAAACACCATATTGATTCAAAGAAGCCAGGTATACAATGTTATATACTGTATACCGCATTTAAATGAAATTTTTAAAATAGGAATCTATAATAGAGAGCATGTCAGTGATCGTCTAGAGACAGAAGAGAAAGAACTATAAGGGGCATAAGGGAATGTTTTTATTAGCATATACTTATAGTACAATAGGGTTTCATTAGGATAATTCCCTAATATCTAAAGTGTACTTTATACATATTCACTACTTCTATAATACTCCCTTACCCCCCTCGTGAGTGGAATGTTTGATGTGATAGCTCATTTATAGCAATGGTTATATGAGTTTTTTATGTCAAAATTCATTTGAATATATAAACTCAAACTTCATTTGAACTTAGATTGGGACATTTTATTGTATGTAACATAGTCCTTGATAAAGTTGATTTGAAATAAAAGCTAGCTACATCTTTCACCACATTTTAATTTGAATAGCAAACCAATTACTATCATTGACTCAGAAAGTTATTTTTTTCAGGGACTCAGGCAGAGTTATTACCTTGTACTTAGGAATTTAACAGAAGTTTATAACTCAAGAGAAAATTAATATCAAACAATATAGAAGAGGCATGAGTAGAAGAGGAATGATAGAAAGGAAAGGGGAGCAAAACAGAGGAAAATAAAACTACATTTGATCCAATAGAGAATTTTGCCTGCTGACAATTTTCTATCACATCTTTTTTTGCCAGTCCTGGGCCTTGGACTCAGGGCCTGGGCACTGTGCCTGAACTTCTTTTGCTCAAGGCTAGCACTCTACCACTTGAGCCACAGCACCACTTTTGGCTTTTTCTGTGTATGTGGTACTGAGGAATCAAACCCAGGGCTTCATGCATGCTAGGCAAGCCACTAGGCCACATGCCCAGCCCTTTCTATCACTTTCATGATCCCAAACTTCAGTGAACATCAGCGTCATCGTTAGAACTAGTAAACATGGAGATTCTAGGCTTCATCACAGAGACCCTGATTCTGTGGGCATGGAGTGGGGCTGGGAATTGGTAATCTTAGCAAAATTGAAGATGATGCTAATGCTCTGGGGGAACAAGACACTGTGAGTAGACCTGATTTATAGCACTAATGGGATTCCAAAGCAAGAGTGAACATTCGTAATTATTGTTGACATTTGTTCTGTTTTCATAGCTGGGTCATGCAATGTAGGTTCAGTAGTTTTGTATTATGGAGGATAAGGGATGTTCTGACAAGAGCACTGTGGCTATGGACATAGTTCAGGGGTAGAACATTTGCCTAAGCTGTGGGGGGGTCCTTAGTCTTAATCCTCAGTACTGCAAAGGCAGTGGGGCTCTGAGTATGTTGATGGGAAGAGGTGAATGACCATATGGAAATAGATCCTGGTTGCTTCTCACTCCTTTCTTAGAAATTTCCTAGTGTCATTTGTCAGTGTGAGCCAGAGCCCTTTTGTCCTGAAGTCAGAATGAGACAGCTGATTGTCTAAACCTTTTCAGATGGGAGTTAATGGTTTTGTGGTCCCCAGAATATGCAATTAATGAGTTTCACTGTACTGACATTTTTAATGTCAACATTACCAACAGCAGATGGGAGATGTCTGCATTGGGTGTCTGTTTCCAATTACGATCTTTAATTTATGATAAATGAATACATTTCAATCATGTCTGCCTTGTATTTGGTGCATGCTTGGTTGATCAACAATAAGAGCTGCTGGGAATATTTTGGCACACAATGAGAACACTGAGTCAGCCCATAGGAACAAGGCTCACTGTTTTAATGATTCCTTAAATACTTACACTAATCCAGAAAAACTCTGAAAAGGGCAACAAATGAGCTTATTTTCTTCCATATCTGTATGTGAAAATTTAGAAAACCAAGAAGTAAAAGTATCTGTAGGCATCACCATCCTAACCCAAACCCTTTAAGCATCCAACTATATTCTTGCAGTCTTTGGATTGTGCAGAGAATCATGTAGATAGGTGTAATTAGATATTGATTGCTGAATTTGTCCTCTAATATATCATAAGCTTTATTTACCTGGGTTTGAATAGTCTATTCTGGTTATCTATTCCTCGAACAAATCACCCTCAAACTTAATGACTTAAAATAAGAAGATTAATTTCATTTAACAACGTACAATTTTGGCAGGACTTGGCAGGACAGCTGGACTCTGTTCCTCGCAGCATTAACTGGGGCATTTCGAAGGCTGGGGGTTAGAGTCATCTGATGACTTGCTCACTCATGTGTGCCTGTCCATGCTGGTTGTTGGCTGAAACCTCACTTTGGGTAGTCAGCAGAAACATTACTTGTGACCTTTTCAGGTTGCCTAGACTTCCCTAAAATATGGTAGCTGGATTCCCTTCCTATGAAAAAGTAAGCCAAATAGGAGCTGTATTATATTTTATATTTGTTTTCAGAAGCCATACAACATGACTTCGTCACCAAATATTGGCATAATAGTCCATCCAATGAATAGAGATAGCATAATCATAGTCATTTCATGTACAGTTACATTTAACTTGTTACCATGACCAGTCGGTGACTAACTTCTTTATTTAGCAAGATCTAGAAATAATTATACATTGCATTCTACCCATTAGTTTCCAAAAGAGAGGTTGTGTTGCATATATGTGTTACATAAAGGTGCTCCGATTTTCAAAGGTCTAGCATAATCAGACCTTAACTGAAATAAGATCCTTTTAAGAACTAGAGCTGCCTTCATAGGTGATGACGTTAGAAAGCGATGAGAAAGAGAGTAGATGGTCCTACCTTACAATCCCCAAGGAAGTTGAAAGTATCCCAAACTGTAAAATTTATACCATTTCCAATTTAACATAGACTGACAAAAACCAATGCCCTAAGCTTATTTGGCATCAGCAGATACAAGGACTAGAAAGTCACCATGCCTCCATAGTATGAGTTAGGATTGACAAATGGTGGTCACAAATATAGTTAGTCTTCCCTAGGGTATATGAGGCACTTAGAAATTAGTTTTGTTGGGATTTTGTCTATATAAGCCAAATGATTTAAAAATAGGTGACAAAATTCATGGACCTATTTGAGTTAATGATGAATATTTGAAATTATAGGCTTCTAGCATATTTCATGTGCATCATTAATGTGAGCACATGTGAATATGTAGAAAACTACAAATGATTATTCATTTTCTGGTCATACTAAACACAGATTTCAGAATTTGATAATGTAAACTTAGAACCACACAAATTCCAAACCTGTCTTTTCTTGAGCCTTTTGTTCTCTAATCACTACATCCCCAGAACATAACTATATCCCTTCTTACCATATACAATAGCATGAACAGAAAAATTCCTTCAGAAGAGCCTAGGGAATACTTGGTTCTTGGCTGGATCCAGAAGTAGACTTTCCAGTTTGTCTCAGTGAATCGCAGCTACCAGAATTCCTCCCAGAAGTTTTTAAGAGAAGCATTGGAAAGTGTTGAGCCCCTTCTGTGGCCTGGGGCTGGAGGCCCAGGGAAGTGACTCAAATGCCTAGGTTTAAGGACAATATTGAACATAGCCAAAGGTGATAGAAAGAAGTTAAATCTTTTCGATAAATGCCTTGCAGGAGAGTATGATAGCAAGTGAGTCACTGTAGGATAGAAGAACATCCAGGGTGAAAGGCAGCAAAGGAAGAAAAAATCCTCATGTTGAATTACAGAGAAGTAGATTCTATAAAGACATTCAGATTTGAAGAAAAAAAAACATTGAGTTTTAGTTCAATAGTTTTAAAACAGTTTTGAAAGCTCTAAGCACTATGCAGATGATCATCAACCATCTTTCTTGACCTAGAAGTAGAATTTGATCGTTTATCAACATCTCTACCTGAAACACTTTTATTTTGCTGTCAGAGCATCAGACTCATTTAGTTTTTCTCGTAACTTCTGGCTAGTCTTTCTTGGTCTCACATGCTGATTACTCTTCACTTTAGACCTTTCAACACCAAAGTGCCCAGAATTCAGTCCTTGTACTTTGTCTTGTCTGTTTAGTGACACTTTCCTCATGTTCTCATCTATTTACATGGATTTATATAGCATTTATATGCGCTTGACTCCCATATTCATATTCTCATTACAATGTCTTCTCTGAATCATCCCCACTGATCCATCCATTATATTCCCTGTCTTAAGTGATGGCCACACCATCATGGCATTAGCCTTCCCAATGAGCAAAATTAACACTGATGATATTTTGTAAAAAGTATAAAAGATGTCCATCAAGACGCATGATACTTATAAATTGATTTTTTGAATAGTAGTGTGTGTGTGTGTGTGTGTGTGTGTGTGTGTGTGTGTGTTATTTGAAAAGTGAATGCAGGAAAAACAGAACAAAATCCTCAGAGCAATTAAGTACCATGTTTGTTCTTCAACCAGCCTACGCAAAGCTCTACCCTAGGTAAAATCTTCAGGGTTTTTTCTCTATACTTGGCTTTGACATTAAGTGCTTTATAAACGAATCTTCTCTCTTTTCTCTGATTTTATAATCTGGATCTTGTGCAATTATCTTAAAGGATCATGCTGGTCCATGTCTGACACCTATGGTTGCTCATAAAAACACATGCTGAGGTATTAGAAGATTGACAAGTTGAAGTAATACATTTAATACCAAAAACATAATACATAAAAAGAAAATAGATAATTTAGACCTCATGAAAATAAACCTTTCCTATGGCTAAGTTTTTTGTTTGTTTGGTTTTGCCTATGGGTGCCCAATTGTGCCAGCACCAGTTGTTGGAAAGACTGTTATTTCTCCTTCGTTAAATTGTTTTGGATACTTTTGTCCATTAAAATTCAACAGGTGTGTTTACATATTTCTATTTCTTGATTCTCTATTCTATTTTATACATATTATCATCAGCCGCCCCACACATTTTCTGTCACTATCTGTCTTTCATATCAGGGAAGGCGAGAGCCTCTTAGTTAGATAAATCTTGGAGGGATAAACAAGATTAGAGATCAATTTCTTATCGATATGCACATAGTACTTTGCATTTTATTAAATTAGCTTTTGTTACTTGAAATGATGTAAACTAACAAGTATATAATTATAAAATTAATAAGTATGCTGCCATTCTGATGTGTGCTTGATTACTGTAACTGTACAGTAGGATTTAAGTGAAATGACTTCTCACACTATTCTTTTTCAGAGTAATTTTAGCTAGTCTAGTTCTAATGCCTTCCCATGTAAACTCTTCAAAAAATTGTGTATTCATACAAAAATATTTCTGGAATTTCAATAAGAATATGATTATCAGTTTAAGAAAAATTGGCATCTTTGCTACACTTAATCTTACAATCCATGAGTATGCTGAGGGTTGTGTTTTTTTTGGTCTATTTATTTATTGTTATTGCAAAGGTGATGTGCTGATGGGTTACAGTTACATAAGTCAGGCAATAAGTACACTTCTTTTTGAACAGTGTCACCTCATCCCTTGCCTTCTCTCAGGTCCCCTCCACAAGTTGTATAGTTCATTTTCAACGTAGTATCTAGTGAGTATCACTGCAGCACTTGTTCATCCTATGTCTCTCCATTTCTGTGCCTCCCCCTGACCCTTCTCCAAACCAGATAATAGAAAATAGAAAAGGCCCCCAAACTAAAAACAAACAAAAATAACCTTCTTGTTTCCATTTCTTAGAGTTCATTTTGATTAATACCATTTTATATGATCATATGCACATAGCTATTGAGCCCTTGTGAGCCTGTCCTAAGAATGTATTTCTGTGGTATCACTGTATGAATGTTTAGAGTTCTGTATAATTAATTATGTCTAAACATCACGGTGATCAATGTATACTCACCGAACAAAAGAGGCCCTACATATATCAAGAAAATTCTCACAGAACTACAGAACAAGATAGACCCAAACACAATCATAGTGGGTGACTTTAATATCCCACTCTCTCCAAGAGACAGATCCAACACCCAGAGGATTAGCAAGGGAGCTGAGGACCTAAGTAACACCATATCCCAAATGGATCTGACAGATCTATATAGAATCTTCCACCCTACAGAGACCCAATACACCTTCTTCTCAGCAGTACATGGATCATACTCCAAAATAGACCATGTCATAGCCCACACAAAGAACCTCAGCAAATACAAAAGTATTGACATCATCCCATGTATTATATCTGACCACAGTGGAATCAAGGTAACCCTCAATAACAACGGTTACCACAGAGGCTATACACACTCCTGGAGGCTAAACCCCACACCGTTATCCAACACTTGGGCCACAGACCAAATTAAAGATGAAATTAACGAATTCATAAGCCACAATGACAATGAAAATACATCACCAAGAAACCTATGGGACACAGCTAAGGCAGTACTGAGGGGCAAGATCATGGCCCTCAGCACTCACATTAAAAGAATGGAAACAGAGCAGGTGAATACCCTCACGATGAAACTGAAACAACTGGAGAAACAAGAAATGATCAAACCTAAAATGACTAGGAGGAGAGAGATCACAAAGATTAAAGAAGAGATAAATCTGATTGAAAATAGAAAAATCATTCAACAAATAAATAAGACTAAAAGCTGGTTCTTTGATAAAATAAATAAAATTGACAGACCCCTTGCAAGACTTACAAAAAAAAAGAAGAGAAGAGACTCTTTTTTTTTTTTTTTTTTTTTGCCAGTCCTGGGCCTTGGACTCAGGGCCTGAGCACTGTCCCTGGCTTCTTCCCGCTCAAGGCTAGCACTCTGCCACTTGAGCCACAGCGCCGCTTCTGGCCGTTTTCTGTATATGTGGTGCTGGGGAATCGAACCTAGGGCCTCGTGTATCCGAGGCAGGCACTCTTGCCACTAGGCTATATCCCCAGCCGAGAAGAGACTCTTATATGTAAAATCAGGGACTCCACCGGAAAAATAACAAGAAGTACACACGATATTCAAACAATCACAAGGCACTATTTCCAGAACCTCTACTCACTAAAAACCAATAATTTTACAGAAATGGATCAATTCGTAGAGAAGTATAAACTGCCCAAACTGAACCAAGAAGAAATAAATCAACTAAATAAACCAACAACTTACAGCGAGATACAGGGGGTAATCAAGAGCCTCCCAACAAAGAAAAGCCCAGGCCCAGATGGATTCACCAATGAATTCTATAAAACCTTTAGTGAGGAGCTAACACCAATACACCGCAAACTCTTCCGTGAAATAGAAACAGAGGGAGAAATCCCAAAATCATTCTATGAAGCTAATATCATACTCATTTCCAAACCAGGCAAAGACCCAACAAAAAAAGAGAACTACAGACCAATATCACTAATGAACACAGGCGCAAAGCTCCTCAATAAAATATTAGCTAACTGGATCCAGAAACTGATCAAGAAAATTATACATCATGACCAAGTAGGCTTCATCCCACAGTCACAGGATGGTTCAACATCCGTAAATCAATCAATGTAATTCACCACATAAACAGAACTAAAATCAAGAATCACATTGTTATTTCAGTCGATGCCCCAAAAGCCTTTGATAAAATACAACACCCATACTTATTAAAAGCTCTGGAGAGAACAGGAATAGATGGAACATTCCTCAAAACAATAAAAGCCATATATATATATATATATATATATATATATATACAACAGACCAACTGCTAACATCATATTAAATGGAGAGAAACTTAAATCATTCCCCCTAAACTCAGGAACAAGACAAGGATGCCCACTCTCCCCACTTCTTTTCAATATAGTGCTGGGATCCCTAGCCATAGCAATAAGGCAAGAGGAGGACATCAAAGGGATCCACATTGGCAAGGAAGAAATCAAGCTATCCCTATTCACAGATGACATGATCTTGTATCTGAAAGACCCAAAAAACTCAGTCCCCAAACTCCTACACCTAATAAACCATTTTGGCAAAGTAGCAGGATACAAAATCAATCCACAAAAGTCAGCAGCTTTTCTGTACACCAGCAATGTACTAGCAGAAAAGGAAATTATGGAAACAATTCCATTTACAGTAGCCAAAAAAAAAAATACCTAGGGATCAACCTAACCAAGGATGTGATGAACCTATTTAATGAGAACTATAAAAATCTAATAAGGGAAATCAAAGAAGACATAAGGAGATGGAAAGACCTCCCATGCTCATGGGTAGGCAGAACCAATATAGTGAAAATGGCCATATTTCCCAAACTGTTATACAAATTCAATGCAATCCCTATCAAAATCCCAGTCACATTCTTCACTGAAATAGAGAAAGCAATCCATAAATTCATATGGAACAGCAAAAGACCTAGAATAGCCAAAGCAATTCTAGGCAAAAAAAGCAATGCAGGAGGTATCATAATACCAGACTTCAAGCTCTACTATAGGGCCATCATAACAAAAACAGCCTGGTATTGGTATAAAAACAGACTGGAAGACCAATGGATCAGAATTGAAGACCCAGAAATAAAACCACACTCTTACAGTCAGCTGATATTCGACAAAGGAGCTAAAGACATACAACGGAATAAACAGAGCCTCTTCAACTACTGGTGCTGGGAAATCTGGGCAGCCATATGCAGAAAACTCAAGGTGGACCCTAGCCTATCACCATGCACCAAGATCAACTCAAAATGGATCAAGGACCTCAACATCATACCTGAATCCTTGAAACTACTGAAGGACAGAGTAGGAAAGATGCTAGAACTTATAGGCAAAGGAAGGAACTTCCTGAATAGAGTCCCAGGGGCACAACAGTTAGGGGAGAAAATCAACAAATGGGACTACTACAAAATAAAAAGTTTCTGCACAGATAAGGACATAGGCACCAAAACAGAAAGACAGCCAACCATATGGGAAAGGATCTTTACCAGCACAGCAACAGACAAAGGCCTAATATCTGTCATCTACAGAGAACTCAAAAAACTAAGCCCCTCCAAGCCCAGTAAACCAATTAGGAAATGGGCAAAGGAACTAAAGAGAGACTTCACAAGAGAAGAGATAAAAATGGCAAAGAAACATATGAGGAAATGTTCAACATCCCTGGAAGTAAAGGAAATGCAAATAAAAACAACCCTGAGATACCACCTCACCCCAGTTAGAATGGCCTATACTCCAAACTCAGGCAACAACAAATGCTGGAGTGGGTGCGGGGAAAGAGGAACCCTCCTCCATTGTTGGTGGGAGTGCAAATTAGTACAACCACTTTGGAGAACAGTATGGAGGTTTCTCAAAAAGCTCAATATAGACCTACCCTATGACCCAGCCATACCACTCCTAGGCATCTATCCTAAACAGCAAACTCCAAGATATCAAAAAGACATTTGTACTTCCATGTTTATCGCGGCATAATTCATAATAGCCAAAATATGGAAACAACCCAGATGCCCCTCCACAGACGAATGTATCTAAAAAATATGGTACCTATACACAATGGAATACTACATAGCGATTAGGAATGGTGAAATATTGTTATTCGCAGGGAAATGGTCAGAACTTGAACAAGTAATGTTGAGTGAGACAAGCCTAGAACACAGAAAACAAAGGGGCATGATCTCCCTGATATATGACTGTTAAGATGGGGTGATGGAGAGACAGTAGAGACCAGGTCTGTGAAACCAAAAACTGCTTGTCAAATGGTATTTCCCACAGGATTGAGTCAGCGACCCAACATTATGTAACTAAAACCAAACAACTACGCAACATATAAAGGGAAAAAATTGACCTCTCAGTCCAATACAACAGCTCAAAAGCTATGTATGTACGTTCTTATAAGACTACTGTCGACATATTGTCTAATGTCGACATTACATTTAAAGTCCTAGGCGAATTTTCTTTGGCGTAGGCCACGTGGCTACTGTATATGTTCTTGGTACATTGGGTATTGTATATATATATATATATATATATATATATATATATATATATATATATATATCTGCCTGACCTAGGGAAGGGAAAGAAAAACAGGGTATAAGATATCACAAGAAATGTACACACTGCCCTACTATGTAACTGTACCCTTTTTGTACAACACCTTGTCAAATAAAATTGTTTAATTAATAAATAAATTTAAATAAAAAAAATAACCAGAGCCAGGTCAAAAGAAAGTAGTTAATATAAATGCCAATCTACTGTTAAAAAATTATGTCTATGCATAATTTTTGTCTTTTACCATCCACTGTGTTTATTTGTAGATTTATAGGCACATTCTAATTACCACAAATGTAAAAAACCATGCAATCTATATTTCTTTGGTTCTGACTTACTTCGCTTAATATAATTTTTGTCAGGTCTTTCCATTTCCTTATGAATGGGGCAATGCCATTCTTTCTGATGGAAGCATAGAATTCCATTGTGTATATGTATCACCGTTCCTTGATCCTTTCTTCCACTGAAGGGTATCTGGGCTGATTCGATATCATGGCTATGGTGAATATGCTAAATCTGTTCCATTGATTTAAGTCCTCTTTAATTTATTTTACTAGCGTGTTATGATTTTTAGGATACAGATTCTATATTGATTTTGTTCGATTTATACATAAGTATTTTCTTTTTATTGAGCACCTGTAAATGGTGTTGATTTTAATATCAGTTTCCATTTATTGTTAATGTATACAAATGTGATTGTGCATGTGTGTGTGTGTATGTGTGTGTATGTATGTGCATTTTATCCTTTAGCCTTGCAGAACTCATATTAGTTCTAGGAAGGCTTTTTGTTTGTTTTCTTTATATGTTTCTTTATAGATCCCCTGTAATTTCTTGTGTAGTTATGCTATCTGTGAGGGCACAGCTGTTTTTCTTTCTGCTCATTTTAAATTCTTGTTTCACTTTCTTGCCTAATTGCAGTGTCTAGAATTGCTTTTTAAATGTAAATTTCTTATTCAGATATGGTGAGCCCAATGGATTAAAAGATGGTTGCCACTGATAAGAGCTTGTAATAATTGCAGATCCATTAGATCCATTAGGAGGGATAACAGCAAAGGTATGAAGGGCACATGGAGAAATGCCTGTTGTCCTCCGGAGGTAGAGTTGGAAAGAGGAAAACTTGGGCAAAAGCCTTTATTGTGGTTTACATAAAATAAAGTAAACAAGTTAGGATTGACTAGGGAATGGAAGAACTTTTCCCAGTTGTCTGCTAATGGGGTGTAAAATAATTTTGATAAAAATTGGCCCTTGATTGATAAAGGAGGTGATTGGAGTGTACGTTGTGTTGGTTCAATTATTTGCATATAAAAGCTACCCTTTCTGACAAATCCTTAACTGTCTGAAGGAATTGCCCCTGGAAGGGGGCAATTCTTGTGAGTCAGGATTCTTCAAGATATGAAAGCCTCAAATGGAGAAATTAGAAAATGTTAATACAACTTCCAGTATTAAGCTGAATGAAAGTGTTGAAAAGGGGAATCTTTGCCTTATGAATATAAATTTCTTGGTAACATTCACCTTGACCTGCGTTTTTTGTAGATTTTTCTCTATCAAGATAAGGAAGTTTCCCTCTATTTCTAGTTTGTTGAGAGTTTAATATGAATGTATGCTGGAATTTGTCAATTTTTTCTGCAACAATTGAAATGATCGTATGTTTTATTTTCTTCTTTATCCCTGCTTAGAGAATGGATTGTATTGACATTATTGAATGTTTATTTATTCTTTCAGGGTGAAATATTTAGAGATTTGCCATTTATTTCAAACACTAACCAAGTATGAAAACGTATTACTGAAAGTAGCCAGTAAGTGTAGTTTTGCTAGTTAGATATATTGTCTCTGAGCAACAGATTGACCATATTGAATGTTTATAGAAGTTTGCATATCTAGAATAAATCCCTTCTTACACATTTCTTGATTTGCTTTACTCATTTTTAAGAAAGTTTGTGATAGTTGTAAATTTTTCTTATTGTCCTTTTTCTGTACTTCATATTTTTTGATGGCAGAGTACTACTAGACTTATACAGTGATTTATAAAATATGTTCTCTTTTTCCATCCTTTAGAAGATATTGTATAAATTGCTGTTAATTCTTCTTTAAATATTTGTTAGAGTTCTCTAGTGAAACCATCTGGCCTTGAAATTTTTTTTAAAGGCTTTTAATCATGAATTCAGTTTCTTCAATGTTTACTGAACTATGCAGATCAGCAATTTGTAGCTTTTGAGAAAGAGATCCATTTTTCTAACTTTTAAATTTTGTTTGTGAATATCCATTTTTTAGGCTAGATTATACATACTTTGTTTCATTTTGAACACTGGTGATTTGTTTTCCCTCTCTTAAGTTACTGTTAGTCAAGCTAAACTTTTATTGGTTCTCTAGACTTTTTTCATGAGAACTACCTTTTTATTTCATTTATTTTATCTAGTTTTTCTTTGCCCCTGTAATGATTATTTACTTTTCTCTGCATGTTTCGTTTATTTTGTTCTTCTTTTAATATAGCTTATGAGGTATGAGGTCCATTTCTTGTTTTGAAAATTTCCTCCTTGTGCAATGTAAATATTCATTAGTGTAATTTCTCTCTCAGAACTACTTTAGTGGTCTGTCACTCCTTTGGATCCATTTTTACTGAATTTTATGTATTTAAAACATGTTTTGAAGATGCCTGTTTTGATACAGAAATTATTTAAAAGTATGAGTTTATGTACAGTACTTCACTGTAAATGGGTAGGATAGAAGTTTAAAGGACCTCTTGGCCCCGCTGACATCTTTGTGGCAGAGGTTGTCAATTCTCATTTCCTTATACATGGGTAGTCTCTGCTAGTACCCTCCTAGTACCAGAAAGAGGGAAAGAAAAGGGAATGTTTACAATACTTTGTTACTGCAGAGAGGGATTAAACTCCATCTACAACTTAGGTCCCACTAAAACTAAAAGTTCAAGCAGCATTTGGCATTTGACTGGAGTAGAATGGGTATTATTAACTAGGCTTCCCTTTTCCCAGTCATTAGTAAGGTTGTATAAGCTTTTCTTTCTGCTGTTCACAGTCTTCCTGTGTGTACTGATTCTGTTACATTCAGGGATTTTTAAGTATAAGAGAGGGGGGCCTAGGAGGAATGGGATTATCCCATCTTTACCAGAATTGGAAGTCTACGTTTTTTTTTTAAATAACAAGAATGGTTTTTATATGTGAAAATTTAAAATCCACTGCTGTACTGTGTTGCTTCTCAAATATTTTCTTACTTACAGATTTCTGTGTATCTTATTGAAAAAAATTAATTGTACTACATTTTAATACATGTACTAAATTTTAACATTTTAAAATTTCTTAATATTATGACATAAATAGTTCTCCATTCTGTCAAAAATCCTCTTGTTAGTACAATTTTAATAATTAATTGAGCCATTATTCTAGTATTGACCACACAGGCATTTCTAGTTTTACAGCATTATAAATAATTATATAATTTAAAAGTATTTGAGCATTTAGCTTTTCTCTAGTGCAGGTCATTTTATTGGCCTCTTTTCCTATAAATGAAATTATTATGTCAAGGCTTATTATGTTTTGACAAGAGAAAGTTCCTTTCTCACTTGAAACCCAGCTTTATCTGAACACCAATTTAAATGGTGAACTGAGAAAATTCTGAACTGAGAAAAAATGTATTTTCCATTAACCACAATGGAAAATATGATGTGAGATGCAGTATATTATCTTAATGTAAGGGAATGCTACTTTAGAAGCCTCAGGAAATATACCAGGGAAATTCTTTGAAATAATACAGAATATGAAACATTACCAAGGAAATGAAAGTGAAATTCAGATTTGCTAGGACAAAGAGAAGGTGTTTGATGCCATGTCTGAATCCTAAATGTACCGGACAACCAAACTTCATGGCTAGAGCCACATCACTAACTACATTTGTGTTGTATCATATTTTCTTGGAAAACATAAGTACAGCTGGCGGCTAGGCATTTAGCAGCTTGCCTCTGTCCATCTTGGTTCAGGTTTCATACCCATTTCATGCCTATAATTTAATTTCTGAATATGATTGCTAGTGAATATGCAGGTGGGTTCATTTTTGATTTATGGCCATGAGCCTGCAGTTACTTGGCAATACAACTATGTGTCCCTAGAGTCAAATCATTCATTTATAGTCTGAGATGCCTCTATCATCCCCTATTGCCTCTTGCTTCAAAGGTCCACCATGTTGTTTCTATTCCTAACTTAGCTGATGATTGGAAAGAATTCTACCTATCACATGTTTCACCACTACATTTTCCAACGTCATATGTCTGCACCCACATTCTTCTCCTTTTCTCTGGCTACAACAGCAACTGTTTGGCTCTTTTTTTTTCCCAGCCCCTGCAACTTTATTTTTTTTTAAAAAGACAAACAATGAAAAAAAAGTCAACTGTACAAAAAGGCTTGTGGTGGCCGGGTGTGGGCCTGCGGCAGGCCGGGTGGGAAACTAGGCCTCCTGCTGCTGGATGAAGGGGTTGGGGATGGCCTCCATGCCATCCTGCGGGCAGATGAGCACCACCGAAGTGCCCCGGCACACCACCAGGCCCAGCTGCCGCGTGTCCTCTGTGAACTTGTACTGGTCGTCGGGATCTCGCATGTACTCCACGGTGCCGTCCAGCACGAGGTTGAGCAGTGGGTCAAAGCCCTTCAGGATTCCACTGGCTTCTCGGCCTCCCTGGAACTTCACCCTGATGGTCTTGTCAATGTACTTGGACAAGTCCAGGATACTCTCCTTCTTCTTCTTCTTCTCCTTGTCCGCCATTTTTCCGCTGCGTGCCCCCCGGTTTGGCTCTTATCTAAGGCCCGCCTCCTCTTATTTAAGTATTGCCGCCCACACCCTTCTCATTACCTCAGTATTACTGCTTCTGTAATCCTTTCTCTTACAGAATTTTTTTTTATCATTCTTATTAGCATACAGTCATATGCAGTCATAGCTGCAGTCATTCAAATCTCTTTTGTTTCAACCTTCTCCCTAATTCCCCATTGTGATATGCAATGTCAGTGTTCAATTTTCATATTCTTGGCATTCTCAGCACGTTTGATCAAAGTTGATTATTCTCGCCTGCATGAAATTCTTTCTTCACTTGGTTTCCAGGAGTGGTTTTCTTTCCCTTGCTGGATGACCCTTTGGTGTCTCCATCTTTCTTTATTCCATATTTCCATACATTGTAATGTACCCATGTCAATTCTCAGCCATCTACTCTTTATCTACCCACCTCTTCTTAGATGATTTCGTTTCTTTCAATATAATCTATTACCAAGCATTCTTCAAATGTTCCAGCTCTTTCTCTAATTTCTTTCTCTCCACTCTTATATCTATTACCTGATATAATTTTGAACAGAGATCGCAAAATTAACGTCCAAAGTGAACTCTAATTTCTCATCTCTTGAAAACTTGTTCTCTCCAGTGTTTCCTATTTCAATAAATGGCAGCACTCTTTTCATACATTTGCTGAAGTAATAAAAGTTTGGGTTATTTCTATTCTAATCCGTTGGCATATCTCATGCATTATCCTCACTTATATCACCCCTTCTACCAGTATAGTCAGCACCGGTGTCCATGATTTCTCACTTAAATTGCCACAATAGCTTCCTACCCTCTTTGTGCTTTTTAATTCTTACTCTACTATAGTTCATTATTTCTACGATGGATCCTTTAATACTGCATGTTATTCCTATTTTCAAAATCATCTAGCAATATCCCATCACAGTTAGAATAAAATCTATAGTCTTTTATTGTGGCCTATAATGCTTTCCACTGTATGGACACTGGCTTTTTGTCTGACCTTATTTTGGCCACTAGCTCTCTATTCTTTACAGGGTTCAACCACATGCTGCTTCTTGCTCTTCTTCCAGTACAACACACACATTCTCACTTTGGAGACTCTGTACTTGGCATTCTGTCCTCAGTCAAGTACTATCTTCTTTTACTATTTTGACAGGGCTCTCTTTATTTGAGTCTCTGCTCCAGTGTCATCTCCTGTTGAGGCCTTCTCTGTCTTAAATGGTATCAATTATAATTCTGTTCTCAAGAATTTTCTTTTAATAACACCTGTTAGAGTACACATCCAATTATCAAATTTATTTTGTTCATTTCTATATTTCCAGTGTCCAGAAGCATAATACATCGAAGTAGGCATCTAATGAATATTGCTGAATAAATTATTCAATAACTTCCTGAACCACCTTCAGAAAGAGTGCTGTTTGATTTTTGTCTTTTTAAAATTGTGTTTATGCGGGTGACATACAGAAAGACTGCCATTTTATAAGTCATGTAAAGAATACATTTCTTTTTGGACAACGTCACTCCTTCCCTGGCTCTCTCCCAGGTTTTCCCTTCCATCCCTACCCACAAGTTATATACTTCATTTTAACATAGTGTCTAGTGAGTATCACTGCTGTATTTGTTCACCTTTGTTTTTGTCTTAATAAGGTCAGAAGAGCCTGAAGACAAAAGATGGATGGAAATGTCTGGGTTCTTTGAATCTTGTGCTAATCTTCTTAAGTCCTAATGGGAACATTTGAAAACCAGTAAGGCTGCATTTTCAAAGGTATTTATAAATTAATTAAGGTTTATACACACAAAAATTTAGAATGCCTGGGCATTTCCTTTTTAATGGCTCACTTCTCTGATTCCTACTTGATTGGGTCCTGTGGACTGACCATCTTAAACTCAGTTTGGGAGTTACAAATACTACAAACAGTTCATGATTTGGATTTCCAAAAAGCACTTCTGTCTTTAAATTAAAGGATATTTAACAAACAACTTCTCATCAAAAGACCATAAACCTTATTGAGAGAAAATTGACATTGATTTAACTGATAAGAACATTTAAAAATGTTTTCATTCTGCTAGATAAAGCCTCTAGGTCTTCCTCTTTAATCATCTATTGGCTTTGCAAACCAAGCAAAATTTTTTTCATGAGAGCAGCTGAGAATTTTCAACAGAACTCCAAAATTGATGTTCTCTTCTCAGTTCACAGAGGGAAAATATTAGGCTAATACATGAGAATTTTTCAATCTTATAATTCCATCCATAAAATTTTCTCACATTGGTTGCTAAGAGTGTTAGCAGATGACAAAATAATTGAAGTGGCAGCAAATGCAGACTGGTGGAATAATTTAGAAATCCATTTTATGAATGTGTGCTCGTATATAAGTTATATGTATATACACATATATGTTACTCTTCGTTCACAGGACTAAGTTAAATATGACAGAATCTCAGTGCTTCTCACAGAACATTGACTCCCAGATGTGTCACCTCCTGAACCTGATTGACAAACAATTTTTTTCCACAGATATATAAATGCAAATGTACTATGAGCATACTTGGTCATATCCTTTAAAAATTTAAAAATATCACTAAATTTTTTATTTTGTATCTAACCAAAATGAATATAAGCATCATGGGTGTTTATAATTATAAAACAGAAATTGTAGAGTTAGCAAGTTGACCATTGTGGGGTTTGAATTTTTGCTTGAAAAATAATTATAAAAGGAATGATTCTTAGCCAGGCATGGGTGGCTCACTCTTGTAATACTAGCTCCTCAGGAGGCTGAGACCTGGATGATTGCAATTTGAATTCAGCTCAGGCAGAAATTCAATAAGATTCCCTCTCCAAAGTAATCAGCAGAAAACTGGGTTGGAGGCGTTGTTCAAGTGCTAGAGTGCCAACCTTGAGCAAGAAAAGTTAGCAAGCATGAGGTCCCTGAGTTTAAATCCCAGTACCACCCCCCCCAAAAAAGCAGTCTTTCAGTTAAAACCCCACTTATGATTTTTAAAATTTTCTATAATGTTTTGATATATATATGTATACACATATATTTGAGGAAAATGCAGTCAGTATGTCAAAATAATATCAAAACCACTCCTAAGTTCATTGTAACATTTTAACAATAGCCAAGATATGGCATCAACCCAAGTAATCCTCAACAGATAAATGTATACAAATGGGATGTATGTTAAATGATGTAATATATTCTTCTTAAGAAGTAGAAAATTCTGTCATTTGCAAATAAGAATGTACCTGAAGCACATTAAACTAGGTAAAATAAGCTAAGCATGAAAAAGCAAATACTACGTACTATCACATGTGGAATTCAAAAAGTCAAACTATTAGAAGCAGGGAATAAAAGAATGGCAGTTGAGAGGACTGGGGAGGGAGTGATGGACTAGGGAGATGTGGATCAAAGGATATGAAAATTAAGTGAGATGGGAAGAAACACATTCAAGTTCTCTATCCTATCACTTGGTGATGAGTTAGTAACAATTCATTGAATGTATGAAAATTGCCAAGAGATTTTTTTTCTTATGGAAGTTTTTCATAGAATCTCCTAATGAGATTAAGAACTTTTATGAGCACTTGACATGACCATCTGGGGTGCTCTGGTGTGTTTATATGCTCTATACCTAACCAAGACAAATGTCTGCTTATTTAAGTGATAAAAATCCTGCTTTCCCATTGAATTATTTTGAAGCTCATCCTAGATATCACATACATTCACTTATAAGTATCTATTTCAGTATATATGTCTAAAGGATGAGGACTCTTTTAATGGTTTAATAATATATGTCATCATACCTTAAAACCTCAACATGAATTCCTTTGTATCATAACATTTTTGGTCCTTTTGTCTTTTCAAAATGAAATAAATGGCTTACTAAAATAGGATCCAAATAAAGGCTATTGTATCTACAGAAAAAGCATTTCTTTTCTACTGGTAAGATATCAGAAATTTAAGTTATAAATTTTATAGAATGATTAATTCTATTTAGTAATAATGCATTTTTCCCCTTTGTTTGCTGTATTGAATTCAATTAATGGATTTCCCTAATGCAAGCCAACCTTAAGAAACAAGGTTGTTTTTTTTAATGGGCTAGGTTCCGCCGCCGCCTCAGTTTTGGCTGAGGCCCCAAGGCAATAAACAATGCATTCCAATGTGAGGTGTGAGACCACCATGCTGGTCCTGGGAAGGAGGTAGTTACAAACTTGTTTTGTGACCTTTAGCTGACCAGCAATCACCACATCTAAAAGAAGCCAGAGAAGCAGAAGAAAGGGTTGGCCACTAGGTGAGCAGTTGAGAGACAGCTGTAGGAATTCTGGCTGAGGCCTTGCCAGTGGAAGGGCTTGGAAGTAGGGCTTATGTTCACTGTAAGGCTACAGCTAGGAGAGGAGCCACTTAAAAATAGACCTCAGGAGACACAGCACACCAGCTTTCCACTCTGCTTGGGAAATATGAAGGACAGGAATGTGTCAGAAAGCCATCACAAGCACTCCATAAGGGGAACGAATTGTTTTTAGATGTCACCTAGGTGCAATGTTGATATTGGCTCATAACAGTATTAATCAAGGAAGAACTTATTCTTATTTCTCCTTTCACCTATCCCTTGCCCTTGTATAATTCCAGAGGGATCAGTAACCTTCATAAGCAAAATGGCAGAGGAAGAACGGAAGCACTCTATAGAGAAAGTAAAAAGAGAGTGGTCCCTTTTCCCTTTAGCTACTCAGCCTGAGATCAGAGGTAGAAGGAATTTTAATGGAATATTAGAGCCTGTAATCCTAACTACTCAGGAGGCTGAGAACTAAGGATTGTGGTTCAAAAATAGCCTGGAGGAGGAAGGGTTATGAGACTCTTATCTCCAATCACTATAGGCCAGAACTGGAGCTGCGGCTCAAGTAGTAGAGCACTAGTCCTGAGCAGAAAAAAAAAAAGAACAAAAAACCTCCCAAAATGCCTAGGCCCAGAGTTCAAGCTCCAAGACCGGAATTAACTAACTAAAAATAAATAACTAAACAAACAAATAAATAAAGTAACATTAGGCCTGAGATAAAAGGTAGAAGGAGGCTGAACTTTAAAGAGATATTAAAATCTTAATTACTGTTGATACTTTAATTAAATTGAGACACTTCTGTGATAAAGCATAACCAAAACACATGAGTCAAAGGTAATGTCTTAATTGTGATCCAAGAAATAGAGAAGATTGAATCTCAGAATGGATTTAAACTGGAAATAAAGAAATTAATGTAGTTTCCTGATTATACTTCATGAGTCCTTCAACTTCCTAATTACACTTTTATTCCCAAGTTAAACCTAATCTAATTATGTTATATATCTTAAATAATTAAAATGTAAACATCTCAAGTAAAATATCACTGGCGTTTTAATATTTATTAAAATATTATTGAGTTAGGTTAGTTACATTGACCAATGATTAACAATTGTCTTCCCTTAAAATGTCTCCATCTGTTTTTAATATTAAGATCCTATGAGAACCTCCATAAAAGAACTGAGTACTTCCTTATTTTCCGTTGTCTTGAGAATCCATGGGATATTGGAATTCCATGTGGCTGAATATTTTATAGTATTTACACAGAAAATCATTTGGCTTAGTGTTTTGTGCTTTTGTGGGAGTGAATTTCTAGTTACTGGCTCAGATTTTTCAATGATTGTTTACTCAGGTTTCTGTTTAGTCAGTTTTAATAAGTTATATTTTTCTAGGGGATTGTTTATCTAAATTTACAAGTGTGTGAATTTAAGGTTAATCATAAATCTCTTGATTTTTTAAAGCACTAACGAATTTAATCTGATATGTAGTGTCATTTTAATTATGCCTATTCTTCATTTTTAAACTTTCTGTTCTACTGAAGTTTCAAGAAAAATATAGAATCATGCCCTTTATCCTGTCCCCCAGATCATAACATCCTAAATAAAACTATGGTACTCTATCATATCCAGGATATCGACATTGATGCAATCTGTTTTATTGAGCTTTATTAGTTTGTTTGTGCATGGATATGTGTGCATCTAGTTCTATACAATTTCATATGCATGGGTCCAAAAGCATCGTGAAGATACTCAATAACTCCATTGTCATATGAACTTCCATGTTACCCTTTTAATAGTTGTACCTATTTGCTTATTTGCTTCCCAATCTCAAATAGTTGGAAACTACCAATCTGTTATCTAGTTTTTCTTATTGTCATTTGAAGAAAATGACCTTTGAAATTGACTTTTTTGGGCAGCATAATAATCTGAATATCCATTCATGTTGTTGCATGTATTAGTAGTTCATTCCTTTTCATCACTGAGTTAATTTTTGTACAAGGAGAAAGGTTTAAATGAAGTTTCTTTTCTTTCTTCCTTTTTTGCCTATGGATGTCTAAATATTTGAGTCTTATTTGTTGAAAATGCTCTCCTTCCTTCTTTTACTTGCTTTTTGCATCTTCAACAAAAATCGGGAAGACATATGGGTGGGTCTATTTCCGTGTTCCCTATTTTGTTATATTCAACTATATGTCTATCCTGCCACCAGTAATAAACTGACTTAATTACCATTGGTATATAGTAAGTCTTAATCTGAGTAGAGTGCTTCCTCCCACTTTATTATTCCTTTTCAAGACAGTTTTAGTTATTCTAAGGCATGTGTATTTTTATATAAATTTTAAATTAAGCTTATCTGTTTCTACAAAAATCCTTGCTATAGTTTTGCTAAGAATTGCAGCGTCTGTATTTCACGTTAAGAATTGTTGTCTTTTTTTTTGCTGACCCTTATAATAATTGAACATTTTATGTCTATTCATTTATGTGTTCTATGATAGCTATCATAAGTATTCCTTAATATTTTCAGCATATGGATCCTTTTGATCTTTAGTTTGGTTTTTATCTAAGTTTTTTCATGGGTCAGCCTTGTACTTCTGCTTTTCACTTCTTGTATGTAACCCTGAGTGCCTTTTTAAACTAACATTGTCACCAGATGCCGGTGGTTTATTGACTGTAGATAGATAATAAGGAGGCTGAGATCTGAGGATGGAGATTCAAAGCAAACTCTGGCAGAAAAGTGTGTGAAACTCTTATCTCCCACTAACCATGAAAAAGCCAAAGACTGAGATGTGCCTCAAGTGATAGAGCACCAGCTTTGAGAAAAAAGAGCTAAGGGCCATCACCCAGGCCTTGAGTTCAAATCACAATACCAACAGAAATTAAGTGTAACAAAATAAAAGGGCTTTATTTGGAAAGATTATGTTAAATAAATATTATGTTCTATTATAATTAACAGAGAAGAAGAAAGACAAAACAATGTTTTCATAGAACAATAGGAAGAAATGAACAAACTCAAGATTTATCTTAAAGGATAAGAAAAATAACAACAGTCCATCATTTGTACAAGGGATTTAAGCTAGTAGTCATACTGACTAGGAAAGCTCAAAATTGCATCATGTTATTCAGAGAAAAACACAAGTAACTGTTTTTCTTTTTTTCTATGTCCTCAGAAACTGGCAAAGATATCTAATTATACCCTTTGTAAAAAGGAAAAGGGAACATACATTTCTAGAAATCTCACAATCAGTATTCTACTCATCACCACTTTTAGAAAGTGTGATCAAATGGGTTATAATTTAGCCACTAAGAAGCTTAGCATTTGCAATAGCTCCATTATTTTTCTGGATGTCCTCATCACACCAAATAATTTTCCCAGAATGCCCTGAACAGAAGAACTATAGTGTAGGTCTCTTATGATTGCAAACCATACTTCCAAAAACTTGTTTATTTTAATGTTAGATTTTAGAAGAATTAAGGCTACTTGTTAATTATTCTACCCTTTAGAAGGCAAAAATGCCAAATTGCTAAATCACCTACTAACCTATTCTTCTTTAGAATGAGAAATGGCAGCTCAGTTTCCCAGGCTCTAAAGTTCAAAGCCATTTTGACAACTTTGTATCATTGGGATCTTTGCAAACATGTCCTCTGATGAACTGTTCATTCCTATTACCTCCTACAAATCTTGCTCCTTTTCCAGGTTTATTACCAGAAGCTTGGCTTTGTAACTCTCTCTCTCAAGTTAGGAATAATCCTGCATTTATTCTTTACTATCTTTTCCAGTACAGAAACTCATCTTTCTAGAATTTACCACTTCAGTATGATATTCATAAAACTTCAATGATTGATTGAGTTTTTTGGCAATAAAATACAATTTAAAATGTTGCAAAGTAGCTTTTTGGCTAACTTTAGTAATTTACACACAGCCTAATATTTCAGTACTCCCTCGCCATGCCAGCTAGCTTTCAAAAGAAAAATAATTCTAATAATATTCTGGCAAAGAAAATTCTAATTTCACACACAGATAATGACATTATCTGATTTCCAATTTTAGGAAGTTTAAAGAACTTTAAAAAATATCTTCTGCAAATCTTCCTTTGTGAGTTAGTCCATAATACACTTCAATTTTCTTTTAAATATGGAGTTCCCTCAGTTTATTTTTTCCCTCAGTTTAATTTAAATAAGCTAATATAGTACCTTCTCCTTTTCCCCACCAAAGACACATTCCAAGATGTCCCCGTGGATGTATGAAACCACAGAGTCTATCAAGTTTTTCTAATATGACATATGATGGTGTTACATAGCTCAGACTTCATCTGTTCCCTTATATTTTATGCTTAGCTAACTTTATTCTATTACTACTCTTGTATTTGGAGGCTGCTATTAAGTAAAATGCGGGTTACTTAAACATAATCACTGTTGTACCATAATAATCTAGGAATGAAATGGCTACTAAGTACCTAATAAACAAGTACCATATAGAGTATTAATGCTATGGAGAAAGGGTGATTCATGTTCTTATGTTGGATGGAGCAGGATGACGTGTGATTTTGCCATGATACTTAAGGAGAGTATACAATTGAAACCTTGAAAATTGTTTATTTCTGGAATTTTCCACACACCATTTTTGAATTACAATTGGTTACAGGTAACTAAAGCTGTCAAAAAGGGAAACAACAGACACTGAGGGGCAAGTGAATATGCAAAAATTTAGCCTGGTACCTGACATGCAGCAAGCAACATTTAAGTGTTGGCTGTGATTACAATGTAATTATCCATGGAAAGTGTGTACAGACATACTTACACTTGCATTCTATGTGTGGAATATGGGTTATCTAGGGTGAGCCATTTGATCCTTTTGGGAGTCACTTTCTTCTTTTACAAGCTAGAGATAATAATAAATTCCATGAAGAATTAGAGAACAAAAGATAATGAAACTAAAATAGCCAGTACAGGACTTGGTGCATAGCAAGTACTCCATAGGGAAAGCTTTTACTATTATTATTCATCGCTACACATTGGTCTCTGTGATCCCCAGACTAATACACAACTCATTGTCTTTTTGTATCCTCATTTGATCTCCATTCACCATTTCCTGAGAAATCAGACACTGAGGATTCAGCCTTCTCCTTTCTACCATCTACCTGTGCAGTTCAAGTAGTGAATGACTGGGGAGAATACAGGCATGATAACTAAGGGGTATGAGGTTTCCTTGGGGATGATAAAACATTCTGACAATTGTGATAATGCATGAACAAATATTAAAATGTATGAGAAGTATATTTAATAATAAGGACCAGAGCTTTGCTTTTAAAATCATCGATTGAGATATCATTCATGTGCCATGAAATTCATTCATTCAAAGTATGAAAATCATGGGATTTTTTAAAAACATATCACAGTCTTAGACATTCATAATCATAATCAACAGAATGTTTCCATTATCCCAAAGAAAATCCTATTCTCCTGAGTCAACACCTTCAAATTTCTGCTCCTCTAATTCTCTAGTCCTAGGCAATTACTAGTCGACTTCCTATCTCTATGAAAATCTGTCTATTCCTGACATTTCATATAAATGGAAAAATATATGATCTTTTCTGACTGACTCCTTACATTTAGAATATTATCTTTAAGTGTATCCATGTATCAATATTTTGTCTTTTGTTGCTGAATAGCATTTCATTGTGTGAGTATGAAAAATATATCTCCTGGCATCAGTGTGTCACACCTGTACTGTAATCCAAGCTACTCAGGAGGTTGAGATCTGAAGATCAGGATTCAAAGCCAGCCTGGGCAGGAAAATCCTTGAAAATATTATCTCCAATTAACCACCAAAAAACAAAACAAAATAAAACAAAACAAACTGGAAAGTATATCTGTGGCTAAAGTGAAACAGTGCTAGCCTTGAGAGAAAAAGTTTAGGGAAAGCACACAGGCCCTGAGTTCAAACCTCAGGATCAGAACAAAAATTATTTTCCCATATGTGTGTGTATGTGTGTGTATTCTTTAATGGAATAAAAATTACATTATATAATGTTATAATTATAATATATAATACATGGTATATGATAATTATTATATTAAAGGTTATTTCTCTATGGTCTTTAAGTAGTTGTACGAAGGAGTTGCCATTCAACAAATGTTTATGAATACAATGCATCTTGAGCAGTGTCACCTCTTTCATCATTCTCCTGCATCCCTCCCAACACAACACCTCCCTTCAATCTTCTTAATTTTGTAGGAAATGCATGCAACTTTATGACTGCATTCTCCCTGCTTCTCCTCTTCATTTGTCTTTTAATTGAGTGAAATGCTTCGATGTGAATTCTTATATTAGGAATAAGCGAATTATAGCCCACTGAGTAGCTTCAACCTGTTGCCTATTTTTGTACATCTCAAAGCTAAGAATATTTAGTATATTTTTAATGGTTGAAAAATAGCATTTGTGCCACTGGAAAACTGCATATAATTCAAATTTTAGTGATTATAAAGTTCTATTGGAGTATAGCCATATTTGCTCATTTACATATTATAGGACTGCTTTTATACTACCAAGGCAAAATTCAGTCATTATGAGAGATTATATGATCATTTATACAGTTTTAAATGTTTATTATATGCTCCTTTATTGAAAAAGTTTCTCTATGTCTGATCTCTAGGATCCAGGCATGTAATAAAGTCTTTGAAGTCAATAGAGGCAATGCAATAGGAAGGGGTGAAGACTGGGAAAATAGATGGATATCAAGTACATGCCATGCATGCATCCCCCAAAAAGCATCCTACTTTTTTCATGTAAAATTCAGCCACAGACTAATAGTTTGCTGCTTACTCCAATAAGCATACAAGTTCCTGAAATAATGTAATCATTAATTAGCTTAAACAGTCATTGAACACTTCCTATCTTAATTTGCATTCCTCAGGAATAGTCCCTGAGACAAGAATTTGAATGCAAATGGTTTATTTGGTTGCTGGTCCCAAGAAATACTAATAGGAAAGTAAGGAAATGAGACAGGAAAGAGAAGGCAGCTAATGCAAGACATGTGTTTTAAGATAGTGACATTGCAGCCCGCTCGAGCTTAATTGCACTAAGAAAGATAATGTAGAAAATTCCCTGAGAGTTACACACTTTAGAGTGACTGCAGAGTGGGGAGGGCAAGCTGAAGCTGGAGTTTGTATGCAGCAGCCCCTGTGAGTCAGTCATTAGTTACAGGCTTCTTCTGGAGAATGTTAACTCTTTAATATTATTATCTCCAGGGAACTACACAAAGAGATTTCAATTAAACTTGTCAGTTTATGAGTACAATGCATCTTGATCAATGTCATTGCTTTCATAGCTCTCCATTATCTCACCCAACCCCACCCATCCACTCAGTTTTCCTAGTTCCATTTTCACATATATACATTGAATAGTATGACTGCATTTCCCACCCTTTTTCTCTCTCCCTTGATCTCACTGCCACTGCCACCTAAAGTTTGAGCTTCCTGATATTCATTTAGTTGTTCAATGGCTTTACAGCATGGGAATTCCTCACTAGCTTCAACTTGTTGCCTAGGCCATAGTTTAGTTCATACATTTGTGTACACAAGCATATGTTTACATTATACACACATATATTAGATGTTACTTACACACACACATATGTCTTAGATCTTATTTTCACATATGGGAGAGTGCATCCGTTGTCTCTCTGGGCCTGACTAACTTTACTTAACATAACTTTTTCCAGGACCATCCATGTTAATTCTTTACCCTTCTAGTTTGTCATGTGTAGCAGACCATAGGCTGTGATGGCCAAGGAAATCCTTCATTTAGAGGAAGTGCTGGCAGGCAGAAGTCAGGCTCTCATGTACTACTCCACGGGACAGTAGCTGAGAGCAAGGAGGTAGGGTGGGGACAGAGGTAAACTGTATCTCCTTATCTGAACAGTCAGAAATATTCCTACATATGATACAGTGTTCAAGGCAATGGATACGCTATAGTGAGCAAAATTTCTAAATCTCTACTCTTAGGTAATTTATATTTAGATGGGAAATAAAGACTTTCTGCAGCCTCCCCCCATCTTCTTATCCCAGGCTCATTGCTTATTCTTTCTCCATAGCCCTCTAGTTAGCCAATCCCCTGTCTTCATTGCCCCTTTCCACGCCTCCCTACTTCAGATATACCGTGTCTAGTAATATTAAATGCTGTAGCCTGTAAGTAATCATTGTTCATATTTTATATAATTAAAACCAGATTTATTTCTACCAATGCTGCCTTAGAGAATGTGGCTCAGATCTGAATCTAGAATGAACTTTATATGGCTCAGTTAAATAGTAAATTTGGATTTTTAAATTATTTCTTACTTGCATGCGGCCTTGTATTATTCAGTATTATTTTGATATGTATGATCTGGTCCAGTTGGATTTCATGTTTCATGAAGGTTTTAAAATGAACTATAGACTTCATAGTCTATCTCCAAACATCAATAATACGTTATACATAGTGGGTACTCTCAACAGTTAGTTGTGGAGTAGAATGAAAAGTAATGAAATATTTTAGGATGGGACAAGACTGGAGATGGTAGGGTGAGTAAAATTATGGGACCGGAGATGGGAAGATGGATTAAAACACAAAAAGACTGGAGTACATGTCGAGTGTTTTCTTATGAATATGTTAACACATAGTTGATGGTAACAAACTTCACATTGAGTTCCTGTAGGAGTCCAGATATCCTTCTTTTACAAACATTCACGTATATGTTTCAAGTGTAATCATTTAAAATTTACTAATCCTAGCTCCTTGCAACTGAGGAAAGTTTCAACCTGTCCTAGGTCAAGAAACTTCCATCTCAATGTCAGGGGTATTTATGAAGATATTCTTTTTTCCATAATGTGATCTGCATCCAGAAATCTCTGGTCATTTCACAAATAATGAATGCCTTATTCTCCAAGGGGTAACTTTAAACTTTTATTCTCATTCCCTACAATTCCTCAGAGAAATTCTAGTCAAAAGAAACTAAACAAGTTTACCTTTAGGATGTTTCCATTTCTCAAAAAAAAAGCTCTTCTACTTTTGTCCAAATATCCTCTCTCTTTTAAATGTCCCACTGCTTAGATATAGTGAGTGAATGGACTTTTCATGTTAATTCTTAGATCACCTTACAAAGATCTGAGTTAGGTGTTATATGAAAATGCAGTTGGGATGAACTGAATTGATAAGAAACGTGCAGTGAGAGGCCTGAGACAGTATTAAAGCTTAAGTGCTATCAGCTTCAACCCAACAAAATGCATACTTCTGCATGAAGATGACCATGTCCACACTGTACTTTTTTTTTTGTTTTTTTCTTTAAAGATCTGTTATTTTCAAGTCAATAACAACCTTGCAGGTTCCTTTTGGTCTCACAAATAAAAGTACAATGCAATTCCAAACAACAAGCCTAAACCTCCAGATTTCAAATCATTCAAATATTAAGTTCAGGCTGGGAATATGGCCTAGTGGCAAGAGTGCTTCACTCGTATACATGAAGCTGAAGCCCTGGGTTTGTTTCCCCAGCACCACATATATAGAAAACGGCCAGAAGTGGCGCTGTGGCTCAAGTGGTAGAGTGCTAGCCTTGAGCAAAAAGAAGCCAGGGACAGTGCTCAGGCCCTGAGTCCACGCCCCAGGACTGGCAACAAAAAATAAAACAAACAAATCAAATATTAAGTTCAAATGCTGTATTGACAGCATCTAAGTCTCAGCAAAGACTAGACTGAAGTATAAAATAACAGAAATTGGAGGCCTCCTAGGCAGAGCGAAGCAAACAGCTATATTCACTACACAAATGCTGCTCCTGGACACTTTAATAAGGGCCATGGATCTCTTGAGCACAGAATATATACACAACTAAATTGAATCTTTTCCTACTAGGAATTTGAATTTTGGACTCTTTTCAGATACATAAATGAAATAATATGCTATACAACATTCATAAAACTTGGATTTTAAAAATGTATCCATAAGAAATCTTCTCTTAACATTTGTACATAACATTTTGGTAAAAGTAAACATCAAAGGTAGATCTGAATACCAAGATTTATCTGCATAACAATGTTGGTCCATCTGTGTCCATCCAGAATCTTTCTTTACCAGTGGCAGTATATAGAGAATGTTTTTGTCTTATACCATGTAAATCTGGATATAAGTAGTGGATACTTTCATTACCAGAGTTGTTTGATTCTGCTAATATGATGTTTATTTGAAGTCTTAGCATCATTTTCCTGGCTTTTGCATTCATTCAACAGAATCTGCCATATTGGACAAAAAAATCCCAAGAACTATATATACTACCACATGGTCAGGGTGTTATAGGACACTGTATGTTTTCCAAGAGCCTGATGTCTAATGAGAACCAGTTACTATTAATATAGATCAAAAACACCAAATATATACATCATTTTGCAAGAAGAAAGTAAAGTAAGGGCTTAGGAATTCTTTTGAACTAAGTATAGTGAAACAGACACCTGATGAATTGTTATTTAATCTGCAGAAATTACTTCTGGCTTGTAAACATTTTGCTAGTTACTCCCTTAGTGATCCACATCAACAATGTTGTCTCCTTGAAATGCTGTTCATAGGCAGTGGTAATTTGTCTCAACAAGCTACAGAGACCTTTACAATCTCCTGTTCCTCCATATATTTATTTCACCTACCCCACAAAATGCAGTGATTGTTTACTCACTCAGCAATGTACAGGCAAAGTTTTCTTAGATACAGTCACCTAGGCAAAAGATCTGCTCGATGAAAGGTCCCTTCTTTTGTTAAGGCTCTATATAGTGATTGATCCTTTTGTCTTCCTGAACCTTTACTACAGATCAGAAACCAGCAAACGTTTTCTATAAATGCTGTATGTATTTTAGGCTTCTCAGACCCTATGAGATCCCAGTATCATATCTTTTAATTATGCCTATTTATCTATTTAAATGGTTTGAGGTATGAACTTAGGACCTTGTGCTTGTTAGGCAGGCTCTTTACCACTTGAGACACACCTCCAGACTATCCTTTTCTGCTTTAGTTATTTTTCAACAGTCTCACATATCAGCCTAGGCCACCCTGGAGCATGATTACACTAATTATAACTTCTTGTGTAACCAGGAGGAAACACATGTGCCACCATAGTCATCCTCTATTGGCTGATATGGGAGTCTCAGGAACTTTTGGCCTGGCTGACCTTGAACCACAGTCCTTCAGATCTCTACCCCTCAGGTAGTTAGGACTATGGGCATGGGCATATGAGTCACCATACCCAACTTGTCTTAGTCTTTTTGTTGTTGTTGTTGTTGTTTAAACAACCCTTTAAAATTTGAAAATATTTCTTAGGCCAGGAATAGTGGCTCATGCCCACAATTCTAGCTATTTGGGAGGAGAAGGTAGGAGAATTGCAGTAGAAGGATAACCCAGGCAAAAAGTATAAGACTCTCTCTGGAAAAATTACCAACCCCCAAATGGCTGGATATAAAACTTAAATGGTAGCCCTTTGCTTCACAAGGGCAAGGCCCTGAATTAAAAATCTTACTACTGCAAACTCTGTGTGTGTGTGTGTGTGTGTGTGTGTGTGTGTGTGTGTGTGTGTTGCTTAGCTCAAAGTAGGCCATGCGCCTGAATTTTTCCAGGAGCCAATAACAACCTCTACTATATATAGCAAGCTACTGAATATATAAACCAATTTTTAAAACATAATGCTGTTTAATAAATCACCCCAAATCAAGTGATACACGATAAGCAATTCGTCCTCTGACCACAGGTCTGCAATCAGCAAGGGGAGCTCTGCTTAATTCTCAGCCTAACATTATGTCTAATTCTCTAAGATTATTATATTCATAGATTGTGTTTTTAAAAGGATTTAGACATATGAAATTTTTGCCCTTTCAGAAAAATGCATCTTATTTACAAAGAGAGATTACAAAGAGTTGACTTTTTGTATTAGAAGTTAGACATCATGCTATCTTAATGTTTTCTATGCTTGCAATGTGATTCTTTTAACTGGTGAAAAAAAGCTAACATATTAACACATATGATGTGCCAGACACTATTCTAACACACACACACACACACACACATACACACACACACACACACATTAACATGATTGGTTTTTCAAACTATTATTCACAAACTAAGGCCATTGCACAAGGCCAATCTTTTTAGGACACAAAAATGTGTTAATCACAAAAATATATGGTTTTAAAAAATTTCTTTATGTCTTATGAAAGTCGTTGTGGAACTTCTGCTGTTCAGAAAAATAAGATTAAAAATCAGTAGTCTGTATTCAGATATTAAGTCAGTTTTTTTCTCATACAACTAACTCAATTTGGATGCAAGAGAAGTGTTCTTATGAATTAAACTTACCTTGTTTATAAATACTTGCCTCATGTGATCAGTTTACATAGCCTTTGAGCTATTTGAACAAAAGAATGACTATGTAATCATGAACCATTTTGTTATGCCAACCAATCAGGTCTGTTGAAGGCCGGATCATTTTAGACATGCACATGTGTTGAACATTGAAACACATCTGGCTTTAGCCATTTGAATGTAAATGGCTTAAGGAAAATTGCTTCTATGTTTTTATGACAGTCTATGTTGGAGTTAATTTTCTTTGAGACATATAGACATAAAGTAACTACGTAAAAGTAAGACAATCTTAATTGTGCAGCTTGATAATTTTATGGTGTATATAAACATCCACAATCTTCCTTCTACTCTTCCTAAAACCATCAGGCAGCTGAAAATATAAATTACCTCTATTACTCCCTCCCAAACTTCCCTACTTCCCCTTCTTAATCTATACTCACATATCTCCTTACCCTAGCTAGCCTATATTTTATCTCTGTTTGGATCAGTTAGTTCACCTCTGCCTGAATTTGATCTTAATGAAATCAAACATATGCATTTTTTGGTATCTTGTTTATTTCAAACAATTTAATATATGTGGTGGGTTATATCCATGTTGTATGTACAAACAGCTTATACTTTTTATTGCTCTAGAATTTCTATTGTACGAATATTCTAGTACCTTTCTTTCTTATCTTTGAATCTATGTATATACATTTCTACCTTCCTTCTTTCCTTTCTTCCTTCCCCTTCCTTCTTTACTTCTCTTGATGAGCATTTGGCTTGTTCTCAGTTCTTGGCTCTTATGACTAAAATTTTATTGAGTATTTTTTTCTTTTTGTTCATATATGTAGGCATTTTTCTTGGGAATGCCAAAAAACAATTGCCGAGTCATGGAATAAGTGTTTTCCAAAGTATTCAAGTGGAATGGAATTACATATTAAAATGCATAAGAAGGTCTGTACACACATACGTGCATACACACTCACATAGAGTTATATTAAAATGTAACATATTGATGCAATAAAGTTTTGGGCTTTTATATGATTATTGAGATTGAAAAATATATTTTGTTATTCACATAATATATTTCATCCCCTAATTACCTGTGTGATTTCAAATGAGCCTCTCAAAAATCATGTCTTACTGATTCTGTTTATAATCACATAACAATTTCCTAAGCCCTAGAGTGAATCCTCTATCATACTTTTTCTGTGCAGTTTGTAAGTCAGAGAAGGCATGTGCCACTATTTTAGAGATACTGTGGAAATAAAACAAGGAAGACTAGAAATTCCCAGGAAGATTGTGTCACATTTAGTAGAAGAGGGGGAAAGAAACTCTCCAAGCTGAAGTAAGTTGTGAGATTCTTGACTTTCTCCCAGTTGTTCTTCAGGGACAGGCTATTTGGCTTATGTCCTGCTAGCAGGAACCAGATGTAGATACAAGTCAGGACTTGTCAGGAGAATAGTACTAGCGAGGAAGAGGCTGTGGGTGGAAGAGCAATCAGGAATGCCTGACATGGTGGATGTGCCCAATTCAGGGTTTGGATTGTCTGTCCTGACTAGAGACCACTTTTTTATACATAGTTCATCTCATTTAGCATTGGTTCTACCCGCCTCACAACAACTTCTCATGAATGAAATCTGAATTTTGTTTATAGTTGAGCCTACATGGGTCCCTTCTGAGAGAATCACATTTTAGATATCACTGGGGTCTAGGATCTGTTTCAGGTTTAGTTTACTGGATAGCTTTAACTTAAGATTTCTCTCTAAACTAGCACCCTTCTCCCAATTGTCCCTGATGTTATGATTGATATTACTCAAAAGCAGAAAGAGCTAATTATGAATGTGAGGGGACATTAATTAGTTCAGTTAGAAGGTCTAAAGATGAACAAATAGAACTGAAGATAACACTTAGTGCTAGACTGGAAAGGTTACATTTCTGTTCTAAAGAGTCAGAAAACATGCATATCGGATCAGGACACATTTGAGAAGAGAAACAAGTAGGAGAAGACAGTTTAGCTCAGGCCAGCCTAAAACTCAATAAAAGCAGTGGCCTAATCCATTTAAATATGTGATAGTGAGACAGAGGCTAGAAATTTTACTCAGGATAATACCCCCAAATATACTATGTAATAGCAAAGGGTATAAAATGGCAGTGCCCCAATGAAGTAATGCATTTCAGTAGTACCAACGAAATAAATGTCAAAACCAAACCTGAGAGTAAGGAAAGACAATGTCCACTATTTCTTTAATGGATTTGTTTTATATTTTTCCCATGAATTACCTAAAAGCTAGTGAAAAAGCTCTCTCCCTCTTTCCCTCATGAGAGGGAAAAATGTTCCTAATTATAGACATAATTTTATTTACCAACAATGGAGAAATGGTTTTTTTAAACATATAAATAATATATTTGCTGGTTGTTCTTTTGTTCAATTCAATTGTAAGCTATCACAGTGCAATCTTTGTATAACATGTTAGTGAATTTAGGCCTCAATCCTGGCTAATAAGAGTTGTAGATTATGTGTGAGGAGTAAGCTTTTTAAAAATGATGTCTTGAACTAGGCTCCAATGCTCAGTGCTATAATCCTAGCTATTCAGGAAACTGAGACTTGGAATATTTTAGTTCAAAGCCAGCCCAGGCAGGAAAGACTAGCAAGACTCTATCTCTAAAATGCAATAATAAACAAAAAATGGGCAGAGTTGTGGCTCCGATGTAGAACATCAGATATGAGCAATCAAGAGGAATGAGGACCTGAGTTCAACCTCTATTCCCCAAATAAAGGTTTAATTTAGGCTGACTACAGACCAACTAAATCATATACTTTGAATAAAGCCTCACCCAAAGCCAACTCATGTAGTTGCTTATATATGGTCTTTTTTTGTTTTACCTCACAATCCTTAGGGTAGAATTTGGTCTAACTTGATGTATAATGTTTGGCTTACTTACCTCCACAATTTAGGCTAAAACATGCCAAGTTGATACTTCAAAGCTTTGATTAAATATAATAGGGAATATACTATTGTTTATATCTTTTCTGTTCTCACAAACTTTACCATCTAGCAAAAGACAAATAGACAAATATTTAATCAGCATAATATGACAACTACCACCTGGGTGATAGAATAGGTGCTCATGAATGTGATGTGAAGGATAGAGATATCATATATGCTTTCAGAGAGCAAAGAAAGCGCTCTCAAACAATACTTTTAATATAATTCTCAAAGGATGCCAAGTTCTTAACAGGCACAGATAAAGGAAAAGGCAACCCAGAATGCACGTACACCATAATGCAGAGAGCAAAGACAAATTGTGATATGCTTTCCAGAAGCAAAGAGTAGTATATTTCTTTCAGGTAAACAGAAGACTCAAGATAGTATAACAGTAGAAAAAACATTAGAAACATAGGATATGATCAAATTATGTAAGATCTCTAATGCTACGATTAAGTCTGAACTTGTGTTTTCTTATCAAGCATGAAGCTCCACGTTTAACAGCTCTCACACTTCCCCCTGTCTCCCCAAAAGAAATGTAATATAAATTTCACTCTGTAGCAGGAAAGGAAGAGATTTTTTGAGCAATAGAGGCCCAAATCAAAAGAATCCTTTAAGAAATTAATTGGACATCAGTTCACAAAATTGTTTGCAAGAGAAAGAATATTGGGGTTGGAAGCTATTACAAAAGCCAAGGTGATTGATAACACCAAAAATTCTCTCAGTAGCAGTAGTCATAAAGGAAGAATAGTGGATTTTGTAGTAATTAAAAGGTAGTCTTGACAAAACAATGAAATCACCTAGAAATATATGGGATAAGGCTGAAGGAAATATAAAAAATATTTGCTCACTGGCCCTGAGTTCAAACCTCAGTATTAATTGAAAAAAAGAAAATGTATTTACCTAGTTTATCTGTTGTCTCCCGATTTTGTTATTCCCTTTTCCTTCCCTATATATACAGTATCCAGGGTACTAAGATCCGTTACAGTGATAGCAGGGGTAAAGCCACGGGAAGGGAATATGAGAAAAAGAAGGGCACAGTTTCACAAGGCATGTTGAAAGTAACTACAACAATGATATACCACATGTTTATTGAACATTCAGAGCTCAAAAGAGTACACGCAGAAAATAACTCTGTTTTTCCTATCCATGGACTTAAAATAATTACTCAGAATTCCATTCTCTTCCCTATATTGGCATGTTAGGCAAGTTTGTAAGTTTCTTATTCTATCTCAATTTTAAGAACAATTTTAGTACAAGATACTTTAGAATATTTATTTCCTTATTCTTTTTATTGTATTCTTATCTTTAAGTAGTTGTATGAAGAAGTTAACATTCAATAAACTATAAGTACAATGCATCTTAACAATATATGATACTTTAGAATCTTAGGAGGTCATATCAATCAAAATTGCAATATAATGTCCAAGTCTATCTTGCTCCAACTCAGGCTTGACCCATGGCTTTACAGTGGGATGGAGGAGTGCTTGATCCATTGATTTTTTTTTTTTTTATTATTGTCAAGGTGATGTACAGAGTGGTTACAGATACATATGTAAGGTAGTGAGTACATTTCTTGCCAAACTTGTTGCCCCCCTCCTCATTTTTCTCCCACCTTCACTCCTCCCCTTTTTGTCCCCCCCCCCAAATTGTACAGTTAGTTTACAACATATTGTCTGGTAAGTATTGCTGTTACATTGGTTTGCCTTTTACACTTTGTCTCACCATTTTAATGTTCCCCTTCCCTTCCCTAATTCAAACAAATATAAAATACCCAGGGTAACAGAATCAAATACAGTGACAATAGGGGCTAAATCATAGGGAGGATAAACAGAAGAAAAAAGAAATAATTTCACATAGTACATTAAAAATGATAACATCAATGGCAAACCACTTGTTTCCATAACTGGGAGTTCATTTTGCTTATCATCATCTTATGTGAACCTATGTACATAACTATTGAGCTATTGTGATCATCTGCTAGGACTATCCTAGACATGTACTAATTATTACCAATGAGGGAAACCATAGAGTCCATGTTTCTTTGAGTCTGGCTCACTTAACTTGGTGTGATTTTTCCGAAGACTTTCCATTTTCTTATGAATGGGGCAATGTAATTCATTCTGATAGAAGTATAGAATTCCATTGTGTATATATACCACAATTTTTTGATCTACTCATCTACTGAGAAGCGTTTGGGTTGGTTCATGAGAATGGCCAAGGCACATGAAAAAGTGCTCAACATCTCTAGCCATAAAAGCAACATTGAAATTTCACCTCACCCCAGTAAGAATGGTCATTATCAAGAAAACTAAAAACAATAAATGCTGGTAGGATTTGGCCAAAAGGGAACACTACTGCACTGTTGGTGGAAGTGTAAACTTGTTCAACCACTCTGGAAAGCAGTATGGAGGTTCCTCCAATGGCAAAACATAGCGCTCCCATGTGACCCAGCAACTACTTTTGGGCATTTACCCGAAGGTCACAAAAAAAGGCCATGGTAAAGCTACCAGCACAATCATGTTCATTGCAGCATTATTTGCCATAGCTAAAATATGGAACCAACCCTGACCCATTCATTCTTAACCTGCCTGCCAGTTTTCATCTTTCTCCTAGTTATTAGAGCTATTTCAACCAGTGCCTTGATTTGTAAGTCATGAAGTGAGAAGGTCACAATCCCAGAGGATCTAGATCAAACTCTCATAAGAAATATGTGCATTTTGTGTTGTTATAGACCTGTGAACTTTACAGCTTAGTGAGTACCCAGTTGGGAGAGAGATGCTAATGTCTTATTCTCCCTGACAACCCTAGTGTCTTAGGTTGAGTTTTTCAACCCTTACATAGGACTCAAGTACAGGACTCTAGATGATGGTCCTAGAACACATTGGAAGGGAAGAGGAAAAGTAAGAAAGGGAAAGGAAATCCATGAGTGGAACATTATTAAGAAATAATTTACACTTTATTCATTTTACCTATACTTTAATAGATATTAAAATGTGATATGTAGTCTACTACTCTAGTCCACAATCTCTTCACCCTTCTTTGAAAGATGTTAGTTTCTCTGTGATCTTGAGTTTTGGAATATTTAGAGGTAATAGGCATAAAATAATAGAAAAGTTTAAATACTAACTTGATTCATATTATGGAACTATCTGATGGGTAAAAGAAATTGGTGGGCTGGAATTTTTGACAGGAGAGGAAATACCATGGTAACTTTGAGGGAAAGAATTATTTAAAGATGAATTTGTGGAAATGTCATGTGTATGTATTTGTATGTATGAGTGGGATGAGGAAAACATGGTATGCATGACATGTATATTATATTATTCTATATTACATATGTTACATATATTATATATCATATATATGATATGTATTTTTAATTTAACATATGTAGTTTATGCACAGAAAAATGTGTTGAAAAATATCCAATCAACTGTTGGTTACCAGAATTGCTTATTTTTTGGATAATTATATAGAGTAGGGATATTAGATAGTATTGGAGAATTGTGCTTTCATATTATTCTATCCAGTCCTAATTTTTCAAAACAAGATTTTATTTCTTTGTGTAATATAAACAGAAACAAGTGAAGAATTAAAAAATATGACTAGTTTTGGGATTGTTAAAGCCATTGTTTCTGGTATGTTAAATTCTTGAGATGAACAGAATGCTTAGAGGTGAAACTAAAGTGGTAAGCTAAACCAGAGTGTATACTTTCATGTCTTCACCAAGGACTTTCAGCTTGACCCCAGTGGTGACAGAGGGCCTTCATAGGATTCTTTTGGGCTTGAAATATCTTTATTTACATAAGGAACACATATTCTCTTTGTAATGATTTTCAAACATCACTTATCTTACTCTCATTTTTAATATTTCTTTACTTCTTTTATCTACGATTCTAATTATTTCATGAGCACACTGACTTGATAGTAACTAGTACAAATTAATTTATGCAGTGAATCCTTTGGAAACTGCAAAGAACTATGCATGTGAGTTACTTTATTCCTATAATCCACCATTATGACTTATGTATTTGAATCATTCTTTTCTGATTGGTTTGTGGGTTTTCAGTTATAGCTTCATTGAGAAATTGCCTATGAAGCTTTCTGTATTCTTTTGTAGTATTGTTTACTTCAGTTGTCTATTCCAATTAAAGCTGTCTAAAGTTTTACTTTATTTATTTGTATTTTTATTATACTTAGGTAGTTGTACAAAGGCATTGACTAGTTTATTTATTTTTTAAAAGTTTATGCATTTTACACCCTTCTACTTGATGTGTTATTATTTGAAGAATCTTACTCACCATAGTCTATTATTGAACACATACTTACTTTGTCAGAGGGAGAAAAGATGACCAAAATTGGACGTTGCCTTCTGATATGTGCTACGAGAAATGTATACCTGGAAAAACAAGGAATTCAGAGCACATCAGATCTGAAATTTTATCAATGTAATTAAAAGACCTATGTAATGTCAATATGTATTGCTAACCCTTAGCAAACCTTCCAGGACCTTCTGAAACTCAGAGGAAACAGTGTATTTAGCACTAATCAGGAAAACTCCTAGCAGAGAGCGAACAGCATCTATGTATCTGAAACAAAAGGAAGAAAATCCAAGGAGTCACAATCCAATGTTTATCTTGTTTGGAAACATGACTCCCACTAACTTTTAATAAAGGAAAAATCTACTATAGATGCTAAGAACTTGAGCAACTAAAGAAGAAGCGATTTCTCTCTGTAAGAGCTTAATGAGAATCCATTTTTGCCTTCAATTAAATCTAACCTCAGTGCTCACTGCAGGAGAGAGAGAGGCTCATCCTAGATAATAATTTCAAGAAACAAACAAATTTGCTGAATTCTCCTGGTAAGAAATCACATTCTATATTAGTTTCTTGGAGAAATGGCAGATAGAATTTTCCCAAAGAGATATGCCTGATTGGACTTTAGTTCCCATTTACCTTCCCAAGCATGCTGAAGCTAGTTCCTGGTTGCCTAATTTTGTTGACTGTGCAAATCTGCTCTCTGAGCCTGCTTGAAAGCTGGCAACGATTTTGCCATTCATATCTGCCTTTCATCAAATCTGTTTATATTCTTTAAACCATCCTTTTAGAGTTGTCACTGAGATATTTTGCATGTTGCTCATGGATATTCATTTGATCTTCAAATGAAATCATCTACTTTTAAATTTTTAGGGGCATAACATTTGAACAAAGAGTAGTTACTGAATAGAAGAAAAGAATGGCTTTGTGACTTATGGGGCTGTGAGGGATTGTGTTCATGGGTGCAATGTGTTCTAGAAGGCTGGAGATTACAAAGCAGGAAGTTCGAAAAAAAACACACACGAGAAAATAAAAATTGGCAGAATTCTATTTCTGGATGTATGTTAGATTCTATAACATGAATTACCTTTTCTACTCAAACACTAAAATTCTGGATAAAATAGAAAAGGCATTATTATTGCTGAGTTCAAATAAAAGTAGAGAATCAATGGAGCCAAACATAGAAAGTCTACGAATTCAGGAGAGAGGAGGAGTGAGGCAAATGCCAAAGACAATGTTCGACCTGGGCTGGGGTTGGGGAGGGAGGTGCCAAGTCTTGGAGATTTTGAACTTCTTCCTTTCCTAATTATACGTAGTATAGAGAATAGGAGCAGCCTAAGTGGTAGAACAAAATTCCTAATGAAATAAATGATTATTAACAAATTGAATGGTATTCAATAACACCAAATGAATCCTCAAGGGCACTTTAGACCATGAGGCTCTTCAAAACCCTTCAGGTATATAAAAATGGTCTGAAGAGAATGCAGGCATGGCTATCCTCAAAGAAATCAATTTGCAGATAATCAACTCTCCTGTGTACTCATTCTTTCCTCAAATTGATCTGACAGAAAATGTTCCTGTCATCATTCTGCTTTTCCTTTCCTACTTTTGCTGCAGAATCACTTGCCATTTTAAAAAAGAAAAGCCTATTTCTCAGCCATCTTCACTATGATTATTGGGCTATGACGATGGGCTGTGGACACTTTTCCTAATGCCAAACAAGGGAATGACTGAACAATGAACAATGCATATTGATTTCATCATTGTAAAAGTGAATGTTTCTAATGACAGGGTAACAAATCCTTTGCCAAGTCATAACTTCCAAATCTGTGCTTTCAACAAAATTGATTGAAGTACTTAAATTGTTAGCTTATAGATCATAAAAGTAGTTTTTGATGATATAGCACGTATGACTTTTGGTGTTGAACTCATAAGACAAAGAATTGAGTGATATTGTTACAAGTAAATTCCCTCTCTTCTCACCTAACTCTCTGAATAAGCTGAATGTTTACCTACCTAGTATGTAAATCTGAAGCTACAATTATAACTCTAGGTATAAGTGACAATCATTCTTCAACACATAATTAAATGGCGAAAACTTCATTCTCAAATTGCATTGTATTTTCACTGACATTTTATATTTTACAGTTGATTATTTTCAACACATTAACTTTAAATGTTTATATTTTTGAAGTTATATACTAGTTACTATTTGCAAATCAGAAAGTTTGGGAATTTTCAAACTCCTTAAGAATAATAAAGATTCACAATGAGCACCAGTGCCTCATGCCTCTAATTCTAGCTACTAAGGAAGCTGAGATATGAGGACTGTGGTTCTAAGCCAGCCTGGGAAAGGAAAGCCAGTGAGACTCTTACCTCTAATTAATGACCAAAAAAGCCAGAAGTGGAGCTGTGGCTCAAGTAGTACAGAGTATAAAAGATCAGAGGCAGCACCCAGGCCCTGAGCTGAAGCCCCAAGACCAGAACAGAAATAGCAACAAAAAAGAATAATATTCATCCCTGCCACAAACACTTTAAAGCATAGCTGATTTTTAAAAATTCTTTAAATTTCTCAGAACAAAGGAAATAATAAAATTAGTCACCAAAGCAATAATTATAAAGGCTCAGTATGATTACGAGTGCAAGCATGTGGAATATATACATAGTACATTGCACTTGGAAGAGTTAAAACATCCAGAGCTACAAACAGCCAAGCTCTACAACCATCTAAGATACTTTTTTCTGCTTTTGATTTGGTTTTTATTAGCTACTATATCATCTTCTGTTTATTTGAGATCTTTTGTCTTAAATGTTTGAGTTTATTCCCCAACGTGTATTAACTGTGGCTTAAATAAAGAAGGTGGCATGGTATGGCATATTTGTCTCAAACTTAGTTAATTTGGTTTCCATGAAGTACTCTGGAAGGTGGAAAGAATGGAAGAGGTATCAGAAATATGCAGACATGGGCATGTATGTTGATTAAACACAGAGATAATAAAATGGATTAATCTGAATCAGTGGTGACAGTAGTTTGGTTAAAGAAGACCACAGTGGACAGTGATATGAGCAACGAAAGCAAGAGTTAGAAGCTGAATATGAGTCATCAGAGTTACTTTGCTGGCACAAGTCAGACATAGAGACAATCATAAATAGACAAGGAAATGCAATCAACTCATTAGAGTCATAAAATGAGCAAAGAAGGTTTCAAAATATGGAGCAAACGAAATAAGGTCTAAGTAAATAAATATGCAACTGAGGAAGTAAATAGGTAAAAGATATTGATTCTCTTAAGAAAGTTCAGCCATGCTTCAGTAAAGATTGAAATGCAATTATTGAAGTAAGGAAATCTATTTTCTGTGATGTACCCTTAAGATAGGCAAGACAGTAGGATCTTAACATTTTGCTTTTTGCTTCAAAAATATATAAAACATTTCTGTTATGCCGATGATCATTTCTCATCAATATTGTAGTTAGAAGCTTTGTAGGAGGTGGCAGCTTAGGACAAAATACTTTGAGAGACATTCTTCATGACAAAATGACTTGGGATTTCTACTAATCAAATATTAATGTTGAGCTGGATGTGTAATAATGTAACTACTTTCCATTTTCATCAGACTTTCATGTGTAGTGAAGGCAGAAGCCGTACTTAGAGTTGCTTTGGGAAACAAGAGGATACTTCAGTGTTGACTGGCAAAGTCTATCATTAGAAATAAGATGTAAGAATACAGAACTATGCTTCCCAACATGGTAAACACCAGCCACAGATGAATATTAAATATGTGGTCATCATGGCCAGTACTACATGTTAAAGCAACATTTTGGAAATACTGGGTTCAAAAGGTAGGGTATTCAAATATATTTTACTTTTTAGTTTTAAATTATACATGTGGTTTTTATTGTATTTCCATGGAATGGGTTAGATAATTCAGAAAATATAAGTATTGAAGCAAATAAAAAAGGTCCAGGAGAAATTTAGTGCCTCAGAATTCTTAAGAGATTTGGGGAGACACTATTTCTCACAATATGGGATATGAACACAAGACATTTTGTTAAAGAATTAAGTTGAAGATAACCTTTTAAATGGAAGAATTGTGGCATTTTAATAAATTATAACACTTAAATTTACTAATGATGGTAAGAAATCTATTAAGTAACCCATGTTTTAGAAATATCTATATATTTTCATTCCAAAAAGTAGTATCATGCTTTTTACAAGAAACTGTGGACTATGTTCTAAGTGTAAAGATGTTCACAGTTCTCTCTGAACTGTCACATAAACAGTGAAATTATCCCCTCACAGTATCTATAACACAATATCTTTGATAGGAGAGAAATGACAAGCGACAGTCAATAAAAAAAAAAAAATCTGTAGATAGAATTGTTCCTTTTCTTTCCCCCTCTCTGCCTTGAAGCAGAAGGTATTAGAAAAAATGTAACAGTACAGTTAGCCCTTAGGTCTATAGAAAACTTTTATACTGACTGCTACTTGCTTCTTTTTTCCCCTCCCCTTGGATATAGCCAAATAATGTCTGTTAAAACAATACCACAACTGGTACTAGTGGCTCATACCTGCAGTTCTAGCCAATCAGGAAGCTGAAATCTAAGCTCTGAGGCTTAAAGCTGGCCTAAGAAGATAAATACATAAGACTCCATCTCCAATTATTTCTCCAAAATACCAGACTGGAGGTATGGCTCAAGAGGTAGAACTCAAGCTATGAGCAAGAAAGGTCCTGAATTCACAACCCAGTGCTCTCTCTCTCTCTCTCTCTCTCTCTCTCTCTCTCTCTCTCTCTCTCTCTCTCTCTCACACACACACACACACACACACACACACGGTGATAGTGAAATGACTGCAACAATTTTTTAACCTTGACAGGAACAAAGAGAGAACATAAAAGCAATGAATAATTGAATGTGGCCATCTTAACTTGTGGACATTTTCTTATGTTAAATAATAAATATTCCTTTGCTTGTCATTCTGAACTATGTTTTTTTACTTATATGCAGAATTATTTTGGATATGAAAATGTAGCACACCAGAGAAAACTGATGATGTGTAAGTCATTCTATCTGTGTCCATATATCACAACAATGTTAATTGTAACTTTTTTCCCCCATTTTTCAAAATAGCTTTAGGAAAATCACTTAGTTTTAAAATGGCCAAGTCCATGAATAAAGATAATATGAAGGCATTTAGCATGAGGAAAAGTTGTGTTCTCTCTCCGTCATTTTATCATTCAGCTTTTTTTTCCCTGCTCAAAACCCTTCACTACCATTTCCCCCCACAGTGAAGGATTTTAAGTTTACTTCCTGGCTGCTTTATCTGCAGGACGTTCTCAAAAAATTACTTGGCTAGACCCTGAGTAGCTGTAGCATATATAGCCTGGACAACATAATAAGTAGTGGTGGTCGCCACAGTACCTGGTACAGATACTTTCCTGGAAATCAAACAGAAAGAACCAAATTGAATATTGGGAAAGTTGGAGGAAAAATTAAACATGACTCAGCCAAAATTATATGGAACTATTGAGTTTCCCTCTGAGGAAATCTTTTCTTTCCTTCCTTCCTTCCTTCCTTCCTTCCTTCCTTCCTTCCTTCCGTCCTTCCTTCCTTCCTTCCTTCCTTTCCTTCTTTCTTTCTGCCTCTCTTTCTTTCTTTTGGTTAACGAAGTGTGCAGTTCAAGGCTAAAGTTTTACTGAAACCTATCACATACAAAAGGCTCAAAGGACACTATTTGAGACATCGTGATCCTTTATAATTCATCCATATGCCAACCCAGTGGCTCATGCCTTAATCTTAACTACTCAGGAAGTTGAGCTCTGAGGATCATGTTTCAAAGCCAGCATACATAGGGAAGTCCATGACACTCTTGTCTCTAACCACTTAAAACTTTAAGTGGAGCTGTGGTTCAAGTAGTAAAGTCACTAGCCTTGATTTAAAAGCTAAGGAACACACCATGTCCCTGGGTCCAAGCCCCAGTACTGGCACACGCCCAAACACAAAAATACATCCTTACAAGAACAAATCATTTGTGTAAGAAAAAATAATATTTATTAGTTAGTTCTTAACTTCTCCAAATGTATTTCAAGTCACAGACCTTCACTATGGGACTAATGTAAGCTCAGCCCTACACAGGAAAGATAGAATTTTTTAACAAAGTTGCTAGTGGCTCACACCTGTATTCCTAACTTCTTAGGAAGCTGAGACCTGAAGAACCTGGCCCAAAACCAGTCCCGGCAGAAAAGTCCTTGGGAGACCTTATTTCCAATTAACCACTCAAAAACCAGAAGTGGTACTGTGGCTCAAGTGGTAGAGTGCTAGCATTGAGCAAAAGAAGCTCCAGGGATAGCGCCAAGGCTCTGAGTTCAAGCCCCAGGACCAACAATAAATAAATAAACAAATAAATAAATAAATAGATAGATAGATAGATAGATAGATAGATAGATAAATAAATAAATATCTCAGCTAAGAAGAAGCTTAAACATTGTCCCCCATCTAGTTGATAAGTGCTAACTTAAGGTGTAAATAGGGTTCTTTGTGAGCAAAAAGGGAGGGTTTCTGTGCTAGCTGTAGAACCAAGAAGGCTGCACAAAGTAGTATATGAACTCTATCACAAAGGCTGAGTAAAGGTCAATGGGAAAGAATGAACAGGTAAGCAGACTTGAGCACCACAGAAGCTGCTCCTGGACTGACAATAGAGCCCCAGTTAGGTGGTATGTTCTTTATAACTTCATCTTTGAAAGTTCTATAAACAGATTACTTTTCCTGCCTTCCTTTCCCTAACTTGCCAGATGTTAGGCTTTCTTCATCTTCGGCTATTGTTCAGCTCCTCAGTTTGAGTGCTGCAATTGCAGTCTTAATGCCTGCTCTTTGTGTGACAGTTCTTGCATAAAATGCATTCTCAGTCCTTTCCATGGTACTTATTCTTGATGCAGGAGACAGATGGTAGAAGCCAAAGGGATTCAAGGGATGTGGATGCTGTGACATATGACCATTACAGATCTTTAACGTTGCTTTCCCTGCATCATTTGGTGGCTTTTAAGAAGTAATAGTTCTTTTCCCATTTATATTTAAGCAAAGAGGGAGAATTTTCTAAACCAATGTTACTAGGTGTTAAAGGTGAGAGCATGATTTAACTTTGTAATATGGATATCTAATGTGTATATCGTATTGTTCTTTGGCATTTTTTCAATATCCACCCCCCCAGACTTTGGTGTCTTTAAAATAAAACATGCAGGGCTGGGAATATGGCCTAGTGGCAGAGTGCTTGCCTCGTATACATGAAGCCTTGGGTTCAATTCCTCAGCATCACATATATAGAAAAAGCTGGAAGTGATGATGTGGCTCAAGTGGTAGAGTGCTAGACTTGAGCAAAAAGAAGCCAGGCTCATTGCTCAGGCCCTGAGTTCAAGCCCCAGGACTGGCAAAACAATCCAGCTTTAATAAAATATACATGTGTAAAGAATCTACTATGTATTGACCTAGAAAATACAACAGTGACTATGAGGAGAGATAGCTCATTAAACACATAAACCTAAGCAACATCAAGATGATACACATCGGTCTAAATTAGACATAAATGTAGGCTTATATTCATTTTTTGTTGCCTTATAGCAATGTGATCTTAGATGAGCCCCTTTAATCTTTTTACATCAATACTGTTATGTTTAAAATAGGAGCAGTGATCCTCAGTTCTTAAAATTACTATACAGACTTCCTAAGATCATATATTTAAGGAATATAACAGTTTCATCCAAGAATAAATGACCAATAGCTTATATATTCATTATACATAGAGTGCTATGTTTATAACATGGTCTAGGAAAGTCAGGAAAAGCTTCACAGAGGAAATATTTGCACTGAGTAAGGGAAATCAATAAACAGGGTTACCTCAGAAAATGGACATAAAGAGTCTTATAAGAAAAAAAGCAACGTTTAAAAAGACTTGAGTACAAAAGTGGCTTCAAGTCTTTTGAGGACTTGAAAGTATTTTTCTGTAGCTTAGCCTGTGGTGAATGTGAAAGAATGGAGTGGAGACAGATAAGGCCAAAGAAATAAGAAATAAAAAGAGCTTGTTCTTTGCCATTCTAAGATACTTTTTTATTTGAGGCTGACCAAGAATAACAAGAGTTTAAATAAGAAAGTGACACAATCATATTTTCATTTGGAATCAAGATAGTCAATGTGGTAGGCAGGGGCCATTAGAATGGACATTAAAATCTGGTCATTTCAATAATCCAGTTAGGCAATCAAAAGACACTGAAATGACAGTACAATACAAATCTACAAGAGGAACTGCAAGGAGATTAGGAAGGTCATTAAAGGTAGAATAAGTAGAAACTTATGGCTAATAGGAAAGAGCAAGGGAAAGGTTATAAGATAGGAGCATTTTAGATACCTCCCATTAAAAAATATTGTTACACCCATATGATCGCATAAGATGATGCCAAGTGAAATGAACTCCACATTACGGAAACAAGAGTTATACCACTGTTGTAATTATTTTCAACATGCCATGTGAAACCGTACCTTTTGTTTTGTTTTTTCTTGTCTGTTTGTTTGATTGTTTTGTTTAGTTTTGTTGCTCTTGTATTCCCTTCCTGTGGTTGTACCCTCACTACCACTATATCTCATCTGAGTATCCTGAACACTGTTTATATGGGTATTAGAACCGGGGAAGGGAAAGGGAATATCAAAATTGAGAGACAAAGAACAAAAAGACAAACCATTCCAAAATCAATACTTACAAAACCATTTGGTGTAAACCAACTGAACAACTCTTGGGGGGGAGAGTGAAAGTGGGAGGGGAAAGGGGGGGAAATGAGGGAGGAGGTGGTAACAAGTTGAGCATGAAATGTACTCACTGCCTTACACATGAATCTGTAACCCCTCTGTACCACACTTTGACAATAAAGAAAAAAGTTTATTTAAAAAATATTGTAAAGCTGATGTACAGAAGGGTTGGTTCCATAAACCTACTAACATGTATTTAATTTAGGAAACTTGGCGGACCGAGAAGTCATTCACCAAGTTGGAATAAGAACTCTGTTTTGAACAAGTTTAGCTTGAGGACTAAGCCCCGGCCTATGCAAGGAAATCCTCACTTCCCTCTCCAGTCACTATCTAATCACAGTAATGTTCCATGTCAGCTACCCTTCCTTGTTCTCTAAAGCCATTTTTGGCTTACTCTACACCTACTAGTACATTTCGTTATATGACTAATTAATCTCTTTATACCCATTTGGTACATGTGTGGCATTATTAGGCTCAGTATCCAAACAAATTTTGATATGTAGTATGTGTGCATGAGGGTGTCCATTCCATTTCTCACATATGGTGAAAACAGAGTTAAATTTTGCGCATTATATGAATGTCCAGTGGTGTGAATCTTTCTCCTGATGATATGTAGCCTTTGGATAGTTAAGTAAATAAGATCAGTGGCAAAGGAATCACACAGAATTGCTATGTACAAAACACATAGAATTTTAAGGCTATGTATGCTTCTATTTCAGCTTATCATAGCACGTGATGAAAAGAAAAAGCTTCACAAATAACATAATTATTCTGGCATGAAAAACTTTGGTGTTAATATCTGCCATATATCAGATCCATTTTATAGATCAGGAATGCAAGATTTAAATGAGATTTAACAACAACAAAAAACTGTCTATATAGCCATTTGGACAGGAAGCGGTGGAGTTGAGATTCTCAACGAGCCCATTTGATTGCAGGGTCCACTAGAGAACATCTGTGCACTGTTCCCTCATGGTATTTACTGTTGCCTCCACTATCTTCACAGATGGAAGCTGAGCTAGCAGAGATGCAGAAATCATATGTTCATTTTTTCTGGACATGACTGATCCATTATGAGGGTAATGTTCTGGTTTACTTAATAGATTGCTCATTATCTCATCAACTCTTAGGTACTGCTCTAAAACGGGAGGTGAATTCCTTCCTTTAATCATCAAGCTGAAAGAAGGGTCTTTGTAGACTGAGGTCTGCTCATTTTGCTCAATTGTTTTAAAAGACATCATGGAAAATTGGTGTTTTCTAGTACTTGCACTTTGAAATCCATCTTTTTAAAATGATTGTCTATTGTTTCTCTTGGAAAAAGAAATTTAGCATCTTTATTTTTAGGTACAGTACTCTCTTAAATATGAAAGTTAATCTTTTAGTTATAGCACCAACAAAAATACGAAAATCCATTCCAGTGTATAGAGAACCTTAAGAAATTCAGTATTTGTTAACTAAATATTCATTTTCATATATCATGTATAGCAAATGCCATATGAAGGTAACATTTGACTAAATTTGAACTAACCTTAGCCTCAGAACAGTTTAATAAAGACTGACATCTTAGAAGAGTTTCAAATTATTTGAAAAATAATTTCCTTTCTGGTAATCATTACATACGAAAACCTTATTCTTCATTTTCCCATTTACCTCTTTGAAAACACTACTTTTAGAGAAATTTTTGGTTCACAGAAAATTTGAGAGGAAGGTGTAGCGATTTCACAGGAACCTCCACCCTGATATATCCACATATTCACAGGCCCTACCAGAGTAGCACCTGTGTTAGAATTGATGAAGTTGCATTGGCACATTATAGTCACCCAAAGTTTATAGTTTTCAATTAGGATTCACTCTTGTTATCATACATTCTATGACCTTGAGCAACTATATAACAAACTGTCATCACCATAACAGTATCAAGGCAAAGTAGTACCTTAAATGTCCTATTTGGACCACTGATTCATCCTTACATCCTCCAACTCCAACCTCTAGCAACCACTGTTATCTTTAGTACTGCCAGAGCTGAATTGGTTAAACAAATCATTCCTCTCAGATGTCATTTTCCAAAGTATCATACTTAAAGACTTTCAGTTACTGTTCAGATTAAAAGATGTTTTTTATGATGTTCTGCATTATGACTTTTTAATATTAGTCAGTATCTTATAAAGGTCATTATTCTGCTTCTTTTTCACTTAGGAGAGAGAATATTTGTGTCATAAACTTATATGTACGATCGTATTCTAGACACTAGAAATTATCTTGAGAATCAATGGCCTTAGGTAATATTTTAATATAATGTAGACCAAATGGTAGATAGATCCTCACACCTAATTTTCTGATAGGTTCTTTTCACTCTTGACTTATGATTAAATCGATCTCCAAAGATGTAGACTCCTGCTTAATTATGTATCAATCGTTAACTACAGAGCTGTTTGATTTGTACTCATTTCTGTATGAATCAGGACAATTTGGGGTACAAATAACAGAACACCTGATCCAATCTAGTATAAACAAAAATGGAATTAAATGACTTTACTGGCCCACATAGCTGAAAAATCCAGAGGAAAAAGTGGCTATGGTTACAAGTAGGTACAGTACTCAAAAGGGTTTTTATCAAGACTTTTTTTTTTCCATCACGTATCTCTGGCTTCTTATTTTATTTGCTCCAGTTAAAGCTTCTCATGGTAGCAGTTTGAGGGCAGTAATACAGCTCTAGTCTCTTATGTTCAAGCAAAACAACAAAGAGTATTTTTCCCTTGAGGTCCTGGGGAAAGTATTAGTTTGTTTCGTAGACTCTTATAGGCTCATAAGATCATCACTGAACCAATCACTGATGTCCTTGCAAATGCCTTATACTAACTGGCTTAATTTTAGTCATGTTCCCTATCCCAGAGCTGACCTCAATTTCATGGGCTGTAAACAGGAGATAGAATTCCCAGAGGTCTTTAGAGATAGGATGAATAATCTTACTATCAAAAAGTTTCATCTGTATCCTGGCTTCTTTTACATTTTTCCTTCAGTCCCTTTAATACCTGCCTCCTCCTAAAGGGGGAGGTCATGACATAAAGAAGTTTATTTCTATATTTATTTTTTCCTAATTAGTCCTCTTTAAGAGGAAAAATGCTCAAGTAACAGCTCTCAGAATATATATTGTAGGAGTTGGCTAATAGTATTCTTCTGTATTCTTCTGCCACCTGTCATGTTGGGATCTCTCACCATTCATTATCTGGTAGCAGGCCTGCAGTGTACAGATGGAAAAGTCACCCCAGAGGGAAGAGAGCTGTTACACTCTACCCCCCTTCTGGGTCCACTTCTGTGCAATGCTAATTTAATCGGGCACACGATTCACTCACTCACCTTAAGCTCAAGCCAGACCTCATTCTATTTTTAATGCTTTAATTTTATTATTCACCCACAAATGTATCCATCCCAGCTTTACATGTATTCTAGAACAGTCAGAAATATAAGGTGAAGGATAAGGTCTTCTCTTGTCATTCCTATTCTTGTCCTCCCAAGATCATTACAAATGCATTGTACCAAACCATACCTAAGTGCTTTGAAAGCACTAGGATGTTGAAGCCTGAACTGGAAGGAATGAATTGCATATTTATTGGAAATCTAAGTCAACATCCAAAATGATCCTAACAACTCTACTAGTAAAGAAGGCCAGACACAAGCTAGGGGGACTTCAATATAAATCTGAGTCTACCAAGGATGATGACCACAGAAAAGTGGTATCCAGAAAAAGGAAGGTAGTAAAAGAGTAAGTCAGAATCACTACTTTTGGAAAATATAAAGTCCAAAGAAGTAGTTTCTAAAGTAGAGCTTTGAAAATGAAAAATGACTGACATGCAAGGTATATTTGACTAAGATCTCATGCAGCTAATAAAGATTTCCTTAGCCACCACAGTGACTGTGGGCTGGTGGAGGCTTTGATGTACTGCTGTTAATTAACCATTAGAACTTGATCAATAGCACACGAGTCACCCTTTCATATAATAATACCAAATTATGTTTAATTCAAATTATATTTGATTATAAAGAAATGCTTAGCTGTACTAGGGGAATGTGAAGCATATAGGCAAATGCTTCCATTTGACTTTTTTATATATGTTTTTTTATTATCAAACTGAATTACAGAGAGGTTACAGTTTCATACATTAGGCATTGGATACATTTCTTGTACTGTTTGTTACCTCTTCCCTCATTCTCCCCTCCCCTCTCCCTCTTTCCCTTCACCCTCCCCCTGACGAGTTGTTCAGTTGTTCAGTTCATTTTCATCAAACAATTTGTAAGTATTGCTTTTGTAGTTGTCTTTTTTTACCCGATGTCTCTCGATTTTGGTATTCCCTTCCAATTTCCTGGTTCTAATACCAGTATACACGGTTTCCAATATACTCAGATAAGATACAGAGATAGTGTAGTTACAACCACAGGAAGGTGATACAAGAACATCATCAATAGTAGAAGCTACAGATACACGTGGGACGTTGAAAGTATTTATAACTGTGATATAACAGTCGTTTCCATAACATGGAGTTCATTTCACTTAGCATCATCTTATGTGTTCATCAGGGTATAGCTATTGGGCTCTTGTGATCCTCTGCTGTGACTAGCCTAAACCTGTACTAATTATTCCCAATAAGGGAGACCATAGAGTCCATGTTTCTTTGGGTCTGGCTCACTTCACTTAGTATAACTTTTTCCATTTGACTTTTAATGTGAAGAGCAATACAGCAAAAATCCAAGCAGACTATATGCTGGTACATATGCATATTATCTTCACGATACTCTGATCTACAGGAGTTTAAGAAGAGAGGTGCAAATATATAATAGGGCCATATAACAGGAAAATTTACATGAGATATCACCATGTGAACAAGATTCGGAAACTGTTTCTTTTTTTTCTTATTTATTGTCAAAGTGATGTACAGAGAGGTTACAGTTTCATAGGTTAGGCATTGGATACATTTCTTGTACTATTTGTTACCTCCTCCCTCATTCCCCCCTCCCGAAACTGTTTCTTTAAGGAGAGTTTTTGGCATTAAAAGTACTTCAGTGCTGAATTAATAAGTACTTGAAGTATCAAAATTAGTTTAGAGATGCAGAGGATGTAGGAAAAGCAGAACTCAGTTTCTCACTGGGCTCTCACTTCTGACATTGGAAGTGTGGGATTTATATCACCCTATATACAAAATAAAAAAGAAATTCTTTATTGGGCACCAGCTAGGTGTCCTCTAATTCAATTCAGCTCTAAGATCTTTCTAGAGACACTGTCTGACTCCACAAATTAAAGTAGTCCAGCAAGAATTGTCCCCACCTTAGAACTTTGTCACAAGTAATAGGATGCCACCTACACTTTTAACTAATCATCTATAAATCACTGGTCCTATCTCCTCCTCGTTGAACTAATATGCTAGAGTGGCTCACAGAACTCAGACAGATACTTCACTGCCAGTTGCTGCTTTATTATAAAAGTGTATTACAAAGGATATGGATGAAGAGATGCACAGGGTAAGTTACAAATTTAGAACATCCATGCTCTCTCCTGGCATATAACACCCTTCAGTAAACTCTATGTGTTTAGCTATTTGGAATCTCCTCTTTTGGGGCTTTGATGGAGGCTTTGTTATCTAGGTATGACTAATCAATCACAGCACTGGCCAGTGATGGTCAATTTAGAGTTCAGCATCTCTCCCAGTCCTGGGATGTTGGGGAAGGTAGTCTGAAAAATCCAACCTTATAAGAAAGCTTGCTCTTTCTGATAATCAGCCCTCAACCTAAAGCTACCTAGGGGCTGTGAGCCACCAAAGAACTCATTAGCACACAAAAGACTTGTCTTTACCCCAGTGATTCCAAGGATCTGGGGTATATTGTATGCCAAGAAACAAGGGAGAAGACCAAATATATATCTCACATTGTAACAGGGGTATTTTAAAATTCCATTATAATCTGTAAAACAGCCAATAATGGAAGTTGTGTTTTAATGCTTTTAATGTGTGCATTATATATTAGCTAGCTGAGAATGTTATTTCAGCAAGAAAAATAGAATACTGTGTAGATTTTGAGTAACTAATCACTTTTTAAATGTCTCACTGTAAATTTTCACAGCTGAAAACAGCGATTTTTAAGTCTTGCTATCTATTTACAATGAAGATATTAAATTTTCCTTTCTCTGAAGTTCTTAATAGTCATGGAAAATATGATTGAAAAGTTTCAACATCTAAAGCTGCTCTCTATATATCTTCAATTTAATGAGAAACATTATGATACAATATTTTTCTCATTCAATTAAACCCACGGTTATTGAATGCCTCCTATTCGGAAAGCAAATTACTAGGGGATATGAGAAATACAAAAGCATTCTAGATGCTTAGAAGTTATTGCAAAGAAACAGTTGCATAAGTAATATGAAAAACAAGACAATGTTATGATAGAAATGTTATTATTTTAAATTAAATCAGTGAAAATAATCTTCCCATATATTTGATGTAAAATAACTTTAAATGCTTGATTTTTCTGCTTGACCATTAATACTGTCAGATATCACTGACTAAATTAATGGGTGACTAGAACATGCTGGAAGCCCTTCAGGGTGTATGAGAATCAGAGAGGACTGATTAAAATAAAGTGTTTCACTCTCCTGTATAGTTTCTGATTCAGTAGGTTAGGTGTGAGATCCAACAGTATAATTTTTGGACAAGTTAACAGATAATACTAATCTGAGGGGCTACACATTAAGAACCAATGGAGGAAAGAGTCTCCAGACAAACCAAGTCTGCCTCCTAACTCATCATTTACATCTTCAAGAGCCTTGGAACATACCAACATTTAAGTCCTTTGGAAACATGAAAACATTGTGGCACACACTGTTAGTCAATGATAAAATCTTTTTTGTCTTCCTGGGTCTACAGCTAGGGTATTGTTCCCAGCCTCCCTTGATGTCAGGTGGGGCTCCATGACTGAGGTCAAGGCAAGGGATAGGACCGAAAGTGCTAATGTGCATCACTTTCAGGCCTTACTCCTAAAGATTTCCACACCTCTCTCGCGCTGTTCCATCACTTCTACTCTGTGGCAGATGAGCATGGGAAACTTTGAAGCTGCAAGTTAAACATATGAGAGTCACAAGGGAAATTCAATATGAAGTAACACTTAGAAAAGTGTTGTTCACAAAGCACTTGCCTCGCAAGCGCAACATCCTAGGTTTGAGCTCCAGTACCAAAAAGGAAAAGACAAAAAAAAGCAAGTATTGCTCACCAACTACAGTACTCCTTTGGGCTTTATACCAGACAGATCTTCATTGCATCTTTTTGATGCCCTTGGTGTATACTATGCTATCTGAGATACAGGTACTCCTTAAATAATTGCCAAACTGATAAAAAAAAATTTAGATAATCTCTTTGTATAGCCCGGGCCAACCTGGAACTGACAGTCTTCCTACCTAGGTCTCCTGAGTGCTAGGATTATAAGTGTGTACCAATTTACCAAGCCAAGAAAAAACTTCTTAAGGAATGGATCAGTCTACTAGTGGAGATAATTGAAGATAATAAACTGTACATCAGCAGAAAGTATTTTAGCAAAACTAGATAGTTAACAGTGAATGGGGGTCTATAAAAAGTATCAACAGGCAGAAGATTTAGGTTAAATAAGATCATCTGTAGAGATTCCTCTTAAGTGTACAGCCCAAGTTAAAAAAAAAACCTAGGATGCAACTTTTGGAAGTTATATTTTTCTCCTCAACTGCCATCCTTTTTTCTTTTCAAAATGGTTTATTTTTCCTTGTTAATTAACCACCTTTATAAAGCACATAAAATATCCCCAGCCCTTTATCCAAAATATACTTACTATCCAGTTGGGAAGACTTTGTTTGAATGGATTTGAGACAAGTAGTAAGCAATATAGAGAGACCATGAAACAATCCAATAAAAAGTTGTTGAATGAGCTGTTTCAAATGTGTTATTGCACATTAAAACTATACCAGTCCCTTGGACAGGCAATGAAAAAGCTAATATTCACCTTTCCTTTTCTGCTATACAAATGCAGACAAGTCATTTAGCTTCCCATCTCTCTTCTAGAAAATAAAATAACAATTCTAATTTACTAGTGAGGAGAGTGAGAAATATTGAAATCTGAGGTAGAAAGCAGGATAGCTTAGAGTACTCTATTTTGGAACCTTATGCTCCAATTCAGCTCTATTTGCAATGCTTACTACCTTTCTACAAATTAGGTTTTCGTTGTTAGTAAAAGTTCAGCTAAGAGCCTTTCATTCCACCTCACAAACTGACTGTCTTTGATTGTCTTGGAAAGCATCAGAGGCCTCCACAAAAATAAATGTGATTGAAGCTCACCACTTTGGATTTGTTGTGGCTTCAGTTGCTAGTCGTCATTCTTATTGTTGATCTGACAGATGCCAGAGTTTAGGGTAGACCCAAGGAAAGACGAAAATGCAAGACTTGTTTGGCCATCTGACACAGCTAACTTGGAGATTATGTTTCATGATATTTCATATTGTTGTAAATAGATCAAATAGCCTTTCATATCTGGAGAGATAGCAAAGGAAGGTTGCAACGAAGAGCATTTAATGTTTTTCTAAATGCTGCAACATAATAATAATTGCTATGAAATGTGGGCAAGTTTTTCCTGACTGGCTAAGCTTCCCAGGCAGCTGTAAACATTACATCCAGCTGTATCTTTTCATGGGGAAACAGTTCAAGTTTTGTACATTTTTATCAGACTCATTTTAAAACTATTTCCAAAATGTTTGCCTCTTGTTCTGTTTTGAAAATTTTTGCATCTGTAATATATTTCTTAGATATTTTTCTCCAATTAGACCCTTTGAAAAAGATATGAATGAAAAGATATACTTCAGCTTTTCCAAAAGTTTGATGTCATTCAGATGGACTCTTCAACCTCTGTGAGCCATATTTCTGACAAGCTTGACAGCCTGACCTACTTTGGAAAATGACTTCAAACCAGGGAGTTAGAATTTTCTCACTGAGGTAGAATAATCCCAATTAAAAGCAAAATAATTGAAGGCTTTACGTTTCTAAACTTGTCCAAAAATTATTCACAAACAGGGACTATGCCTTACATTTTCATAACATGGTAAGAGACTGTATTAATACTTGAGTTATCATTGACCAATTTATCATGTTTTTTTTTTGCTTGTACCAGGATTTGAAATCAGGGCCTCACACTCTTGTTTTATATTTTTTGCCCAAGTTTGGCACACTTGAGCCACAGCTTAATTTCCAGCCTTTTGCTGGTTATTTGGAGGTAAGTGTCTCATGGACTTTTTGGCCTAGACTAGCTTCAAGCTGTAGTCAGTCTTCTGAGCAGCTAGGATTATAGGTGTGAACCCCCACTGCCCAACTAATTTACAAAATTATGAGTAACTTTTTGCTTTTGTGTTTACTTATTGAGAGCATAAAATAATATTTCTTCAGTTACCATTATTGTTAACCACTGTCTAATATATATATTATATAATTATTGTATCAAATCCTGGGATACTATCAATTCCTGGATTTGCCTTTTGCCCCTTAAGATATTTTTTCCCAGTTTTCCTTCATGTATTTTCAAAATGATGTTATTAATTACAAAGGTATTGAGGATTTTTGTGCTTTCTTGGTGGATTGACCTTTTAACCACCGTCTTAATCTCCACTATTACTTCTTATCTTCACAGGGGTAAAGATAATTCACTTTAAAATAACACTTTAAAATTCAGTACAAATAGATGTGGATAAACACCAAATATAAAATGGACCTGGTAAGAATGGGTCAAAGGTACATGAGATTTAATTAAGAAAAGAAAACAAATCTATTTTGTATGGCATATAGAAGTAGAGTATAAAATACTATTAGAGGCTGTTTTATGAAAATCTATTCACTTTTACTTGCTACAATCTTTGAGTGAAATCTTCCCTGGACACCAAGAAATATCCTCCACTCGAGATGTTTTTCTTCTTATTCAATTTAGTTACTTGCTCAAAAATATAGACACAGATAATGGTGCCTTCAATATTTTTAATCCACAAAAACCTCTCTAGCTCTCATCTCTCAGGTTTAGAATCTCTTTCAGAGAAGTTTTTATATTGTTCAAGATGAGAGTACTTTGCCTTTCCAAATCCTTACAATCACATTGAAAGAAAGGATCTATAATCTTTGCTCTTGGTTAGTGTCTTTGGATGTCCACATTGATAACCATCCAGTGCATTTATAACTATTAACCAAACAAGTTCTGGTATTCTGTTGCCCAGTAGGGTGACTATAATTAACAAAATCTTGTGCTTCTCAAAATGGCTGAAAGAGGATTTTTCAAAGTAATGATAAATGTTCGGGGAGATGGATATGCAGATTAGCCTAAGTAGATCATTATACAATGTGGATTTTGTGAAAACTTCAATTTTTGGCAGTACTAGAGTTTGAATTCAGGGCTTGAACTTACTAAGTATACACTCTACTAAGTGAGCCATATGCACATCCTCTCACTTTAGCTGGGTTTCAAGTAAGGACTCTCAGACATTTGCTTGGGGTAGTCTTAAGTTCATGATATTTCTACCTATGGCCCCCACGTAACTGAAGGCCAATGGCCCTCATCACCACGCGTAGCTTATTAACTGAGGTTGAGTTTCACTAATGTTTTGCCCTGGCTGACTTCAAACTTTGATTCTCCCAGTGTTTGCTTTCCAACTGGCTGGAATAACAGGGCTGACTTACTGTGTCCAGCCTCACAGCTTCACATTTTACCCTATAAATATTGCTACTGAAGACTTCATAGACAGCTTCAAACTTATTAGTTATGGGAGTCCATTGTACAGATAAGGAATGAACCTAGTCAAGTCCATTGCCCCAAGAAGGAGACAAACAACTAATATAAGGTAACTGAAATGACAAAAGGGTTGTAATATAGGTTGAAACAAAAGTTTATGTTCCTCATTTACTCTTTTACTGCTCGGGTCCATCTCTTCTACATCTGATGGCAGACTAGAAAAGGAAATTTGAGAGAAGTAAATGTTTCTGAGTCCTCTACCTACTACTATTGTTCTTCTTGTTCCTCTGTATCTTTCAGGATTTGGTTTCACATACTTATTTTATCTAATTCTCTGTTATTACTAATTTTCATAGACCTAATGGTAAGTTTAATATGGCAACATAATGGATATACAATAACTATTTGCTAAATGAATGAATGAGAATGTTATACATATGGCAATTCATTATTTAAAATCCTTCACACCTTTTCTTGATTCACTAAGAAGGTGGAAAAATACACAGTGACATTTAAACACATATGTACACTATAAAATTGGAATGAGTAATCTATTTTATTTTATTCAGAATACAGTATGAAGTGCATTTAACTAATTTTATGACTATCAATGCCATTGAAGTGATTTCTCATACTTAGCAAAGATTTTTTTAAACAATATTTGCCCCAAGTAGAGTTGAATCAGAAAGATGTTTTCTAATTTAAAAATAGAAATTAAATCTTTCATATGTAACTTTGAAGCTCTTGGTGCTCTGAAACCATTACTCTCTGTAGTGAATACTGAGATATACTGCCTGAATTCTCCTTCAGTAAAGAATTTGTTGACCTTAGAAGTTTCTAGTAATTTTTAGACTGTTAATGGGCAGCCTTCATCTGTCTGCCTCTTCCAGGTTGCTTCAGCTACAAAGAGACAACGTCCCATTCCTTACCTGAAAGACCCATATCCAGGGACCAGTCAATGACCATGTTCGAAATTGGCCATCATAACCCGACTTGGAACAACACTGATGGGCCATTTAAGTTACAGAGCTTTCTCTAAGGCCATCTATAGCTGCTGTTAGGCCTGTCTTATAACTCAACTTCTTCTAAGCTCTGCTTTCCTCCCCTCATGCTCCAAGACACTCCAAAATTAGTAATTTGCATGTTATACTTCATTTAAAAGCCTAGTTCCTGGGAAGCTCAACTTATGCTCCTTTTTGTACATAAAATAGAGAAAAATGTAAGTATCCAATGAGGACAAATTACTGCATTTTGTACAGTCTACTGTCTGAAAGGACACTTGTGCTGGGTCAGAGCTGCTTGACAAAAATCCATGTTGCCAAGGTGACTGCTCCCTGATACTTTTTGATTTCATTATTGTGTCAATGGCCCAGAGGAGTAGGCTCCAAGTAGCATTGCCATAGATATTTCCCTACAGTGAAAAGAGACTCATTTGAGGTTTTTACCTTGTGTAACAGATTTGGTGAAGTAGTTGTTAAGCTGACTGTCTTCCAATCATGAACTAAGCTTTGGAAATTTCTCTCCATCCCTGGAGAAACGATGTGATATACCGAAATATGTGACTTTGGAAGACCAACCTTAGAAATCTTCACTGTTTTGTTAAGTATCTCCATTAAGAGCCACCCATCCGTGGCTCTAGTCTGATTTTTTTGGTAGTCTTTCTACTCAAATTTATTTCTGTGTCTCTTAATATGTACTGATAATTTCAGTCCGAGAGGGCTAACGAGAGGTCTTCATAGCAAAAGTTCTTTTGGTTGTCTCCATGGTGATCTCTGCATAGCTAATAAATCCACAACTTAGTTTTATTTCTCATCTTGAACTTACCATTGGCTTCAGCCTTAGAATATGTGTGGGAGAAATTATTGGGGCTTACATAGCAATTTGCAAAGCTGGAAGTGCCAAACTTCCTTAGAGACTTAGTCTCTTCCATTTCATTTGTCCTTTCTTTAGGAACTCAAGGTTCTCCTGTGTTTTATGCCCTGCCTCTTCCACAATTCTTCCACTATAAACAGAAACAAAGGTGTAAATAAACAATAAAGCAGTATATTACCTTCTACAGGGCTTTTTAAATAGAAATAAGAAAATTAATCTCTAATTACATCAAACAATCAGGCTGAAGAATAAGACATATGCATCATTGATCTGTGCCAAAGTTCCCTCTTCTATAAAAGGGAATTATAACCCTATCTAACCCTCAGCATCATTGTGCGGACTAAATGACATAGACAGCTGAAGTGCTTAGAACCCTGTTTCACTTGCTTAAGCCATTGATATTTTCATATTAAAATTCATTTTTGCCCAAAGACAAATTAGGAAACATTCCCTTGTAACCCTTAACCTAAAGTACTAAGTCAAGAAGAGTCTGTGTTTTCCTATTAAAGGAAAGATAATAAAATCTTATTGGTCAAACCATGAACCCTGGGCTAGAAGCCTCAGGCACAAGCAGAAGCTGGTTAGCTACATAGAATCTCAAGCTTCACTTCAGACCTACTGAAACAAAATTTGCATTTTAACAAGATTCCCAGGTAATTTGTACATACATTAAAGTTTAAGAAGGCTGGCAGTAGGTTTAGTAGTTTGAAATAGAGGCTTTGGAATCAGAGATCCAAGTTCCAATTTACTCGCTTGGGCAAATTACTCCACCTTTCTGAGTCTCAGGTTTCTCATGTGTAAAACGGGATAATCACATCTATTTAGTAGGGTTGTTGTGGGGATTAAATGTAAAGAACTTATTGATGTACCTGCTGGGAAAATCCGAAGTACTAAATGGTATGTGGTTATAACTATACTAGCTTCTGCTTATTCACAGCTTCACTTTATATAGCTTCAGGTACTCACAGCCAACTGAGGTGTGAAAAATATTAACTGGGAAATTCCAGACATAGACAATTCATAAATTTTAAATTTCATAGCCTTTTGCTTAGCAGAATCTTGCACTATCTTGCTCTATTCCTGGGAAGGACATAAATCACCTCTTTGTTCATGTATTCATGTTGTGTAAGCTACCCACCACTTATTAATCACTTCCAAGTCATCTCCATTATCAGTTCATCTATCATGGGATTATAGTGCTTGTAATTAGGTTACCCCAATTTTACTTAGTATTTTCCCCAAAATATAAGAATAATGAAGCCAGCAACTTGGATATGCCAATGAGAAGTTATAAATTACTTCTTTAACTTTAAAAGAAGAAATAAAATCATGTAACAAAGTTGCTAAGATCTGTAGTACAGTAAGATATTTTCATATTCACAGAACTTTTGTTACAGTGCATTGTTATAGATAGGTTTTATGTATGTATGTTTGTTTGTTTATATTATATATATGTTTATTTATTTAGCAGAACTGGGGTTTGAATTTAGGGCCTCCTACTAGGTAGGCAAGCACTCCACCACTTGAGCCATGTCCCCAATCACGTTTTGTATTTTATTTTTTAGATGAGGTCTCACTTTTGTCCAGGCTGGCCTCAAACCACACTCTTATCTCTGCCTCCTGAGGAGCTAGTATTATAGCATATTGCCACTATACCTGGCTTGTTCTATCTTTTTATTTTTGTTACTTTCTTACTGTGTCTAATATATAAATGAAAGTTTAATACATTTTTCCTGTAGGAAACATAGTATATCCCCATTTGTAGCAATATACTTGAATTTTGGAACATATTACCCACAAAGAAATCTCTGGGCTTTTGAAACATGCAATTACAAGCTCCCAAGGGCAAAAGAGCTTTGATAATTCACTCCAGAATTGTTCATAAGGTCAAATAGTTTGAAATATATATATATGTATACATATATGGAATGCTAAAATCATTTTAGGCAGGTGAAAGGAAAAAGATGGTAGCTTTATTTTGTATTGGAAAGCATAAGGAAAGGATTTTCTTTTATACCTGTCCAGATCTGCCATTGCCCAACTGAATGAGTAAGTTTCATTCAGGTTAGACACAGAAGTGAACAGATGCTTATGACATATGGAGGACATACCATCAGATCTACCCAAACATTTGAGTCTTATGCATGATCTGGGTTGTTCATATTTATGAACCTAAATGTAGAATTCCAAGAAATTCCTTGGAGAATGGACTCTGAAGTTGTTGAAATTGGATTGGTAATAACAAGATCATTTCATACTTACTTATACATATAGTGTCATTTCATACTTGTTTGCAGGATTGAGAGCAGGGGTTTAGGAACCAAATGATCCGAGTTTACATTTGTCATTTGTGAATTAAGGATCAATATAGCTCCTCCTATCCATGCTTAGGAGAAGTAAGTGAAACCATCTATGTAAAATTGTAGCACAATATCTAGCTCCTCATAAGAACTCAATGATTCTAAGTTGTTATAATGCCATGTTTACCACATCCATTTCCTCTCAAATCCTCTACTTGGTATGTTTGAGTTCAGTCTATTTTTTTCTCAACTCTGATTTGAGGGCTATATCTCACCAGATCTATTATAACAAGTGTTTTAGAAGAACAACAGTTAAAATAATACCACATCAATGGAAAGACAAGATGATTAGTAGAAGATATCCACCCATACATGGGCATTTCCTATATGACTAAGTATGAGAAGAAAATTTTCAGTGGGGTTGAAATGCTAGTGTAAACAGACTCTAGGAGAATCTTAGTCATTTTCATTGAGTTGTCAAAGGAGAAATGGAAGTTATCACATTGGGAAGCCTTTGAACCATCCTTAATTTTTTTTTCATTTAGTTGCCAATGCTCTGAGACTGAAATGTTAGTATCTTTTGTTGCATAATATTGAAACAACAAGCTAAAGCAAATTTATGCCAGGTGCCAGTGCCTCATGCCTGTAATCCTAAACAGTCAGGAGGCTAGGGCATGAGAATCATGGTTCAAAGCCAGCCCAGATAGGAAAGTCTATAAGACTCTTTTTCTATGCCAGTCCTCCGCCTTGGACTCAGGGCCTAGGCACTGTCCTTGGCTTCTTTTTTTGTTTGTTTGTTCAAGGCTAGCACTCTACCACTTGAGCCACTTCTGGCCGTTTTCTATATATGTGGTGCTGGGGAATCGAACCCAGGGCTTCATTTATACAAGGCAAGCACTCTTGCCACTAGGCCATATTCCCAGCCCCCTCTATGACACTCATACCCAATTAACTACCAAAAAGCTGGAAATTAAGCTGTGGTCTAAGTGGTAGAGTGCTAGCCTTGAACACAAAACCTCAGGTACAGTGCCCCAGCGCTGACTTCAAACCCTAGGACCGGCACAAAAATTATTAATAATCCAGTGTTGTTAATGCAAACACTTTTGCTCATGCAATGGAGTGGATAATATGGAAACTTGAAAATGTATCAAAAGAACTTCCTGAAATAGAACACAGCAAGAATTGGAGAGGTTTCAGTCACCTTAACTAGTGCATGACAGAGTTTTGGAAAGGCTTCCATATCCTGACTAAATGATTACTTGGGAGTGTAATGAATACTAGATATCAAAGGAATCTCATCAAACTTTTCCTGAATGTCCAAATACTCCCATAGGACAGATTCTTAGAAGTAGTATTTCTCAAAGGGTGGAAACATTAAGATTCTCAGTGTACTTGCCTAATGGTTTTCCACAAGGATTGTTACCAACATATCTTCCCATGAGCAATATATGCATATTCCCTTCTGAAAGTACCAGTGATTGCTTTGAATATTATCTTTGGTCATTGTTCTCTAATTTCATGGAAAAACTGCTGTCTCATTATTTTACAATTTTTTTTGCCAGTCCTGGGACTTGAACTCTGGTCTTGGGTGTTGTCCCTAAGCTTCTTTTTGCTCAAGGCTAGGCCTCTATCACTTGAGCCACAGTGGCAATTCTGGCTTTTTCTGTGATTAACTGGAGATAAGTGTCTCACCAACTTTCTTGCCCAGGCTGGCTTCAAACTTCGATCTTCATATCTCAGCTTCCTGAGTAGTTTGGATTACAGGCATGAGCCACTAGCACCCAACTTTTACTATTCTTTTAATTGAGGCAAAATATCACTTAACACACACATATATTGATTATTTGTGAACTTTATTTATTGCACGATATTTATTGCACGATTGCACGATATATTGATAACTATTTTTTCTATTTTCCAGTTTTATTTTTTCTTTTCATTGTATTTAGCATCCTCCCAGTACTGGGGATTAAATCCAGGGCCTTGAAAGTACTCTACCACTTGAGTCATACCCGCAGATGTTTTGTTGGTATTTTGTTTTGGGGATAGGGTCATCCTAATTTTGCCTGGGCTTATTTTGAATTCACACTCCTCCTGCTTTCTCTTCTTGAGTAGCTGAGCAAACATCACCACACAGGGCTTAGTATCTGTCTATCTATCTATTATCTATCTATCATCTATGTACATATCTATCCATCTATCCATCTTTGCATGGAGATATAGATAAGTACATTAGACCTTTTTATATTGTCTGTTTATATTTTGCCATTGATTTTAGCTCATAAGGGATTTTTATTCTTATCATTGTAGAAATTATAGAATTTCCATAGAGCTAAATCAATCCATTTTCCTTAACTTTTTGTGTGGCTGTATTCTTGTAAATCTTTCCCCATTCAGAAAAGAAGTGACTACCCATATTTTCTCTTAACAAGCATATGTAGTTTTATTGACTGTAAAATGCTTATTAGAAAGTAAAATGTGGCCAGAATGATTTCACTTTGCTCACAATAACTGTCGTATTCAAAGAGCACACAAATTTTGAGGTACTTATAAAAGAATATAGACATAATCATCTCTGGGCTTAAATAAAATTACCTTTGAGATTATTGCATTGAGTACTTGAGAAAATGGTTAACATTATATATTAGAGAATAGTAACTATTATAAAAGTCAAGTTATAACTCAAGATTTTCGAAAAAAATCTTAGTTCTTCATTCATGGGGACATATCTTTTATCTTCATTCAGTTTGTTTCATTCTCAACAAAAAGCTAACAATTATGGAAGCATCAAGCATTAGGATACCATTATATTAGCAATATTGTCTATGGCTGATTGACTCTGCAGAGTTCTTGCATGCAATGCAACAAATATGTTTTTAAGTAGCTGGAGAAACTATCATTATAAATACATTTAAAGTTTATACTAATAATCTATATTTCCATAAGAAATATAAAGCAGAAGAATTGTGTACTCTTATGTAAAATAAACACATGAAAAGGGAAGGAGAGAAGAGGAATGGTAAGATGACAATTGAATTCATTCGTTTCTGTAAAAGCCTAAAAATATTCCCACCTACTCCAATTTATTCTCTGAAAAATTGAAAATGATGTGTAAACTCATATCCACAGTCAGAAACCATTCCCCAGAAAGCAGAAGCACCATTGGAATTGAAGATGAAAAGTACGTGTTGTCAGGAAATCACCCCACTTTGCAAATACCATTATCAGCCACAACTAGTTTTCTAAAGGGCACATTCAAGAGAAAAAACAAAACAAAACAGGGGCAACAAAGACAATGTTTTTCAACCATTGAACATATTATTTTTGCAACGAATTTTGTGGCTATTTACTGTGTCTATCAATAATGCCTTAGCCCACATGTTCTCAAGAAATACATAGTAGCGTTTGGTAAATGTATTGCAATATTTAATAGCCCCACCTTTTCCATGCCCCTTATATCAGTGTCTATTGATTGATTTTTGACCTTGGCCATTAGACTTACTTTGGCCTGAGCAATAGTAACAAAGTTAATGTAAACGGTAGTTCATATTTCTTTCTTAGATTCCGCCACTAACAGGAAAACAGATCCAAACTAGTTTTGTTTTTTATTGCGGGGTGGGGGGTGGGCACATGAGACCACGTGGAAAAGAACCAAGTCATCCAAGTGGAAGCCACTCCAAGCAATGATGACTCTCCAGCAATACTGGGGATTGAATACCCCCAAAAGCAGTATCTAGTGGAACTGAGGACTCTCTACTTCCCTCTATTTCCTTACTCCATAGTTAGAACAATTTTGGAGTACGTTCCAGAGGTCCTCAGACTCACAACTCCATCTCTCTACTGATACTTCTCTGGGTCACTTCCTCAGTAAACCACTTACATCTAAATCATTACTTGAAAGCTTACTTCTGGTTCAACTCAACCTAAGATAATGACACATTCCTTCATCTTCTCTCTAGCTTTATTCTCAAAAGAATCTGAAAGGTTCTTTCAGCCCAATCTTCCACAAAAGTTTTCTACAGGTTCATTGACAGAGCACCACCAAGCTCTCTACACGATTACAGGGGGAAACAAGTGATATCAATACAACAACCAATTTCAACTGTGAACAATGCTAATTGCCAGCTATTTTATCATTGTGTTGGGTAGAGCAACTCTTTTACATAAGTTAGAAACTTTTCATTGTAGCACAACCCTCTAGAACTAGTGCAGAGCTATTATCTTTCCACTTACCCATGTTTGCTTACCTGAGGACTACCCAGTTTTCCCATGCTCTTCCTAATTCCATGTTTTTCAATACTTAAATTGTGTTTAAATACCTAAGCAAGAGAGTACTCTTAAACTGGAAAGAACTTTGAAGAGTTATCCTATATAGTCCCCGTTCTTTCAGCAAGACTAGATATGTCTTCAAAGACAGATGGTAAAACTATGTAAATCTGTGCTCAATATAATTTTTGCACTTTTTCCTGGCCACTGCCCAGAATTATATTATACTCTCTTTATCTCCACCTGCAACTCTATTTCCTAATTATAAAATAAGAAAAAAGGCTAATTAGAATTCATCTATGGCATAGCAATTTGGAGTAAAATATTAAAATTCCATTTTCGAGATTTTCAATTTTAAGGTTTGGCAGTGCTGTAAAGCACCCAGATTCTGGAGAGGAAAAAAAAGAATGTGATTGCTGTCTAATTCTGCAATCTTTTAAGAGTAGAAAATGTCTTTTTCCTTTGGAAAAAAAATCTCCAAATTTGAAGTATTTAAAATTAACATGAAATGACTTCTTTCATAAGTGTTGACATTATCTGCTTTCAAAAAATGAACTGCCCTCCATCATTATGAGCAAATTTACATCATTATGTAAATGTATCTGTCTCTAAGTCCTTTACAACCAATTCATCTTTTATTCATCTTGTAGCTATGTACTATGCACTTTGTGCCATGCCCAAGATAGTGATTTTAGAAAGGAATATCTTAAGAATTTGTGAAATTCAGGTTTTTATTCTACTGTCTTTCTGATAAGGTCTTATAAAGTTATTGGACTTTCCTAATGCAACCACAAAAAATACTTAGCATTAACATTTCCAAGTGTGTGATTGCTTGGTTTCTAACATCCCTCTTCTTTTTAAAAACAAATGACTGGCTTTTGAGTAAGCTCAATTCTTATAAGGATGTGAAGGGTGCAACCATTTATACATTTTACATATTAAAATTTAAAAGTAAACATTTCTTGATGTGTTCCATTGTTAAATATATGTGTATATATATTTAAATTAATCTAAGGATATGGAAAATATTTGAAGGCAGAAATTTCTACTTCTATTTAAAATCATTCATAATTAGTCAGCCACCAACATAGAAGATAGGTCCCAGTTAAATACCTCTAGGGGTTCTAAGAGGATACAATGAAAGCACTCTAAGGATGCTCACATAATCAGAGCTAGTATGACTGAATTAGAACCATCCTGGTATTAACAAAATCCAAATTCCTAGGATATACTCTATTATTATGAATCTCTAAGTCTGGGAAATAGGTTTCTTGAAGAAAGGAAACAATGAAAAAAGGGAAGAAGGAGGAAGAAAGAGAAGAAGAAGAAAGTAAATGATTGTGCTAAACTGCAGAAAAATGACAAATGACAAATGCAGTTACATTATGTTGAAAAGCTTCCCCACATCAATGAAATTAAGAATGAAGAACCACCTACAGATATTCCTCCAACAGAGGATTAATACATAAAGAATTAAAAACGAGACCACAGAATAACAAATAAACTGATAATGAGACTAAAGATAAACTTCAGAAGAAGTATACATGGCCAATAAATGCATGAAAAAATGTTCAGCATCCTCAGCAATAAGGAAATTACAAATCAAAGCTACACTGAGAATCACTTCATTCAAGTCAGTAGGATCATCGGAAGGAATCTGACAAAAGCTGACAAAGATGTAGGGGTAAATGAACCCTGCTGCTGGGAAAGTAAATCCATTAACCATGGAAATCAGTATGAAGGTTCTTCAAAAATTAGAACATTTCTCTAGGCACCTTATTCATAAACTGCTCTGTTCACTGGAAACTCCTTTGCACAACTACCTAAAGAAAATAAAAACATGCTTTAAAAAAATAGAACTGCCACATAATCCACCTATACTACCTTTGAGTATATACGCCAAAGAATTAAAGTCTTCTTATTATGGAGATACATGCACAACTATGTTTATCCCTGCACAATTCACAACCGTCAAAGAATAGGACTAGATAAAGAAAACGTATATATACACTATAGAGTCATTTGTAAAAATGAATGAAACTGGAGATTATCATGTTAACCAAAATAAACCAGTATCACAAATGATTTCTCTTCTATGAGACATCTAGAAGGAGTAAAAGGAGAACCTAAAAGCCAAAGCAGAAGGAGCAGGGATATGGAAAGAAAATGATAATAATAAAAAATAATAGAAGAGGTGAATATGACCAAAGTACATGAAATGCATTTATAGAAATATCTTGATAAGTCTACAGCCATACCACCCTGAATGCACCGGATCTCGTCTGATCTTGGAAGCTAAGCAGGGCTGGGTCTGGTTAGACTTGGATGGGAGAAATATCTTGATAAAACCCTTTATTTTAAAAATTATATTAACAAAAAATTACAGGTGCAATTTTTAGTAATGATGTATGGGTCAACATTGTGAGATTTCCTTCTTCAAAGACAACAACGGATTGCTCAGACACAAGGTTGTAAGAAGTATTCTTATTTGGATGTGTGAAGGGGAAGGGAAATGAGAGACATATGATAATCATCGTACTTTATAGAAAGCAAAGTACAATGTTTCCTCAAGACAGTCATTACAAGTCAAGTCTCTAAAAATTTAAAACATAGAATGCATAAAGTTAGCATAGCTCATGAAGACCTGGAGCACAAGTTTTAGTCTTCATTCTCTCCCAAATGGACATTTGTTGCGTTTTCAGCATGTATAGCCTCATCATATCATATGCTTTTGCTAAAGTAGTTTCCAAACATTCGTGGAAATATTTAGAGGTTTGTAAATTGTTTCTGCAATGGAGAGTCAGGAAACTTTTTGCCATAGTAAGGAATTTCAGGTCTTATCATGTTCTAGCCTTTCCCCCAACTCAATTTCCTTGCCTGAGAGTCCGATATTCAGCTAGAATCTTTTTTTTTCCAGGTCCTGGGGCTTAGACTCAGGGCCTGGGCACTGTCCCTGAGCCTCTTTGTACACAAGGCTAGCACTCTATCACTTGAGCCACAGCACCACTTCAGGCTTTTTCTGAGTAATTGATTGGAGGTACGAGTCTCACGGACTTTTCTGTCTGGGCTGGCTTTGGATGGTGAGCCTCAGATCTCAGCCTCCTGAGTAGCTAGGATTACAGGCGTGAACCACCGGCATCGCATCCGGCTCCGCTAGAATATTTTGATCACAGACCTGCCAAGATTACAGACCTGTGTGTGTATGTCATAATATCAAGTGACCCCCTCAGAAAAGGTTCTCTTATTCTATTAAAATGCTTTTATATTCTCAAATGTACTCTGTAGTCAAGCTTCATTGTTACCTCCTCCATCGCCCACCTCTTCCTTTGGTGCTTTCCTCTTCACACTTTTGCTCTTCGCCCACTAGTAACTCTACCATATCTTATTTTCCTGACATTTCCACTGCCTAATGCTGTCTCTTTGTTCTTCCTAGACTGCTCATCCTCTACCCCCACAAACATCTCACCTCTCTAACTCACTTTTTTCCCCTTGGCCTTCCAGATTCTCTAAAAGGAAGATCTTTCACAGTAGTGTGTCTAGATATTCTCTGAGCTCCACTTTTCCCTGTGAACAACTCACACAGGAGCCTGTTGTAATAATTTTTGTTCTGTGTAATTTAGTCATACTGTATTTTCTTAGGAGAAAAAAGCTTAAAATCCATTACTCTGCTTTGTTTCTTTTCTTTTTCTCCAACCTCTTTCATTAAATCAAAATGTGTTTTAAAACTACTTTTCATTTTCCAATATTACAAACATGGGGGGATGCAATGAATTTTTTTCCATTCCTCCAAAAGTACCCAGAGCTGATAGCATTAGAGATTCATCCAATTTAAGCTCTATTGAAAGTACAGTGTAGGCTTGTGGTGTTCTATAAATAACAGCCACATTTCCCAAAGCTGTCCGTGGTTTATACAGAGGACCCCAATTAAACTCAAAACAGCTGAAGGAATAAGCCTGACAAAGAAAATGCATGTATAATGTTCTAGGCAGGTTCAACTATGGAATAAGACAAATTCGAATTTCCTTAAAGACATTGAACAACCATGTTTTAATGAGATCCAAGTCCTAAATAATCAATCCATTTGATTTTTTGCATAGTCATACAAATAGGCTTTTATGTTATAGGTACATGGATGCAATTTTTAATGATCTCACATATGTAGGGCCATCAATTCTATACAAAACCTTAGCTTCCTAATCACATAACCCTTTCTGTCACTTTGTCTTCCTTAATACTTAATATGTCAGCCTCGACTCAATATGTCAACTTTTGTTTATATGTTTCAAGATATAATAGAGCCTGGGTTAAAACAGTGTGTTGAGTTTCCAATTCCCAATCCCCTGCTATACCTAGATCAGAGTGTGGGAACGAATGTGAGAGATAACAATGCTTAACACACAGGAAGTCTTGACTTTCTTTCATGAGTAGTTTTATGCCCCAGTTTGCCAGGAGTGGTGGGCACAAGTAATGAGAAAATCATGGTAACCACGACCAGCTTACCTGCCAATAAAATACAGCTAGAGCAAGTTGGGGTGTTCCTAATTAATGAAATGTGCTTATTTGTGCACTCTTTTGATAAAACTGTCCCTTTCTCTACTTTTAGTGTAAGGTGTTAAACTCTTATGCCTCTTGGCAGGGATTAAGAAAATCATCTTTAAAGGAATAGGACAAGTTCTTTGAGGGATGTCCTAAACAATGAAGATTGAATGGCTAAATCGTCCTTAGACTTCTGAGTAGAAATATTAGCTTTAATATCCAGCCTTTATGCCATTTATTCTGCTTCTTTTCCAACAGTCATTTCTTCCTCCATTTGCTTCCTCAAGTTTATCATCCAAGAATATTGGCAACAATGCACTTGGAATATTGAAATCTGGTAGAATCATTCCGTAAGTGTCCTAGCATTAAGCCATCCAGGATGCCCTCCTTGGTGTGCTATCTTTCAAGCCAATACTATTTTTCAGGACTGGGCTGTACACAATTCTCTAAATATGCTCTTAGATGTGCTCTAAGAGCAGATTTCCCAAGATGACCTCAGAAATGGCATTGCTAATTCTTCCTTCCCATTAGTATTTGTGTGCAGTGTCCTAAAAAAATGTCCATTTGGCCAATTAGTTCACACTCATTTGAATACATACCTAACAGGAGGAAAGATGTCTTCAAACTCACTAGAGCTGAAGGACCAAAAAATGTGAGGGCATTTTAAGATAATATTGTGAATAGCTTAGAACTTAGTATATGTTATTTGTAAGTATTCACTACATCAAGTGTCCCCAATATGTGTGAATGGTGAATATTGCAGTCAGTGACAGCTTGCCCTCTACATTCATTCATGTTATTTCATTGATTTGTCTCATCTAACTGTACTTATCTCTTTAATTTTGTTTCTATTAGACTACTGAGTTTTTCTGCATTTTATCTAATGGCCAAATAATCAGCATTAATCATTCATCCATTCAAGCACCTTAGGAGGTACTGGGATTATGTCCCTGACTTCAACTTCCTTTTGAAACATTCATTACCTTCCTTGCTGTTTAAAGTTGTGAAATATTCCTGATATGCACATTTAGACTGATGTAGATGAATGCTGTTCTGTTGAACAAAACAACAGAGTGTGACATTTCTGTAGAAAAAAAAAATCAAGTCATTTGAAATTAGCTCTCCTAGGTATCTATTAACCCCTCCATTCATATTTGTTCCATTTTCTGTCTAAAACACAGTGCACTGCTAATGTAATCTCTGGACTCTTTTTATTATTTAGTGATCAAAAACTCAAACCAAAGGAGATAAATTACAATTTTTGAAAGCATAGTTAATATTTTGATTTAGTCCTAGACACTGACAAAGTTGCCTGTCTATTGGAAAATTGGCTCTTTATTCACTCATTCAGATTTTATTGAATCTCAGTATGAACCAGATAGATTGCTGGATACTGAGGTATACAGTTCCTAGGATAACCCTTCACTCAAAGACCATCTGACCTAGTATACAGAAAGACAAGAAAGTAATTATAATACAACATCTTGTTATGTATAAGCTTATACTTGTTAACACTTGAATGGTGCTAGTTTAGGGAATAAATAAAGGCCTTCTTCAGGACTAAAGAAGATTTTTTTTTCTCAGATTTTTATTATCAAACTGATGTACAGAGAGGTTACAGTTTCATACGTTGGGCATTGGATACATTTCTTGTACTGTTTGTTCTAAAGAAGATTTTTAAAAGAGAAAATGAGAGGGAAACTGGGAGAGAGGGAAGGAAAGGGTGACATTGCCCAGAAAGAAATGTGATCCCTAATTTATGAAGTCATAATGTTTCTGCACATCAACTTAATAATAACAATAAAAAGTTTTAAAGTATGGAAAATGATATTACAGGGAAAGGGAAGCATATATGTAAAAGCACAGGGCATAGGCATTGGAGAATAAATTGCATGTATAGGAGTGATTAAATTTCAGAAAAGCCTCCATCCTCCCAAATGCTAAAGATTGCAATGGGTATGTTTGCTTCAAATCTCTCAAATTCTTTGTGATAATATAAAACAAAACAGTAGCTGACCTTTCTACCATCTGGACACATTACTTTAACCTTCATGCTTTTAACCACCCTATAATGGAATATGAATGCATGTAATGGGAATGAATAAGAACTCTGTTTACCAGATAAAGCAATTTCAGGTTACTAATATGAAGAACAAAGGTTATCTTCCTTAGAAAAATTATTCAAGGAAGAATATTATCTTAGAGCAGTGTGGTATGCCATAGTCATATGGAGGCCTGTTAAATGACAATGACAAATAACTGGTTTCCATCCCCAGAGTTTCTGATTAGTCAGTTGTGAGGTAGAGGCTGGAGATTGGTATATTGAACAAGTTCCTAGATGACACCTCATTCCTGGAGAAACATTGGTCTACAGACTTCTTTTAAAGATACTGCAATTACCGAACTAAAGATATCAAATCACATTAACTCTAGTATGTTAACTATAAATCAGAGTTTAACACTCCCCAAATAACAGATTAGACCCAAGAAGTTTTCTAACTGAAGCCTAGGGGCCTTAAATCTCTAGCCCATTTCATTCACTCCCCAGGCCTCCATCTCCTTCATTTTGTCTTCTGGGCATCAGAAAGCAGTGTGGTCTAAATAATTTATTCAAACACTAAAAGCCTTCTTTTTTGAGGAACACATTCTCTCCCATATTCTGGTGCTTTGTGAAATATTCCATTATGTAAGGAGAAAATTACTCCTAAATTTAAGCAGATGTCAACAGCTATTGCCCTTGTGAAAGCTGACTGTGAACATGTGGAGTGATCTTTAATATTTTCCCTTTTCTGTCAAAGGGGAGATCTGGCAAAATAAATGTCAATGTAAGGGTCCAGATTCTTGCCGTTGAGATTAAATAATGAAATAAAATGTCAATATTTTCAGGGGATATTTATCTTTTCCAGAAATGCTTTCTTTGCTTCCCCAAACATATATGACATTTTGCCTAAATGAGCTTTTGTTAATATATTCACTGAGCACATTCAGGGAAATCTTCAAGTGAACCAAGCCTGAGAGTAGCCTCAGGTTCTACAAATGACAAAATGGCTGTGGTTTAAACAAAATACAAGCAGTGAAGCTTCATTTTCACCCAGAGGAAACTGCTCCCCGCTAGCATTGTTACAAAACCCTGCTGGCTGAGGGAGCCTCTGTTACAATGACTTTGCAGTTATTTTAAGTATCCGTGTGGGAGGGTTGGGGGATGGAATGGACACAAGGTTGATGAATTCCCTTTCCCCACCTCTGGCAGAGAGGAATTCTGGGCAAGATGCTGCTTTATTTACCTAGACAAAAGTATTTGTGGACTAGATTAGATATGGCCTATGGCAAAGGGAAAAAGAAAAGAAAAACTAAAAACAGAAGCTTATATTTATTTGCTCATCATTTTAACATAAAACCACACAAGCAATAGGATTGATTTTAAAAAAAATTAATGAACATCTCAGTGTTCATCCATCTCTTTGCTCTTTCAAGGTTCTTGATAAATTGAGCTGAAATATCTGTGTAGCTCTTATCATTGGTGTGAAATTTGGGCTGTCAGAATTGTCATTTAGAGCAGGCTAAACTAAGCTGGGTTAGAAGCAACAGACTTAGCTCTGGGAAACATTTTCTTTTTACCTAGAAAACACTATACAAATATTATTTTCAGATCTGTTGGTGAGGTGATTTCTCCTAGGACATTTGCCTATGCCTGAATATATCTGTAAGTAGTCCCTTCCACAGAGACTTCCCTCTTCCTCACTGCTGACTTGTATACCAGGTCAGGAGTCAGGAGCTCTGTACTGATCTCCTAAGCTCCTTTCAAAACATCAGATGAGAGGACAGGGGGAAAAATGAAATAGCCACCCTATTTAACGTCAAGACCCTGACATTGGGATCATGTAATTTAAGTATAACATCATAAATTTTAGATCCAAGCCATTAATTATCTAAATAATATCGTCATATCAAAAATACCATAATACTTAAAAAATATTTCTGACAACAGAGAATTCATTTCTGAAATGTATGAGCATCAAAAATAAATTACGCATAACTGGATTTGTGTAAATATCTAGGCTATAGCGTTTGAGAGGGCCCAATCTCAAATAATCATTTCCATTTTTAATATATGGCAAATGATACAAAAGGATCACTGCTCATTTTCAAACATTTTAATGTATACTTTTACAAAATATTTTACATATCTAAAATTGAGATTCATCTTATAGTAGATATTATGATAGTTTGTAGGGAACTCGTCTTTTTTAGTAGTACAAAAAAACAGCAATGCATGCTATATCCAATGGTATCTTTCATTTGGTAATATGTATAATTGTGCAAGGAAATAAATTTTAGCCTGAACCACTTTCATTCAAAATCCATATTTTAAATGAATTACTAAGTGCCAGTGTAAATGATGGGGAGTTAAAAATAAATAGGTGTGATTGATTGCAGAATTAACAATATAGTCAAAGAGTTATGTATAAGCCACTAAATAAATTCACAATCTAGTGTCATGGGAGCAGAGAGGAAAGAGAATATCATTCTAATTAAAGTATTAGCAAAAGCAAATAGATGGCATTATTTGTTTCTGTGCTAGTACTGGGGCTTGTACTCAGGAGCTAGGCTTCTTGTGCTCAAGGCCAGCACTACCACTTGAGCCACAGCTCCATGTCTGGCTTTATTGGGGGGTAGTTAATTGGAGATGAGAGTCTCATAGACTTTCCTGCCTGGGCTGGCTCTGAACCTCAAACCTCAGATCTCAGCCTCCCAAGTGGGGTCATTTTTGTGATGGGACTTGAAAGAGGAGAAGCTTATATCATGCACAGTTGGTGAAAAAAGATATAAGTGCAGAAAATTGAAGGGATAGGATAAAGTCAATGGAAAAGGAGAAGCTATTCCAGAGCATGGAAATTACTCAATAACTATCTAAGGATTGTGGTAACCAAGTAAGACACCAACAGATAAGCACAGTTTGTGTATGGTGGATGAAATTCAAATTAGTGGAGCACATTAAGTTTAACCTATTGGTGGAACATTGTAGTATATTTTGATTTACTGATGAGAAAATAAGATATATAGACATTAAATACATTTCTGGAAGGTCGATAATAAAATGGTATGAGCAGGCATGAAAATGTGATTCTGACTCCACTATCATACTGCCTCTCTTGTAGAAGCTTTAGAAGAGAACACAGAAGCCAAAATAAGTCCAAAATAGTTCATGGGTACTGAATCCACACTGAATATTGGAAATACCGAGGCAGATATATGGAAACTAATAATGCTGGGGGCTCCAACCTCAGAGTTTCTTTTGTTATTGGTTTCTGCTTTTGAGGGTCTATTTCACATTGCATTTTCCTCACTGTGTTAGTCTCATTGAAAGGTAGAGGTTCCTTCTTACTATGGAAGTAAAACAGGCAAAGATTTGCTTTTCTGCTTCTCTTGCTGTTAGGATACAGGTGGTTTTTTGTTTGCTTGTTTGTTTGTTTTTGTTTGATTGGTTTTTTTGCCAGTCCTGAGACTGGAACTCAGGGCCTGGGCACTTTCCATGAGCCTTTTTGAGCTTAAGGGTAGCATGCTACCATGAGAGCCACAGCACCACTTCCAGCGTTCTCTGAGTAGTTCCTTGGAGATAAGAGTCTCGTGGACTTTTCTGTCTGGGCTGGCTTTGAACCTTGGTCTTCATATCTCAGCCTCCTGAGTATCTAAGATTACAGGCATGAGCTTAGGGTACAATTTTAAGACCTTCCTTTGTCCAAAGAGACAGACTTGCACATCTGATCTAAAGTTTGAATATGAAGTTGAGGATGCAAAGATGCAAGACCAGAGAGAATTCATTTAGAGCCTTACCATTTATAAACAGTATGATATGAGATATGAGATTTGTCTGATTCCACTACCGTATTGCATCTCCTCCAGAAGCTATAGGAAGAGGACACAGATGTCCAAAATAATTCACGGGTACTGAACTAATGCTGAATATTGGAATCAATGAGACAGATATAAGGAAACTAGTAGTGCTGGGTTTCCAACCTCAGAGTTTCTTTTGTAATTGGTTTCAAGGTAAGTCTGGGATTAAAGGCTTTTAAGAGTTTCTGAGATGGTTCAAATGAATCACCATCTTTGAGAACCACCTTGGTAGGTGATATTTTACCCCCCGAATGAAATGACTTGTTAGAATTAGGGTACAGAGGCAATAAGTGCTGAAGTGCACTATTAATAAAGAACAGATTTGAAGGACAAAATTTTGATGGGAGTTGAAAGTAGATACAGTAAGAAACTGTAGAACGTTCTCACAATGCGTAAAGATGTGAAATGAGATTGGTAAGTAGGTAGCTGCTCAAGACTCCTACGGTTTCAGAAAGTATTTTAAGAAGACAAACTATGAGAATATCTGTAGCTGAAGGAAAGAAGTATGTATGAAAAGTCAGAATTGGAGATAAAAGGAAGAACTGAAGTCCTGGAGGAGATAGAGTCTGGTACTCAATGTAAAGAAAAACTTTTTGAAAGAAAAAGAATATTTCTTTTAATTAAAAGGAAGGAAAAACTAGGGGTTGTGAATGTGGCTCTAGTGCTTTCCTAGCATGCATGAAGTCCTGGGTTTGATTCCTCAGCAGCACATACACAGAAAAAGCCAGAAGTGGAGCTGTGGCTCAAGTGGTAGAGTGCTAGCCTTGAGCAAAAGGAGCTCAGCACAGTGTCACTGGACCTGTGTTCAAGCCCCAGGACTGGCAAAAAATAAGGTTCTTAGCAAAAAAAAAAAGAAAAGCTATTTTTGTGTTGGAAGGGGCTGAAATAAGCAATAGGGAAGCAATAAGAAGAAGTTGTGAAAAATGAAAGGATGAAATTGGAAAAGTAATGGAATAAATGGGCCCAAATGAAAGAATAAACTGGCATTCTTCTGAGATCACATAAAAAGAACTTTAAGTATAATTAATCAGCAAGATTATAAGACTATCTCAAGCAATACTTGGAAATCTTAAGAAGGTGAGAATCTGTAAAACTAAAACGGTACTTACTGACAGCTAGGGATTTCTGAGGATTATCAAATGGTAGTCAAGGAATTGAGGAACTTTGTGAGTGGTAGTAAGATCATACATATATGCACCAATGCTGGTTCTATCAAGTATGCTTTTTATATTCTATGGGAAAAATTAAGTAATTTCAAGCATTGCTTAAGATAGTTATTAATGTCCAATGAAATACAAGTAAAGAAGTAACTTGCAGTATTTAGTGTTCTCAGATAGGCAAAGATGTCTTCATTAAAGACCTAGGAATAACCTTAACCAAAGAAGTGAAAGACCTCTTTGAGGAGAACTTTAAAAGCTTGAAAAATGAAATTAAGTCAGAACTAAGAAAATGGAAAAACCTCCCATGCTCCTGGATTGGGAGGATTAATATAATCCAAATGGCAATATTGCCAAAGGCTATCTACAAATTCAATGCAATACCCATTAATATCCCAACACCATTTTTTAATAAAATAGAGGAAGCAATCCAGAAATTCACATGGAACAATAAAAGACCTAGGATAGCAAAAACAATCCTAAGCAAAAAGAGCAGTGCTGGAGGAATTACAATACCCAAATTCAAGCTATAATATAAAGCTATAGTAATAAAAACAGCTTGGTATTGGCACCGGAACAGACCTGAAGACCAATGGAACATAATTGAAGACCCAGAAATGAACCCACAGAACTATGCCTACTTAATCTTTGATAAAGGAGCTAAAACAATAGTTTGAAAGAAAGATAGCCTCTTTAACAAATGGTGCTGGCAAAACTGGCTCAACACATGCAACAAACTAAAACGAGATCCTTATATATCACCCTGCACCAAAATCAATTCCAAATGGATTAAAGACCTCGAAATCAAAACAGACACCCTGAAAACACTAAAGGAAGGAGTAGGAGAAACACTTGCGCTCCTTGGTGCAGGACGGAACTTCCTTAACAATGACCCAGAAAGGCTACAAATCAAAGAAAGGTTGGACAAATGGGACTGCATCAAACTGCAGAGCTTCTGCACAGAAAAGGACATAGCTCACAAGATAAACAGAAAGCCCACAGACTGGGAGAAGATCTTTACCGGACATTCAACAGACAAAGGCCTCATCAATAAAATATATGCAGAACTAAAAAAATTACATTCCTCCAAAACAAAACCGCAAAGAACCAATAGCCCCCTCATCAAGTGGGCTAAAGACTTACAAAGAGACTTCTCTGATGAGGAAATGAGAATGGCCAAGAGACATATGAAAAAGTGCTCTACATCACTGGCCATAAAAGAAATGCAAATCAAAACAACATTGAGATTCCATCTCACCCCAGTAAGAATGTCATATATCAAGAAAACCAACAATAACAATTGTTGGAGGGGATGTGGCCAAATGGGAACCCTACTTCATTGTTGGTGGGAATGTAAACTGGTTCAACCACTCTGGCAAGCAGTATGGAGATTCCTCAGAAGGCTAAATATAGAACTCCCCTATGACCCAGCAGCCCCACTTTTGGGTATCTATCCAAAAGACCACAAACAAAATCACAGTAATGCCACCAGCACAACAATGTTCATCACAGCGCAATTTGTCATAGCGAGAATCTGGAACCAACCCAGATGCCCCTCAGTAGACGAATGGATCAGGAAAATGTGGTACATATACACAATGGAATTTTATGCCTCTATCAGAAAGAATGACATTGCCCCATTTGTAAGGAAATGGAAGGACTTGGAAAAAATTATACTAAGTTAAGTGAGCCAGACCCAAAGAAACATGGACTCTATGGTCTCCCTTATTGGGAATAATTAGTACAGGTTTAGGCAAGTCATAGCAGAGCATCACAAGAGCCCAATAGCTATACCCTTATGAACACATAAGGTGATGCTAAGTGAAATGAACTCCATGCTATGGAAACAATTGTTATATCACAGTTGTAACTACTTTCAACGTCCCATCTGTATCTGTAGCTTCTATTATTGATGATGTTCTTGTATCACCTTCCAATGGTTGTACCTACACTATCTCTATAATCTTATCTGAGTATATTGGAAACCGTGTATACTGGTATTAGAAGTAGGAAATTGAAAGGGAATACCAAAATTGAGAGACACAGGATAAAAAAAGACAAACAACCACAAAAGCAATACTTGCATAACTGTTTGGTGTAAGTGAATTGAACACCTCAGGGGGGGAAAGGGAAAGGGGGAGGAGGGAGGGGGGTATGAGGGACAAGGTAACAAACAGTACAAGAAATGTATCCAATGCCTAATGTATGAAACTGTAACCTCTCTGTACATCAGTTTGATAATAAAAATTTGAAAAAAAAAAGATGTCTTCATTAAAAGAATGCTTTAAAATGTTGGACAAATTAGATTGCATCAAACTATAGAGCTTCAGCATGTCAAAGGACATAGCTTGCAAGATAAATACAAATCCCACAGGCTGGGAAATCTTTACCGGCCATACAATGGACAAAGGCCTCATATCTAAAATATATGCAGAACTAAAAAGATTAAATTCCTCCAAAACAAAACCTCAAAGAACCAACAGCCCCTTCAACAGGTGGGCTAAAGACCTAAAAACACACTTCTCTTAAGAGGAAAAGATAATGGCCGAGAGGCACATGAAAAATTGCTCAACATTACTGGCCATAAATAAAATGCAAATGAGAACAAGAATGGCCATTATCAAGAAAACTAATAACAACAGATGCTGGCAGGGATGTGGCCAAAAGGGAACCCTACTATACTGTTGGTGGGAGTGTAAACTTGTTCAACCACTCTGGAAAGCACTGTAGAAGTTCCTCAACAGGCTTACCATAGTGCTCCCCTATGACCCAGCAACCCCACTTTTGGGCATTTACCCAAAGGATCACAAACAAGGCCATACTAAAGCTACCAGCACAACCATGTTCATTGTAGTATTATTTACCATAGCTAAAATATGGAACCTATCCAGATGCCCCTCAGTAGATGACTAGATCAAGAAATTGTGGTATATATACACAAGGGAATTCTATACTTCTGTCTGAAAGGATGACATTGCCCCATTCATAAGGAAATGGAAAGACTTGGGAAAAAATCAAACTACAGGAACTGAGCCAGACTCAAAGAAACATAGACTCTATGGTTTCCCTCATTGGTAATAATTAGTACGTGTCTAGGATAGTCCTAGAAGATGATCACAGTAGCTCTATAGCTATGTACGTATGATTACATAAGATGATGCTAAGCGAAATGAACTCCAAGAAACAAGTGGTTTTCCTACATCTTGCCTACAATCTACTCTGTATCTTGTGGTCTGACCCACTGATCTGCTTCCAGGTTCAGAAAGATGTTCATTGCTGCTCTTTCTCTCTCTACTTAATCCCTCAGTCTGGGAGCAGTTCTTAGACTATCTCACCACTTCTACTCTACAAGAAGGAACACTGTTATTGTCAAACATCTAATTTTCCTGTAGTAATTCTTTACGAGCTCCTTCAAACTGAAATTCCATTCACGTAAAATGATTAGCATGTAAAGTAACTTGTACAAAGGATGTCAAATGGTAGTTATCAGAAAGGGGTTTTGGTCTAAAACACATTGTTGGTATGTAAATAAATCCAATCCAATTCTTCTGTTCTTCCTTCAAAATCTTTCTTCTAGCACTCCAACAGTAAGGAGTTTAAGGAAGATGGAAAGCTACTCAACATGGAATTATTTAATATCTAGTGTTCCACCCTCATTTATGATGAATCTTGAACCATCTTTGCATTATTTCTACCTTGCAGTGAACATATGAATGACTTAATAATACCACTTTTCCCTAAAAAAAGATGTTCTCATACCACCTGCCAGGGAAATAAAATGTTTTATCCATCATTCATATATGTTGTTCAATTTCAAGGATGCAAACTGAGACATGTAATATGCAGAATGGAATGCAAGTGGGAGCATTAGAAACAGAAAAATATAGAGACAAACACTCTTATGTACTTGTGGGAATATTAAGAGCATCTCCATCAATCTTTCTCTTTCCTTCAAATGATACCCCTTCTATGGCTTTCATCACTAGTATCTTGGTATAAGCAATAATTAACATTTAATGAGCTCTTACAATGTGTGTACTAGATGTATTTTCTAAGACATTCATATCTTATACTATTTATTGGTTGAACTTTTTCTTTAATCCTAACAGTTCTACTTAGGAGGAAATGGCTACTATAATAGACTAATACAATGTAATAGTTACAAATTCAGGATGAGTTATTATAAATATCTCCACAGAGTTTATTATACTTCATTTAATTCATTGGCAACTGCTTGGATACTACTCAGTATGTTTACTTATAGATTTATAGACACATTCTAGCTACCACAAATGAGGGAAACCAAGCAACCCTGGAAACCATGCAACCGAAAGAAACATGGGTTTGGCTTACTTCACTTAGTATAATATTTTCCAAGTCTTTCCATTTCTGTATGAATGGTACAATATCATTCATTCTGACGGATGAGTAGAATTCCATTGTGTGTATATACCCCATTTCTTTAATCCATTAGTCCACTGAGGGACAACTGGGCTGATTCCTTAATGCTGTAATGAACATGGTTGTACCAGTGGTCTTACTGTAGCCTTGTTTGTGCTCTATTGGATAAATGCCCAGGAGTGGGAATATAATAGATTCTATGGAGAGCTCAAACCATATAATTCTTTTTTTAATGTATTCATTTCTTTATTGTCAAAGTGATGTTTACAGTTATTAATATGTAAGGCAGTGCATACACTTTTTATCCAACTTGTTACCTCCTCCCTCATCACCCCCCCACCCGACTTCTGCCCATTCTTTAGAAAGATAAACTCAAATCCCAACAAAATAAGTGCTTGGAAATGGGTACTTGCAAGAGGGGATTGGGGCCAAGGGGAGAAGGGTAGATGAGTAAAGGGGGAAGTGGGGAGAATCCAGTCAAGAATTCATTGTATATACTGCAAAATTAGTAAAAATAAGGGAAGGGCTACATCAAAGAGGGGTGAAAATGTTGAAGGGATGATGCTGATCAATATGCATCATATACTAAAACTGCTTTGCTAAATGGCAAAAATTTTGATGCAGATCCTTAAAAATTAAGAAAACGGAGGGAAAAGGTGGGCTGGGAAGAGTGGGTAAGAATGTTGAAAGGAAATTCAAAGGGAATACCATATTCGAGAGACACAGGGTAAAAAAAGAGAAATAACTACAAAAGCAATACTTGCAAAACTGTTTGGCATAAGTGAACTGAACACCTGGGGGGGGGGAGGGAAAGGGGGGGAGGGAGGGGGGCATGAGGGACAAGGCAACAAACAGTACAAGAAATGTATCCAATGCCCAACGTATGATACTGTAACCTCTCTGTACGTCAGTTTGATAATAAAAATTTGAGAAAAAAAAAAAGAATGTTGAAAGGGGTGTCATTGATCAAGATGTACTGTATTCATAAGGTGCTTTGCTGAATGGTAACCCCTTTGTGCTACAACTACATAAAGATAATAAAATTCCAAAATAAATTATTACAAATATCTTTTGGGAGTTATAGTTATATTTGCAATTAACTTAGACATACAAAGTGGAGAGGGAATGAAAATTCAGAATATTAGTGGAAAGGCATGCTAAAGTTTACAGTATATAGCATATAATGGTAAAGGATGGCTTCTTAGAATTCCCCAGTGGGATTATGTCCATTCATCAACATTGTTCAATCATGACTTTTTATTGACTTTGTTCCCTTTTATGCTTCCTTTCTCCCTTACTGGAACTTCCTGAATCACCTCTCAAATAAATCAGTGGCACTAAAATTCTTGACTTGGGGTGAAGCCACTCTGGGCAGGCAAGTTCATGAGATTCTTAACTCCAATTAACCACCCAAAGGCTAGATGTGGAACCGTGGTTCAAGTGGTAGAGTACTAGCCTTGAGCAAACAATCTCAGAGACAGAGCCCAGGCCCCTGAGTTCAAACTATAGGGCTGGTACAAAAAGACAAATACAATAACAACCTATTCCATTTTGGTTGGAAATCGATCCCAAATACTACTGATAGACTATTTGAAATATAGATTTATATCTATAATATAATGAAGCATAACTTTGATATATTGTGATATTATCTAGGGATCGATCTCTATATACATGTATATAACTATATATAGTTAATAAATGTTAGTGTGTGGGTACTGGTATCTGAACTCAGGGCCTCACTCTATTTTAGCTCTCTAAGTTTTTTTACTTAAGGCTGGCACTCTACCATTGAGCTACAACTCTACTTCTGGATTTTTCCTGGTTAACTGAAATAAAAGTGCTCTGGATTTGTTTGCTTGGGCTGCTTTCAAAGATCTCGACTCTCTGATCTCATTCTTCTGAATAGCTAGGATAATATGCATGAATCACTAGCATCCAGCCGGAAATTCCCTGTATATTCTGAATACTAACTCTATTACTAGATATATGATTTGTAAATACTTTCCCATTATTTAGGTTGCCATTTTCACCTTGTTGATTGTGCCTTTTAATGCACATATGTGAATTTTGATGCAGTCCTTGGGAATAATTTTGAACAGAGGATTCTGTTCATCCCATCTCACTCAGAACAATAAACTGTCCATATTGAATGCTGACTATATGCCACATGTTGCTTCAAATATTTCACGGTTGTTAGTGTTTATCTTAGAGCTAAATCTTAGAGGAGTTAAATTATTTGCACAAAGATGCATGCCTAGAAAGTTGCAGGTACACGATTGAAATTTAAATCCATCACGATTGAAATTTAAGTCCATCACAAGAGCTCAAGTTCTTTTTTTTTTTTTTTGCCAGTCCTGGGGCTTGAACTCAGGGTTTGAGCGCTGTCCCTGGCTTCTTTTCTGCTCAAGGCTAGCACTCTACCACTTGAGCTACAGTGCCACTTCCAGCTTTTTCTATATATGTGGTGCTGAGGAATCGAACCCAAGACTTCATGTATACGAGGCAAGCTCTTTATCAATAGGCCATATTCCCAGCATGAGTTCTAGTTCTCAATACCAGCAATATCCTGCCTTCCTAATTAGTCCTTACAGAGCCTGTAGTCATCTCTATATCTGCTCCTACTGAAATAAGGATACTGGGTCTAACTGGTGTTATCTTGGCCATGTGGTGGATGATAGGGAATTGGGTTTAACTGGTTCCATCTTGTCTTCATGGTAGAGGAAGTTGAGTCCCAGCCCAAGGTGATGGGCATGCCTGAGTTTCCAGAGGCAGGGCTGAGGACTTGGACTATAGGTTACTGGACCTGTCAGTGCTGTTCCTTAAACTCGGGAGACTTTTGAGCTCCCTGTGACCCTGCCCCTCCACTCGGACCCTATTTAGACCAAGATCAGCTCAGGTGCCTTTACCCCATGCCTCATGTCTCATGACTCTCCGCTGGCCACCATAGTGCTCTCTATTGGAGTTGATCTGGTTTGTTGGAACTCTGATTTTTCTTTCTTGTCCTACTCTCATGGCTCCGTTTTCTGCCAAAGTTAAGTGTTTTTGAGGAGCAGTAGGTCTTTGATACAGAAGTCTACCTGCAGTCACCTGCTCTACAATAAAGACTCCCAATTCAACTTCTCAAAATGTGGCTTCACTGTTTCTCAAGACTGAGGTCCTGTACAACATCACAACCCCATATTTCATCTGATAAAGATGTGTGGTGGCGTAGGATGTTGTTTTATACATCTGAAGTATGAGGAAGACAGCAGACAATGGGCTAGAACCATACTTGGACACTGTGCTCGATCCTTAGCTCTAACAATATGGTTGATCAGGTTTTCCTACAATCTCTAGATAAAGATAGTCTTCCTGTGCCTGCAAAGTTCTTGAGAATGAGTTCAATGCTAAAATGTTGCCTTAATATGCAGGGTTTCAGTAAGCTACATGTATTTGTAAGCAAATAATCACAACAAAGAAACTACAGATCTGGCCCAGCACAGTACCATAAGAAGTTAAAAAAAATGATTTATGGCTCTAGTTAGATATTTGTAGCACTAATATCTAAAATACATGATTCATGTAGAGACATTATTATGATAATAAAGGCTAAAATACCGGAAATATTTAAATGGTCCAGTACATATTTAATAGGGTTTCAAAATGTGCAAAAAATTTGAAGTATGTGTATGTGGTATTAGAAGGAACAATAACATTTTATTTATTTATTTTTTTGCCTTTAGATTCTGTTTTCTGTTTGCAGTGTTGAGGGTACATTCCACCCACTCTGGGTAGATATATTGGGTTGACTTCATGTCAAATCAATGTTTATCTGCTTTATGGCACAGCAAAAGTAGAAAAGAATGATTCAATGTGTACTTGAGCTGAAACAAGGAATAGTCACTAAGGCTAATAAAGTTATGGCATTTTCTTTTCTTGTCAATATGGTGTGAATTGCTGACATTCTGCGGTTCATCTAACAGATATTATATAAAGTACTGTGAATGTACCTATCTGATGCAATAAACATTAATGTTCACATGAGTGAGCAAGGGTCATGCTTTTAGGAGGAAGAACAAACTTATTTGGAGTAATTACTTATGAGCTAAAAAGTCTTGACTCTACCAAAGAGTTATGTGAATCTGGGCGAGATAATGAATAATTTTGAGTCTCAGTTTTCTTATTTGCAGTAAAGAAGTCATGACATTTACTTTACAATGTGATTGTGAGGATTCTATGAATCATTATCTGTAATGTGTTTAGCACCATCTCTTACAGATCCCTTTACATCTCAGTAATAATAAGATAATAAGGATTACTGTTTAAGAAGTATTATCATAATGGATCAATAAGCAGTGCTTATCTCATAATTTTATAAGAATGAATTTGTCCAACCACTTGCTAGTAGGTACCTATTGTAATGTTACTTTAAATAAATACAAAATAATAATAAATATGATAATAAAATATAGTTATGGTAAACTTAGCATAAAGGTTACTATGGACTGACTAGAAAGGAAGACATGTTTTACTCTAATATGACAAGAGCCACCCAAAGATGGAATGAGTCAAGTCTGGAATTCAAGAATTCTCTGGAATGCTTTTAAGCATAGACAATGGCCAGTTGGTGGGAATGTTGTGGATGTTTAAGTATAAATGACTGCCAAATTCTCTTCCAATTCTGAGAGCCAATACTTCACTCTCATTTCCACTAATCCCATAATATCAACAGTGGATTCTCTATCATTTATCAACAGGACAAATGTTTTGTAAAATTTCATCCCCAAACCTTTTCTTAGATGAGCAACAGGAAAAAAAAAAAAAAAGACCCGGTATGCTTCTAATTGGTGGAAATTAGACTCCCTTGGGTTCTTTGAATGCCAGGTATAACTTGATCTGTTCTCTTTCTATTGAATAAAGGCTGCATTTGCTTCTTTTTGTAAACTGAGGTTTCTCAAAACCCTCAATTGGTCGATGAAATATAGTTCTACTGTTAAGGAAAGAGACACAAAAAAACCACCCACACAAAAATCATTTCTCTCCTATCTTGACTGAAATAAGCTGAGAAACAAAACAGCAAAATATCAAGCTAAAAAAACTTTCAAGGATCAGCCACCTTGGGGGTAGTGTTATCCTTCCTCATTTTGCTGAAGACAGAATGGCTGATGAAATAATAATTTTCAGTTCGATTAAGAAGTACAGATATGCATCAAACTATTAACATGAAGCTAATTAACTCTTAGGAGCTTTATGGTTTCAGAGGAAGGCATAATTGTCATTTTCATCATAAGCAAAAAATCAGTTATTGTTTCATTAAATTATTTCCGATATTTCTTTTTAAGCCACTTATTAGAGCAAGCCATTTTCTACTTACTGGACTATTTTGTGGGTAGTTTGTTCAAGAGGATAAAATGTAGTCTACCACTTAGGAAGTGGGATAATTTTGGTATAGACTCTAGGCTTTAATCTTGATAATGTCACATACGATCTACAACTTCCCTGAGCTCTGGTAATCTCATGTTCAAAATAGTGTTAACAATATTTGTTAATAGCAAAAACAATATTAATATTAGCGGAGTTGACATAAGGATTAAAGGAGATACTATATATAAAGATGAGATTAAGCCAGGTGTTGTAGCTCATGCCTGTAATCCTAGCTACTCAGGAGGCAGAGATTTGAGGATTGAAGTTCAAAGCCAGCCCAGGCAGGAAAGTTCATGAGAATCTTATCTCCAATTAACCACCAGAAAATCATTAAGTGGCACTGTGGCTCAAATGGTAGAATGCTAGCCTTGAGCTGAAGAGCTAAGGGACAGTGCCAAGGCTCAGAGTTCAAGCCTCAGGAATGACAAAAATAAACAAACAAACAAACAAATAAATAAATAAATAAATCAGATCATATGAAATTGAATGTGTGCTGCATAGTTATAAAAATTATATAAGTCCCCTTCTGTGCTTTTCTTTTTTTTTCTTTTAGTTTCTTTTTTTTTCTTTTAAAATCAGGTCTTTTTGCTTGCTAGCAAGGGACTCTACTGCTTGGCCTATTTTTCCAGCTTTTTTTTTTCTTGATATGATCATGCTTATTGCTCAGAGCCAGCCTGATCTTCAATTCTCCTACATCCTACATCCTAGCCGTAGCTGAGATGATAGGTTCACTACCATGTCTAGCTTTTCTGTTGAGATGGAGGTTTCACAAATATTTGACTGAACTGGTCTGAAACTATGATCCTCCTGATCTCAGAGTTTTATATACCTGAGATGGAAGATGTGTCTATTGCAACCAGCATTTGGTTGGGATGGGGTCTGATGAACTTCTTTTTGCCTCCATTGGCCCTGAACTGTGATACTTCTTGTCGCTACATCCCTGTTCCTAGGATTACAGGGATGAGTCACCAGTAATTGTCCTGTCTCAGTTTCTTTATGTATAAAGTAGTGATAATAATTGTACTAGATGCACAAATCACTATAAATTCTATTTATCTATCATCTATCTATCTATCTCATCATATGTTTGTAAATGTGTTGTTTTTTGGAAAGTGTGTCTCAAAGATCGTATAATTAAGTTTACTGTTTTTCCACTACCAAATTCTCACATAAATTTGTTGCAGGAAATCTAGACAACCTCCAAAACTCAAAAAATCCAAAGTGATATTTCTAAATCCTCCAATGGGATTGTAGTATCAAAAATTGCTTTAGCCTTAGGAGACTGTCCAAGACTCATTGACTCCACAAATTAAAGATTTATTCAAACAGACTAAAAAAACAAACAAACAAGGAGTTTTCTGAAAGGACACAACCTGCCCCTTAATAGGAGACACAAAAAGAGTTGAGTACCTACAATCAGAATCCATAATTTATGGACCAAATCATTCTATTGATCTCTTCTAGAGCCCCAGGTTTTCCTCTGAACAGACAATCCGTTTCTTTCCCTCTGCCTATCTACCAACTGTTTTTCCAAATTCATACTGCTTGGATACTCCCAAACACCTGCTTGAATGTTGATTATGGCTTAATTATCATGATACTGACTGACGCTAGTTCTGATTTAACCTGTCTTTTTTGTTCAAGTGTCCACCATTCCTAAATGTATTAACATTCAAAGTCTCAATTTTAGTGCTCTAGAGAGTATTTCTCTGTTTGGCCCTAGAACAGGTGTGCATGTGTGGTCTGATCATCCATGGATAGGGATTTGAGTCATGTGGCATATTAAATTGAAGATTAAGATACACAGTAATGATTAGCAAATTAAAATACCATTTTAGCTACATATCTGGGTTGTGGCTGAAGTAGGGAAGCAGGAACTATGAAAACTTTGGCTAGAGACTTCATTTTACTCTAAATAGTCCTTCAGTAGTTGGCATATAGGAGGTACCCAAACAAATTGCATTAGTTCAACTGCCTCAGAGAAACAAAACTGATAGGATATCTCTGTGTTTATACCAAGAGAGATTTGTGATGAAAATTGGCTCATAATAGACTCCAAGGAATCCTGTGATCTCCCATTTGAAAGCAGAATAACAGGGAAAGCAGGTGTTTCAAAGGCATGTGAACCAGGGAGCTGATGGTGTAAATCCTAGCCCAAGGCCAAATGTTTATGAATCAGGTAGGAGAATATTACTCTCTGGTCTCAAGAAGAAACAGAATTCACTCTTCTGCCATTCTTTTACATTCAAGAATGACAAACCATATTGGTTTTGCCTACTCACATTAGGAAGGCAAATTTTCTTTCTTCTTTTTTTAATTACCTTTAAGTAGTTGTACAAAGAGGTTTCAATATAACATGTTCGTTTATGAGTACAGTGCATCTCAATCAGTGTTACCCCTTTCATCATTCTTCTCCATATTCCCAACATTTTCTTAAGCTACTCTACTGATGAAAACACTAATCTCTCCCAGAGATAGCCTTAAGACATATCTAGAAATAATATTATTTATTATCTGAACATTCTTTAGGCCAGTCAAATTGCACATAAAATTAACCAGCACACAAAAGTTTACTGCATTGAAAAAACAACTTAAAATTATAAAATGTATCTGGAAATTCTGTCTCCATTTTCTAACTTTTCTTCACAGTATAGGTATACATATCAATTCAGCATGATTATAACCCTCAGAACTCATGTTGTGTAAACTGTCTGAGTGATCAAGAAAGTCCAAAGACAAGTCTACAAGTGTTTTACAAATCATTTCTTCAAGAGAGATATTTACACAGTTTGAAAATTTGGCTTTTTTGTTACGTACACTCTTAAAAGTATATTCATGGTTATGAAGCTTAAGAATAGTCATTTTTTAAAGCAGAAAATCGTTGTTTAATCATTTCGTAATACATACAGTTCTCCTGAAAATTTACCTATGACAGAAATAGTTTATTTACCTGTCAAGAAAAGTCCAGGCTGGGCACTGGTGGATCACACCTGCAATTCTAGCTACTCAAAAGGCTGAGATCTGAGGACTGTGATTAATAGGCATCCCAGGCAAGAAAATTCATGAGATTGTTATCTCCAATTAGCCACCAAAAAGCCAGAAGGTGGAATTGGGGATAAAATTGTAGAGCATTAGCCTTGAGAAAAAAAGCTCAGGGACGGCTCCCAGGCCCTGAGTTCAGGCCCCAGGACTGACACACAAAATTTAAAGTGCGGGTGAAAGATAAAATAGTATATGGCAAGACATCAGTTATGACATTTAAAATAATACAGGAAACATATTTATTATACATAGAGATTTGGTTATTTTCTTCAATAACACATTAATCAAATTTAGTAGGAAAAACTAGTAAATTTAAAAGACTGAGAGTTATTTGTTTTTTCTCAAATCTATGTAATTGCTATTCTCCTTTTCTAATTATATAGCTATAGTCAATTTTCTAATAACGAAGCATCGTTTTGATGCCTTTTGAATAATGGCAGTATAAATTTCAAAGGTCTTCAATTAAATTAATCTAAAAGCAGGTGGGGGAATATCATGTATCCTAGATTTAATTAACATTCTAGAAATTAATTACTTTTTACTCATTTAAAATATTCTCATCATAGATTTAATCATCTTATTAAGATTGTTCATGTTTTAGCCCCACTACTGAAACATTCTTTCTTTTTACCTATACATACTGGTATTGTCAGTCACAGAGAGGAAAATTCATCTCTAAAGAAATTGCAGTGACAAATTTGAACACTTTGAGAATTATGACACCAATATTATAATAATCTTTTTACTTGAGTTAAATAAATATGGTTCAAAATTGCTAAGAATGGTATAGTATACTTTTTCTAGCACACATTGTTTTAACCTACAGGATATTGTGATCTTATATCTATATGAAAATGCCCAGTTCAATATTTTTTCTTTAGCTTTCAGCCTGGCTGTCATTCTCTAACATTAGTCCTGATGATCTTTTGTGAGTGACTTAATTGAAAGTCTGCTCTTGTATGTGCATTTACCTTTTGAGCATACTGATTGGAGTGTTCTGGCCTATAACATCTTTCTCCTTGTCATGGTTTTATGGAGATTAGCAACTAATATTTTGAGTGGCCTTCTATACCGGCAGTTCCTATTTGCTGTGGATTGGAATTATCATCAAAATTCTAGCCATCTGAGGATCTGCAGGGTGCTCCTTGATCTGTTAACCAAATAGAAGCAGTTAACACAAATAGCATACAATTTAAAGGCAGACAAGCTGGAAGAATCAGACTCCATTTGCCCATTCTTTTACTATTTTATAAAACTAAGCTGTTCCTGTCTAGTGCTTTCAGACACAGGAATTAAAAAAATTCTAATCTGATTCCAAACCCTTGCCAGAAAAGTCTTAGCCTTGTTACCTGATACTGGAAATAGCATACATCTGAAACTATTCTTCTTAGGGCCAATACATATCTCCGTTTTCAAATCACATTCTTTCATTTTAAAAATCATATTTCAATAATGATAACAATAAAATATATCTATCATGGCAAGATTGGAACATATACAAAAGACTAAGAAAGGAAGTAACAATTACTCAAAGACCAATACCTACACATAACTAATATTAATCTTTTATCATATTTTCTCTCCACCTTATAGTGTTATTTTACACATAACATTTGTGTGTATGTGTGTGTGTGTGTGTGTGTGTGCGTTTGTGTGTGTGTGTGCATATGTGCCACTCTGGGGTTTGAACTCAGGACCTGGGTTCTATCTCTGAACTTCTTCATGTTCAATGCTAGCACTATACCACTTGAGCCACAGTTCCGCTTTTGGGTTGTTGTATTTACAGTAGTTTAGAGGAGATAAATAACTCATAGACTTTCCTGCCCAGAGTTGTCTTTGAACCATGATCCTTAGATCTCAGCCTACAAAGTAGCTAAGATTATAGATATGAGTCACCAGTCCCCAGCTCTGCACAAAATAATTTACAATGCCTCATGTATCTATCTATCTATCTATCTATCTATCTATCTATCTATCTATCATTTACCTATCTATCTTATTGTCAGTCATGGGGCTTGAACTCTGGGCCTGGGCACTGTCCCTGAGCTCTTCGGCTCAAGGCTAGCACTCTACCACTTGAGCCACAGTGCCACTTCTAGTTTTCTGGTGGTTAATTGCGGATAAGAATCTCATGGACTTTCTTGCCTGGGCTGGGTTTTAACTGTGATCCTCAGATCTCAGCCTCCTGAGTAGCTGGGATTATAGCCATGAGCCACCAGCACCTAGCTCATGTATTTACTTATTTAAGGAAAATGTTAAAGCATTTATTTTTATTTTTATTGTCAAGGTGATGTACAGAGGGGTTACAGTTACATACATGAGGTAGTGAGTACATTTCTTGTCAAATTTGTTGCCCCCTCCCTTATTTTTCTCCCACCTTCACTCCTCACCATCCCCCCTCCTTGAGTTGTAAAGTTAGTTTACAACATATTGTCTTGTAAGTATTGCTGTTGCATTGGTTTGCCTTTTGCCCTTTGTCTCACCATTTTAATGTTTTCCTTCTCTTCCCTAATTCAAACAAATATAAAATACCCTGGGTAACAGAATCAAGTACACTGACAATAGGGGCTAAATAATAGGGAAGATAAACAGAATAAAAAATAGTTTCACATAGTACATTAAGAATGATAACATCAATGACAAACCACTTGTTTCCCACCAACAATGAAGTAGGGTTCCCTTTTGTCCACATCCCCTCCAGCATTTGTTATTGTTAGTTTTCCTGATATTGGACATTCTACTGGGATGAGGTGGAATCTCAATGTTTTGATTTGCATTTCTTTTATGGCCAGTTATGTAGAGCACTTGTTCATGTGTCTCTTGGCCATTCTCATTTCCTCTTCAAAGAAGTCTCTTTTGAGGTCTTTAGCCCACTTGTTGAGGGGGCTGTTGGTTCTTTGAGGTTTTGTCTTGGAGGAATTTAATTTTTTGAGTTCTGCATATATTTTAGATATGAGGCCTTTGTCCATTGTATGGCCGGTAAAGATCTTCTCCCAATCTGTGGGCTTTCTGTTTATCTTGCAAGCTGTGTCCATTGCCCTGCAGAAGCTCTGCAGTTTGATGCAGTCCCATTTGTCCAACTTTTCTTTGATTTGTTTCATGGAACCAACTCAGATTCCCCTCAGTAGATGAATGGATCAGGAAAATGTGGGAATGTAAACTTGTTCAGCCACTCTGGAAAGCAGTATGGAGATTCCTCAGAAGGCTAAACATAGAGCTCCCCTACAACCCAGTAGCCCCACTCTTGGACATCTACCCAAAACATTACAAACAAGAACACACTAAAGCCACCAGCACAACAATGTTCATCGCAGCACAATTTGTCATTGCTAAAATATGGAACCAACTCAGATGCCCCTCTGTAGACGAATGGATCAGGAAAATGTGGTACATATACGCAATGGGATTTTATGTTTCTATCAGAAAGAATGGCATTGCCCCATTCATAAGGAAATGGAAGGATTGGAAAAAAATTATACTAAGTGAAGTGATCCAGACCCAAAGAAACATGGACTCTATGGTTTCCTCATAGGGAATAATTAGTACAGGTTTAGGCTAATCACAGCAGAGGATCACAAGAGCCCAATAGCTATGCCCTTATGAACACATAAGATATAAACCAACTGAACAACTCAAGGGGGAGAGGGAAAGGGGGAGGGAGGAATGGGGCAAATAAGTGAGGAGGTAACAAATTGTACAAGAAATGTACCCACTGCCTTACGTATGAAACTGTAACTCCTCTGTACATCACTTTGACAATAAATAAGTAATTATTCAGAATATATATATATATATATATATATATATAGAGAGAGAGAGAGAGAGAGAGAGAGAGAGAGAGAGAGAGAGAGAGAAATGAACTCCAGGAAACAGAAACAAGAGGTTTTTCACTAGTGTTGTTTTTTTTCCTTTTTATTGTCTTGTATATTTGTTTATCTGTCTTTGGGATGTAAGAGGGGTATAGAAATTGAGGGGCAAAGGGTGAACAAATGTAGCAATGGTACTCACTAGACACTATGCTGCAAATGAACTATACCACTTGTGAGTGAGGATGGGAGGGAAAAACTTGGAGAATGAGAGGGACCCTTAGGAATGACAGTGTCCAAAAAGAAATGTACTTGTTACTTGGCTTATGAAATTGTATCACCTTTGTAATAACACTTTAAAAATATTTAATAAAATATTGTGGGATGTTATTTCTTGAAATAGTTTGATAATGCTTTGGGTGGAAGCAAAGGCAAAGGCAGGCCAGGAAACTGACACAGGAACTATTGTAGGGCCTCACTTTAAGTGGAATGAGAACCTAGCCAAAGGGAAGGACAGCTGGGCTGGATATAGTAGGAAGAATTTCAAAGCTATTTGTAAGATAAAAGTGACTAACTTAGAAACATCAGTGTTTACTTAGATAGGCTTAGCTACAGTCACAATTATTCAAGGAAGTTGTTCCTTGTCAATAGGAAGTTTTCTTTCATTTCACCTTTCAAAAAAATTTAAGTTCCTTTACCATCTTACAGCTCCACCACTTATTAGGAGTTCAAAAGGATTCTCGAAGATTAGAGAAAATGTGAAGGAAGCATGCTCTCATTTTCAAAGTTTTGGCTAGTAAATAGTTCATAATATTTCTACATATATTCCATTCACTAATACTTAATATTATCAACACGATGACTGCAAGAAGCTGGGTAATAAGATCTAGTTGTATGTCCAGAAAGAATTTCATTTAAAAAAAAAGTACTTTGTAAATGGGTAGTAATTCTAGCCTTAATGGGGAGAGAATGTCAGTATCTTTGATTAATTTCAAAACTTTTTTTTCCTTAGCTGAATGAATGGTGGTAGAGTAGGTTAGTGTAAGTCTGGTTGGAGAGAGGTCAAGGATGGGAAGTGAGATCAGTTTGGAACTTCTTTTTTTGTTTGTTTGCTCATTTTTGAGACAAGGTCTTCCTGTGTAGCCCAAGGTACCCTCACACTTGGCATATTCCTCACTTAGCCTCCCCATATACCTTGAGTGCGAGATGTCTATGAAATGCCTGTAGAGATGTCATCTCTATCTGTGCATGCATATTTTTAAGGAATACAGAGATATACAATTGGCTATTATGCTACTTTTATACAATTTGTTTAAGTCTTCAGTATGCAGTCAACACATAGAGAATTTATATATTTATAGGTACAGATGGGAAAATGAAAAAAAATGGTATTGCAAAGTAGGAAGAAAACTGTTTTGCCATGAAAGCTAAATGATAGATTAAGTTCAGAGCTGAATCATTACACAGTGCACAGCCATCCACAATGGAAGGAAAAGGTTTGAGGAAGCATTGTTCTAGTATACATATGTGATTTCAAATTATGGAGGACTACAGTAGAAATGGAGAGTTTTGCTTGTTTATTTTTCATAGATCTGCTTTTAAAAATATCCTTCTGCACCCAAGGAAGGTGAAAAAAAGCAATTGAAGTATTTGATACTTGAGAGTAGGCTCACTTCAGTTCTAATTCCCTCAAAGTAAATAGCTCCAATAGGAAATCAACTCTTGGCCTGTCAAGTAGCCATATTCTCTATCTACAAACCAGCCATTAAGTCAAGCCTGAGTGTTCTTAGGAAGCCTTGGTAAATCACTAAGATTGCCTTTGATGGGTACATTGTACTCTGAAGGTATCTTGTAATATCTGAGGCAGATTTTATACCTGAATGATTTAATGAATAAGTGATTGAATTAATTAAATTATTTCTACCTTTTATAAATAATAAAGTATGTATCTTAATTATCCACAAATATGGCCGATAATAATTTATATTCTCTTTATTTCATTGTTGTGTGATAGGAATCAAAGGATGAGGATGGGGTGAAGACATTAAATGCTTACCTGGAATCATCACAAAACAGGCTTTTAAGTGAATCTACATGTTTCTAGACATATGGTCAGAGCAGCTTGGATAACAGCTCAGTAATAAAAGATTATAAACATATTTAAGAATTATTCAAAACATTTTCACATGAAATCTAAGACAATAGAAAAAAGTATGAACCATAAAATTTTAAAGCATAAAACTACAGAGAAACCTATGCCACAGATTATATTGCATTAGTTGTAGTTATAGATATACGATAGATAAATAGATGATAGGTAGATGATAGATGACAGATAGACAGAGTATATGTATGGTATATATATTTTTTTACCTTGGAAGAAAGAAAACTCTGAAAATAGAATATTTTCAGTTTTAGAACCCCCCCCAAAAAAAAACCTTAGCACACACACTGCCAAAATGGTGTAAATCAAACGGCTCTCTTGCTTTTCTTAGAGAGAGCAAATAGTTTTCCTACTTGTACCAATGAAAACCCCAGATATTACACAGTTAGCCAATCTGTGTTTACTTCTCTCTGTTATGTAACTTGTCTTTCCCCTAACTCTCATGCTCCACAGGAAAGTCAGAGTTCTACAAACAGCCTAAGATGAAATCATCATTATTATGGCTTTTGCATGCCGAGTTGTGGTTTGGTCCATAATTCTAAAGGCTAAACTCATAGAGACAAAAAAAAGATTAGTAAAGGCTCTTTGCCACTCTAGCTGTGGGAATCCACTTGGTGGGCTTCTCTACTGACTAACCCCTATGGAAACCCAGTGCCAGATACTGTATCACTACAAAACACAAGGTTGCAGTACATACCTCTTTACATGAATGCCAGATGGAGCTGCCAGTAGGGAAAAATGACTAGGTCTTGAATCAGTATTTCTTCTAGGGTTCAGTTGAAAATGGAAAAGTCACCACATGCCAATTGATAACATGCTTCTAGTCCTGACCTTCTCGTTCTTTGGGAGTTCAGTGCTTCACTTAATTTCCACTTCAATTACTATTGAAGTGTTTATAGTGTTTTAGGTCCCACTGTGAGTGGAGGTAGGGGTAAGTAAGGACAATAACTTCTGCCCCTATTTCTAATGTGGAATGTATTCATCAATATGGAAATTCCAGCACCCCCACTGACCTTGAATATCCAGTCTTCATGAACTATTCAGAAATAATTATTAAACCATCTGCTTTATGTAGACATATATGACCCTAGAGGAATTCCAGTGTGAGTAAGAAGTACATCTGTCTGATAGATATGCTTTTGCCTGTGCCAAGGACTTTTTAATAGAAATCTCTGTAATAAGATATTTACAGGATGTCAACAAACCAGAATCCTAACTATGGGAAGAAAATTACATTTAACTTTCCCTTCCCAATAAAAAGAGATAATTTTGACACTTACAATGTAGTAGACTGCTAGTTTCTGATTGATCTGGTCACCCACATAAAGGACAGAATAAGGAGAACTAACCTAGGGTTATCTCAGTCCTCCAAGGGGAAAAACAACAGAGTTAAAGGCTTTCCAAATGTAAAGTGATGACATTTTTTTAAGTTTCCTTGGATCTGAAATTTATTGCTTAATATTTCTCAGTTGCAGACAGTCAGTGCTAAGTAGTTCCATAGTCACTTTCATGATAGCTCAAGAAACCTGACATAGTGCCAGTATGCTATTTTCAGTGCTAGCTATATTTGCAAATGAAGTCTTTACCTCTATTTTGTGTATTTGAAAATTATGGAGTGATAGATATAGAAATTTCTATGTATGTCTACAAAAAGTCTCAGGCATTTTTAAGACTATTTGAAGTATTCTAAATTATTAATTCTGGTTTAGGGGCCATAGTAAAAATTATTCTGTCCCCATTGTAAATTAATCTTGTTACCTTTCTTAGAAATAAAAACAAAGTTCTTTGAGGTACAAATATTTTCTGGTACCTCCAAACATTTCTATTGTTTATTCTGCATGTTTCAAGTTGAAGATAAAAGGCTTATGATACCAGCAGCTCTTCTTCACAATGAATGGACACCATTAATAGGAATGTAGAAGCACAGTATTCCACAATGGAGCAGTTTCCATCATTCCAAAATAGTCTAGCTTTTATAGCTAAACTATAATTAATTCATTTACTTGTATCTGGAACTTAGAAAGTTAATGTCCTTTTAGGGGGAATGTAGCTCATACATACAATTATAGAGTAAAAGATTAATGATCTGACAATCTTATAGTTTATCATGATTAGCAGCAGTAGGGGTTCTCTAAAAGATAAGACTCCCACATTGGAAAACAGAGGACAATTTAAGGATTGAGCCATTTCCAGAGGTACAACATTTAGGGAGAGTAACAAGAGATATTATAAGGTCTACCACCATCAGGTAGTTTGAAGCCTAAAGAAAGAAGGGAAGGGAGCCTTTACTGGAAGCTGAGAGAGTATTGGTACAGAGGCGCCCCATAGTAACTATGACAAAACAGAAGAGCCAGTGAATATACTTTAAAAACTAGTGTATAGAGCGATTACAGTTACCTAAGTCAGGTAATGAGTACATTTCTTTTTGAACAGTATTATCCCCTTCATTTTCTTCTGCTTCCCTCCCCCGGCTCCCCTCCCCCCAAGTTGTAAAGTTCATTTCCAACATAATATCTAGTGCATTTGTTTACCCTTTGTCCCACCTTTTCTGTGCCCCTTCCTTCCCCAAATCAGATAAACTTATATACAAGACAAAGGGTATGAAAATAAAAAATAGTGATCTCAGGGAATAAACCAAAGGGAAAAGAAAGGAAGAAAAAGTGAGACAGAAAGAGAGAGAGAGAGAGAGGGAGGGGAGAAGAAAGAAAAAAGTGCGAACAGTACACTAAAAAAAACTCTCTTGCTTATATTTCTTGTATAAACTTCTTATTCCACTAACCTTGCTTTTTCTGAAAGTGTTCCCCCAGTGGGCATACCAGAAGCTAGGGAGCTTGCTGAGACAGTCTATAGAAGTTAGCCTTCCCTGACTCATACTACCAGGAAAAGTGATATAAAGATTTAAAGAAGCATGAATTATATTCAATATAGAAGCCTTGCATCCTTGCTAGAGGTTTTTTTTTTTTAAATACTGCTTCATGTCACAATCTGAAGGCAAAGATGAATAGGCCATGTATTAGACTACGAATATAAATTAAGGTATTATATAAGAAGCTGTATAAAGTGTCCTAAAGGATGTTAATCTATAGTTATTATGCATTGACACATGCATCAGATTTATAATGGTCACAGACATTTCCAGTAACATACAGGATATGTATGAAGTAATCTTCTGCTGGAGATTAATGTGTGATTCTCTGTTGACATTAATATATTTAGGAAACTTAAACATAAATGCAGTATTTGTAACTCAATGTTTGATTTCATGTTTGAGTCTCCACAAAATTTCACTATATATTTAATAGTCATAAGGAATTAATTCATTGTTCATATCAATAAAAGAAGTTTAGTCATGAATATGAAGAAAAGCTTCCAATTGAATAAATGTTCACTTAACTTTAGATCATGTGGTTACATGAATAAGCAAATATATGTTATATCTGGGGGTATTTTCTGATAGAAATGATTGTAAATACTAACCTGATTTATTACTTCTATCCCAGTAGTGATTTTTGGTTCTAATGTATTTAACTCAGTCATGATACTTGGATTTACTTACTTCTTACTTTTGTTTTCTATTTTCCATTTCTTGATGCATTTCTAGAAGGATAACATTTTGAATAACTCATTTGCCAGTTACTTGTTTTTCTTTTTATTACTATAATGCTATTGTTAGTATCCATCCATTCCCTTTCCTCCAGTGACATTCAATGAGGAGCCTTGTATTCTGAATATGAAATGGCCAACACAGGCTCATGTTTTGATTATTTGGCCCCAGATAGATAGTGTACCATTTTGAGAGGTTCTAGAAACTTTAAGAGGTGGGACTGCACTGGAGGAAGCCAATCACTGTTTGTGGGTCCTGTCCCTAACCCCTTCCTGTCTCACTCTTCTTCCCATGGTACCACTATTATCTCTGTTTTGTTTTCTAGATGCTCCTTATTCCTTTCCTTTAGTCTGATGGTCCACGAACCCCTTATAGTTCCTGTCTCACTCTTTACTTCCTGTCTACCATAGGGTGAACAGCATTTGAAGCATGAACTAAAATAAAACAGCCCTCCCTCCAGAAATTGTTTCTGAAGTTATTTGGTCACAGATGCACAAAAGTAACTAACACAAGTCTCTATCTAGAAAAAGGCCAGCCACCCCTTGAAATCATGTTCACTGCATTAAATCCTTCAGGCTCTTCTGAAGAGTGCTAGCTCTTCAAGTACTTCTCAAACAGAACACTTGGCTGCTAATGTGATGCTACCCAGGGAATCTTTAATGGCCAGCTAGAGAGCTAGAGCTCCTGACTGATTCACTCTGACAATCTACCACTAAAAGTCCTCACTGCAATCTGTCTATGTCTTGAGACAAAGCCCAGATGCCATGAGGCTAGGATTTTCTAAAGCCATTGAAAGTGTTTGTCAATAATTTTGTGACTATTAATTCTCAGTGGAAAAACATTTAAAACTATTTTGTCAATCCTCAACTTAAAAAAATTTTAATGCCACAGATTTGGTATATATCCATTTAGGGATTTGTGAACCTTTGGAATACCAAAAGTCACTCAAATATATGTTATTTCAGATCTCCTGGGAGCCAATTTTTGCCCCCATGTAGTTAATATTACCTCCTTGAGAAGGCATGCTTTAAAACATAGGACTTTGTGAAGCTTTCTAAACTATAATATCCCGGTTTCATGAATTTCTACTCTATATTAAAGTTAAGGAGTAAAAGTAAAGTATAATCATGGAAAGAAGACAAACAAGATTACTATGGCTTTGGCCTGAGGTCCTAATCAGTCAATCAACCAATACACACCTATAAATCAAGAAGAAATTTATTGAGTTCTAGTCAGAATTCTATCTGCATTCTGTGAAGGTGTCCAAACAGACAGGATCACAGGGCACATCATGCAAAAAAGGCTCCATTCTTTAAATATCTATTGCATTTGCTCGGGCAGTTTTTTATGTATCTCACATATTTCAGAAAATTCAAATATGATAATATTAAGACTTTCTCTAGAAGATACTTCGGAAGTATTCCTTTCCATATACCAGCATTGTTACAAAAATGTTAAAGATCACAAAATGCAATGTAAACTCAGGCTTAGTCATTTTTCTAAAGAGTCAGAGAAAAAATACATGATCTGCTTTCTAATATGGGAGCTCCTAGGTTTGGTGCCAATGTAGGAAAGAGTAATTGTTATACCGGTAATGCAATTCCCTCCATTTCCAATCTTAGTAATATAAATATTCCTATTAATGCCAGCTCAGTCACCATAGTAACAATGAATTCTTCCTGGACCTGAATTTAAAATGAATCTCTTAGCAGCATTTGGGGATGTATATGAAACTATGTCCTGGGAAAGTGATTTCCCAACACAGGTCACTTGGCCTCCCACATCAGAATCACCTACACAGCTTGTCCTAAATACAGACTCAAAGTATCCAGCCACACATACTAGAAAAGACTTTCCAGAATTGACCCCAGGGATCAGTGGTGTATTTTTCCAAAGCTTTTCAGTTGATTCTGATTCACAGCCAGCTTTGGAGGGCACTGTGGGATAGTTAAAGCATTTGTTTGTTGTAGAAACAGAAAAGGGCTAAATAGTGCTCTGGTTCATACTTTGCTAGTCACACAAATTGTGTGACCTTGTGCCAAGCACTGAAGATTCCAGTGGCCTCACTTTCTTTTCCATGCTTCTAGCTGCTCCTTATTTCTAGAGCCTGGTTATCCATGAGCTCCTGGAAGTTCCTGTCTCAGTCTCTGCTTCCTGTCCACCATATAGTGAATAGATAATGTCACATGTTTCTGCTATGAGGATGCTCTATCTTCCCCACCATGGTCCCAGATACAATGGAGCCAGCCATAAACTAAAATAACTTGTTCCTTCCTTAAGCTATTTCTGTCAGGCATTTTGATTACAAATACACAAAAGTAAATAATACAAGCCTCCCTCTAGAAAAGTACAAGTAATACAGATTTTGATGTAAAAGTTTCAGCTTCTACCCAATCTTACAATTTCTTGGCTCTTTCATTTTGTTTTTTACTCTGTGAACCTAAAGGATATTAAATTGTTTCAATCCATCATTATCATTCCTAATGGATTATGTTCACATGGGCCATCTCCTGGACATCCTATAGTCATCCTATAGGCATCCTATAGTTTGTTGCTATAGCACTGAAAGTTCCTTCTATTTAGGTCTTCTGAAGCCAGAGCTACAGGATCCCTTAATACAGAGCAAGTTCATTTAAGTACCTGGAGCTGCCTAGGACTATTTCTTTATAAGCCTTATGTTAACAGTCATAGTTAGCCAATTTGCCTAAAATAGTCCCTTTATTCCTTAAAATTGTATTATAAGTAATATCCCAAGACAAGTATATGAATTACCAGTGTATACATTTTAATTGTTAGAATCCTAAATAAATCATTTATGATTTTTCTTAAGCCAAAGGAATCATGAAGTAACTATTTTGGTTTCTTACTATTCTTTTCATTATATTAGTCTATCTCACATGAATCCAATTCTGAGTGCATGATCATTAGTAGAAAGAAAATATGGTTTGTTTGGTCATTTATTTCAATCATAGTTCTGTAGTACAAGAAAGTGAAACAGACAAATGTTTGACTCTATTATGGTTCTCCTGGCAGAAAGACATGAGAATGGTGTTAGCATATGCTGAAGAGGTCACATGGTGACAAAGACAGCCAGAGGCTGGGGAAAGAACCAAGCTTACTCTTTCTATAACCCATTCTCCACTGAACTAATGTACTCTATGAAACCACCATTAATACCTTCAAGGATAGCACTTCCCTGACTTAACCAGCGTTCACTAGGCCTTACTTCTAAAAGATTCCAGCATCTCAACACCATCCATCACACTAAGGAGCAAGATTTTAGCACATGAAGTTTTGTGGCACATACTGAGACCATAACCAAGTCACCACAACCTAAAATCTATGTATTCTTTTTATTTGCCCTCTAAAGAACAGGATTTCTTCATCATTCAAGCCTAATATCTATCTGTATGTGTGAATGAACTCTATTGTCTCCCACCATCTTCAAGATTTGAACATACAAATTACCATTAACTGTCTCTAACTTTTCATTTCCTCTAGATCCTTTCTGTCAGGCAACATCCATGCTCCAAAATTAATTTTCATGTTTAAAAAGAAACCTTTTGCAGACCAAAATCTCATAAATTGAAGAGCACATTTTTCCTTCATAGATTATGCAAATATTATTTTATTTCATGATACCACTCAATTTTATGCTTGGTTTTATTGCAATCCAACTTCTGCCTCATCATTCATCTGAAATCATTTTGTGCAAAGTGACCACTCCTTTCCTACTTCCTGAATCATTTGATACTTATTTTTCTCTTGTTCTTACTTGAAATTTGACACTTCTGATTGCCTTTCCTTCTTAAAACTATACCTTAGTTTGGATTCTATGACACAATTCCATAGTGGTTCTCTATTCTCTGTCTAGTGGATCACTTTTACAGATAATAAATAATACAATGCCCTTTGAATAGCATCTCTACTTGCCTTCTGGTCTGTACATAGATATTAAATCAGCTATGTCAAACTCTTATCCATATCCTGGTGCACATTTAAAATTCTTCTAGATTATATGGGTGGGTAGCAACTTCTCCCTTTGCTTCTCTGTTCCTCTCCATTTCTATTCTGAGGTCAAATCCCTCAGTTACACATACCACACACTTAAGAACAGGTACTTAGAAGTGCTTACTCTGTATTGTCCCATTCAGATATCTTTTCAGGACCAGAAGATTCATACCATCAGCTGCTAGGAATGCAGCCAAAAGACAGTCTTCAGTTGTCTGCTTTCTCCAAGAATTTTCCTCATTTGGAAATTGCTACTTTGATTAAGGTCTTGAGTCTTTTCCAGGGGCAACTTGTGCCCAATGAGCATCAGGTAAAAGTATAAGGACATAAACCCTTCTCTATAAAGTAAGATAACCTTTTGATTGTCTCAAACTCAGGGTCATCTGTCTGGTCCCATTTCTTTCCCTTACCCTCCAAGTGTTGATCTGTAGAACACTTTCCAATAAAACTACTTGTGACTTTTTCTCTCAAATTCTGCCTCTCAGGAAGCCTAACTGTGAGTCACTAAAGTCTACCTGGCTATTACTATGAATATAGTCTATTCTTCCATGTGTATGAAAACACTTTGTATTTTGGCACCCTCTATATTTTGAGGCCTAGTAAAATCCTGCCCCTTACTCACTTCCCAGCAATTAAAAAGATGGTTCATAATATTCATCGCAGCAGGTAATGTATGTGAAAAACTTTGAAAAGGGATGAAATCAACTTGAAAACATTCTTACAGGTGGATCAAGAAAGCAAACACCAAAAAGAATAAATGAAAATAGTATAAAGCTCTGTCTTATGCACAAAAAATTAGAATAGAAATCTTCTATGATTTCTTATAAACAGGGTAAATTCATTAAAAAATTTCCTGAGTTACCCATGCTAACAAAGCATGAGATAAAAGCATGTTGACAAAGAAATTGACCTGATTTCACATTCTACATCAAACAGACTTTTAATTTTTTAAACCTACCATTAAATTAACTATAAGAAACTCTAGCCTGGCTCTGAAAGCTAGAGGACCAAGACTTCCCCTTTAAGAACTAATTTCTTGCCTTATAAACATCTCAGTATCATATTTTAAGAAGGATAAAGAGATAGACAAATGTTCCAGTGTTCAAATTGCTCTTGTGCTCTGTATGTACTATGGAACCCAGCCTTATTCACTTAGTTGAACTTTTCCTGGCTCTCATTTGTTGTACCTGGTATCTTAGACCCTAAAATTTCTTCTCACAGCCTGCTTTGACTGAAGACTGGCATTATTGTGTCAGATCCTTTATGACCAAGGTCCAAAAATCTCCCCCATGATTCTTCAAGGACAATTCTGATTTGTTTTAGACTGTGATCTTTGTTACATCCACTTAAAGTTATAATGTATCTGCTATATTTAGACAGATACTTTATGAGCATGTACACTCAATGAACACATGCAAGGAATTCTATCTCTTTGTAATCTTTTGCATGTGTGTTGGGAAAAAATGGCCAACATATAACCAAAATCCAAATATGAAAAGTGCATTTTGACTTACAGCTATGACCACGGTTTGAAGAGTCACTTAATTCTCTATGCAATCTCTCAGAGACACTGATGTCCTGAAGCTAGTGTCTCCTACACCCTTTAGATGTTTTTGCCAGCCCTGTCCAACAGCTGCTAGCATTGTAACCATGCCTAGCAATGTAGGCCTGTCTAGCAGCTGTGAGTCAGATTGTTTATAAAAGCCACTTTGCCTTCTCTGTTTATTTTTTTTTTACTTTACCATTTAAGGGACTGAGTATCTTGCCTAGCAGTGCATCACAGACTCATGGTATATCAGAGCCTTTTTAAAAATTTGTTTATGGAAATACTAGCTGTCTATTTGTTGCCACTTACCATTTCCAGAACTCTATACCCAGTGGTGTAAATTATTCACCATCACTTATTATTATATATTCCATATATACATACTTTATATATAATATACTACCTAAAGAAAATATATTTATGTATGTACAAGGTGACACCTTTTTCTTCCATTGCATATTTTTGTTGAACAAAAGAGCAGAAGGATATTAAAATAATAAGTAATATAACTTGCTTCCTTATGCCATCCTGCAGTTTTCATATTTTCAATAATAAATACAACAATAAAGACATGTTGGAGTTTGAACTTAAAACAAAAGTTTCTATATTTCAAGCCATGTGCAAAGGAAAATAATAAAAGGAGAACCCCTCAATCATGTGTATAGTATGCACGATACATGTCATTCACCCAGCCATTTAGCAAGTTTTAAAGAACAGAGTATCATCCATTGCATACTTTTGTGGTATACATTTCAATGGACAATTGTACCACCTGATGGATATTACTGAAATATAATGATTCTCACATATATTTTTATAAATTTTTATTGTCAAGGTGATATACAGAGAGATTTCAGTTATATACGTAAGACAGTGAGTACATTTTTGTCAAACACATTACTCTCTCCCTAATTGCTGTCCCACCTTCACTTTTCCCCAATTTCCCCCTCCCCAAGTTGTACAATTAGTTTACAACATATTATCTTGAAAATATTGCTGTTGCATTGGTTTACCTTTTACCCTTTGTCTCACCATTTTCATGTCTCCCTTCCCTTCCTAATTCAGACAAACACATATACAATACCCAGGGTACCAGAATCAAATACAGTGACAACAGGGGCTAAATCATAGAGAAGATAAACAGAAGAAAAAAGAAATAATTTCACATAGTAGTTAAAAATAGCAACATCAATAATAAACCCTTGTTTCCATATTTTGGAGATGCCACTCTTCCTGATAGAAGCATAGAATTCCATAATAAAAGCTGTATATGACAAACCTACAGCTTGCATTATACTCAATGCGGAAAGCTAAAGCAATTTCCTTTAAAATCAGGAGTGAGATAAGGATGTGCACTCTCTCCACTCTGCTTCAATTCCTAGACAGAGCAATAAGGCAAGATGCAAATAAAAAGGGATCCAAATAGGAAAAAATAATGAAAAACTCTCTCTTCACAGATGACATGTTTCTGTATTTAAAGAACTCACACATCTTTTGATTCTCAGTTTTTCAGCTTATCAGAAATTTCAAGAGTATTTCCTAGTTGTAGTGTCGTATTCTAGAACATTGCCAGTCATATAGTAGACACTTAAAATATTTGCTTGATTCTTCTTCAGAGTATCATTTTATAGAATTCAGTGAATAATGAAGAACTGAGATCAAGTTCTGGTTCCAGGAGTTATGACTCACATTACTAAGGCTCCAACCACTTAGAATTCATGACTAGTTAGAACCACAGGCAAGTTTTAGGCTCAAGTCTGGCTACTGTTTCATAATGCAAATTAATTTCCAGTAATATGGACTAACTATTAGTTCTGGTGTTGTGAATGCTTTTCTTTTTTAAGTGTGGTTGTCTGTTTTTAATGTTGAGCAGAACAAGTGATTGACAAACATTTTTTACCCATGTTGATAGTCCTCAGAAATCCTCACTTCTACCCTGAAGTGATTGCTCTTGTTACTTAAATCCTACACGTATCTGTTTGTAAAATTATGATGATAGAAATGCAATGCAATGTAACAAACAGTACAAGAAATGTATCCAATGCCTAATGTATGAAACTGTAACCTCTCGGTACATCAGTTTGATAATAAAAATTTGGAAAAAAAAAAGAAATGCATTGCAAACCCAACTCATTAAGTCATGGATTGGAATTTTGTTCTCTAATTGTTAATTTTTTCATAAATGTAAAAGAACAGAATGCAATTTCTTTTTGTTTTCTTCTTGAGACAGATTAATTGGTTAAATTCATGTTCCTATTGTACATGACTCATTTGGTAAGAACAGCAATGTCACATACTGTATGAATAAAACTGGGAGAAATTTTAAGAGAGAAGATGGAAGGAAAGTTTTAGACTTTATCAGTATTGGAAAAATTACAATTAGCTTTCATATATTCAGTAATAAGTGCTGGAAAGATGGATAGATGCTGTGAAGATGTAAATGATTTAGCCATAGAGAGTGAGAGGGGTACATGGACAATTGTGATGAATCAGCCATTTGAGCTGTGATTCAAAATGTAGTCCATCTACTGCCAAGTGTAAAAAACAACAAACCAGACTATTTCACTTTTGTATTGAACTATACTTATTTAATATAGTCACCTAGTCTTACAAAAGCAAATGTTATGTAATTTCATGAAATAATCAGAATTATAAATTCTAAAGAGTTATTTTTCAAAGATCTGTGGAAGCTATTCAATCAGCAGATGCATGCATTTGGTGAAACTCTTAGAGAAAGCATCTTTTTTATTTCCTCCTACTTACCTGGCAACAACTTTCTAATCTTCACAAATGCCTCTGTCTCTTCCTCTTTGTTTTTGTGGCTCTCAGGAATCCATGCTCAATCTCCTCCTTTCACTCTGGATAAGCTTTTGAGGAGGTTGTATGTTTGCACTAATGACTTCTTTGTCAGTATCACCAGCCCAGATATCACTTCTGCATTTCAGACTCATAAATCAAACAGCTTCAAAACAGCTTACCTGAATGTACAAGAAAGATTTCAAACTCAGGGAGTCTAAAAGAAAACTTACCATTTTCACAATCAAATTTACCATAACTTCGGCCCTTCATTGTTTTTGGCCCTGATTATGGGGTGGGGGGATTGGGGGGATGGTGAATCTTTCAGATTCTGCATGTGTGGTTTTTCTAGCTTTCAAGGATTCAAGTTCAGCTTTTGGGAGGAAGGGTCATCCTCTTGTTTAAGATTCCTCAATGTCTGTCTGTTCTTTTCAAGACAGGTATACAATTCTGCCTGGGTCTCCAGTCACATCTCTTGCTTTTTGCTTCAGTCCTATAATGAACTCCTTGCAATTCTTTGGACAAAGATTTGTTAAAATCTTTAAATTACATACAGGAAAAAGAGATTTAACTAGTTATCTAAAGCAATAAGAATTTGTTATAAAAAGTTTTATAATTTAATGTAGAGAAAAGAAACTCACACCATACTCAGGGTAGGTGCTATTTAGAAACTCAGGCATTAAGCCATTTGATCAACCATCAAAGATGCTATCGAGTGCTGCATAATGTTTCATTGCTACTCTTTTTCTGATTCTCTTCATATATTTTCTATATCTCTTATTTCTCTTTCCACCGTTGGTTGTCTGATATTTTCCATTATTTCTGCTCAATATTACTTTTTACCTGACAAAGGTAGAGCCTGTGATTGACCTATCAAATTGTCATTGCCTTTCTACACAAAGCTTTTGGCTATAAATTCCTCATAATATGCTACCAGACAAACAGAATTAGTGGCTTTTAAGTCATGTGCTCCTTCCCAGTCCGTTAAGTATCTGCTTTTTGTCAAAATATCTTTCCTCAGCATGGAGGTTTGAGTAGTGTGATTCCCTCAAAAAGAGATAATGGAAGCTTTAGTGTGGCCTTGTTTGTGATCATTTGGGTAAGGTAAATGCCTAGGAGTGAGATTTCTGGGTCATAGGGGAGCTCTATGTTTAATCTTTTGAGGAACTTCCATACTGCTTTCCAGAGTGGTTGAACAAGTTTACATTCCCACCAACAGTGTAGTTCCCTTTGGCCACATCCTGGGCCAACATCTGTTATTATTTGTTTTCTAGATAAAGGCCATTCTAACTCGGTTGAGATGGAATTTCAATGTTGTTTTGATTTGCATTTTTATTGCCAAAGATGTTGGACATTTCTTCAGTATATACCAAGGATAGTCCTAGCAGAGGTTTACAATAGCCCAGTAGCTTGTTCTCTTTCTCTCTCTCTCTCTCTCTCTCTACATATATATAGTATAAAATGATGCTAACTGAAATTATCTCAATGATGTAGAAACAAAAGGGGTTTTTGTTGTTTTATTTTTCTTTTTTAATGTACTGTATACAGTTATTTTCTTGTCTTTTGTTTTTTTCCTCCTTTAGTTTATTACCCATGGTCACTGTTTTCAATTTCTCTACCCTTTCTCTTGTATATAAGTTTATCTAATTTGCAGAAGGGAAGGGGGAATCACAGAAACAGTGGGAAATGAATGAAACAATGAAACAGTGATACTCACTAGACATTATGTTGAAAATGAACTTTACAACTTGGTGGGGAGGGTAGTGTGAAGGGGAAGTGGGAGAACATGAGGGAGGGGGTATCACTATTCAAAAAGAAATGTACTCATTACTTATGTAATTGTAAGCTCTCTGTATATAACCTTTACAATAAAAAAAATTTAAAGAGATAATGGCACCAGCCACCAGTGGCGCATGCCTGTAATCCTAGCAACTCAGGAGGCTGAGATATGAGAATCACAGTTTGAAGCCAGGCAGGTAGGATAGATAGTCCATGATACTCTTATCTATAATTAACCACCAAAAGGCAGAAATAGAGCTGTAGCTCAATTGTTAGAGTGTCATACTTGATCAGAAAAAGATAAGAGATAGTGTTCAGGTCCTGATTTCAGACCACAGTACTGGCCCAAAGGTTTTTTTAAAAGAGAAAATGGGATTGTTAAACATTTATTTATAGGCTATGAACTAGATAGGCAAAAACACAATATAATTTCTCTATAAGTAAACTAAACTTATTTTTTGTATCATTATTCCACTTACAGAAAAAAGTCAGATTTGGGGTTTCTTATCAAATAAGAGTTCTTCTTTTCCATATCTTAGATTAGGTTACCTTAAAAGCAGCATCTGAGGTAAGGAGTTGGGTGCTTATAGTTTATTTGAAAAGCAATGTTTAAGCATAGGAATGAGATAACAAGAAGAATAAGACATGAAAGAAGGCAAAGACAGTGAAGAGTTTGTTGTTAAGATATGAGCAAGGGGGCTGGGAATATGGCCAAGTGATAAGAGTGCTTGCCTCCCATACATGAAGCCCTGGGTTTGATTCCCCAGCACCACATATATAGAAAACGGCCAGAAGTGGTGCTGTGGCTCAAGTGGCAGAGTGCTAGCCTTGAGCAAAAAAAGAAGCCAGGGACAGTGCTCAGGCCCTGAGTCCAAGGCCCAAGACTGGCAAAAAAAAAAAGATATGGGCAAATGGGGTTCTATCCTACAGGGCTCCTTGAGAACAAAGGGTAATCAAAGGGTAATGCAAATCAAAATAGTCTTTGAAAAATAGTACACTGGATCATTCATCTTCTAACTTGCATTTCTCTTTTTATATTCCACATATCTTGTATTTGTATAGCTGATATACAGAGAGGTTACAGTTACATGAATCAGGTGCAATCAGGACAATTCTTTTTGAACCATGTCTCCACTTCCATTGCTCTCTCCCATTCTTTCCCTTCTGTCACCACCCATAAGATACCCAATTCATTTTCCACATATTATCTAGTGAGCATTGCTGTTGTATTTGTTCATCCTTGTTTCACCTTTTATGTTCCCACCCTTACCCTTCCAAATGCAAAGTAGAAAGTAATATAAAAGTTAAAGAAAACAAAAACAGCAACAATACCAACTAAAGAATGTCTCTTGTTTCCTTTTCTTGGAGTTCATTTCATAGACTATTACTTTGTACTATCATCTATCCATAGCTATTGAGTCTTTTTCCACTACTTCTACACATACCCTCCTTTGGCCTCTGTATGTTAATGACTAGAGTCCTATGTAACTTATCATGTCCCAGTTCAATTTATTTATTTTAGTCATTCAATGTGTTTACTGGTACCTTTATAAGTGAATTATAATTAGCACAAATGAAGGAAATTATGCAGCCTATATTTCTTTGGCTCTGGCTTACTTTGCTTAATATAATAATTTTCAAGCCTTTCCATTTCCTTACAAATGGTACAATATCATTCTTTCTGATGGATGAGTAGAATTCATGTGTGTGTGTGTGTGTGTGTGTGTGTGTGTGTGTATGTGTGTGTGTATGTACCAATTTTTTCTTGATCTATTTGTCCACTGAGGGACATCTGGGTTGAGTTTATAGTTTGGCTATGGTAAACAAGGCTGAAACAGACATGGTTGTGCTTGTGGCTTTAGTTTGGCCTGGTTTGTGGTCCATTGAATAAATGTCCAGGAGTGGAACTGATGGGCAATATGGAAGCTGTATGTTTAGTGTATATATATATATATATATATATATATATATATATATATATGTATATATATAATCAAACTGAATTACAGAGAGGTTACAGTTTCATACATCAGGCATTGGATACATTTCTTGTACTGTTTGTTACCTCGTCCCTCATTCCCCCTATGTTTAGTTTTTTAAGCGAACCTCCATACTACTTTCCAAAGTGGTTAAACAAGTTTACATTACCACCAGCAGTGTAATAGGGTTCCCTTTTGGCCACATCCCCACCAACATTTATTATTGTTAGTTTTCCTGATAATGGCCATTCTAATTGGAGTGAGGTGGAATTGCAATTTTGTTTTTTATTTTAATTTTATTGTAAAGGTGATATATATACAGAGGGATTTCAGTTACATAACAAAGGTAATGAGTACATTTCTTGTCAAATGTCGTTACCCTCTCCCTCATTTTTCTCCCACTGTCCCTCCCCAACAAACCCCTTGCCCAAAGTTGTAAAGTTCATTTCCAACCTTGCGAGTAATACTGTTGCAATGTTGTTTTGATTTACATTTCTTTTATGGCCAGAGATGTTGAACACTTCTTCATGTGTCAATTGGCCATTCTTTTTTCTTACTCTGAGAAGTTTCTCTTTAGGTATTTAGCCCATTTATTGACTGGGTTGTTGAGTTTTTGAGGGTTTATTTGGGGGGGGTTACATTTTTTCAGCTCCAAGTTTATTTTACATATGAAGCCCTTGTCTGGTGTATAGCTAGTGAAAAATTCCTCCTATTATATGGGCTTTCTATTTATCTTGCTAGCTATGTTCTTTGCTAGGTAGAAGCTTTTCAGTTTGATATAATCCTATTTATCCAGCCTTTCTTTGATTTGTTATGATTCTGGGTCTTTATTTAGGAAGCTTCAGCCCATGCCTAGAAGGCTTATGGCTTATGGCTTCCCCTACCCCGTCCTGAAGTATTTTCACAGTGCCTTACATTGAGGTCTTTGATCCATTTAGAGTTGAATCTGGTGCAAGGTGATATACGGCTATCTAGCTTCAATTTTCTGCACGTAGAAAGCCAGTTTTGCCGGCACCATTTGTTGAAGAGACTGTCTTTCTTCTAACCTGTGTTATTGGCTCCCTTATCATATATTAGGTGGCTAGATGTTTGTGGGCTTATTTCTGTGTCTTACATTATGTTCCATTGTTCCTCAGCCTATTCTTGTGCCAATACCAAGCTGTTTTTGTTTTTACTATGGCTTGGTACTGTTCTTCCAGCGAAGGATTTTTTTTCTATTATGGGTCTTTCATTATTCTTATTGTATGAGAAATTCTATAATGGGCTAATAACTCCCCTAGACAAGCCTCTGCATCTTCAGAAAAAGTTTAATGAATTCAAGTGAAAAAATTAAAAACAAGCTTGAGTAGTTTGCTGGTAAAAATACTTTTTACTTGACTTTATGTTATACTACTGTGTTGATAAGACACTAGTATCCGATATTCAGGTGTCATAATTTATTCAAGAAGGCATCCACAGAGATATGTGAGACTCTACATATCAGGATCCCTTATCTTCTAATTATGCAAGCTTTTCAAAGGCATTCTCGTTTCAGTCTGGTCTCCAATTGTCAAATACATTCAGGACAACCTGTTTCCCCTTTATATTGCCAGAACCTCACAACTCGTATTCATTCTCTCCCTCTCTCTCTCTCTCTCCACTCACCCCCCTCTGCATCTCAGACAGAAGTTTGAGCTAGAAGTTTAAGGATCTAGTCTTAGAGATGAGAGCTTATGAATGAATCCATTCTCAGGGACACACACCAAGATCTAACTTCAATGTTATCATCTCTCCATGCTTCTATGCTGCACACCAGCTTGTAAAAACTCTATATAATTTAAGAAGGTGTGAAAAGAATCTAACTTACTGTATGTATATCCATTGATTTTATTTATGCTATAAACTTTGTGTCTAAATAAGCACAAAAAATTCTTGCAACAAGGGAGAAAATAGACAAGTGGAATCATACTCAACTAAAAATATTCTACATATATCCTGAAGGTAGCAATTAACCAAATGAAGACGACCCATGTGCCTAGTAAAGGCCTAATATCCAAAATATACAATGAACTCTATGAATGGATAGAGGGGTGGATAGATGATAGAAAGAAGGAAAGAAAGAAAGAAAGAAAGAAAGAAAGAAAAGAAAGAAAGAAAGAAAGAAAGAAAGAAAGAAAGAAGGAAGGAAGGAAGGAAGGAAGGAAGAAAGAAAGAAAGAAAGAAAGAAAGAAAGAAAGAAAGAAAGAAAGAAAGAAAGAAAGAAAGAAAGAAAGAAAGAAAGAAAGAAAGAAAGAAAGAAAAGAAAGAAGGAAAGAAAGAAAGGAAAGAAGGAAGGAAGGAAGGAAGGAAGGAAGGAAGGAAGGAAGGAAGGAAGGAAGGAAGGAAGGAAGGAAGGAAGGAAGGGAAGAAGGAAGGAAGGAAAAGATTCATAGATGCTGATTCAAACTTAGGGCCTCATGCCCTTGCTTGGCTATTTCACTCCAGTCTGGCACTCTCACTTGAACCACACTTCTTCCAGGTTTTTTCTGGTTAATTATAGGTAAGAATTTCTCAGATATGCCTGGCCAGGCTACCTTTGAACCTTGGTCCTCAGATCTCAGCCCCTGAGCTAGGATTACAGGCCTGAACCACCTGTGCCTGGTGAGGTTATTATTTATTTTAAATTTACAGTCTTTCTAATGACTGATACCTTCCGTGTTCCTCTCCCTGGATCCATTCTCCACTCTTTTCCACCTCCTTAGTGTCTTAGGAAAGTTATCTACATGACCTATGTCCATCTGTTTCCTTATCCTCTTGCTTCCTGCTAGGTTCAGACAATGGGAACACTATCAGCAGAAAATCAGAGGGAATAAAAAGGACTATTTATTCATTGTGTTTCTTTGTGGGATATCTATGTAGGCTACATCCTTGACTGAAAGTCATAGTTTCTCTTGAGTAGACTCTTACTTTATGGGTTCCAGCTCCTGCATTCCCCCTGTACCTTCAGTAGTGATGACACTTTACTATGGCAATCTCTAAGGATGCTCTAATAATTAAAATGGCTTATAAATTGCACCTTTGTTGAACTCTTCTCACATTACTTTATTGATAAAATATGTCCCTACAAATCACAAAGATTAATAGTGTTTTTCTAGTCTATGTAAATATTCTAAGCTTTAAAAAACACCAAATTTTATTAGTAATAATCTAGATCTACTAGATTTTAAGGTCTTCAAGAACTGAGATCATACCATACACATGGTTGTAACATTTGCAAAGCCTGAATAAATTCTGACCCATAGTTGACACTCAACAATTATTCATTGGAACTGAATTGAGCTAAGCTACAACATAGCTATTCCTAGGCTATGATCTTGAATGAACAAGATAAACATTATCTTAATCATGACATTGAAATCACGTGATCCTAAAGAATTTGGAGATGTTAACTTGCTGAACATAATACCCATTTTAATGTCTTCTTCATGCAGAAATAAATGGTGTTTAAGGGTATTATATGGCTTGCCGTGTAATTACATTAATCAGAGAGTGACTCTTCTGCTGGTTCCTTTCCTGTTGCCATGGTAGCGACCACATGTTTGCAAGTAAAGAGCACACATAGAACCCATTCTTAATTACACGTGTAGCACTACATTTCAGAGAACACAATAAATATGGAGGTCATGGAGTGCATGGAAAATAGATATGATGAAAAAAGATTGAATATCAAGATTTTTTATCTCTTGGTTATTCCTAACCCCTTTATTAGCATGTTCTGACTCCCTATTACCCTTTTTCTTTCACTGAAGTAAAAAGGCCTCTGCAGCCACCCACCAAATTATAATCCTCTGCTCCTGAAATGACCCAGTACTGTGTCTGAAAAAATCAGTAATAAATTAAGTCCTGTTAAAACAAAAATACAGTGGAATGAAAGTATCTGCTGACAATTTTCTTTAAAAAATTGACACCACTCTCTTTTCTCATATCATGCCAAAGCATCAAGGCCTTCCTTTGTAAAAAGTCTCTGTATTACTAAGAATTCTTATTTGTGCTTACCTTGCCTAGTGCTCAGTGTAGGTAATAGCGCTTGCCCTTCACATACCTATTGCTGAGATTAGCTAATTAGGGTACATATATAGAATAAACCAGAAAGTGTAATATCAAAACTAAAATGAATTCTCCAACCAAAGGCTTTTCACTAAAATAATACTAAGAAATACTCTCTTTCTCTCTCTCTATTTTTTAAATATTATTTAAGAAAAGCAATATACTCTATAGACAAATAGAAGATGCTTTTTACTTGATTTTAATTACATCTTTCCAGAGAAAAGTCACAAACTACTTCAGTCTTGTTGGGTTTTTTCCCTTTATTTTAAATGCCTTCGTATTTTAATCACATATTCTGACATTATTTCTGTACAACAAAAATTTAAATCAGGGGCTGGGGATATGGCCTAGTGGTAAGAGTGCTTGCCTCATATACATGAAGCCCTGGGTTCAATTCCCCAGCAATACATATACAGAAAATGGCCAGAAGTGGAGCTGTGGCTCAAGTGGTAGAGTGCTAGCCTTGAGCAAAAAGAAGCCAGGGACAGTGCTCAGGCCCTGAGTCCAAGCCCAGGACTAGCAAAAAAAATTATCTCATACGGTTAATAATTTGTGTAACAGCACATTTGGTTTTCATTTATGATGATCATTTGCTTATTTGCAGGATCTGCTAGCACTCGCTATCTACACCTAACACTTTTCCACATTCAGAGGACATGAAAGTGAATACCCCGAACAGTGAAAAGTTTGGATGAGACAGATATGCAATACAGTAGAAGACTCTATGGTCTATGGAAGTCTAGTGGCAATCACTTATCTCTGATTCTTATGCTTTCACCCTTCTGCAGATTACAAGAAAAGAACAAGGAGTACCTAAGTCCTAAGTTTTAAACCATCCCAGTAGCACTTCCACTCCATCCCATTAGCCAAGGCAAACCACAAGGCCAACAGATTTATGAGGTGAGGATACAAGTTGCAGTTTTTAATAGGGAAAGCAACAATATAAAAATAATATGTGGATACAGAGATGGCTGGAGGGTTGCTGCCATTTTTATGAGCACTATAATGCCAAATGCATAAGACAAAAGATACAACTTAGGTAGAATCATAAAAGGCTGATAGTCTTGAAAGATGAGTAAGATTTTTCTACATTAGCATGCATTAAAATGATACATCAAAACTTAGATTGACAATGTAAACCAAGGAATTCAAAACATATAATTGAGTAATAGTCCTGAGTCGTGTTCTCCTGGTTACCTTTCTTACTTGGCAATACCTCAAAAAAATAACGGAAGACTTTCTTTAGCTAAATTTAAACTCTGACTAAAATCAATTTAGATTCTGTACTCTCATTACCACTCCAGTACGTAAACAACTTATCTCTCAACAACTCCTGGAGAATCATAAAATTTCCAGAGATTAGTTTAGAGTAAATATGTCATAAATAGTTCCTTATTGAATAAACAAATAAAATAATAAATTAAAAGACAAATTCAATAACACCATAATAGTACCAGAGAGACTCTCCCACAAAAGCACATCTAAAATAGAAGAGTCTTTGTCTCCTGAATCTGAGACTGATCCCTCTCATATCAGGATAAATTGTGCAGCTTAATCTGGAAAAATTCTTTCTGCCTCCTTAAGGCTGAAACAGGAAGTACCAGTTGTAGCCCCAGTGGCACTAAATAAACCAAGCAGAGAAAATTATTGCAAAAGTCTTGAAAATTAAATTGTCATTGGAAATGCTGCTTACAGAATAGTTGCAAGTTTCAGATTCTCTACGTGATAAAACTACCATAGCAAGAATAAAAAAGAATGTGTAATCACCATACCAGGAATGAAGCCAGATATCACTAAATACTATGAAACAATTAAATGATAAATGATAATAGAAGAGTCATGCTTTTTTCTAGGATAATCTAAGGTTATGTAAGTACATATATACCTACATGACATATATATATATGCAATTACATGTGTATAAATTAATAGAAGGCACATAGTTCCTATAGTTAGGTCTTGAGAAAGGATACAATCATGTCTATTCCATTTCTTTTTTTTTGGCCAGTCCTGGGCCTTGGACTCAGGGCCTGAGCACTGTCCCTGGCTTCTTCCCGCTCAAGGCTAGCACTCTGCCACTTGAGCCACAGCGCCGCTTCTGGCCGTTTTCTGTATATGTGGTGCTGGGGAACCGAACCTAGGGCCTCATGTATCCAAGGCAGGCACTCTTGCCACTAGGCTATATCCCCAGCCCCCATTTCTATGCCATATATTATTGATAAGAATTTTCATAGCTATTAATTAATAAATTAATGGGTTTCAGCATAATGTTTTCACTCATACATATTCTAGGATTTTATGGTGTCCACTTTGCTTCTACCTTCCTGGTCCTCTTTCTCTTTCCTAAAACTTTATTCTTTTCTCAAGTCATAATATATATATATTATATGTTATATATATTTCTGTATGTATACACATACATATGTTTCCATATATAAGAGAAAAACATGTGATACTAGCCTTTCTGTATCTGGCTTATTGGCACGTTGAATTGAAGCCCCTTTGTACAACTACCTAAAGACAAAAAATTAAAAATACATAAACAATTTAAAATGAAATGACAAACTTGTAGAAAATTAAGAACACACTAGATGTTGTCACAGGTTAGGGAAGAAGAAAGGGAGGGGAAAGAGGGTGGTAGACAACAAAATGTTCCTTATAGTCCTAGAACTGCTCCATTTTTTGACTATTAGAGTGGATCTATTACCCATGGTATAGAACCAAATACAAGTAAATACACAAATGCAAGTAGAAGTGGGGAATTGTAACTTAGGTTGGTGGTGGGTTATATAATTGTCAATGTCCTTTTTGGCATTGTGCTATGGATTTGTAAGATGCTATCATTTGGGGTAACTGGTAAAAAAAATACACTGGATTTCTCTTTACTATTTTTGCAACTACATGTGAATCCATAATTATGCAAACATTGTTTAGTTTACATTTATAATATTTTTAAATATTATTTAGTTTAAATTTGTAATTATTTTAATGTTTTTAGTTTTAAAAAGTCCACAGATAATCGTGAGTAAATAGGAAGCAATGTAGGCATGCTTTATCCTCCCTAAAACAGAGACCATACTTTAAAAGCCTTTCATGTCACCACTTGTGTTTGCCAGAACCTTTTCTAGGAAGAAAAGTGTACATAAGGCTTTAAAGTACTACAACTTCCAGATAGTAATAGCAAAAATAAAACTGTTTTAAAACCCCTTGTCGAGTAGAGAGTAAAGAAGCTAACGGCCTAAATCAACTGCCCATTTCCTCTCAACAAAACAACCAATTGCAAGCAATAAAATAGATCACAAAGTTAAGAAAAGCATTTCCCCTCTTTTTTCTAAAATAATTGGATTCAATTACTAAAATGTATAACAAAAAAGACAATCAATCAAAGGAAGCAGTAGACATAGGACCCTAGGCTTTAGTCCCAAATCTGCTATTGTGTGTAGACAGAACAACTTAATCTCTTTGTATCTGAATTTCCTGACAAAAATGAAGGCATACGACTAAATCCCAGGGTCCTTTCCATCTTGAAAATATTCTACGTTCCTATGAAATTTAAAATGTTGAAGAAGCTATAGTTGAGGATGTTTCATCCTATTCCTTCATTACATTTAATTCAATAAGGTTCTTCACAGTAACTTCAATGGCAATCCGAGCATTCCCTTCAGCTGTGTAAACGATATCCCTCATTCCAACATGACTGATCATGTTTCATTACCGCGTTTCTAAATGTTAATTAACTTTAAAGCAGCTCTTCAATATGGGCTCCATTACAATTCATACCAACTGCTTCTATCTGTTTAAGAGTTTTCTCACTTTTTTCACACACACAGTGTATCATTTTACTGACATTCTGAATCACTTTGTTTGGAGTTTCTGTTTTTTCAACCATTCTATTTAAAGAATAAATTTTAAAGGGAAGCCATTGGGCAGAGTATCAATCATATAGCAGCTTCAAGACAGCTGGCATTTTGAACAGAAACTTGCCTGATCATCTAGATTCAGATCTCAATATCCTCAAGATAATAGTTAACTTTGATATGGACCATCCAGTGTTAGTCAAATGAATTTGACTGGGCTTGCTTAGCTTGGCTTCTGGCCAAGTTATTTTGCATATTTCTTACTTTGGAGCTCACAACTGTTCGATCATTGATATGTTTCTCTTACTAGAGAATATGCTTGTAAGAACACTAGCTGAAACTTTCCATGTTTCGTTGGGGCTTAAACCTCAAATCATCATAGTCTGAATTCTGACCAGGTTTTATTGGCCAAAGCAAGCTAAGGATAATTGTAAACGAATAATACTACCTACCCTATCTACTTGGTGTAACAGAGGAAAGTATAAATGCAACTGGAGCTACCCCAACATAGGTTGAAGGCATTTTATGGTTTTACCTTCTTGTTAAGAGTGAGAATTTTGAAGTAGTGTTAGTCTCTTCATTTTTCATCCCTACCTATACCTAAAGAGCCCCATTAAATGATTTATTTATGCTTACATCCCAGTGTTTTCAAGGTTTGGGCATGGAGTAGAACCTCAGGTATACAAGATGAGAATCATGGAGCTTCCTCAGTTTGATTCTCTCAAATGTCTGGACAGTCTAATAAAACAAGAGTCATGGAAAAGAAAATGTTGCATGATGTGAATGGTCATTCCAATCTTGAGAACAGTGACATGTGAATCCCAAAGGAATGTTGAGTAAGACACCTCATATTATGGTCTCAATATGAAATGTCTCCTAAGGGCACATGTGTTGAACACTTGGTCCCCCAGATAGTTCTGTTTTGGGAGGTATGGAAAATTTGGCGAGATGGGAACATAAGGGAGAAAGTAGGTGATTGGGAACAGAACCTGAGGAATATCTTATCTCTGGCTCCTTCCTACCTCTCTATGATGTGAAGCTATGCTATGAAGATTCTCCTCTGCAGTACTCTCCCTCTACATGAAGTTTTCCCCAAGTAGATAGTGAGACAGGATAGAGAGATGAACAGATGCAGAAGTTAAAACCAGGAAATAAACTGAAAAGGAAGATAAGTTGCCCTCCCACCTTATCTCATTTTAAATGCTGTTTTAATATTAGAAAATAAGAGAGTACATAGCTAAATCTGCATTCTTTTTTAGAAATGGTAAAAATCTAGAAACATATATGGGTAAAGACATAAAATATAGATGATATATACATCACAAGGGGTCTTAAAGATTACCTGTGTTTTGTGTGGACCTTACTTAATATTACCCACTTAGAACTATTGGCTAAGAATTCTGAGTTATTAGACAACTTAAGCACATGTATTCTCCCTAGTTTGGAAAGAACACAGGCAGCAAATGACTGCCATTTTGAGTCTTTAACTTTCATTTCCTACATGGGGAGCAGAAAATGTTTGTCTCTCTTTTTTTCTATTTCTCCTTACTCTAACACTTTTACATAAGATATATCCTTGCAAACACTTTCACCTTATGAGAGCCTCCTTTTATGAGATACATTGAAATACTTTTCATGAGTGGATCTCAAGGACACATGATTTTGTACGGAAACTTTGAAAAGTGAAGAAACCCCTCACTCATTTTTCAGTGACAAATGGGGTCAAGTGATCATAGACTAAACTCTCTGAAACCAGGAACAGATGCAAAGCATCTCTCCTTTCCAGTTGTTTCTGTCAGGTATTGGGTCACAGTAAGGAGAAAGGGAACTGATATAAAAAGGTGTTACTCCAGGAGTGGTGTCTTTGCTATGACTATCTGACAATGTGGTTCTGAAGTCTTTAAAATTGGTTTGTGGGAAGAATTTGAAAGTGTTTGAAAATATGAGCTAGAGAAGCCCTAGAATGCTATAAGTAGAGTGTAATGCATGATTGTGGTGGGAACACAAGGGATGGGAAAGCTGATAGAATACAGACTGAAAACACTGGCTCATAAGATTTCAGGTAGAAAGGAGTACTACATTGGGAATTGGACTACAGTCCACTTTTTGATAGGTTTGGATACCCCTTTCTTTGCTGTCTGGCTATTCTTTCCCAACTAACTTTCACTAAAAATGATGTATACTCAGCATACACTTCTGATTAACAGTTTAGAAGTACAAATTAGTGAAATCAAATTTAATGAAGTAATCTTGATATACATCTGGTTATCCTCTATTCATTAATTCCAGTGTCAAGATTACTTTCTCTTTCAAATATTATTTTTTTTTTCTCAAATTTTTATTTTCAAACTGACGTACAGAGAGGTTACAGTATCATACGTTGGGCGTTGGATACATTTCTTGTACTGTTTGTTGCCTTGTCCCTCATGCCCCCCTCCCTCCCCCCCTTCCCTCCCCCCCGCCCAGTTGTTCAGTTCACTTACACCAAACAGTTTTGCAAGTATTGCTTTTGTAGTTATTTCTCTTTTTTTACCCCGTGTCTCTCGAATTTGGTATTCCCTTTGAATTTCCTACTTCCAATACCAGTAAACACGGTTTCCAATATACTCAGATAAGATTACAGAGATAGTGTAGGTACAAACATAGGAAGGTGATACAAAACATCATCAATAATAGAAACTACACATTCACATAGGACGTTGAAAGTAGTTATAACTGTGATATATCACTTGTTTCCATATCATGGAGTTCATTTCACTTAGCATCATCTTATGTGTTCCTAAGGGTATAGCTATTGGGCCTTGTGATGCTCTGCTATGGCTTGCCTAAACCTGTACTAATTATTCCCAATAAGGGAGGCCATAGAGTCCATGTTTCTTTGGGTCTGGCTCACTTCACTTAGTATAACTTTTTCCAAGTCCTTCCATTTCCTTACAAATGGAACAATGTCATTCTTTCTGATAGAGGCATAAAATTCCATTGTGTAAATGTACCACATTTTCCTGATCCATTCATCTATGGAGGGGCATCTGGGTTGGTTCCAGATTCTCGCTATGACAAATTGTGCTGCGATGAACATTGTTGTGCTGGTGGCATTACTGTGATTTTGTTTGTGGTCTTTTGGATAGATACCCAACAGTGGGGCTGCTGGGTCATAGGGGAGTTCTATATTGAGCCTTCTGAGGAATCTCCATACTGCTTGCCAGAGTGGCTGAACCAGTTTACATTCCCACCAACAATGAAGTAGGGTTCCCTTTTGGCCACATCCCCTCCAACAATTGTTATTATTAGTTTTCTTGATATATGACATTCTTGCTGGGGTGAGATGGAATCTCAATGTTGTTTTGATTTGCATTTCCTTTATGGCCAGTGATGTAGAGCATTTTTTCATATGTCTATTGGCCATTCTCATTTCCTCATCAGAGAAGTTTCTTTGTAAGTCTTTAGCCCACTTGATGAGGGGGCTGTTGGTTCTTTGCAGTTTTGTTTTGGAAGAAGGTAATTTTTTTAGTTCTGCATATATTTTAGAGATGAGGCCTTTGTCTGTTGAATGTCCGGTAAAGATTTTCTCCCAGTCTGTGGGCTTTCTGTTTATCTTGAGAGCTATGTCCTTTGCCGTGCAGAAGCTCTGGAGTTTGATGCAATCCCATTTGTCCAACCTTTCTTTGATTTGTAGCCTTTCAGGGTCTTTGTTAAGGAAGTTCTGTCCTGTGCCAAGGAGCCTAGCCAGAGCAATTAGGCAAGAAGAGAATATAAAGGGGATCCAAATAGGAAAAGATGAAGTTAAACTTTCTCTCTTCGCAGATGACATGATCCTATACCTAAAGAATCCCATAGACTCTACCCCCAAGCTACTAGAGCTGATACAAAACTTTGGCAAAGTCGCAGGATATAAAATAAACCTTCAAAAATCAACGGCCTTTCTCTATGCTAACAACCCGAAGACCGAGGCTGAAATCAGGAAAGCAACTCCTTTTGCAATAGCCCCCAAAAACATAAAATACCTAGGAATAACCTTAACCAAAGAAGTGAAAGACCTCTTTGATGAGAACTTTAAAAGCTTGAAAAATGAAATTAAGTCAGAACTAAGAAAATGGAAAAACCTCCCATGCTCCTGGATTGGGAGGATTAATATAATCAAAATGGCAATATTGCCAAAGGCTATCTACAAATTCAATGCAATACCCATTAATATCCCAACACCATTCTTTAATGAAATAGAGGAAGCAATCCAGAAATTCATATGGAACAATAAAAGACCTAGAATAGCAAAAACACTCCTAAGCAGAAAGAACAGTGCTGGAGGAATTACAATACCCAACTTCAAGCTGTATTATAAAGCTATAGTAATAAAAACAGCTTGGTATTGGCACCGGAACAGGCCTGAAGACCAATGGAACAGAATTGAAGACCCAGAATTAAACCCACAGAACTATGCCTACTTAATCTTTGATAAAGGAGCTAAAACAATAGTATGGAAGAAAGATAGCCTCTTTAACAAGTGGTGCTGGCAAAACTGGCTCAACACATGCAACAAACTAAAACTAGATCCTTATATATCACCCTGCACCAAAATCAATTCCAAATGGATTAAAGACCTTGAAATCAAAACAGGCACTCTTTCAAATATTATTTTTACAAAATGTTTTTGACCTCATTCCTTTGCTTTATCTTTTCTCTTCTCAGAGACAATAGCCTCACATTTTAACTGCAATCATTGTATGAAAAGTTTTTGTTTTGTTCTGTTTTTAAAAAATAACAAGAACTGTCCTGCTTTGACCCAGTACAGAGGCCATTCTTCAATAACATGAAACTTAACACTTGCAAAACTGTTTGGTGTAAGTGAACTGAACACCTCATGGGGGAAAGGGTAAGGGGGAGGGGGGAGGGGGGTATGAGGGACAAGGTAACAAACAGTACAAGAAATGTATCCAATGCCTAACGTATGAAACTGTAACCTCTCTATACATCAGTTTGATAATAAAAATTGGGGAAAAAAGATTATTGCTTTGATTTCAGATGGTACATTGAAAATGACAATGACAATGGTAAACCACTTATTTCCATATTGTGGGGTCATCTTTTGTGTTCATATGTACATAGCCCTTTAGCTATTGTGATCTTCTGCTAGGACTATCCTAGACATGTACTAATTATTGCCAATGAGGGAAAGCATAGAGTCTATGTTTCTTTGGGTCTGGTTCACTTCACTTAGTATAATTTTTTTCCAAGTCCTTCTATTTCCTTACGAATGAGGAAGTGCCATTCTTTCTGAGAGAGGCATAGAATTCCATTGTGTATTTTCCCCAGTGTTTTACTCCTGATGTCACTGTTACTCAGTTTGGTACCCTGGATATTGTATATATGTTTATTGGAACTAGGAAAGGGAAGGAGAACATCAAAATGGGGAGAAAAAGGGTAGAATGTGAACCAATGCAACAGCAATACTTACAAAACTATATGTCATAATCCAACTGTACAACTCATGGGGAGTGAGAGGGAACTGGGGAGGGGGGAAGGTAAGAGAAAAATGAAGGAGGAGGTAACAAGTTTGATACAAAATGTACTCACTGTCTTATGTATGAAACGTTAACCCCTCTGTACATCACTTTGAAAATAAATTTTAAAAAGAAAGAAAATAAGACTATTGCTTTAAGGGCTGGGCATATAGTTCACATGTGAGGTCATGAGTATTATCCCCAGCATAAAAAATATTAAAAGCATCTTTATTCTCTGTGATTTCCCCCTACATTATCTACTTAATTCATCCAAATTTATTAATACAGTAGGTAAAATGTCAAATAATAGGAAGAGATACAAATTAATCTCACATTTGTTCTCTTAAGGAACCATACCTGCACCCTGGAACTTAGGGAGAAGACAAGGGTATATGCGCACATTGCAGTGCCAATAAAAGTTTATAAACCAGCACATTAGTTTGTCATGCAGTTTTTCAGTCATTAATATCATGATTATTTTTTTAGAAACCTAGTATGATCTTTAAAAAGAAAAAGACTCAAGTCTACAAGTGTCAAAGTGAGTACTTTTAAATGGAACTACACACCATGATGATAATGTCAACTAGATTATCTGCTCATTTGCTGCTCAGGGTTTTATGTGAACCTAAGCAAAAGATTGAAAGTTCAAATAATAATTACTGCCTAGAAGGAGCTCAGTTTTGTTATAAAATAAACAGTAGGCTTGTAAAGATTACTCGCTTATTTGTATGTCATTGGAATTTATGCCTTTGTCCAGTTATAAGCAGGAATTATGCTGCTAAAACAGATAGTTTCAAAAAGAAAGATTGAAAAAAGAAGATTGAAAGCTCATTTAAACTCCTCTACAATGTCATAATCAGAAAAAAAAAAGGAGTAATTATGTAAAGTCAGAGATAGAAAAAAAATCATTACCCTGACTTTTCAATAGAGTCACATGGGAGGATTGGAAAAAAAAACTACACTGTGATTCAGACTTACCTAATCTGAAGAATGACAAGTATTACTGGATATTTTTCTTGGGGGGGGGGGGCTTGGTAGCACTGAACTCAGGCTTTCCACTTGATACATGTTCTGCCAGTTAAGCTACAACTCCAGTCCTTTTCTTCTGTTTCTATTTTTGGTTTTTTGTTTATTGAGATGGAGGCTCACTTTTCACCTGAACTGTGATTCACCTATTTACATTCCCCCCCTGTAATTACCATGACTAGTGACTACTAAACCCAGCTTTTCCTGTTGAGATAGAGGTTCTCAAGCATTTTCATGGATTCATAGTTTTCCTCCTCACTTTCTCCCAAGTAGCTAGGATTATACTGAGCCAGTGATGCTCAACTATTTTTAGGATTTTTTTCCCCTGTCCTGGGGCTTGAGATTCAGGGTCTGAGCACTGTCCCTAGATTCTTTTTGCCACAGCTGAGACCTAGTATACTAAGCAAAACCTAGAATTCATCTTTGTTACAGTAACATTTAACTGGATATTGAAAGTACATAACTGTAGATACTTTTCTCCAAGTAATATTGTCTGTATAATAAAATATTTTTCATACCTGTTGATGATGTGCATTTTCTTCTTGATATCAATAATAACTCGTTATCAAGATAATTTAGATAAAAGAATTGTGATACATAAGCTATTTCTAATCTATTTTTCAAAAATTTGGACCTAGACATATTTAATAAAATGTAATAAAAACAGGTACTTCAAATTGTCAGTAAATTGCTAAATCTCCATTATTATGTAATAACTCTATACATATTTCTAAGTGTTAAAAATTTATGGCCATATTTTCTACTGAGATCTCAGACAGAGTTAGACAGGACAGCAGATGGTATTATGGTTTTCCTCAAGCTGTTTAGATTACTGACAGAATAATAAAGTAATTTTCTTGCTTCTATCTCATTATCCAAATCTATATCTGTTTAAAGATTGGTTATACTGATAGCTAAGCAAAACTTTTATAAAGATATCTAAAGCAAAGGTCAGTGCAGTTGAGAGGGTGAAAATCTTGTCATGTATGTCATTCTAGTTCAGTTTACCACATATTAACTTATTCAAAGCTACTTCCACATAAATCCCTGCTACTCATAATATCATATGATACAAACAGCTATTGTATCACTTATGGAGCTTATTAGAAGTGTAGAATCTCATGTTCCATTCAGACCTACAGGCTAAGAACCTGCATTTAACAAGATCTATGAATGATGCACACCAGGCTCACGTTGAGTATTCTGGGTGATTTTCATTTCTATTAAAGCTTGTAGGATCAACCTAACAAATTTTGTAATTTTTTCAAGCATTTTTTCAAATGTCTCTTAATGTGTCTTAATCAACAATCTTGACTATATCTAGTTAATCAGTTCCATAACTCAAATATTCCTAGTATTTTTAATGAATGTTTAGTTAGAAATACTTAAAGGTCATAGAGTAGGCTAGTCTTTGTGAACCTATACTTTTTATCAGCTCATTCATAAGGAAAATAATTATAAGTAACATGGAGAAATTTTAAGTATATTCTCAAGCAGAATAAATTATCATGAATCTATTCCCAAATACATTCTTTTTAAATGTATTTCTAATCTAATTACAAACCATGTTCTTGGTAACTTGCTAATTTTGTAAATCTCACTAGTTGCCCATTTGGTGAAAGTCATTTGTCAAATCTTCTCTAGGTAAAACAGCATTTGATAAATGACTTTAATTATTGGTCTGCTTGTAGTGAATTATACTTGGCATGAAAAATCTATGAATGTATTTAGTGTAGTTCTGTTATGATTTGGATATGACATGTCCTCCAAAAGGCCTATGTATTAAAGGTTTGATCCCCAGCTAGTGTCAGGATGAAAAGGTGATTGGATCAGGAGGGTGCTAATTTCACTGATGGATTAACCCCCTGATGAGTTTATAGCTGACTTGTCTATTAGGAAGTACAGCCTCCTGGAGGCTATAACAGTCACCTAGGGGGTATGACTTTGAAGGGTATGTTTTGATCTCAGTCCATTCCACTCTTTTTACTTCCTAGCCACCATGACATGATCAACTTGTCTGTATAATACCCCTCTGCCATGATATACAGTCTCACTACAGGCCCAGGACAATGGGACCAGGCAAACCTGAAATGAAAATCACCAAAACTGTGCGTTAAAAGCAACCTTTCCTTCCTTATCTCTGGCCTTTAGTCACAACAGTTGAAGGTTGAGTAACACAATTCTTTTCCACAGTAGTTATAAAACCACAGGAGTAGCCTGCAAAATATTCAGTGCTAAATAGGGTTAAAAGTGGACCTAGCCTTGAATACTAGATTCACTCCCTGTATGATACTAATTAAATTATTTGAACTCTACAACTATGTGTTCCAAGTTCACATGGATGTTTTAACAATGATATATAAGTACCCAGTACATATTAATCCCTTACTAACTAATTTTTGCTCTCTATTTTTCTTGTCATTCTATTGACATGATTTTTTAATGTATTTTCACAAGAAGAAAATAAAACAAGCAAAATTCATGCTGCTATTCTTCCTTTAACTTTCTAACATATAAAAATACTTTACTATACTACAAACTAGTACTGGCAAACAGGATTGATACCCCGCGTCTTTTATCTTTTTTAAATTTTATTGACTTGTCTCTGCAAATCGCTATTTCAAAGTGACATCGCCTGTGCTAGGAGATTGTCATGTATACTAGAACGCTAAAGGAAAATAGTGCTGCCTGACTCTTAGTATCCAATGACAAAATCTCCTACAGAATCTTAGCCAAAGGACTAATATATTCCAATGAGTAGTAGCCAGTGCTGGCCTGCATACAACTATGGGTCAGTGATATTTCCACCAGTGCATCATCTTCTCAAAAAATTCTGATTATTTGAGCCAAGCCCTTAGTGACACCCCCAAACTGAATGGTGAATGAACCCTCTACTTAGTAACTGGACCACACCTGAACTTCATTCAGAGAAAACAAAAGACGCTGGGGACTTTCAACTGTTCCTAAGTTATCTTGAAATGGTATTATGTGGCTTCTGACATAGCCAGTGGGGCTAAATGCAATCAAATTTACAAGAATGATGACAAAAATGAAATTCTACACTCAGTATGTGAAATAGAGTCTCAAGATGACTTATGCCCAAACCAGAATTAAATGGTATAAATCTTACAATATGAAAATTGATTATAAATTTTTAGAATTGTTTCCATATCTTGGAGTTCATTTCACTTATCATCATCTTATATGTGCATATGTACATAGACAATGAGCTATTGTGATCTTCTGCTAGGACTATCCTAAATATATACTAATTTAGTTTTCATTGTTGTTGTTATTTTCAATGTACTATGTGAAATTATTTCTTTTTCCTTGCATTTTTCCCATATGGTTTAACTCCTATTATCACTGTATTTGATTTTGATACCTGGGTATAGTATATATGTTTATCTGAATCAGGGAAGGTATCAATAACATTGAAATGTTAAGACAAAGGGTAAAAGGTGAACCAATGCAACAACGATACTTACAAGACAATATATTGTAAACTAACTGCAACTTGGGGGTGGAGAATAGGAGAGGAGAGAAGGTAGGAGAAAAATGAGGGAGGAGGTAACACGTTTGTCAAGAAATGTACTCACTACCTTATGTATGTAGCTGTAACCCCCCTGTACATCACTTTGACAATAAAATTAAATTTTAAAAACGTTTTTACATTTGTACTTTCAGAAATAAATCATTTTCTGGATGCCTTAAAAAAAGAATCTTAGCAAACAAGAGAATGAGGCCAAATGGATAAACTGTTTAAGGTTCATAGTAGGATGAAGGTATGATTGGAGGACAAAAAAAATTCTAAGGAAATTTGAAGTGTTTATCTCTCTCCATATATATAGAGTTTTGAAGGCTCTTGGAAGAATTCAAGCAGATAAGACATTATAAATTATCCCTAGCAATCTATAATACAACTGATTCCTTATACATGCATTCTTAGATGGAAAACAATGAAATAAGGTATTCTATCAGAAGTAAATGAAATTCTCATACATTTTGAGGTAGCTAATGATAGGATATCAACATTGGGATTGTTTTTGACTCAGTAAATTATGGAGGATCAATGAATTTCCTGACACTGTTGCTCACAAAATTCTTTTACAAAATGATTTATCAATGGTAGGAGATAATATTACCAATTTATGTTTACTATTTGCTAGTATTTCACACAAGATCCTTTACAGTGACTTTGAGAGGTATAAGCTACGTTATTGGTGAGAATTTATAATTCAGAGATGTTAAATGACTTGCCAGGGTCATATACTTGAAAAATACAAAGCTGAGGTCCAAACATAAATTGCTATGTCTCAAGTCCATGATTTTGTACCATACTATATAGGTCTCAGGCCAAATTACAAAAAAACAATCAAATTTGTTGTGAAAAGAGAGAGAATCGCTAGAAGTTTTAGATCTCAAGGATCCAGAAAATAGCAGATTAAGGACACCTAGCACTTTCTTGTATCTCTACCAGTTTGAAACATAACATCAGCTCCATGATTGCAGAAGAAAGTGGATGGTGTGGAAAGGCACCGGAGTACAACAGCAAACAATGTACAGTTAAGAGTCAGGTGAAATATAGAAATACTAAGCTTTGGGTAAGTAAAAGTCTACAGAAGTGAGTAGATCTTTCTCAGAGGGAATTTTAGAAGATATAGGGAAAGTCTCAGTAAGCTCCACATGCTCACAATCTGGTATTTGCCAAAAAAACATGTAGTTTAAGATAGGCTATCTGTGATCTTTGTTCAAAGGATTTTCAACACTGAGGAAAATTCCAACATAGATGGAAATTATCCTAATACAATTTCTAGTTAAAAAGTATAAAAAGATCTAGTTATGTGGAATCATGTAGGTGATTGAACCTATGGTGCTAATGTGGATCATATTTTAGCCCAGAATGACAACAGCAATAACATCAATCAACTATAGATTATTAAAAGGTTTGTTTGCCAAAGATGCTTATTACCTCATTTTAACAGCTTAAATATCAATGTTTTGCAGTACTTTGTAGGTATTGCTTTGGTAAAGGAGTTTGAAAATGATAATTTCCAAAGTAGAAAATTTTTCTCTCTCCAAATGTGTAGCAGTTTCTGTCTTATTCAGTGCCAAGCTGAGACATAGGTATTAACTGCATTATTATGACAAATGATGTAATCTGCAATGCTTTACCTGTCCTGACAATTCTCTCCTAATTTACCTGTAATATTTTCATGCACTTACTTCTTTTTGCCAGTAGTATATAAAACCATTAATAATTGACTTAATATGGCATTCTGCTGAGCCCCCCAAACTTTAACCTTGAGTAAATTCATTGCTAAAGAACAGACAGACTTGGAGTCAAATGAAGAGAGTCACTCTTGTGTCAAAATATTTTAAACTCGGGGCTGAGGATATGGCCTAGTGGCAAGAGTGCTCGCCTCGTATACATGAAGCTCTGGGTTCGATTCCCCAGCACCACATATACAGAAAATGGCCAGAAGTGGCGCTGTGGCTCAAGTGGTAGAGTGCTAGCCTTGAGCAAAAAAGAAACCAGGGACAGTGCTCAGGCCCTGAGTCCAAGCCCAGGACTGGCCAAAAAAAAAATATATATATATATACATGTATATATATATATTTTTTTTTAAACTCGAAGCTGCTGCCACATGTGTCTGATGAAATAGCAGTCAACCATTTCCTGCCAAAAAGGAAAAGAAATCATTTCAAGTAGCGACCAACATAGCATTAAACACTGTACATTGTAGAATGATAAATTTGTTACTCATAGTGTTGTTAGTATGGCTGGTGTACATGACTTAGCATCAAAGTGATGATTGGGGCTGATTTAGTGTAACAAAATGAGTCTGGTTGTGAAACTAAAGGCAGATAGAAGTGATATTTCTTTCATTCCCTAGGAATTCTTAATAGAACATGTTTCCTGCGCAGAGAAAATATCCTGTAGTTCATACTTACAGGCATCAAATATGTCTTTCCATTGCTTATGATACACACAAGGCAGCTAAATACATAAAGCAAGCAACCTTTCTGTTATAAACCCAGGCTTTTATCTCCAAAACAGTAATCTCCCTAACCTAGCAATGGTTTAAAATTGCAGTTCTCTGTTTGAGTTGATTTTTTATACTCCCCAAAGTACTTATGAACAAATGAATAACTCCAAGAGTTTAAAATATTAAATCACCCACAATTTTTAGCCCATAAGCTCAAATAAATTTGTCTCACATTGTTATAGGATTATTTAACAAGCAAATTTTAACTATAGTACAGAAAACAAATCATGAGGTCCATCCAAGAATTACAAGCCAGAATTAGAGAAGAGACTCCAAGAAGACATGGGAAAGCACTAGAATTTGTTTTTCCAATGGCAAAACAGTCCTGAAAAGGAAGATAAAAGGCAGCTAGATGTTCCTATATTTTAATTTTTCTTCAAGAAAACATTGGTGATTCTATCTGGATGATCACTTTACTTTGTTTTCTATGCTTTTTTTTTTAAAATTTGAAACTCTGTTGAAAACTCTGGCCTCAATGTTTATGATGAGATGCAGAACAAATAAATAATTGTTATCAAAATAGATCTATAAAAGTAACTACAGGAGCTGCAGGTCCGCAAAAGTAATGGCATGTAGAATGATCATAACTGCTTTTGGGAAGAAGAGCTGGGAATACCCATTGCCAGAAAGGCACATACGGTTTTATGTCTTGGAGTTCTATATACGCAGATGTAAATGATGCATCAATGGGAATATTGAAAAGGACACCAGATTCAGTCATTGCCCTTACAAAAAGTTTTTTCCTATACAGGAATTTGGTGTTATTAAGGACACTCATAGATTATTGTTTTCATTTTTAGGTCTATTCTGACTTTTATCTATACGGTTTAATTTGATCCTTATGAAGACTCTGTGTATGGGTTTGTGTTGAAATATTTTTCAGCCACTTTCCATAAACTCTATGAGATGATCGAGATATAAGAATATGAATATAAGGGGGGTATGAGGGACAAGGTAACAAACAGTACAAGAAATGTATCCAATGCCTAACGTATGAAACTGTAACCTCTCTGTACATCAGTTTGATAATAAAAATTATGAATATAAAAAGAAAAAAAGAATATGAATATATGCTTTGAAATCCCCTTTGCAACAAGTTGTATGATTAAAAGCTTAACCAAAGCAATAGATACTCTTTCCATTAAAACAAAACAGGATAGACAACTTCTAGATGTTCCGCAATCTCCTTAAATCTGAGCCTTCTGGTAATCCTTCCCCCTTGAGAGTAGACTAGGCTTAATGAATCACTTCTAATGATTAGAATACGGCAAAGTATTTTGACATAACTTTTAAAATCAGATTTTATAGAGCCTATCTTCTGTCTTGCTGCACCTTCCTCATTCTCTTGCTTGATTGTTTAAGTGAAGATTGCTACCATGTTGTTAACTGCCCTACTGAGAGGTTCACATCTCATGGAACTGAGAGAAGCTTCTGGTGAATACTTATGAAGGAATTGATGCTTTCAGTCTAAAAGCCCATTAACAGCTGAATCCTGCAGCAACTATTTAAGTGAGCTTAGAAGCAGGTATTTCCCCAGTTTAGGCTTACTGCAGACTACACCAACATCTGGATTACAGTTTTGTGAGAGCATCTGAGATAGAAGACCCAGATAAGCTGTGCCCAAACTCTTGACCCACAGAAACTATAAGATATTGTGTTGTGGGGATTTTCTGTGCCAGTTCTAGGGCTTGAACTTGAGGCCTGGCTACTGTCCCTGAACTTTTTTGCTCAGGGATAATAATGCTCTACCACCTGAGCTACTGCTCCATTTATGGCTTAATTGTAGATCAGAGTCTCCGTGACATTCCTGCCTGGGCTGGCTTTGAACCATGGTTCTCAGATCTCGACCTCCTAAGTAGCTAGGATTACAGGCATGAGCCACCAGTTCTGGCCTTATGTCATTTTAAGACACTAATTTTATAGTAATTTGTTAAATAATAACCATAGTAAGTGATATATAAAGTTAATAATAATGATATATAAGGTTTCAACAACTTTTTTTCTCTTATTAATTTGACTGGAATTCCTTCTCCTATCTGTGAAATGATGGAGACAGGTCCTTGACAAATATTTTTGGCAGGTGATGCGATAAAAATTGACAGTGATTAACTGCCTGGATTTAAATTACCATCCCTATTTTCATATGGAGGACAGTAGTTTTATGTAAATGTGTGAAGAAATAGCCTAAATTAGATATTGAAAATTCCCAAAGCATGAATTAAACCCATGTTTCCTAAAATACAAATGAAAGCAATGTTCTTTTATGCCATATTAAATTTCAATGACTTTTTGTATTATTACAACTTTTGAGCATCAAAAATGAACATTTATTTCTTTCTCAAAGGCATCCCAATAAAACCCTGAACATTCTCACAATGGTAAAACAAAAAATCAAATATTGTTGAAAAGTGAAAGGAATACAAAAGAATCCAAGAGGCTAAAAGACAAAGTAGAAAGTGGAATATTTGCAGGTCTTACCAACTATCTTTGCATTGTCTATTATCATGAGGCAAAAAAAAGTGTCATGATATTTTGAAAATTCTTTTTGAGGCACTTTTTAATGCATGATTCATGAAAGGTAGCTTGATCCTTAATAATAATGAGAACAAACTTTTTGAATTACTTTGGAATAACTCTAATCCTGGATTCAGCCACTTAATAGTCAGATGTGGATGTAATCAGCAATAGCCTCCAGCTACAAAGCTCAGACCTGACTACTAGATTATTTATTCCCTTCTTGAACATTCATTCTAAAATCAAATAAAAGAAAAAGATTCTAGAATTGGAAGTGCTCAAACATAGACTATCTTCTTCTAGTCCCTTGGGCAATGTGTTCACTGGCTTTAAAAGATATATGGCCTTTGGATGGCAAGAAATAAGTTTCATTTTAGTAACTTTGTGATTAATTTTTTGTGCTGGTACCAGGGCTTGAACTCAGGGCTTCATATATGTTGCTCAGAGTGTTGCTGATGGTTAAGGTTCTACCACTTGTGCCATACCTCCAGTCCAGTACTTTTGCTGGTTAATTGAAGATGACATCTTGAGGACTTTCCTGCCTGAGCTGGCTCTGAATGGCTGTTCTCTTAGCTTAGCTTGAGATCTAGCCTGTGAGTAGCTAGGATTCCAAAGGAAGTGAGTTACCAGCGGGCAGTTAGGAATAATTATTTCAAATCCAATGTTCACTTATAAAATGAAATAATTAGATAGGCATGTTAGTACCATGTTGAAAATTTTCTGCATTTAAGAAAGTAGCTGCTTCACTTGCTCATTAAGCAAGGATCCTGTTGAATACTATTATGTCCAAGTATTGGAGTTACAAAGATGAATGAGATATCTAAACAGATAACTATAATTTTAAGTATGCATAGGCATGTATAAGTACTTAAATAATACTGAAAAGAAAATTCTATTGAATGAAAAATAATTATGCAAGTAAATATGGGTACAGGAGAGGATGAGGGGGTTGAGAGCATCCCAGAAAGCTTTGGTAGCACAAGTTAAAGTTCAAAAGCAAGCATTTTATGTTCCCAAAACAGTATGCTATGTTTCAGGAACTCACAAAAAATTAAAAAGCACAAAATTCTTTTGCAAACTTTGGAAACAGTTTTTACCAGTCAATGAAGAGAAGTTAAAGTTTACACCAAGCCTCTATTTTTAGCCTTAATATCTCTTTTGTATTTTATTGTTTACCTGTTAAAATTTATTATATGTAAAAATATACAGATATCTCATGCAATTTGGAGGACTCTATCATTTTAAGCTGTTTAAATCATGTTGTGATAACTATAAAGTATTGAATTGCAAAACATGTCCAAAATTATAAATCATATGTAGATTGAGTCAAGCCTATTTGAATCTTCTACCCATGAATATAGATCCCTTAACCAGATATGCATCATCCATTGGAGAATACTTACTTCTTCAGTTATTATGTTGTTATTTGGGGGCATGCTGTAAGTTAGCCAGGATTTTTGTAAGAGTTTTCTTTCCTCCCACCCCAAATGTTGCTATTCTAGTCAGGTGCTGTGCTTCCATAAGACAAAGATTGCCAGTTCCACACAAAATTTATTTCCTCAACCTGATTGATTATTTTTCTGAAACCATTTATTATATCATGGCCTTTCAAATTTTAGGCCATACTTACCAGTGCTATGATGGGGATCAACTCTCAATGGCCCTGATTTTAGTTCAGAGAATAACCTTGTGCTGAGAAATGAAAGGAAGAAGTGAACAGTCTAAACTAAGTAAAATGAAAATCCTACATATTTAATTTGTTTATAGAAATCTAAGTCTTTATTTTTGTCCCTGTCCAAAACATTAGTCATTACCAATTTAAGGGAAGAGTGGTTGCACATATTTTCTTGCTATTCATAAGTTTTCTGGTAATTCACTTTCTACTGGAGAAATAAGTCATCATTAGTTAAAACATTTTACTTATAGATGGTAAGCCTGTGTTATTTCATATGTGCTTTAATTAAAAGTTATACATTTAGAACTTAGAGTTCTTCTCCACAATTTAATAAGAAAAAGGATCCATATGTTCTTTCATGACTGAAAGTTCAATTGGCTTAAATGAATATTGTATGGAAAAAAGTAAAATAAAATAATGCTACATTTGTCTCTTAATATTCATAATTCCTATTTACAGTGAAATTGAAGATGTCCAAATCATTTTTGCTGATCTTTCATGAATCTATGGTGGTTAAGTTTGTAGAAAACATACACAGCAAGCACTATATTTATTTTCTCTTTGACAGTCAAAAATTTGGAATAGAATTTATGAAAGCATTGGATCTGAAAGCAAGGTAATAAGTAATGGATTTTAAATGGGGTACTTTTTTCTGCTCAATGTAATATGAAAACTAGCAATGGAGTGTTTCAACAAACTACAGTTGTATTTAATCAAGCATTACTCTTAGACTTAATTTCACATTATACTTCCATCACTATAAGTGGATTTCAAAGTACAAATTTATTCATTTTTCATTTGAGTGGATTAAAAAGATACAGATTTACTAAAATTGATATTAAATGCTATGAAAAAATAAGAATATTTTATTGCATGTTATTTTCTTATACAATAACAGATTATACCATCCAAATATGCCTCAGAACTAACCATATCATCCACTCACATAAAGGATGTCAATATCCTGAGACCTGTCCCTTAATGTCAGTTTTATAAAGGCATTGTTCTGTATTTTTACTCAGAAAACAAATTCTAATTCACCCTTAAAACGAGAATCGATCTAGTTAGTATTAGGCAAAGGATCACTTGATACTCAGTTTCAATGATTGAAACTTTAGACATAAAGCAGAAATAACCATATATTTCTAGAAAGGTCTGAGTTGAAAGGCATAGCTGAGTTACTGAAGACTATAGCTATGTTAGTGTACATTTGTATAATTCTTCTCTTAGAAACCCTTAAGAATAATAAGCTAAACGAAAACCAGGAAGAAAACCTACCCAAATTGGAAAAGTAATGAGAGCCATCACTAAAAGAGGATTTCAAAGCTAAAGTACATTTTATGGTGCAGTTACCATGTAATAAGTGAAAAACTATTGAAGAAGCACACTATAATTTCTGAACCTGAAAATGAAGTCTGAAAAATGTTGGCAGACTACAGTGGGAAGCCAGTTTCCACAGAGCAGTATTACAAAGAATAGGGGATAAGGAGAAAGCCTTCATGTAGTTACATGACTTTATTTTTCTGGATTATTTATTGACTCTATTTTTCCAGATTATTCATGGAGCCAATCACACTAGTCCAGAGGCAGCTAATAAAAAGATCATGAAACAGATATATGCTAATCAGGTCAAACAGGATTAAGATGAAGGGAGTTAACAATAACCTTAGCATGCACACACACACACACACACAGACACGCACACACACACACACACACACACACACACACATCTTGCTTAAATAAAGTTCACTGAGCTGACAGAACATCAAATAAACTAGTAGCAAAACCTAGAAGTCTGAGTATAAAATTTTCATCCAGGGAAACAAAATTTTCTTTTACAGATTACATCATTCGAAAGTGAACTGTTCAGACTCTGTGTCTTTGAATAATTATCTGTCATAGAGAGTAAAAGTCTCCAAAAAGTTGACGAAGAACTATTTTAATTACATCAGTTAACTGCCTGCTGTCTCAGCTCGCCAGCCCTGCTTTTCAAACAGCAGAGTGGCTGTACTAAAACAAATGCATACTTCCCAGCTCAAAGTCTAACAGGATGAGTCAAGTAGTACCTATTTTTGCAAGTTGGTATTGGATTCTTCCTCTTCCTCTTCTGCATCTTTGCAAGATGGCAGATCTAAATCCATTGATCTGTCACTTGACCTCCATCCACACAGCAAAATTTCCCATTGTCTTCTGGTCCTTGAAATTGAGTCATTAAGCTTTCAGAATGAATTTCAATGTAAAACAGTTTTCTATGTGTGCAGAATCATGAGAAGCCTCCTTATATGTACTACCTACCTTCTAAGTATGTTACAGGTCATCTCTACTATCTTTTGGTCAAAAAGATTTAAATAGAACTCCACAAATTTTATTATCTATGCTTCTGTTGCTCCCTCAATTTGTCTTCCAGTGGTAGCATTGTTAATGCAATGCAGTATATTTCAATATGACCCAGACTCATCTGCTCAATGTTAATATACACTGCTTATTTTCCCAGATGATCAGGGTCCTGATATTTATTCTCACATTATCCAAGAATATCTTCTTTTTAGGGATTAGAGTATTGTTAAGTGTGAATATAGTGACTGTCCAGATATCAGAGGTGATCTCATCACCTTTGAAACACTAGCCTTTTCCTAAGAGCATCCTGAGACAAAAGGACCACACAGAATACCCTGTTGCTCCTACAAGGAAATATTACTTTATATCTAAAAGACTAGGAAAAAATGAAAATTTCTGACAGCACAGTATTCACAAGAAAAATGTCAACTTTATACTCTACTTGTTGAAATGTAAATTGATGTGATCACCTTGAGAAATGAGTTCACCTGATCTACTGAAGTAAAAGATTTATTTACCCTATAACCTAAGAACTCCATTGCTAAATACAACAGAAAAAATACTCTTCTAAGTTTGGATAAGGAGACATTCATGACAAAGTTATTAACCTTGTAACATGTAACTCAAATGCTTTTTTTAATAGGAAATGAATGAACATACTGCAGTTTGTTCCTATAAGACAATAATGTAGTTTCACATAATAAAATGACTCAGGTAAATCTTTAAAGAAAGGGAAAAAAAACTACCTCAATGAATGAAGAAAAGCAAGGTACAAAAAGGCACATAGATAATTAACTCACCACTCAATATAAAACAAATTAATAAAATTAAACAGGAGTTTAGTATATGTACTCAAAAAACTATAAAGATAAGGGAGCTAAAAGCTCAGAATTTCTGATAGTGGTTACCTCGTGGGAGAGGTGAGAGGAATGATGCATGTAATCACAAAAGAACACAGAGAGGGCTCTCAAGTACTGGTACTAATGTTCTTTAAATTGGAAATTCAGTACACTGGTGCTTATTCAACTATAATTATATAGGATTTCATTCTTTATCTTTTATATATTCATATTATAAATTCTAAAATCTGAGGAGATACGGTTTCTACCATATAAATAAAAATATTGTATTATTTGGTAAAAAAAGTTTTAAAGATAACACATATGTTCATTTTATTTTGCTTAATACAACACATCAAATTTTCTAATAGCATTAGCTTGAATTCCACAAAAAAGCAGACTGACAAAAGGGCTTAATTTTGGGGGGGAATATAGAAAGGCCAAAATAGGGAATAATGTGGTGGAGTATTATTTATTTCTTACTTATATTTATTCAATATGTAAAATCTCTTTTAAGAACTTAAAAATTGTACCACATTTTCTTGATCCACTTGTCTACTGAGGGGCATCTGGTTTGGCTCTATATTTTAGTAATGACAAATTGTGCTGTGATGAACATTGTTGTGTTGGTGGCTTTAGTGTGGTCTTGCTTGTAATCTTTTGGGCAGATGCCCCAAAATGGAGCAACTGGGTCATAGGAGAGCTCTATGATTAGTCTTCTGAGGAACCTCTACACTGCCTTCTTCATAAGGAAATGGAAGGACTTGGAAAAAATAATACTAAGTGAAGTAAGCCAGACCCAAAGAAACATGGACTCTATGGTCCCCCTCATAGGGAATAATTAGAACATGTCTAGGATAGTCCTAGCAGAAGATCACAATAGTATAAACACATAAGATGATCCTAAGCAAAATGAACTTCAAGTTATAAAAACAAGTAGTATATCACTGCTGTAGTCACTTTCAACATGTCATGTGGAACCGTGCCCTTCTTTTTCTTGTTGTTGTTCTTTGTCTTTTTCCATATTCCCTTCACATGCATTTTACTCCTGATAACACTGTAACTGATTTTAATACTCTGTTTATTGTATATACGTGTATTGGAATTAGGAAAGGGAAAGGGAACACCAAAATCAACAGACAAAGGATAAAAAGACAAACGATGCCAAAAGCAATACTTACAAAACTTTATGGTGTAAACCAACTGTACAACTCATGGGAGGAGAGGGAAATGGGGAGGGAGGTGAGGGAAAATTGAGGGAGGAGGTAACAAGTTGGATAAGACATGTAATCACTGTATTACGGATGAAACTGTAACTCCTCTGTACTTCACTTTGACAATAAAATTAAAAAGTTTAAAAAAAGATTCTACCAGTAAAACTTTGGTCAATGTTTTTAAAAAAGAACTTTAAAATTATCTTTAAGCAGTCATACAAAGGAGTTGTCATTTAACAAAGCAATAGAGTGTTTGCCTGGCATGCTCAAAGACCGTAGGTTTATTTCCTACACTGAATAAAACATCAGCTTTCAGCTTGAGCCTGTGAGGACTCTGAGAGAAAGCATGTAGAAAGTACTTCAGCTTTGTATCCTTAAGGACAATTTTAGGCTTCACTTTCTCCAACTGTAAAAAAAAAAGAATTTGTTCTTTACAGAAATTCTAAAATCCCATACAATTCTAAAATTTGTATTTATGTCTAAACACCAATTTTGCTTTGATAGACCAAAAACGGTACACCAAAATTCATGCTATAAGTAAGAATACTTTTAGTCCTATATTTTGAAATATATCTCACACTCCTAGAATATTGTTGCATGTATGCAATCATGCATGATGAAAGATGTCATAAGAAAAAAGACAAACCTTGAACTTATAGTTTTTCCTCATATTTTCTTCATATTTTAATTTCCTCATATTTTAATTCTACTATAACTAAATAGTGCTGAGAAATGAGCTCATATGACTGGATTTATGGCTAAGAATAGCTAATCCTTCAACGGAGGAATCTTGGGATAGTTTCACATTACCAGTAAATATTTCATTATATTTTAGTTAGGAGTTGATACAACCATAACTACAGAGAATCAAAAAGGAAAGAGGAAATAGGAAGTGAAATCACTAAAATAATAATTTGCTAGAATGATTCAGAAGAATGGAGTCATTAGAAAGAAGCTAACTCATCATTAACAAAGTATTAGAAATTATTTATTCAAATTATCTACAGCTGATTTCCTTTGAAATATATATTCATATCATTCTTCATTTTAATAAAATGTTACATGTGCATCTTAACTTATTTTAATACAGACTGAATGAAAAACCAAAAGTCTTTTGCCTGTGCCAAGCCCAAATAAGTACCAGAACAAGTGTCCCTATTCTACTTATTTCCCAGCCTTCTGGTTTTAGAGTTTACCAGGAATCTGGGTAGTTAGTACAATTTGCCTTACTCTTTCTCAATTTGAATCCAACAGATCGAACTAAATGGAAAGTGTGGAGGCTGAGCCCTACCCTGCTGGCACTAGCTAAAACAGTAACCACTACAGGATTATATTCATGTCGCTGAGCTCCGTGTACAGACTTAGATACTTCAGTAGGGCAAGAGCTGTTTCTCATCTGCTGGGCTTATGGACACCTATTGCTCTGGTAGACACCTTTGGTCTGAGGTGTTCTGCCAGTGTTCCTATTGATATGAGAAATTCTCAAATAGTAGCCACATGTCCTCTAAATATCTCTGAACTACTATGGACAGAGAAAGTGATCAAACCAATGAAGTCTGTGCTGGAGGCAGGAGAGAAAGCCATAGGCATTGAGTGACTATCTGCTAGGCCTTGCCACAGAAGACTCTGTTCTGTCTCCCCATGTGAATCCACACACAGTTGGTGGCACTCTTCCTCTCAGTAGTGAGATAATAGCTTGTAAATGAAAATGCCTTCTACTTTGTTCCGTAATGTATACCCTACTTTTCTCTGTAGAGCATATTATGATTCTAACCATGTAGAATTGTGTCCACACACGTATCCAAGTCACAGTAAGTTTCCTGGGCCCATGTTGATTCTCAGAGTAGTTGCTTGTTGAGCTGGTGAGGAAGAAAATCTTTTGGGACTTGTTTATAGTAAAGTACAAGAGATCCTGATCCACCTGGCAGTAAGGTCAGAAAGTCGAGCCCTCTCTCAAGATGGATCTCCATTATGACCAAGATCAGAATTACCACCTTGCTCTGGAAATGTCATATCTTATGCTTAAACTGTAAGTTTTACAGGTGCTAGACTCTGTGCTTGGAGAACTCACCAAGACTTTCCTCCTCATTTTGCTTAATGGGAGGATCTTCTTTCTCCATTGTGCTGTTACACACTCAATGTTAGGGATACATGTTTTTCTTATACTTTCAGAATTCAATAATTCTGATTTTCACATGGTCACCATCTACTGTTGCGCTTCAGTACCTTCCCATGACACACTACCTTTCCCTGTAAACGCCTTTCTCTGTCTTGTTTCTTTCTTTTTTTTTTTTTAGTTTTTATTATAAAACTGATGTACAGAGAGGTTACAGTTTCACACGTTAGGCATTGGATACATTTCTTCTACTGTTTGTTACCTTGTCCCTCATACCCCCCTCCCCCCTCCCCCTGTCCCCCCCTGAGGTGTTCAGTTCACTTACACCAAACAGTTTTGCAAGTATTGCTTTTGTTGTTGTTTCTCGTATTTTACCCTTTGTCTCTCAATTTTGGTATTCCCTTTGAATTTCCTAATTCTAATACCAGTACACACTGTTTTCTGTCTTGTTTCTTTCTGATAGGAATACAAGAAAGTGTCGGATGTCTCTAATCAGAATTCTCACATCTTATTTCCCGATGTCTCCCTTCTCTTAGGAAACACAAAATAGTTTATGTATTTGTCCTATAACAGTTTCTGAAAATCAATTTTGGTCATGTTGAATAATGAAAGAAAGTTTTAAATACTTAATATCATTAGTATGTTCTGATTTTATCATACTTTCTCAGTTATGAATGGATGTTCATATCTGTTAAAACTGAAAACCTACGTTCTGCTTCTGAAAAGATTTTACTTGTTATAATGATATCAACTGCTCCTATATTTTAATGATTAAATAAAAATCAGTGAAAGAATATTTGTGAAACTAACCAAGTTGGCTTTAGGTATTTAACACAGCCAACAATGTGCTACATTAAAATATTTCAATACAAATGGTTCACATATATTTTTGGTGTAAACTGCATAACCTAGGTGTGTAAAATATCTAGGTAAAATATCAGTAAAATATCTAGGTTTGTGTGAATACCTACTAGAATGTTCATACAGTGATGAAATCACTGAATGATGCATTTCTCAAACCTATCCCGATCATTAATGCTATCAATGTCCCTCATCACCAGGAACAATGTTTCCAAATCACCCTTGAAATTGGTGGATATTTTACATCTTCTAAGAAGGCCTCAAAGCATCTTGCTCTAATTCCAAAACTCTCCAGTTGCTTCAGTGTTCTGGGTTTGTTGATAACACAAAAATTCCTTTAATGTGAACTGAAAGTGTACACAGATGCTTCTGTTTGAAAATGGATGTAAATCTTCTCTTAAGATAGGAAATGAACAAGATAATTATCTGTTCACTGTGGTATGTTTCACATTTCACCCCTATTAAAGTTGTTTTCCAATGTTAATATCAATATAATCCATGAATAACACACATTATTCTGTATTGTTTCATGCTGGTTAAAGTGCCTTATAATTCAACTCATGACAGAACTCAGAATTCTAGGATAACTATTTTCATTTTTCTGTAGTTCTGAGTTTGGGGAGAAAGTATCATCTAGGGAATTTTGAAAAACAGCACAAGTGTGAAATGAAAGCCTGCATCTCATCAAGAAGTAGGAATTTTACATGAATTATTTGACAAATGTTTGGCAGTTGAACGTTTCTCTGTGTGAGTTAGGAAGGGTCATGAAAGGGAAACAGCTGTGCTAAAAAAAATTTTACTTTCTAAATCTTTGGAAAAACATAGGAACATTTAGATTTCAGTTATTCACTTTCACAGTTTTATACACATCAACACTTAAAGTCTAGAATCAGGAAAAATGAAGACTCTTCTGGAAGTTTCTCTTGTTATCGTGTAATATTTTCAGCCAAGATAAATCTATTTACTTCCTTAATTTTATTCTAAATTCCTCTCCCCACTTTAAATCAGTGCTGAATTGCTCAACAGGCAAATTGGTGCTAATGTGCCAATATGACAGCAGTATGCAGAAACTGTTTATGAAAGAATGTGATATTTGATACCTGCTTTTCCAAAGCATTACAGCAGAATTGGCAGGCAAAGTTCTAATTTAAATGGGATTATTTCCTTTAATATTAGCATTGGGCCAGGCATGGTAGCTCAAGCCTATAATCCTAGCTACTTGGCAGGCAGAAATGGCAGTTCAAGGTCAGCCTGGACATAAAAATTCCTGAGACTCTATTTCACTCAATGGCTGAACATGGTGGCACACAACTCTTATCACAGCAAAAGGGAAGCACAGTCACTAAACTCAGTGGCATGTACCTGCATTCTCCCACAGTATAGGGAAGCACAAATAGAAAAATCACAGCCCAGACTCCTACTGGAATATAACCAAGACAAAAGGGACTGGAGGTGTGGCTCAGTAATAGAGTACCCACAAGGTCCTGCATTTAATCCCCCAGAACTACCAAAACCTAACTGGGATACAGTTCCTGGAAGTGGCCTTAGTGCTTTCAGACCCCACTCAGCAGTTCCCTCCCCATAGGATGACTTAGCTGTAGAACTTAGGTGATTTGGTAAGCTTGAGCTCTTCCAGTCCTGCCAAGGCAGAAAACATACACTGGCTGAAGTTCTTTTTTTTATGACACTTTCATTCATTTTTTAAAATTAACTTCAAATAGTTGTACAAAGGGGTATCAATCCATATTAATTTATGATGACAATGCCTCTCAATCAGGGTCTTTCCTTCCATTGTTCCCCTGAAAACATCTTTCTCAACCCTTCATCTCCTCAAGTTACCTAGTACCATTTGGATGAAGTTCTTAGAGGGATGTCAGTATTTTCTGATCCCACCCAGAATTTCCCTTCCCTGTGCATAGGGTAGGGTATGGAAATTACAAGACGCATAATGCCTGGGTTCTGCTTAGTAGCCAACACATATAGCCAGAAGGTATATCCTGAAATTCGAGTACTATACCAGCCATCTGATCAAGTGTTTGTTTCTGTTGTGACACTCCCTCCTTGCCAGAGAATGTGAGGTCTCTTCTCACTATGCCCTTTACTTCCCAAGCTTTCTGTTATTTATCCTTCTCAACATGACCACTTAGGACTCTCTCTCCCTCCCTCTTTCTCGCTCCCTCTCCTGAACCACCTCTCACAGCCATTTCTCACTCAGATACTGATTCCTTGTTTGATTCTTTGTTTTCAATCCCTCAGAGTAGTTTAGTCTCAAAAGCCACTCAATGGCCAGCCTTTGTCAAGATAGCACTTTGCTAGGGTTGTACAAGATAAGGAGAATGAAAAATATGTTGGGGGAAGGGGAGTTGCCAAGGCTAATCTTTCATACTGACGTAATCACAATCTCACAAAATCCTGTGCAAGAGTTAAAGCTTGTGGGCAGTATGGACTTATACTGAAGCTAGAATTGTCAGTCTGACACTTGACCTTTTGGGTTTACCCTGTGATTGAGTTTTTAGCTTCCTCTTCCCTCTCCAGAAAGCCAGGAACGGAGCTTAGGACTGTTTGGCTTTTCTCTTTTGTTCTTTTTGCTTTTCCATGTTTTTCAGCTACCCCGATGCCTCTCTTGATTCCCAATGCTTTGCTTTTCCTGAAGAGTATTAGTTTCTTACATAACTCTTCATTCATGAGTCAAAACAGAATATTTCTAAACTGCCATCTTGACCCTAAGATTCATAATCTACATCTCTAGTAATTACTTCATCTACTCTATTACACCCCTACTCTCCCTCCCCATCTGCCAAAAGTATAAAGCAAATATCGGACATTATCTCATATTTGTAATTATTTAATTTCACATCTCTAGGATAGATTTATCTAGGTAGATATCTAGGATAGATATCTCTAGGATAGAATTATCTAGGATAGATAATTCAAATCTTTAGAAAAATAAGAATAGTAAAATGAATACTTATACTTCCTTATTAAGGTGCTCAATTGCTAACATTTTCCCATATTTACTTTATCTGTTTTTTTTTTACCGGAGATAAATCTGTGTGAGTCCATTTCCATTATTCTTTGCTGATCCATGTAGAGTAAGTTGATATTACAAAAATCTTTACTCTGAAATACTTCAACATTTATATTTAAGAATAAGGATATTTTTATAATAAACTTAAAATCAAAAATAAGAAATTTAATAAATATGTAATACCATTGTCTGATACATGTTTCGTATTCAAATTTATCAAATGGTCCCAATAATGCTCATTATACTAATTTTCTCTAAATTGGGATCCAATCCTGGACTGGATTTAGTTAGCACATCTTTTTAATATTTGTTAATTTAGAATAATTCTGTCTTTACACTGTATTTTGTTTCTAGGTAATTGACAAGCTTGAAAAGTACAGATCAATTTTTAAGTGTTGCTCATTGTCTTAATGTAACCAGTATCACCAATCTATATACACCTAATATCTAGATCTTGAAGTCTGTGGATGTCTTACAGTGTGTTCACTTAAAATTTTTGTCTAATTTATGATAAATTAACTGTATTTAGATTTGTGGGAAAGCAGAAGATCAATGGTGAAGAAAAAAATAGAAGTGGACACTGTTAAGTATAGATTTGAATAAATTCATTAAGATTTAAACACTTAACATTTTCATTACAAGCTTTTTCAATTACTTCTTTCTGATTTACTATTATTAGAATTTTACTTGACAAATGTTCCAAGTGGAACATCTTAATAAGCAAGCATGTGTATCTGATGAGCCTTGGTGAGCCAGCTGAGATCAATGCCGTACCATGCTAGTTTGTATTCTACTTGCCCCAGGCCCTATTTTGGTGTTTTAAACTGCAATCAGAGAAAACTATGTAAAATCACAATTCTGACTATGCGATTCCTGTGCTCAAAAAGAATTACCAATGATATAATGTTCAAGCTCCATGGCATGCACATGCTTGTGCCCAGATTATGGAGTATCATGGTTGATGGGTCATCATAGTGGAGCTTCATAGAGCTAAAGCTTTAACAATAGTAAGAAATTTTGGAAAACTGTATTTTTCTAGATTATACTTTACAGTCTTCTTAAATGTGAAAATTTGATTTTCATTAGGAATATTGCTTTTTACATATCTCTTCATTCTTGGGTCAAAACAAGATACTTCCTTTTTTTTTACTTATTTAGGTTTATTTATTTATTTATATTTTTCTCTATATAATTATTTTTTATTAATTAATTTATTTTTTTCTTCTAAACCTCTTCAAGAGGTAGAATTGATGTCCTCTTCTCTTACAGGAAATGCTGTGTGTGTGTGTGTGTGTGTGTGTGTATACTCATATCATATACATATATATTCATGCCATATCATACTCATATGCATATATATTCATATCAATATTAGCCATGGCATTATAGCACTTCATCTAGGTACAAAGAAATAAAAAACTTGTGCCTGAAAACTTGGCAAATCCAATCACAGTTGCAGACTACTAATTTTCAATATGGGATTCATATACCTCAGGGGACCTTTAAAGCTATAAGATATGAAAAGAAAAAAATAGAATGTGAAATTTCCTTCTTTCCTCTCATATATGTCTAACTCATGTTTCAAAAATTAACACAAATAAATTTACGCTATCAAATATGGTAGCAAGCAGCCAAATAAGGGTATTTAATATTTAAAATGTGGTTAGAATGAACTGAGATGCTGAACATTTAAAACATATACCAGATTTCAAAGAATTAGTAGAAAAAACCACAAAATATCTCATATTTTTATGTTCATATCATGTTGAAACAGTATTTTCCCTATTAGCTAATAAAAACACATTCAAATTAAATCTCATTGATTCTTGTTGCATTTTTAACTTAGCTACTAGAAAATGTAAAATTATATGTATGATCATCAGTCACAACAGACTATATTTTTATTTAATAATGCTGACAAGTAACATTTTTATAAACTGAAAACTTTAAAATTTTATTGTTAATATAAAGGTGTTGTACAGAAGGGTTACAGTTATGTTACTGCAATGTCAGATAAAAAGTACATTTCTTTTTGGACGTCACCCTTTCCTTTGCTCTCTCCTAATTTTTCCCTCCTATCCCACCCACAAGTGTCTAGTGAGTACCACTGCTGCATTTGTTCACCCTTTGTCTCTCCATTTCTGTGCCTTCCTTTACCCTCCCAAAGATAGATAAATGAACAAACAAGATAAAAATAAAATAAAACAAAAACAACAACAGAGAAAAAACTGAAGCCTTTTAATTCGCAAAAAAAAAAAAACTGTAGTGAAGGGATGTACATTTGTATTTCTACTACTAGAGTGGCTGGTTACAAAAGTTCAGTTAAATACTGACATTCAAGGTAAGTTATAAAATTAATTTAAAACAATGTCATACACAAAGCACCAAAATGAAAGCAGCATCTTTCTCCATCCTTTCCCGCATTTCCTCTTTACAATTCATTCATAATTATTCATTATTTTCTAAAGCAATACTACTTTCCTAGGAGGTCCCAGTCTTCAGTGTTCTCTACAGTATAATTTGCTTGGTGTACTCTCCTAGCAATGATACTAACATCATTCTTTCTCATTATGCTGTTCTAACATGTGGCTTTGGATCAAGACTGGTTATATATTTACATGCCTCAAAGGACAAAATGAAAATATGTGACGTTCTGGTAAAAAATATTGAACATTAAAAAATATCAAACAAAATAGTAAGAGCAAATATAGTATCTTCTGATCCCTTGACCCTATGCAACTGCACACATCACATACCCGTGGAGTTGACCCTGCCTCAGGTTATGCACATTCTTGGAGCTTCCAGGTGTTCTTGGTTCTTTCAGACCCCTAGATAATTACTGTGAGGTGCTGAGAATTCCCTGTCCTGATTTAGCAAGCTGATTATAGGTCTTTATAATTATAGGTCCTTAAGTAAAGGCTCTGCTCTTTCATTAAGCTGCTAAAAGCATATGCTTTCTTGAGTCTTCTCTGGAGTTTCATAGCCTGGATGGAGCATTCCTAGTTACAGAAATGAGGATGTTTTAAGTGTCTTCACAAAAGACATACCTCATCCATTCTCCTTAACATTCTTCTCAAACTTGTTGATAAAATTTGAATTAGAATGTTTTTTATATTAAGATACCATATTTTGATGATGATTAGTTCGTCAAGCACTATAAGGCCTAAGTAACCCAGTGAACATTAAAATAACATGTTGAAGGTTAACTCTATTTCATTAAATATAGGAAATATCCATAATCTCCAGTGGACATTTAGTGATCATTGCAATAGACAGTATTATGCTTCTATTTCAGTTACTTACATAACTATGCATCTGTTTGAGAGGAAAAAAATCTACTCATATAAAGGTATTATATTATAAATTTGATGTGATTTACTAGTCATACATTATGCCCAATTTAGTTATAGCCAAAGTATTTGTGCCTATTATTTACCAGGCAATATATAGGCTAGAAGGGAAATTTTAAAAGAATGTGTTAATACCTGGGTAACTACTATTGGATGACGTCAATAAAGAAGTCAAGGGAAACTTTTCTGAGAAGAAAATATTTGAGCTTATATGTCTGGCTTATAGTGAAAAGGAGCGTGTAAAATGGAAGTAGGAGATAAATAAAGACTGACTGTTGGTGATAGAAGCTCTGGGCTAAGGTTATGATCTTGTCGTTTAATAATGTGGTAGCAAGTCACTTCAGACTATGAAATGATGCATCTTATACGCTCAAAATATAAAACTGTAAGAGACTTGTCGATAAGTTTGTTTTAAACATAATTATTATTTAGTAACTAATAATTATTTATAGAGGCTAAAACAGTAAAACTTCAAGAATGAAAATGAATTAATAGAGTAAGCCAATAGCAGAGCAGAACCTCAAATTGTGTCTTAAAACTGTAGAGAGTAAAAAAGTAAAGGCCAATGAGGACTAAATGGAAGCATTATGATTATTATCTAAGAGTGAAAAACAATCACAGAATCAATATGAATTGGGTCGTTTCTTCAAAATGAAGAAAATGAGGCAAATAAATAAACAAATTAATAAATAATCAAAGGGTCCAGTACCAAGATTTAAAAAACTATTGCAGGTTTATTATGGCACAGGGAAAAATGTGAAATTTGAAGGGAGGGTATTTTCATTATTGCCAAAATATAATAAATATGTTCTCAAATAACCAGTTTGCCTTGATAATTCACCAATAGTGAAATTAATAAGTTTTGCACTTATCTGTATGTACTTTTGGCTATTGTCATTTCTTATTGTTTCCAAAGTCTACTAGCTAGCATAATTTAGGAATGGTATTTAATAAGACTTTGAAAGTCTCATTTTAATTTTGTGAGCTTAATTATCCTCAAATATGTTTCCAATGGGGTTACTAAACTTATAACAATGACTTGCTATTTAATACTAGTTGAAGACTACAATACACTTAAGTTATAAATAAAATGATATCTATTTTAAAACAATAGTTGATTGTTTCACACATTTCAAAGAAAGGTTTAATTTAGTGAAAATTCATTTCTTTGGTTTCTTTTTTTGTATATATGGCCCATTCTGCCTTCACCACGTGAATAGTCATGTTTTCAGTTAATTCTGGTAAGTACTCTTGCACTTTTCTCATATTTTAGAAATGGAAAAATAAATGAACAGGGACTGAAGTTCTTGGCTGTTAAGTGTAGGATGTCATCTATCTGAAAATCATTGACATGGACCAAGATCTTTTGAAATAAAAAACCTTTGGTCCATGAGTATTTCTTTAACATCCTGGGGAAAAAGCTTTCTACACAACTGCAAACAAATTATCTACAAATTTGACATGTCTTTAAAAGTAAACTGAAAAATAGGCAATTTCTGCTTGCATTCTCCTAATAAGGTAATGTGTTTTATTTCTGGTCAATGAAATATATAAACGGGGGAACATAAAATTGTGTATGCTTCATAGTAAAGTTTGTTCTACTTGGTAAATAAGTTAATTATATCATAACTTATTTGGTATACATTCTCTTTATTTATACATGTTCTGCAGAGTTTGCAATTAATTCATAACTAATTAAAATAGTAACTATTGCAACTACTTATTTAGTAAAAACTCAGAATAAGCACAATGCTAATTGCAGAAGAAACAATTCTAGTGATACTTTAAACACTAATTAAAGTAGCTAAGTTACTATTAAATTTTTATGAAATGTGTGCTACAAATACAAAAATTAAAATCAACTACTTTAGCCACTATCACCAGTTATAGCAATTCTAGGAAATTATCCCACAGATACAATCATACAAGTCTACAAAGATACATGTATAGGATTTTTCATTGAAAATGTTTTAGGTAAATAAAAAACAAAAATATCAAACTTTAGTAAAGTAATAACTAAGTAATTATATATATAAAATGTAATATTGTCTGCCTATCTTATAAATAGACTGAACAATATCAAAGATACATTGTTTTTTAAGTTGCAAAACCATATACACACACTCCAGTTTCTATAGAATAGTGTAAAGAATCACTATGCAATAAATTATGAGACCCAATTTCGAATATTCCTATATTGCTGATACTCTTTAAGGGTTTACAGGCTGTTTTTACTTTTCCTTACATCTTCGATGTAATGATTTTGTAACAATAAAAAGCAATTAAATATTAAAATGCCAAGGATCTGAATAAAACACCTAATGATATCTTGATTGTTACAACACCTCCCAACTACATAGCTCTGTCTTTCAATGTTACAGTACCTTTCTTTTCTTTTTTTATTGTCAGTCATGGGCCTTCAATTCAAGACCTGGGAGCTGACCTTGAGCTTTTCTGCTCAAAGCTAGTGCTCTACTACTTTGACCCACAGCTCCACGTCTGGTTTGATGGTGGTTAATTAGAGATGAGTCTCATGGACTTTCTTGCCTGGGCTGGCTTTGAATTGAGATCCTCAGATCCAAAGGGTTACAGGCATTAGCCATTGGCTCCTAGCGGTACTACCTTTCTGGTGTCCTTTCAGCTAATCACCACCTAATCATTATAAGACTGATCACAATAGGCCACAGAGTCCAAAATCCTCTACGGAAAAACATTCTAAAATCCACATAAATTAGAATATACTTTCAGCTTAGTTTTTTTCTTTTTGGCATTGAAGGCTGACTGAGCTCACAGGAAGAGCAAAATCACCTCATTTATAGTTAAGAGAAATTTGAGATGCGGTGGAAGGAAATTGAGTATTGAGACTTATATTTGAAATAGTTATATATAAAACGTTTGCTCAATTTTTATAAAATTTCTTTCCCTTTTTTCTGTTATATTTGCCTCAATTTTTCTCATTTTAAAATCTAACTTATTTGATTAGTTTTATCCCATCCTCTTTTTTTTTTTTTGCATTCGCTCCCCCTTTATTGTCAAAGTGAAGAATAGAGGGGTTACAGTTGCTTATGTAAGGCAGTGAGCACATTTCTTGTTTAACTTGTTACCTCCTCCCTCATCCCCCCCCACCGCCTCCCTTCCCCCTTTTCATGCCCCCCTCTCCCATGAGTTGTACAGTTGGTTTACACCAAATGGTTTTGTAATTATTGCTTTTGGAATCATTTGTCTTTTTATCCTTTGTCCCTTAATTTTGATATTCCCTTTCCCTTCCCTGGTTCTCATACACATATATACAGTATCCAGGGTACTCAGATGAAATACAGTGATAGCGGGGGTACCACCACAGGAAGTGAATACAAGAGAAACAAACAAACAAAAGCCACGGTTTCACATGGCATGTTGAAAATAATTACAACAATGATATAATACTTGTTTCCATAACATGGAATTCTTATTTGAGATGTATTCTTATCATAGGACTCAAGCTGAGATTCTGCTTACAGTCTCCCTACCTCGGCCACTTGAGTGTTGAGGTTTTTGTATGAGCCACCACACCCAGCTTTTAATATTTAACTTGTATTCTCTTTTATTTCTTCCTCTCCTTTCATATTTTTTAATTTTTGTTCTTTTTCTCTCCAGTTAGCACCTCTTTCTCTTTCTCTCTTCATTCATCCTCTTTACCATAGTTCTCCCTTTACATTGTTCATTTCAATTGTTTATAAATTTTTTATTTTGTCTACAGCTGAATCTTCTCTCCCTTGTTTTCGTCTTTCTCAATCCCCCTTTTAATCAGTTTCCCCTCTTTCCTATTTTCTCTTGTTCTAGCATAAATTCTAATTTCATTTTTCATTTTTCCATGTCTGTCATTGTTTACTAATCTTTTTAGTTCCTGAGGGATTATCTTTGCTCCTTTTTCCTCTAATGTTATTAAAGTTGTGATATTAATTGTTTTTTACTGGAAATTGCTTATTAGAATGACTGATATGTCTACAGATGGTAGTTGCTACTGCACTTTGTTTTCTTCTCTATCAGTTGTGCTGGGATTGGGCCCTATGCCTTTAATATTTGGATGGATACTTTGCTCTTGATTAATACACTCAGTGCAGTTGTTAGAAACTATGTCTCAACCCTGTTGTGACTTAGAACTGTCAGAAACTTGGAGAATACTTCACCTGAAAAATATAAAGTTTTCAGCCAATGATTTGGTCCCAAATGTGAAAATCATCTTGCAGAAACACAGGAAATGTGCAAGAAAATCAGTAAGTTGAATCCTCCATATTTTAGCATTTATTCATCAACTTATTTTAATAATAGCGAAAAGGATGAAATTCAAGGACAAAGAATTAAAAAAGCAACTATCTGAGTAAACAAAGTCAAAGAGAATGTGAATGAATATCTGAATGGAATAAAAAAAGACAATGCAAAATATAAACAAGGTATTCCATGAAGTAATAGAGATTATGAAATAAGGTCAAACTGAAATTTTGAAAATGAGTTCAAAAACTAACATAAAACTCAGTTGAAAGAATTACCAATACATTATATCAAATAAAAAATAGAATATCAAGGCTTAAAAACAAGGTAGATAAAACATGCAGACAATAACAGAAAAATACAAAATATGAACAGATCACACTACATTTGGGGACATTAGGAGACAAACTACAAGTCATTAGCTTAGAAAATAGACAAGAAATACAAAGTAAAGTCATTAAAAATAATAACAGAAAAATCCCCCAAACTTGGGAATAAATGGGAATCCAGTTACAGGAGGCTATTATAAAATTAAACATGTAAGGTCATAAATAAAACTTTTCATATCATATTATAGCCCAAACACTACAAAAGAAAATATCCTAAGCAGTAAAATAGAAGCAGCAAGTCACATTAGGCAAACACATCAGAAAATAAGAATTCCCAACAAAAACTCTAAAAGCCTAGATTACTGTGTCCACTAAAAATACCCTTCAAACCTGGAAAGAAACGAAGACCTTTCATGATTTAAAAAAATATATCACCATTTAAAGTTGAACATTGGTAGCTCACATCTGTAGTCCTAGTTGCACAGGAGGCTGAGATCTGTGAGTCATGGTTTGAAGCCAGCCCAGGTAGGAAAGACCAAGAGTCTCTCATTTCCAATTAACCACCAAAAATGTCAGTAGTACAGATATAACTCAAGTAGTAGAGCACTAGCCTGGAGCACAAAAGTTTAGGGACAGCACCCAAGGCCCTGAGTTCAAGCTCCAGGACTGTCTCACACACACACACACACACACACACACACACACACACACACACACACTATATATACACATATGTATACATATATACATATATATACATATATATAAAATTCATGACTACTAGGCCTGAACTGCTGAAGATACTCTATGAAATCCTACACATGATAGAGGAAGATAAACACAAGCATGGGAATATGAAGTAGAAAACAATCCTATTAGAAGAATAGATAAGCAAATGAAGATTAGAAAAGAATAAAAACAGCAGAAATGGCAGTAATGAGCACATGCTTTTTAAATACTCTGAATGTTAATAATGTCATCAGTTCTCCAATTGAAGCAGACTGTTGGATTCAATTATAAAACAAGACACAACTGTGTGCTGCTGCAAAAATAAACCTCTCTACCAGCTAAAACATACAGCCAGAAAGTGAAAGGATGGAAAAAGTTATTCCAGGCAAATAAAATCCCAAAGCAAGCAGGAATAGCAGTAGTCATTTCTGAAAATGTCAACTTCAAAATTAGTCAGAAGAAACAAAGAAGGCCACCTCATATTCATGAAGGTTACTGAAAGAAACCATAGCTTTCTTCCACAGATAGCTTATAGGAACACCTTGTTGTTGAGGCTAGTAAGGGAAGAAATCAGCAAATGCTGTTCATCACATTTAGGATCACTGTAATTTAGTCTATATTTCCTACTTAGATATTTAGATACTAACTTGTTAGAGGCTAGACTCAGAAACTACTGGAAAAGAATGTAGCCAAACTCTGGACTGATCTTAGTGGCTATATTCCTGAGAAATCTTTAGAGATCTAATCCTTCTTCCTTGTTCTTTGTGTTTTATGGAAATACTCAGATGTCCTGACCTACTGTTACTCTAGAAAGGGATTTACAGGCTAAGCCCTTTAGTGAAAACTGTAAATGTTGGACACTATATGTGTATTACAAGCCTCTCATCTCTTAGGAATTAGCTTGAAATATTTCTTCCGTACTCAAAAATGCTCAGCCCAGGGCAGTGTTAGCTTTTCTTTCTGCTCATTTTGATGAGTACCAGTCATCTGGTATGTTGGACATTTTCAGATGGATTCTGGATTTTAGGGGGAGATAATTGAACTGTATAGCAGTGTTTCTACTTGGTGTATCTGTGGAGAAATAGATCGGAGCTTCCTATTGTACCATGTTGCTGGCTTGTTGTCCAAATTGTAGTTTGTAATTCAATGTTGGATTTAGTGAACTCCATAATCTTCCAAATGTATCTTTCCCAAGTGGCTATAGCTTCATTTTCTTGTCTGGGATAAGTTTGCATGTGATCTTTTTTTCCCCATGCGATGAGTCATACCAGAAGGTTGAAATTTTGTGCATTTTTAAAAACAGGGCGCAATATTTTTTCTGAAAAAGATGAATGCAACAATTCTCATTTGGGCATCTCATAAGAGATTGGAAGCCTTGTACTGCAGGTGGAAATGCCAAAAGTTAGTGGGATTATATGGTCTACTCCAAATTATAGACCTATGAATTTGAAGTTAGGAAGTCCACCTCTTCTTACTACCAATTTAACTCTCTTTCTAAATGTACCATATAATTTGAAATTCTACAAATTCTGAGGAATTTGTGATTTTTAAAAAATAAATTTACACATTTATTTTCACATAGGTTATAAAAATGTAATTTATACAGATAACTCTGAGATAAATTTAATGAAGATGTATATGTCAATGAATAAAAAGGTTTGATATTAAAAGAATCCTTAATTTTTCCTTTTGAATTTATACATTCAGATTAATAGCTAAGCAGACATAAAGCCTTAAGTCTTTATTTCAAAATTACCAGACATCTGGTACCTTACAAGTCATTATAGCAGGGGCTGGGAATATGGCCTAGTGGCAAGAGAGCCTGCCTTGTATACATGAAGCCCTGGGTTCAATTCCCCAGTACCACATATATGGAAAATGGCCAGAAGTGGCGCTGTGGCTCAAGTGGCAGAGTGCTAGCCTTGAGCAAAAGGAAGCCAGGGAGAGTGCTCAGACCCTGAGTCCAAGACCCAGGACTGGCCAAAAAAAAAAAAGGCATTATAGCAAATAACAAATGTTTGATATCAATTTAAAAATCTGAACACATTCAAAAGAAAGCAAACAACAATGCCTTCATTCTCTTAATGATCATAATCTACCATGAAATAAACCAATAAATAATATTGTTTTATAGAATATTTAAAGTAATCACATGCAAATTGAAAAAGGCTGGATAATTATCATATAGGACTTTTGCAAAAAGTTATTTGCTTGGGTAGCAAGAAAATGCTATCAGATCCTCATTTTTAACTGATTCCTATTTCTTCTAGCAGCTTATAAATCCCATGAAAATTGGGTGAATTTAAAACTCTATGGTATGGAAAATGGTGTATCATCTCTAAGAAATGCTGCTTCAGTCAAGCTTAGACATAATATATTCTAAAAATAAGGTTTCTGACTTAGAAAACATATGGTGAATCTTCATGAAGTCAGTGACAAGGGGAGTTGTCATGAAGTATGCTCCATTAGAATAGCTGGGGGACAGACTGTACTTTCCTTTTAGCAAATGTCCTTTTTTAATGTGGTTGTTCCTCCATTTTCACATACATACACAAACTCTTTCGATTTTCCTCTGTAAGTATATGAAATGCTTTCTGTCTTCTCAGAATTTGCACTTTATTTTACTTACATTCAAGAAGCATATTGTATGCCCACTGTACATGGAAGTTGAAAGTGGAATTAAAAGAAAAAATAATTCTACCTTTAGCTGTGGGAGACTGGTTGAGTACATTGCATAAAGTAAATTACAACAGAGTGTTTCTTTTTCCTTTAGGCAGTACTAAGGTTTGAACATTAGGGTTTGTAGTTGCTCATGGTTGATGCTTTACCACATGAGCATTTTGTTGGCCAATTGGAAAAGGGATATCACAGACTTTTCTCTTTGACTAGCTTTGAATTTTGATCCTCCAAGGTCTCAGCTTCCTGAGAAGCTAAGTTTACAGGTATGAGCCTCTAGCACCTGACTACTAATAGAAGATTTTTTTTCTGTTTGTCATGGGGCTTGAACTCACGCCTGCGCACTGTCCCTGAGCTTTTTCACTCAGGCTAGCACTCTACCACTGAGTCACAGCTCCACTTCTGGTTTTCTCGTGGCTAATTGGTGATAAGAGTCTCATGGACTTTTCTGCCTGGGCTGGTTTCAAACCCCAATCCTCAGATCTCAGACTACTGAGCACCTAAGATTATAGGTGTGAACCACCAGCACCCAGCCCAATAGAGTCTTAATGAGTGAAAGAGCAGCTAGAAGGAAAAAATGAGGAAAGTTGGTTATGTTGTTTTTTTTTATGTAGCTCAGACATAAAGTGTTCTTGGGTACAATTAGAAATAGATGGGTGTCATCCTGAAAATGATTTGAAACACCATACAAGGGACTTCAGTCTTCATGTTGTAGTCAGTCATAGTTTGGATTTTGCTTAAAAGTTTTAAACTGTCTACTGAAGTAATACATAAAAGGAATTTATCAAATATTTTAGTACCTATACCCTTTTGTACTCTCATTGTAATCTACTAACCTGACTACTAAATTTGTTCATTTAGAATGTTATCCATGGACTTAGATAATTTATGTAGCACATTTACTGCTATATCCATTTCTCCCAATGTGATTATATAATCGTCAGATCCTATATTGCTTACCATTGTAATTTCAAGCAACATAATTAGATGCTCATTTCTTTTTCCATCAACTATGTGACTTCTCCTATTTCTCTTTAATTAATATAAAGCAAGCATACCAGCATTTCTAATTTTCCTTTGTTGTTTTCTTGTCCTTTAAAATTCTTCATCTGACATCAATATGGCCATTTGTGATTTTCTACAAAAATAATATTTTCAAATATATCATTTAACATCATTTATTTTCAGTGTGTTGATTTTATATCTGGAGTGAATTCTTTTATAAACAGCATGAAGTTGGGTTATGTTCTTCTTAAAATTCACTTTGCACTCTTTTTTATTTATTATGCTTAAGTAGTTTAACAAAGCAATGTATGAATATAATGCATCTTGATCAATGTCACCCCTTTCAACATTCTCATCAACCTCTCCCCCACCCATCTCTTCCTTCACTCTTCTTAACTTTGTAGGGTATACATTGGGTTTTTGACTGCAAGCTTAATTGGTGAACTTAGACCATTCACATTTATTTTTTGATACATTGAAGCTCAAATCTGTCCATTTATCTTTTGTTTTCTGTTTATTCTCTCTGTTTTAAACTTCTCTGTTTTCCTTTTCCTGTCTTCATGCAGGTTCCTTGAAATGTTTTAGAATTTAATTTTGTTTGTGCTTTTTTTTGTAACAGTAGGGTATTGCTTTCAGGACCTTGTGCTTGCTAGGTTCTCTCTGTCACCCACTTAAGCCACATCACCAGCCTCTGCAATGTTTTTACATCTACTTCTTTTATAGTATTTTTAGTGTTACTCTAAGTATCATTACACCATATTGACACAACATCACCTGCTTACATCATCATTTTTACCAGATCAAGTGAAGTTTAGAGGCTTGTTTCTCTTTACATGACTCTATCCTCCCTGTTTATACTAGAATTGTTCCAGAGTAATTTTTTGTTTTATTTGGTTTGGTTTGGATTAGCTTGATTTGTGGGTGGAGTTTTGTTTTGTTTTGGTGATACTACTGTTTAAATTCAGAGACTCAAATTTGCTGAGCAACTTGAATCACATCTCCAGCCATTATTGCTCTAGGTTATTTTTCAGATAAGTCTAGCATTTTTACCTAGGCTAGCATCTGATTATAATTTATTTTTACCCATGCCAACCATATAGCTGGGGTTGCAGGTGTTTATCAGTATACAAAGGCTGTTGAGATGGGATCATGCTAACATGCCAGTATGATCCTGTATGATCTCTGCTTCCCAAATAGCTGCACACCAGCCACCACACTTGACCTATAATATTCTTTTATATACCCCTCTACATACATTGAGAACTACACTACACAGTGTTATACATCTGCTGCAGCCTTCAAGTAGAATTTCAAATACTCGAGAGCAGAAAGACTGTTATATTTACTAATATGTTTTCTCTCTCATTTTTCTCCTTTGTTGATATTCCACTATCAATTGTATTATTATGTCCTTTGTGTTAATAGAAAATTCCCTGAGCTGGGCAATGGTGGCTCATGCCTGTAATACTAACTACTCAGGAGGATGAAATCTGAAAACCCCATTTTGAAGCCAGCCTGGGCAGGAAACACAATGACGCTCTTACTAACTACCAAAAAGCCAGAAGTAAAGATGTGGCTTAAGTGGTAGAGCTCTGGCCTTGACCAAAAAAGCTCAAAAACAGCATCCATTCCCTGAGTGCAAGCCCCAGGACTGGTAAAAATATTCCTTCAGTAATTCTATTACAGTATATATACTAACAAAGCTGTTTAATTTTCCTTCATCTAATATTTTTATTTACTTTCATCCTAGTATGACATTTTGTTGAATGTAGACTCCTGAGTTCAGCATTTTTTTTCTTTCAACATAGGAAAATATTGTGACACTTTCTAAGTTTCCTCTTTTTAAAATCTTTTTAAATATTTTATTGTAGTAAAATAGACATATTTTTAGACTAATAGACTAATAGACTAAATAGGCTAATTTTTGTATGTAAAATTCCATGGCATTAAGTGCATTCACAATCATCATCACTGTCCATTTCCACAACTAATCCATTACCAACTTCACCTTTCAGAGTCATCTTACACTTTTTTTAAGAACTAGGGTTTGAACTCAAAGTCTTACACTCACTCAACTTAATTGCTCATGGCTAGAATTCTAATATTGAGCCATGCCCCTAGCCAAGATTTTTACTGGTTATTTTGGAGATAGAATCTCTCACACTTTGATACACGGCTGGCTTCAAACCATGATCCGTCAGACATCAGACTCTTGAGTAGCTAGAATTACAGGCTTCAGCCACAGATACCTGGCCTTATATTATGTTTTTTAATGCCTAATTTTGAGGTTTTTTAAAAAGTTGGGCTTAGTGGAATATGGACAATGTCTATTCTTTGTATAAATTGTTTCTGACCTGATTACCAGTCTTAATTGCTGTTCATTGCACTCCAAGATAATTGTACATGTTTTCTCTGACTCCATCATATTTCTCCAGCTTCTTTACATGTCCTTTGTCCAATCATGTTGTAGTCATGTGGTCATACTAATTTCCTTTCTTTTCTATAATCATCTCAATTTTTTTTGTTTCGGAGACTTTACACATGCTTTTATTTCTCCTTTGATGAACTGTTTCTGCCCTATTTGTGCCTATATTCTTCTTTTTAAAATATTTTCTATCTTTTAGTAGTTGTACAAAGGAATTTCCATTCACCTAAGCAATTTATGAATACAGTGCACCTTGATCAAGATCACCCCTTTCACCATTCTTACTTACCCTTCCCAACCCTCCCTTCCCCTTGCTTATCTTAATTTTAGATTATGTACTGAATTTTTCACAATTTAACAAAACAGTTTATGTGTACACTGCATATTGATCTGTGTCACCACTTTAGCATCTTCACCTCCCTTCGATGCACCCCTTCCCAAATATTTCTCAACACTGTGGTGTATGAATTGATTTATCACCTATATTCTCCTCCACCCCCCTTCATTCTACTACCTTACTCCTCTTGACCCCACCGTCCCCTCTAGCAAGTACCCATTTCCTAGTATTTGGAAAATAGTATGGAGGTTCCTCAAAAAATGAAACACAGGACTACCTTATGACCTAGCAATTCCATTCCTGGGCATTTAGTCAATAGACCACAAACAAGGCTACACTAAGGCTGCTAGTACATGCTCGTTGCAGCATTTTTTTTTTTTACCATAGCCAAGACATGGAATCAATTCAGGTGCCCCTCAGTGAATGAATGGATTACGAAAAGGTACAATGGAAATTAAGTACAATGGAAATTAAGTGCAATGGAATTGTACTCGTCCATCAGAAAGAAAGCTATTTACCATTTGTAAGGAAATGCAAAGACTTGGAAAACATTATATCAAGCAAGGTAAACCAGACTGAGAAACATAGGTTTCATGGCTTCCCTCATTTATGGTAGCTAGAACATGCTTAGAAATATACTGGTCACATTGTGTGGTAGGCAAGATGTTACAAATGAATTAAATGAAGTGATCTTTTATTATAACATTTTTATTTCTTATTTTTAATTTTTTATTGTCAAGGTGATGTGGAGAGGGGTTACAGTTACATATGCAAGGCAGTGAGAACATTTCTTGTCAAACTTGTTACCTCCTCCCCCATTTTTCTCCCACCTTCCCTCCTCCCCAGTTCCCGTGTGCTGTTTTGGTTTGCCTTTTACCCTTTGTCCCACCATTTTGACGTTCCTCGTCCCTTTCCTGATTCAGACAAATGTATATACAATACCCAGGGTACTGAATCAAATACAGTTGACAGCAGGGGTAAAACCATAGGGAAGAATAACAAAAGAAAAAGGTATAATTTCACATAGTATGTTGAAAATAGCAACAATAATAAAACACTATCTATAAATTAAAGATCATTTCTCTTAGCATCATCTTATGTGATTTTATGTACATAGCTATTGAGCTACTGTGATCAACTGCTAGGACTGTCCTAGACATATACTAGTTATTTCCACTGAGGGAAACCATAGAACCTATGTTTCTTTGGGTCTGGATCACTTCACTTAGTATGATTTTTTCCAAAGGCTTTCCATTTCCTTATGAATGGGACAATGTCATTCTTTCTGATAAAAACATAGAATTCCATTATATATATACCACAATTTCTTGATCCATTCATCTACTGAGGGGCATCTGCGAAGGTTCCATATTTCAGCAATAGCAAATAATTCTTCAGTGAACATGGTTGTGCTGGTAGCTTTAATATGGTCTTGCTTGTGATCCTTTGGGTAAATGCCCAATTAAAAATAAGCTTATATTCTTTTTATATCTCAGAACTATGCCTAAAGATTACCTATTCAGAGAAACCTTTCATTACTTTAAGAGGTTTCATCACTCATTCACCTCAGTTATTCTATTAGTGTACCTTATATATTCCATGCCAATACTTTTTATAATTTGCATTTTCTCTGTATGATATTATATATAACATATGTATTGTTTGTAGTAAATGACAACCTAATACATGGTTCCCACTAGATTATAAGTTCTTTGGAATCAGGAAACATATCTCCTTTATTCAATAATTTCCCCAGGGCATTTATTCCAATCCTTGGTACAACATTTGACAAATGTTGACAGATTAGAAACAAATATTGTTCACACAAATAACATATTCATTTCCTAATTCAGAGAAATGTTTATTCCTTTATTCATTCTATGTGCATTTATTTCTGTGAAATATACCAAAAATACCTTTGTATGGCTTTCTTACTTCACTTTCCACATTATGTCAAAGTATCTGTTCTCATCTTTGATTTATAAGATTGGAGGGTAGCAACCATGTTTCACTTCCTTTTATATTTAGCACAGGATTTAGACAGAGATGTTCATACTGATAAAGTAATAAAGGAGAATTTACAGTGTGCTACTGAAATCATTTCTAAGAGTAAACCAAGTAAAATAATTTAATTTTACCACCAAAGTAACTAAATTTCCTTTCAAAATATAGAAAATGTTAAGAAGAAGTGAAAAGCTTAAATGAACATTTCTTTTGGGGTATAGATTTTTCTAATCACTGGGAATAACTGATTTGTCCTACTTGGCATGAGCATTTTGTTCATAGAGGTATACTAATCAGCTTATATACAGGACCTCTCTTTGATCATCTAGCACCAATTTTGTCACTTCACACTTGCCACTACCAAGTAAGACTGCCAAATGTTCAGATGAAAATGGACCTAATAGGTTTTTGTATGTCCTGGGACTTGAACTCAGGGCCTAGATGCTGTCCCTGATCCTCTTTGTGCTCAAGGTTAGCACTCTGTCACGTGACCCACAGAGCCACTTCTGGCTTTTTTTCTGGGTAGTTTATTGGAGATAGAGTCTCATGGACTTTCCTGCCCTGACTGGCTTTGAAAAATGATCCTCAGATCTCAGCCTCTTGAGTAGCTACAATTACAGAGATGAGACTCCAGTGCTCGAATGACCTAATATTTTTATTTGAGACAAATTTCAAAATCTAGGTGTTTTGAATATAAATAATCTTAAAACTCAAGAGTAGTAGTTTAGATTGAAACCTTGCTTTGTTGTTTTTTTTAAAGCTTTTTATTTTTTCTTTTCCTAGTCCTGGGGCTTGGACTCAGGGCCTGAGTGCTGTCCCTGGCTTCTTTTTGCTCAAGGCCAGAACTCTGCCACTTGAGCCACAGCGCCACTTCTGGCCTTTTCTGTATATGTGGTGCTGGGGAATTGAACCCAGGGCTTCATGTATATGAGGCAAGCACTCTTTGTCACTAGGCCATATCCCCAGCTCCTTGCTTTGTTTTTTAAAGCTGCAACATTAACATAGGATAATAATCTCAGGGAGCCCCAGTTATTAGAAACACTGCAGTCTTTCAAATTTGAGTCAAGTTGTTACTTCTGCTACTGCTGCTACTGCTGTTGATTTACTAGGCCATCCTGATCTGGCCTACATTATCCAGGCAGAGGTTCATCAGAGCTCATGTCTTTGGGGAATATTTATGGATTTCCTAGATCAGATCTCTGCCCAGTGGTCAATCAGTACCTAATCTATAGTGTTGTGGCAGCTGCTAAGTTGGCTAGTCACACTTCCTTACATTCAGTCAGTAAGGAGACAACACCCAAAATGGATTTTTTAAAGTTCATTATTTACGTAGCTAGCAGGGCAAGAGCAGTACAGTGTCAGTTCCTCTTGTCCCTAGTTTCATAAGATATCAAATCTGAGAGAGTGGATGGATAGATGACACAAGTGATATATGAGGTCATTCTCTCTGAGAAGTCTATTCTAAACTATAACTAAACAGCTTCATAGTCTGAAACTAGATCTCAAGCTGAGATGGCAAGTCTCGTGATTCAGTGGAGTCAAGCGGGAAAATGAAAAATGGATCAGAACAGCCTCTCACAAGTGTATTTTACCATGTTCTGGGAGGAATTTATGGCACTCTGCTGAAATATTACTTTATGCTAAGGTTGCTTCTAGCCTACATGGCACATGTGCTATGTGGAAAAGCTGTTTCCATGCAATCTGATAAGAAGTAGGGATTTCCAAGCTACGTCAGTTTAAAGGGTGTCATCAATCTATAAGAAGTGAAAGAATAATCAGATAAAAGTATGTATCATTATTAGTATCTGAAAGAGTAGTACAGGTAATGATGGGTAAGTTGAAAAGTAGTTCATTCATTGTGGAACCATCTAAATAAAACATTTCCATAGGCAGACTATGAGGAAAGGTAGAAGAAAACTCGACTTGTGAATGAGGTCATGTCCCATGGACCACACCTACTCATTTTGACATTTGCTTCTTCCATAGACAGTAAACTTTACTGTTGTCATTTTTAAGATGATGTCTCACATTTTTGCCTCTGGGCTGGCCTCAGACTGTGATCCTCCGACTTATGTCTCCTCTGTACCTGGGATCATAGGTACGTGCCACCATGAGCTGCTTGTTGAATGAGATGAAGGTCTTGCTAACTTTTTACTAAGGTTGGCATTGAACCATAAACCTTACAATCGCTAGTTTCTGAGTAGTTGAGATTACATGTATGTGCTACCTGGACCAGTCTATAAATTCGTTCTTAATTTTCTCATGCCTCACAGGTACTTTGTGTTTAGAATGTCCAATAGAGAAGTCATATCTCATATTACTTCCTCCTCCAAAGTCTGAATTTTCTGTTCTATTTGTTATGTGGAGATGAAATATTTTATCCTTTTACCCAATCTGCAATCCTTGGAATCGCTCTTGATATTCCCTTTTCCCTAACTTCTCATACCCAATGAATCATCAAGTTCTATGGGCTATTTATTAAATCCATCTTTTTCTCTTCATCTCCACCTCCACTGACCTGAGTCATCACTTCACTGATCCATTGCCACGACCTCTGAGTTGACAGTCTTCACTCATATGCTTCTGAAATTTTATTCCCCATGACTACCGGAGTAGTTGATATAAAACATAACTTTAAATATAACCCATCACCGTATTGCTCAAAATTCTTAAATTGTTTTAATCAAAGATCGTTTTATCTCTGTTTCCCACTCCACCAGTCTTGCTCCTGTCTCCTCTTGCTTTGCTTCTTTTTTTTCTGCATTGAGGTTTGAACTCAGAGTCACTTGATCTTGCTCAGCTTTTTTGTTCATGGCTGGCATTTGAATCATGATGCAACTTTTGGAATGTGCTGATTAATTGGAGATAAGAATCTCACAGACTTGCCTGCCTCAGCTGGCTTCAAACCATGATTCTCAGATCTCATCCTCCTCAGTAGCTAGGATTATAGGCATGAGCCAGTGGCAACTGGCTTGCTTTACTTTTTAATACTAGCCATCCAAGTACCTACATATAATATTTGATAACGTTGTTACACTGTTCTGCCTAAAAACACTTTTTGAATTGTTTGGCTGTCATCCTTTAAGATCTTATTCAGGCATTGTCCTCTCCACATAGTCTTCCTTCTACCTCTTAGATATTCTTCTTTATATAATACTAGGAATATCTATTAATAATTGTAAAGATCATATTCTTCTGTTGAATGAACTATGAATGTTCCTGTTTCCTCTATCCGTCTATGAGTATTTTGGACATCAGCATGCACACCCTCAAGCCAACTTTTCTGATCAAAGCCTAATACTTGAGCCATCACTATGATGGTGCTCAAAACTGTTTGTTGAAAAATGAATTTATATGCTCTTCATTAATGGCTGTCAAGTGCATTGGATACTTCCCTGGTAGGCTAGGGCTTTACATATGGAAAAAAAACTAATCTTGGTGGGTTCTGTGATTTTTATTAGACTGTGATTAATACAGCAGGGGGCAGCACTGGAAAAGAACCCTTTAAACACTCTATTGGAATAGGTGCAAATCAAGTCAATTTCTCTTCACTCAGAGAGGATTACTGTAAATCTTGGTTGAGAAAGGACATGGCTTGATTTAATACAGTTTACCTTAGAGGCAAAACAACAAAGAAAGTATTCTACTAATTGAATTATCCTCTCTGGGTACTTCTTCTCCCTGTTAAATCTAAAGGGCAATTTTGCCTAGAGCAGTGTACTGAAAGCCTATTTACAGTTAAAGTTTCTTCCTACTTGCTTCTGTGATGATTAGATACTTAGACAGATTGCTATCAGGTGGTTGGTTATATTAGAGACTTTGGTTCTAAATTAATAGATGTTTGTTGATTTATACCTGGAATGAAACTCTATTCCGAAATTTTACTGAGCTCTCTTGGGATCAAGTTTTTTTTATATTATTCTTGGGAACAATTTGTGTTGGGTTTTTATCATTATTAATCTTATCAGACTGGCCTAACTAATGTTTCTAATCAAGAAACATTGTAAAGCAGCTACTTTGGAAATCATAGGAAGAGTCTATACAAAACTAACTGGAAAAAATAGAGGCTCTGGTCCTTTTCCCTATTTTAGGACAGGAACTATCCACACAGGTGTCCTATGGTTTAGTGACTAGCCCATTCAAAAGCAAAAAGAGAGAAAAATAATATTATTTATTAGGAAAGAAAGAAATCTAGAAATTAAAGACAAACTCTAAGCAAACTGGAAATTTTTTTCTGTGTAAATATTTTATCTAAATGTTAAATAACTAAAACTCTTAAAATATGCCTAACATGGTATGTCTGAGATTTGAAGCAAAGCAAGTAGCTTTGAAAAAGAAATAGTAAGTTAACACCCTATAAAATAACTTACTTTACAGAAGTTAAAGACCCTTTGATAACAGCTCAAAAGAAATATTTACATGATATACTCCTCTCTTTGGTCCCAAAGAGAAAAAGGCTTGAAGGTTCTTCTTCCGGTAAAGTCCATCTTTTTGTGTCTTGATCCCTGAAAGGTAGATTTATTGAATACCTAAATTCCAGTTGTTAGAGGACCATTTGCAAATTCTTTGAAGATAACTGGAATCACTTCAATATAAAGTCTCAACTGAGAATATTTTGGTCCAGGAATTTAATGTTTTACTGGAATCTAAACAAGAAGAATACAAAAGACACAATGATACTCACTAGACACTATGGTGGAAATGAACTTTACAACTTTTGGGGGGAGGAAAGTGGAGGGGAAGTAGGAGAAAATGAGGAAGGGGGGGCAACTGTTCAGAAAGAAATGTACTCATTACTTTACAGTAAATAACTTTTTTAAAAGAAAAGAACAATATTGTCAAAACCAGTGGCATAAATTGGATTAAAAGATCATTAAAAACAAGTTAACAGATTAGGGAAAATCATTTCAAGTGATTCATTTTTATATGATTTCTAACATCTCAAAAGTTATGCTTTTTCTATTAAATTATATCTTAGATACTCAGGAGGCTGTGATCTAAAGATCATCATTTGAAGCCTGCCTGGGAAGGAAAGCTTATGAGACCCTGATCTCCAATTAACCAGTAAAAAGCTGGAAGTGGAGCTGTGACCCAAATGGTAGGGTACTAAAAATACTAAGGGACAATGCCAAGTTCCGAAGTTCAAGCCCCAGTACTGGCACTCACAAAAAGATATGTCTTCAAATAATTAATTTAATTAACTTAATATTTCTACTTTGCTTGCTTCCAAAAAGAATCTAAGGCTGTGTCCAAAGATTCAGAGTTTGGCTTTTACATTTAGACTGTTAAAGTATATTGATATCATACCATTTAGTGCATTATGTTTTCATATGTATTTTATGTCCTCTCTCCCTAATATTTAAGACTATATTATGTATTAAGAAAAGGAAAAATTGGGCTGCCCAAGTTATACACAAGCTTGTTCTACTATATTTATGAAAATAAAATAAGGCATTAAATTTTGAACAGGCATGAGAACAGAAAAGCTAGTGTATTTGAAAAGATGTAGAGAATAACACAGGAATGATTCAGCTAAGTCATTTGGAGTTAAGAAAAATAGTGAAGGCAATGCTGGATTAATCCTTTAATTTTTTTTCTCGCTCAATCAAGAATATTTAAGTGAAAAGACAGTTTCTTTCTGAACAGATTTAGTGAAATGATTAATGTAGATTATATTGTCAAAACCATAGCCAGATGCTGTATTTTGTGGGGGAAACCTGAGGGAGGAGGGATTTAGGAGAACTACTTAGGGCCTTTGTTAAATGTAGCAAATAGTGTAACTCTACACCCACATTAGTTTTATAGTTATTTTAGCTGATTAGGACAAGTAAATTCTTGATTGCAACATAGATGGAGGAAAATACGTTCAAATTCATTCTCTCAAATCCATTCCCTGGATGTTTTTTTCTTCTAATCTTCTTTGACACTCATCTTTTTCATAAGGTACACATTTTTTTACTATATCTTGGTGTTTGACATTTTTCTTGATTGCTATTCCACTTATTCCACAAGGAATATCTTAGTTTTAACTTGCTTGCAACATGACTCAAAGAGGGTTGCTTGTCTTGTAAACCCAGTCCCTGGATATGCATTTTGATACTTTATGAAAAAAAATTTTGATCACTTCCTATATCTTCACTGTTATTGGCTATAGTACTAGTTAAGAATACTCATGGTGACTTTGACATTTTTGTAATTATTATTCTGATAAAATATATTCTGTTAATATTCAATGGACCTTCATTCACTGTTATTATTCATTTTGTGAGATGGATACAAAGCATTTTAAAGTTTTCAAAGATCATATTCTGGAATCACCTTGACTTAGTGCTAATCATGTACCATGACTTCAGATGAATTATTTAACCTTTCTAAGCCTTACTCATAAATGTGGTCAACATTTATTGGACTACATGTAACAAGTCTGGAAAGAGAAAATGGATGTAATACGTAAAATTTACTCATCTGTAAAATTTGGCTAATGATACCACTGTTGTAAGGATTATGCAGTTAAAGTGTTTAGCACCTTGTTCAACAAAAGTCTACTGTTATAATATAAAAAATATTTTGTTTCATGACATTGAAGATAATACCCGGGGCCTCATACATGTTATGCAAGCTCTCTACCACTTAGCCACATCCCCACCTCTGAGAAAATTACTGGTAATATTATTCTACAACTGTAACCCCTGCCAATTCATATCGTATCCACTTCATTTAAAAATAGTAAAGCCACTCCATAAATTACTGACATTAGAAATGGGCTTTTCTAGAAATACCAATGCAACATTCTTAGATACAATCAGAATGTAGACACTTTCAAAGATAGTACCTTTCAGACTTAGTCAGGCAATAACAAATTGATAATGACAATCTTGGTCTAGATTATGACAGGAAAGTGTTCTACCTGAGTCCCTGAGTCCTGTGAGTGTACACATCTAATCTTCCAAATTTCTTTCCAAATTTTCCCATATATTTAAAGTTTGGGTTATTATAATAGTAAACAAGTCAAAACACAATTATTACTAAACTTTGTTTTGTACCATGAGCAGGAAAACATCAACGTTTTAATTACTGCTGTTTCAGCTCTTGATGTATGTGTGGAATAGGTTATCATGTCATGCTGATGCACCAAGTGGAAATTCTGTAGCTTATAAAATCGAGTTAGGAAAAAAAGTGGTTACTGCAGGAACTAGCAATTCCTGTCGACATTGTTGACATGATTACAGAAATAATAAAGTTTCTCTTTTAGTCAAAGACACTGTTGAAGAATTACACAGGGGAAAAAATGCCTATAATGGTGGTTGAGAGTTTCTATCTGTATTCTCTAGGACTATTTGTCATTTAAAGTGAAGACTCACTAGACAAAACTGTGTTTGACTAAGGATTGCATTGTAGCCTGTGCAAGATTTTTGAAGAAAACAAGGTTTGAAGCATCATGTTGTTACCCGTTGGTTCTTATATAAGAACATTTGAACACAAAATGACATCCTCTAAAATTGGTCTGGGGAGCAATCAGTGTTGGAGGAGTTGGCTGAAAACGCAAAACAGCCTTTTGAGAAGGCATGTGGTGATGGGGGTGGGGGGAGAGACCTGTGTCAGGATCAGCACAACAGGCAGTTTGCCATTCCCAGGCTCAAGGTTGGACTTCTCGACCCCGCTGATTACGGGGAGTGTGGAGGGGATCCTTCAGCAAGCACGCTGATCTTGCTGCCTCATCCTTGTTGCCTTTGGGGCTAGCAGAGCCAGATGGCCGTCTACAGCGTTCCACGTCTCGGTCTTCCATAGGCATGCACAGGAATCATCGTGCTAAGTCCACTGAGAGCAAGGAAAGCCCCAGGGCTCTGTGTAACCTCCGCGCTCCGTGGGGTCCCCTCCACCCGCCGTGGCAGAACCCTCAACTGTCAGCGTTCAACTAGTGAGCAGCCCACCTCACTGCTCGGAGCCACGGGTGGCTCCTGCCACTGGGCACTTGACTGACTGACCCGGGGAGCTTGCACTCTTGGCTGGCCACTGGTGCGCACGCGCTCTTCGCGTACTTCGGCGCTCCAGCGGACCCCCCAGGGAGGAAAGGTAAGTGGGAGGCTGCAAGCCGCCCGCACCTGCCTTCTTGGCAGAGCGACCCCAGGCTCCTGCCTCGTGCTGACACGCGCACGCGCACGCGTCTCGCGCGCCTGCCGTCGGCCCCGGGGGCGGGACCGCGCGGTAGCGAGCGGGCGGGGGGCTCGTTGGCGCGCGCGCCCCGCACCCGAGGGCTGCGGAGAGATATTTTGGGTGGCAGGAGGCCCCTCGTCATTTCCGCCAAGCAGCTCGTCGTGCTCGGGGCTTCACTCCCGCGCGCGAGGCGAGCGGGTAAGTTGGCTGCGGGGCGTGCAGCGGAGGTTTCTGCTCCTCAGTGCCTCGACTCCCTTCTCTGCAGGCTCCAGCCATGAACTGAAGCAAGCCCCGAGGGAGATTGCCCCGAGCCCCGCGGCGGAGCCACCGCTTCAGCGGGGACCGAGCGGACCCAGCGCGGAGCACCCGGCGACCCCGGCGCGGTTCCCTCCACGCCGCCGCTCCCGGCGCTGCTGCCCCGCGGTCGGCTGAAGACACATTGCAGCCCTCGAGGCCCCGGGGCACACACCCCGCTTTCTCCGCGTCGCGGGCCCCCGGGAGGCTGCGGCCGGCCGCAGAGCCCACCTGAGGGCGGCTCGGGCTGCTCACTTCGGTTCGGTGGCGGAGCTCCGCACTCCACGCGGAAGCCACCCCAGTGCCCATGGCTCTCATAATGGAACCAGTGAGCAAATGGTCTCCGAGTCAAGTCGTGGACTGGATGAAAGGTAATGCCAGCTTTTGGGGAGGGCGAGGTGGCACTGGGACACTGGGGTCTCAGCACGAGGGAGGGAAAGAGGGGCGTCCGCCTTGCCAGAGCTGGCCATCGGAGCTGCCACCAGCTGATCGTAGTACACTAGCGGGGCGGCGGGGGGGTCCTCCAGGACTGGCAGGGGCCTGGGGTCCCCGGTCTCCTTTTGTCTTCAGCCGGAGGGGCGCGGAAAGCGAGAGTGCGGCGGGCGCCACCTGGTTGGAAAGCAGGGAGCAGAATCCCAGCACATCTTGCCCACTCCCCAGCCTTCCTAAACGCACCCCCAAGCTGAGAGGACACGGTGACCCTCTTCTCCCAGCTCAGGGAGGAGCCCACCACCCCTCATCCCGGGACCCGATTCCCTGCTCGCCTCATTTGCCCACCCCTTTGTTCCTGGAAACCTGACGCCCCCTCGGTGGCTGCCCCTGCCAGGCGCCCTCTTCAGCGCCAACTCTCCTGGCAACTTTTAAGTCCGCATAATGGGGTCAAGACGCGGTCGCCCCGGTTTGGAACTGCTGACCCTCTCTCCTGTAGAGGTTGGGCTGAGGTTGCTGAGGTAGGAGCGAGCTACTTTAAGGTGGGGGAAACGTGCTTCCCTTGGGACAGCATCTGGGCTTTGCCGGGGAGGGGGGGGTCCCCAAATCCCCGGTGCATCCTCTGGACTCTTTTGCCTCCTCAGATTCAGGCGAATTGAGGCTTTGAACCTCGAAGCATATGGGGGGGGGGGGGTTATTGTTGTCAACGCCAAGTGTAGGGTGGTACACATTCAAGTATCCACTTATTTCTTCCATCTTGAAGGTCCCTTTCTGCACCCCCCCCAACTTTGCCCCTGGCAAAGCACAGTTAGAGACATGCACCTTCCTAATCACAAACGTGGCCGTTTTCTCTAGTTTGGGGCTTTCCTGCCTCACTACCTCCCTCTGTTGTCTGAGTTCAGGGGCTTGTAGACTGCCTCCTCAGGCCCAACTCTAAGAGAGGATGGAAGGGATGTAATGAAAGATCCTTGGCCACACTTGGAAGATACTTGCCTAGTATTGCAAGCTTTACTTGAGGTTCTACCTGACCACAAACATTGTAGATACATGCTGCACAGCTTATCTCGGAACATGTCTGTTCTAGAGATGAACCTGTCTTGGGGGCTTCTAAGCTCTAGGTCCGTGAGAATGGAAAGTGGAGTGATGGAAATGGGAGTGAAAGCGTTAGAAACTCAATCCCATCCTCCATCTCCCCCTCCACCCCTATTTTCTGCCCATTCACGTATTCTTGTGGATTTTTCGTGGTTTATTTTGATTTCCTTTTGTCCCCAACTTGCCCCGTTATTCTTCATTTACCTTTACTTTTCTAATATGTAGAACGTGCTTTGTAACTGCAGAGCACCAGTGTAAATATGAGTGAATTGAATTAAATCGAATTCATTATTTATCCACTGTCCCCTGTGATCTATGCATTGTGCTAAGGTGTCATGGGGGTTGTAAAGATGACTAAGACAAAGTCCTGCAGTGGCTCATCTTTTCTGCTGCTTATCCTCTTTCTATATTTGCTATTGAAATTCCAGCTTCCTAGATTCCTACCAGTTCCCTCCTTCTCCTCCCCCCACACCCTTCGCAGACATAGAAAAACATCTGCCTTCTCCCTTTCTCAATCATGAAAGAAAGAACTAGAGTATACACAGGAAGCAAGACTTTTTAATTAGAACTCTTTCTCTGAATTTGTCTAAAAGACTAGTTTGATTCTGTTGCTGCAATATTCAAAGCAAAGCTATCTTGCCTCCCCAGGAATTGGATTACCTTCATACACTACCTCTTACGAATTCCCATGATGCTTGTAGTGAGTGCTGCATACTCCATCTTCTTTACCTCCCACCCAGTTACATTCTTGCAGTTTCCCTTCTTTCTACAGTTTCAATCCACTGAAGGAAGTGCAACAAATGATGCATATAATCTGACATGACACATTATTAGTTTTCAAGTATCCCAGCCCTTTAAAAATCTCTTCAGCCTAAAACGCAGTTTCTTTGAACTTAGGTTAACAATACTAGCTGCGATTGTAAATGCACATAATTTTCACATTGAGTAATTTGATTTTGTACCTGTTGTTGATGCATTTTCAAGCTCCCTGAAAAGACCAATGAAGTAGCCAAGACAGAATTTGTGTATCTTTCTATAACAAAGGATTAGAAGAGACTAACTGATTTAATTACCCGTTTCAGCTTCCAGTTATGTTTCAAGTCCCACATTGCCTACTGCTTAAATTTCTATATTGCACACATAAATTTGTTTTGAGATACTATCAAAAATGACAGTTTGTAAAGTAGTTGAGTGAAATGAAAATATCTTCAACTGGTACTTTACACTGTTCCATAATTAATTTTTCTCTATTCTTGTCTCCAAGTAAACTTTAACAAGGTATTTACAAAATACGTTTTAGCCTTTTCTTGGATTCAAAACAATTTAAAAGTCGCCTACTAATCTAGAATGTAGCTCGGAGGTGGTTTAAACCTCATTTAATGTTGTATAATATACAATGGTCTAAAGTCAGCACCAAAGAATTAACAAGATTCTGAGATGACTGCAACATTGTGGGAGTTCTCCAGGTCATGCTCTAAATGTGACAGTTTCATCATCACTAACATTTAGAGCATATAGCAAATGTTTTCAGCTTGCCACAATCATGAACAATTATAACTCTAATTAGTAAAGTATGTGTTTTCTAAGATATTTTTCCACTTACTAAACAGAAAAGAAACTATTAAGGAATAGATATGGTCATATATTTATCATTGTAGACAATTTATAGAAGTGCTCCAAAAACTTAGCTATCACAGAGAAAAATGGAGGGGGAAAATTACAAGATTATTGAGGTTTGATAGCATATATTGAAGATTATTTGTGAAGAACCTTTCACACATAGCAATTCATTTGAGATATTACTTTTCATTTTAACATAGCATTTATATTTTATTATCAAAGACATAAAATATAATTTTGTGCACCCCTAATTCCACTATTTATAAAATCCAATAGTCACCAAATTTTCTACTGACTGAAAATTAGATGTGATATATTGTCACTGTGAGTTGCTATAAAAGTATTTTTGGAGATCAAATATTTAATCTTCAATTGAAAATTATATTCAGTCCTCTTGTAGCTTTGATAAAATCTTAAACCTTTGCAAAGTGAATAAAAGACAGGATTTATTGGGAGAATGAAGTTCTAGGCATAGGTCTGGGAACATAGGGCATAGGAGCTAAGGGCAGAGCACTGCCAACACTCAAACAAAACCTAGGCAGAGTAAGCTAATATCTGTTTCTAATTTTTAGTTCACATTTATTTGACTTCAGAGCCTGGAGATAACTCATTATCTTCAGTTGCTTGAATTCACTTCTTTTCCATTCTTTGACTAATTGAAATACAACAAAAAAACTCTGAACACTTCAGGGCCCTAATTATTAATTTTATTACTAATTTTCCTTGTCCATCTCACACCTATAATTCCAATTTTCTTTTCATACTTCTTCCAACTTCGAGACACTCAACATATCCAGAGGACTAAGGTAGTCATGTTTTTAAGATGAGCTCCACCATGAAATTTTTGTTCTAGTGATCTTTACTCTCTTTTTGGGTCAAATAAAATGGTTATGGTTTCCAGAGTAAACCACCATACCTTCATTGCTGCTCTTCTCTTATGATCTTTGGAAGTTCACTCTAACCAAATTTGTATTATTATAATCCCTAAAATAATCTAAATTTTAAAGGCAACTTTTGTTCTCAGCTCATCCCATACTTGACTGCTCTACTCCCTTCCTGTTTAAATCTTTCTTTCCCAAGAAGAATTTTCTGACTTATAATTTATATGTTCATGACTCAGCCATCTTGAGGAGAGAAAATGAGATACATTATGTTAGTTATAAAAAAAACAAAACCAATCTTTTGTACACACCCTTATAATAGAGGAAAATGTAGTGAGGAAGTAAAGCCTATTCAGTATAAAAATTAAATGCCGAGTTTAAATGCTTTAGAGGAGGATGTATGCCTTCTAATGAGGGAAAGAAGTTTTGACAGGTACAATAGTCTTTAGTAATTTTTCTTCCTCCTGGACCTAGAGCTTATGTTGAAATGTATCTTAATTGAGAGAGGAAAATGTCACATTTTTGAGTAAATTTTCTTGAGGGAGAGATCAGAAGTAATTTTCTGTCAGGAACTTAAAACACTGTATACTATAAAAACATGTTAAATGTAATTGAATTGATTGCATAACTTCCTTTAGAAAAAAATATGTTCTTATCATTCAAAGTGATTAGATAGACTCTAACATTCATCTTTTTAGGATCTAAGTTTTTTTGGAACAGGAATTCTCGTAATTTTATGCAAAGAATACACCTTTTTTACATATGTTGTTCAAAAGAAGCATTTTTTCTTTAGTGTTGTTAACATTGGCTTCTTAGGTTAGCATTCATAATTTCATCTTAGGAAGAAAGAATATGCTTATATGGCTATATTCTCATCCTGGGATATTGTTTACTCAATACATTTACATAGAAGGTGCTTTAATAGGTTGTTTTACATAAGTCATTTTTTTGTTTTAGAGGAATTGGCCACTGTAAAAAATGCCAATGACTGACCAACCTATGCTAATACAGAGACAGATACCAACAACTATACTTGATAACATTTTTTTAAAGTTTGTGTTATGTAAGCACCGGATAATAATATTGTGAATCAAGAAGTCTAAGGGGAGGGTGTGGTTTTATCAACGATTTAAACTATCAAGACACATTCTAAACAGAGTGTATGTTAATGTACAGACACTGTAAGGGACTGGAGTTGAGACAGAATGCTTAACCAGAAGGGTTTGTCTAGGGTTGTCTGGTTGAAGGGGAGTGATGGGCAGGAGAAGGAAAGTGAAGGAGGAGTGTGAGTAGGTGGCAAAAAAGTACAAGAACAAATCTGCATTTCATAAAGACAATAAAACTCTCATCATGTCCTGAGTTTAAATAAATACCACATTATAAAACTTTGGCTGCCAAAAATAAGCCCACAAAGAATGTGTATTGCATTGGTACAGCTGTTTCGAATCTGTTTCTTAGGAATAATTTGGAAATGATGTTAAAATGAGTTATTTTGAAAATTAAGTACATCATTAACATGATTTGGATAGTTAGATTTTTTGGTCCAAATTTTTATAGGAAGAAGGAAGATAGGCTTTCAAATATTAATAATGTTCTTAAAGCAATGATAAATTATTATTTTCATGTATAGCAGAATAGCTTCAGATTAGAGCTCTAACAGAAAAAAAAACCTATGAGTTTCAGCTTTCTATGCTACTTCACACATAAGCCTTAATGTGAAAGAAGGAATATTAGTTTCTATGAAATGTAGTGAAAAGATAGAACATCTATACCAGTTTAAAGGAGAAGGGAAGCAGGTAATTTGAAGAGAAAACTAGCATGTAAAACTTTTCATTTTTATGATGTTTGTCATGACTTACCATCTAAAAGCAGCAAATATAGTCTTAAATATGGATCATTGTGTTGATAACATTCAGTGATTAAATTCAATTTTTTGCTCCTCAAAATGGTTCATTTCTATGGTGGTAAAAGTCAAATGATCAAAAGAACTGCAGAGTTTATTTTTGCCAAGCATTTTTAAACATTATTTTTGCATTTAAGCAAACATGGATATTATGTCCATAAAGTAGAAAACAAAATTTAAAGATGACTTTAAAGATGAGAGCTTAGGCCTAACAGGAATTTTAGACTTGCAGCAGGCTGTTTGAAGCTGCATTCCACAGACCTCCCAAGGTTATTGAGTACACTCTGTTCAACAGCTATGGACATCAGTGGAAAAGTTAGATATGTAGTAGTTGGGTTTAGAAATGGTAAAATGAATGTACTCTACTTCTCCTTTTATACAAAGAGCAAAATATGACTTTTTCAGTCAAGGTAATAATTACAGCATCTTGAAACCAAGACTGTTTAACCCAAAACTTCCACTGACATCAATATATGATTTTTAAAAATAGTTATGCAGTTAACAATCACAACATGATTATTAGATATTTACTTGACATTAATGTTCTTAGAAATTAGTCTTGTTGGGTAGGTTGGATAGTCTTCTGATACAATGGTAGACAAGAGGAAAACACATTATGTTAGTTGTCTTTTAAATATTGTCCAGTGTCCTTTTTATGTTATTTTCTTGAACTTTAAAATTTTGTTCCAGATACATCTATTATTTTAAAACAGACTTGCATCACATTTTCTGAAGTAATAATACGTATGACAAATCAATAGAAGTCTGGCCTACATCCTGGAATTTACTTTCTAAAACAATTTATCAAAGTTTATAAAAATATTTTCTAACAAGATGTTGGTTATACTTACAACATAATTAATTAATAGGACTTTTAAGGTGTGACATTTTGCAAGATGCATTGTATTCATAAACTGCTGTGTTGAATGGCAACTCCTTTATATAACTACTTAAAGATGATAAAAATGTAATTTATTAAAAACATTGTAAAATACTAGGCTTAGTGGTTAATTAACCAAGTGGCTAATATTAAATTAATGAGTAACTTTAACATTTGCTGAATATTTGCTATAATTTTGTTGTGTTGTATATGTGCAATTTAGGCATTTATTTCTTGTGCTTTTCTTCACTCATCTACATTATTTTCAAAAAGGTTCAGAATCCTGAAGAGTTGTAGTTTTTCCTTCCACAGAAGTTTTAATTTGGGGCAATTCATTTATATATTGTTTTTTAAGACAGGCCACTGATGTGTTCATATACAGGAGAAAATGTAGGCTTTTGCTAATATTGCTCAAAATAAGTCTATAATAGTCCAGTTGCTAATTTCACTATTGGCCTACTGGAGCCTATTTGGAAATCAAGTTCCATGATTTAGAGCTAGTGAGTTATTCCAGGGCTTCTTCCCCATTTCTCTCCATATTAGTCCAGGAGGAGCTTCCTGGCAATCTCTCTTGGCAACCATGTTGCTTAAACTCAGTGGCACAAAGTCTTCTTTATTCAGAAGTCTGTTTCCATGCCTTCTAGCTATTAGATCAGAGGCATTCAGTTTGATGTTGAATTGTCACATGCAAAGAAAAGTTGACTCTGCGGAATATTTGGCATTAGACAAATTTTTCTTTCTAGGCAACCTGTAGACATACTGGTTTGAGTTTATGGTAAAATTCTGTTCATTGAAATTCCATTTATTTGGAATTTGGGACGATTGCACTGGGTGGTTCTTGAAAAGAACTATATTTTATTTTTTGCTATCTGTAAGTAGTTGTACAAAGGAGTTGACATTTAAGAAAGCAGTTTATGAATACAGGATATCTTAATATGTGAAGAACATTTGTGCAGATCATTCTAATAATGCATACAAGACTGGAAAGAAAGAATACAGTGTTTTCAAGTACTGTATTTTCCAAGAGTCATTTTATACTGAAAATATAGTTAGAAATGACTTGATGTTTTAGTTAGCATTTTCAATTGTGAGAGTTCTGATTTTTATCCTTAGGAGTATTTTTATAAACATTATATAATAATACAATTTGATTCTTGCTAGCATTTACACAAACTGGAAAGGTCTCGTGAACTTAAAGGGGAAAGTTGTCAATGTTTTATATAGATGAGAAGTTAAGCATCTCAACACAGATTGTACAATTGTTCAGTGATGGAATTAGGTATCACAACAAGTTTTTTCCCTGCTGAACTGGATATACAGTTTAATGGACAAAGAACCCAGTTTATATAACATGTGTAATTATTTTCAGATTGGACATTTTAATTTCCTGAAATATCTGTCTTTTAAAAATTAGCAACAAGCCAGGCTCTTGTGGCTGGCACCTATAATCCTAGCTACTCAGGAGGCTGAGATATGAGGCTCGCAGTTCAATGCCAGCCCAGACAGGAAGGTCCATGAGACAACTACCTTCAATTAACTACCCAGAAGCCAGAAGTGGAGCTGTGGCCCAAGTAGTAGAGCACTAGCCTTGAGCATAAAGCTCAGGGACAGGTCCTGAGTTCAAGCCCCAAACCAGTATGCACACAAGAAAACTAGCAACATATATAGGACAGTGCACTTAATAGCACTTTGGAATAAGATACTTGACTTTATAACCTAATTCCATGATTTCTTGGCTATGTGGATTTTGGTAGGGAAAGATTTAAGTAATTACCTTAGATTTCTCATTTTTCTTATAAAATAAAGTTTTTTTTTTAATTATCTAGAGTTACCAAATTAAGTGTCCCTACCTTTGACCATATTTTTTCTTGTATACTTAAAATGATGCCTCATATGTAAGTACATGAAAATATAAAGTTTATTTTTAATCAAGAAAGAGATTTCATTGTGTTGGTCATTTTTATTGAGCCAAAAGTAATAACAGGTGATATTTATTAAGTACTTATTCCCAGCCTTGTGCTGTGTTAGTTGTTTTCTCAATGTTGTCTTTAATGCTTATGAGAGCCATGATAGATTAGAATTGTCTATAGTTTACAGATGAGTAATCTTATGCTTAGATTTTTGCTTAGAAATGTTGAATGAATTATATCTCTAAATTTATATTGAACACATTTAAGTACACCGTTTGTTTTTATGCACATATATCAATTCTACAAAACAGTGGGTTTCATTGTAACATTTTCCTGTTATCATATTCATTCCCATCACCTTCTTGTGTTCCTCTTGTGTAACATTATCTTTATCCATTCATCTCTTGTGGGTACTTAAGCTAATTCTGTAACTTACCTATTGTGAATAGTGCCATTATGAACATGGATATACAGGTATCTCTTTTGAATATTTGATTTGTAACTGATTCCAAAATATGTGCTCTTTCTATTGTATCTTTCTAACAGAGACAGATGTGACATGAAAGGGATTCTGGGAATGCTCTCAAAGATTTTGATATCTTCTCCTTAGTTCTACTTTATCTACTAAAGCGTACTGTGGTTATTGTGTCCATTTGGTCTTGAATAGGGTGTGTCTGTACAGTGAGATATTTCTATTTAAAATAGTTCAAGCTAGTGACAAAGAGGCCACACATAACTGTAATCTTGGTGATAGCTTTACTGCTTTGTAGGGAGCTTGGTGTTCCCCTCTTGAATCTAGACCTAGATAAAGAACTAGCTCATATCACTGCTGTTCCAACTCAGGTTGAGAAGATATTTTATTCTTAAGGGATTGCTAAAGTACATGGTACCTGATAATAAGCAATTCACATTTTCAGAAGTAACGACTGCTGCTTTATTCAGAATTACTTGGAAGTGGTTAGCGCTGACATCTGAATTTCATCAGTGATTCTTTGTAAATTTTATTCAGTACTTCCCTATAGTGTGAAGCCCTTACACATTCAGCAAATATTAATTACTTCTCTAAAATTGTTTGCATGAAACCCTTATTATATACCAGATATTGATATGAGATCATAGGTTGGTAATCATTAAAGCAACCAGGTACAATAGAAAATTTAACTGCAATCAGAATACAGTTGTGTAATAAAAACAAGACATGGAGTGATCAAGTTGAACTAGAGATATTTTTGGTCAGTTGATTATTTATAAAATGGTAAAGGTACAGCCCCATCTGTATCACATTTTAAAGTGCTGTATTTACTTTTTTTTTTTTTTTTTTTTTGGCCAGTCCTGGGCCTTGGACTCAGGGCCTGAGCACTGTCCCTGGCTTCTTCCCGCTCAAGGCTAGCACTCTGCCACTTGAGCCACAGCGCCGCTTCTGGCCGTTTTCTGTATATGTGGTGCTGGGGAATCGAACCTAGGGCCTCGGGTATACCGAGGCAGGCACTCTTGCCACTAGGCTATATCCCCAGCCCCTTACTTTTGTATATGTATCTGAAATATACTCTAGCATTTGTTCAGAGAAAAAAATACAAAAATGTTATTTTTTAAAATTTCTCATTGTTTTTCCATGAATAGCACTGAAGTGAGCCTGCTTTAGCTTAGCAGCTTTAAAATAGGTAAAAATAATAACTTGTTATTGTGAAGAGAATGATTTGAAGTATCCTCAATTTTTATACAAGCGATCACAATACAATAGACACTTTAAACAAATAACCGCTATGTACTGTTGTAATTACCAGTATTTTGAAGTTGCCCTAGCTTTGTCCATTTAGTATGCAAAGCACATCTTTCTTCTTCGGTGCTCATTAGCCTTTTAAATCCCTATGAATTAAAGTTAATTTTATCTGGAATGTTTTGAGAATTTTATCACTTTCCTTGAAATAATTGGTGACATCCTGTGCTAAAAACAGCCTGATAAGCGATAGACTTTTAGATGTGGTAATACTGTTAATTTCCATCTTAATTTAGGATGTTTCTGATTTAATATTTAAAGGCACTTGGTTGCTTACATTTTAAGGTTTTTTTTAAAAGGAAGCTACTTTACCAGCTAATTCTAATATTGATAGTGAAAACCAACATACACACAGACACAGAAAATAAAGGAGAATAATAGAGAAGTAGCCTAGTTAACATTAGCAATTCTCCATCACAAAAAAAATATTCTTCCTATAATAAGAAACAAAGTGGTTAATAATTAAATAAAATGGGTTACTAAATGTAGATGCTCAGTATGACTGTATGAAAAGAAAATAATTGACATTCTACCTACTTATATGAACATATATAGGTTTAACTGACCAATAAAATCAGATGCCATTCCGTATGCTATGTATAAGAAAATAGAAATATAATTGAAGATGCTGGAATTAAAAAGAAATGAATATTAAGAGAAGTAGTAATAAGATAGGACCATTTGATTTGTCATCCTACTAGTGCCTGTTGAGTATTTAAAATGCATTTGGGAAAATCCATGGCTTTTTGGAGAAATGGCAGATTCCAGAGTTGGAACAAATAAGATGATCCCTGGAAGCACTCAGAATATACAACAACACTAAGAGTGTGTCAAGCCTGTTCAAGTCCCACCAAATTTGAAGAATAAAATAAAGTAGTACCTGATGTTAACCCAATGTGTTATATTTTTTATGAAAGAATTTTACACCATTTTATTTTTATGAAAGAATAGTCATGATTTTATATTGATGTAAAAAATGACTGCATAAGTAACAGGCAAGTTTCCACTACAGATAATTCCAAATAAATTATGTCACATATTCTCCTCCTCATCAAGGAGATGTTCCTTACATTCCCATATCGTGATTGTGGTTTTGCTTAGTGACTTGCTTCAAAGAAAACAAGAACATTAGAAAAGTCCAAATTTAAGGGCATTTTAACCTGTCCAATAATCCTCAAATTTGTTAAGATGATCAAAAATGAAAAAAGATAGGCTAGAAGCCTAGACTATAGTATCTTGGATTGTATACTGGAAAAGAAAATGTGTATTAGAAAAAAAACCTAATGAAATCCAAATAAGGCATGTAGTTAACAGTTTACCAATTCTGGCTCCTTAGTTATGACATGTACCATATAAATATGAGACTTCCTTAATACTAGGGAAATATGGGTGATGTATACATAAGAAGGAACTCTCAATACCAATCTTACAGATTCTCTGTAGATCTTAAAACTATACTGAAATAAAATGTTAATTTAAGTTTAAAATATTATAGTTTAATATATGTTAAATTTTGGTAATACCAAATAATCAAAGTCGTATATCTAAATAACTTTGACTTGCCCCTTTGGATGCATTAATAATAAAATGCCAAAAACTAGCACCATCTGCTTATTTTACCTCAATGTTAACCAATTTGCAGTTAAACTCTTGGACAGAAGAGTGTGCTATTCTAAACCTTGTTAACAAAGCCTGATTTCCAGCACTTGTTCTAATTATAATTTCTGTTTCTGCAGACACTCTGGGCAGGAATGTTAAACAAGGCATGAACATATTTGAGCAAATAAATGTTGTGGTTTATAATAATTGATTTTCAGCTGTATAAATATAACTGTGTCTATAAAAATGCACATATATTTACTTAGGGCATATATTTATCTAGGACTGATGTGCTGAAACTGGATATATCGGAAAGATGTTTCTTTTTCTGGTTATTTCTCTTTAATTGGGACAATGTTTTTCTTCTTATCATTAAGTATAACACCGTCTGTTGGGTGTGTTTAGTAACTGAGTTTGGATTATGAGGATGGCTGAAATTTAAGACATCCTATAAGTTCCAAGAAATTACATTGAATTTTACAATAGACAAACTTTTCTACTTGCACTCAATTCTTCTACCCTTTTAGTTAGGTTCTTTCTTGTTTTCTAGTTTACTGGTGTGAAATTTTTTTAAAGCAAACCATAATAATAACTAAGAACTTGATGCAATAACTGGATACTTCTTCCTTGCCACTAAATTGAAATGTAATTGTCACTGTTTCAACTTACTTGACTTTCTTGTTATTAATCTACCTCTATAAAAGTATGGTGTTCTTTGATGTTGGCATGGATATCTTAGACTTGTCTTCTTGACTTGCTGCTAATGTCTTTTTCGGACTTTATGCCCTGTGAATACCACACTAACTATGCATTAATGAGATCTTTGTGAATGTCTCTACTTTTGTACATAGCTATGCGCAAAAGAATGAAGGAAGGCTTGTTTTGTTTAAATACTTTCTGTTTTAGTAAGGTAAGAATGCTTTGTACTTAAACCTTCAAAAACAACCTTGTAGATTATAGATTAACTATCAAAGGTTTGGAAAAAAAAGCCTTTGAATGTAGTGTGCTGGAAAAGATAGTTTAACTTTCCAAGTTCTCCAGTATTTAAAAAGAATTTTGCTCTAAGTAGACAAAACATTGTTTGAAGTTGTTTTCAAAACTTTCCAGTAATAATTTTTATAAAATGATAAAAACTTTCAGTGATTAGTTTTTTCAGTAGTATAAACAATCTTGTAATAGTTAAAGACTTGATGTTAAAGGCAAATGGTGTGATTTGCTTGACTTTTGAAAGGAAGATGGTAAAAAGTAGACTTAGACACTTTTTCATATTAGGGATTAACTGAAGTTGTTCAGTGAAGTTGATTAAGTCATGGTTGCTTTATCTTGGAAGAAATAAAAATGTGCTTCATGGAAAATTCAGAGGAATACATTTTTAAGTATTCCAACTTAGAAATAAATTACTGGATATAGATCACATATGTTTCCCTTAAGCTCTGGCATGCAAAGAAGATTATATTGATTGTGAAATGTTTCTTGTATGGATTTCAGATGTCTGGATCCCTCTTGAGAACCCTTTGTTTCCTACTCACTTTTATCTATGTAGCTACTTCTTCCTCTAATAGCCTTGTTGGAGCATTTCTCTCCAAATTTTATTTTGCCTATTTGAATCACAATATTCCTTAACTACTTCAGCCTAATGATTAAAGTTGATATATCGTACTTTTCCTACAAAACCTCAATACAAAGGTCCTAAGAAATTGTTGTCAATATCTCTGCCACCCATGGCTAAGTATGAATCGGTTTAGGCCTCATCTCAGTGGTAGAATCTATATATTGTGGTTCCTTGGTGCTTCTCAGCATTATTTTTTAAAAAGTTCATGATCATTGAAATCTCCTGTTCCTGACTTTGGCAGAATTTTAGCATGTATGTGTTTTATCATCACAGGTTGTATCCTTAGTGATCAAAATGATTGTTAAACATTGGATCTGTGCAATGAAGATGATAGATGATAGGCACTTATGAGTCCTACAGCTCCATTCAAGTGACAGAATGCATGGACTTTCATGGGAGAACTCAATTGTAGGAAACAAATGAATCAATTCATGTGAGCTTGGATCACTGAAAACAATAAAGAATCACTTGCAAAACAATGCCTTTTCTCAGTCATATGACATAAGTGGTATTTGGATTGAGAACAATTGAGAAGCAGTAAGACTGTAAATTAGTTCCCATGTTGTACAGAATAGTTGCTGGAAAGCATGCTTTTTCCAAAGCTTCTATGCTGGATTTTAATTTTTAATATCACCAGCACTTTGTTTTTTCTTTCTTACATTTGACCTCCATTTGAGTTTTCCTTAGAATGATCTTGTATTCCCAACAACAGAACATCTCGTGTAAATGATGTCACCTCACATGTAGTTTAGTTAGATGCATTTCCAAATGTAGAAATGTATTAAGTCTTTTAAAATCAGAATAGCAGGGGCTGGGAATATGGCCTACCAGTAGAGTGCTTACCTTGCATGCATGAAGCCCTGGGTTCGATTCCTCAGCACTACATAAACAGAAAAGGCCGGAAGTGGCGCTGTGGTAGAGCGCTAGTGTTGAGCAAAAAGAAGCCAGGGACAGTGCTCAGGCCCTGAGTCCAAGCCCCAGGACTGGCAAAAAATGTCAGAATAGCAGTATAACCATGTTGCCTTTAATGCTATTGCGAAATTTTATTGTTCACTGTGATTTTGTTGTTATTGTTGATTCTTCAAGCTTTTTTATATTTCTAGGATTCTAAATAAGATTATACCAGGTTTTTTTACTTTCACTCAAAATGTGAAGACATTTTGGGTTTTCTTACAGGAAGTGTTTGGCCCGGAACCGTTCATAACTCAGTTTTTAAAACCATGTAAGTTTCAAATTAGTAAATACCTTTAAGAACAAGAGATTGTGCTGTTGAGACATTTTACTGGGTTTTCCCCATTTGCTTTTTTTTTGAGATAGGGTCTCACTATGTAGGCATGGCTGGCCTGAAACTCACAATCTTCCTGTCTCAACTTTTCAAGAGATTCTAGGCATTTGCCATCATGCCTAGAAAGACAGCTCTATTTTTATAAGAGTTTCTGAAGGCACATGATTTGCATGTCTTATTATTTTCCTATGAAAAATGTTACATCATGTGCTTTCTTTTAAAATTCTAATATTCCATGAATCTAAGTTTCTTAATTAATTATATTCCTCTGTTTTAGAAACATTCCATGACGAGCATTCTTAATTTTATTTACACCTACTTTAGTGACCTCTAGTGACAATTGTGTGTTCTGAATTTCTTTTGCTTTATTTTGTTTTGTCCAGTAGTTAAATGCTGAGCACAAGTTAGATGAGCTTTACATAAATTTGCTGTGGCATAGATTTGGCTGGATCTGAATCCCCCAGGTCTAAGCCACTAGTGCCAGTTTCCATTACAGATTTTCTCTGGGAAGTTCCTAAGATAATAAGCCATATATCTTTTCCTTTTTCTTTCATCTCTGTTCAGATAAGTATATCCCTTAGATTTTTAGATAAAGTATAATTATTTTTGCACACTTTTTAACAAAATGGTTTTTAGTCATATTTAATTTTGCAAACCAATTCAAATGCACTTCTTCTGTCCCTTATTGAGACACATCGTTATTTAAAAATCAGTTGTAACTTTAAAATAAGAGATCATGCTTAGCTTCCCTGCATACTCACACTCTATTCTCTGTTCAGTCTGTATTAGATAAATTTATAGAAAATAAGAGCTAGAAAGATTGTTTAGAGATCTCCTTGTCCTATGCCATCATATTACATGTAAGGAACCGAGTCCAGAGAAATTAAGAGCGTGCTAACACTCACAAATACTTCTAATGGGAAAATTAGGTTGACAACCCAATAAATGAAAACTCGGAAGTATGGTCTTGCATAGACTTAATCATTATTATAAGGATATCTCTGTTAGGAACCAAAAATAATGAATTCTTTGATCACTGGTGTCAAAGCTAGAAACCATCTTGATTAACACATACAACAAGCCTACTTCATAGAATAATCCCCTTATTAAGAATGTTTACTTTAGATTTCATCTCATCATAATTGAATTAAGATTCTGATAATGTCAAATGCTATCCATAGAGAGTTAAAATGCTATTAACTGCCAGAGAAACTTTTCCCAATGGTCTCTAATCTCTGTGTGCTATGACTCAAAGATTTGAAATCTCATTTTCTAAAGCTTTGCTATTGCTAGTGTAGGGCAGCACAACAGGATTGAACACAAATCTTCATGCACAGCATCTTGTGAGGTCCATTTAGAGCTGAATCTTTACTTTATTGTACTGAATAATTCATTGTAATTCACTTTACAAAATAAATTTGTGTTAATTATTAAAATATATCTGTAGGAGAAGCTAATCTGTACCATAGTTTTTTAATTTAACTACTATTTATCTATATTATTTAAGCAACCTAAAAATACTCCTGGAGTTAATCTATTAGAATAAGTAAGTCCTTAACTTTTAATACTTTTAAATTATTTGTATCCATTTTATTTTAATTACATACATTGTACAAAATAATGGGTTTCATTATGGTGTTTCATGCATGCAAATAATGTACCTTTATCATATTGATGCCCCCACTATCTTTTTTTGTCCCCCTACTCACTTGTCCCTTTTCTACACAAATAGTCTCCGACTTTCATGTCTTTAAAAAATATCACGATTTTTTTTTTCTGATCCTGGGGCTTGAATTCAGGGCCTGGCCACTGTCCCTGAGTCCTTTTGTGCTCAACGCTAGCACTTTATCACTTGAGCTACCGCACCACTTCTGGCTTTTTCTGAGTAGTTTATTAAAGATAAGAGGATCACAGACTTTCCTTTTTTTTTTTTGTTTTTTTGAATCGCTATCCTGAGATCTCAGCCTCTTGAGTAGCCAGGTTATAGTCATGAGCCATTTGAGAGAAATATGTAATATTTTTCCGAATTTGGCCTATTTTATTTAATAGTTCTATCCATTTTCCTGAAAATGACATGACTCCATTCGTCTTTGGGGCTAAGTATATGCTACATTACATTTTATTTATTCATATATTTATGGTCAGCTAGGCTGATTCCGTAATTTGAATATTATGTATTGTGTTACAATAAAGATGAAAATGCAAGTATCTCTATTGTATACAGACTTTTATTCCTTTGAGTATATACCTAGGAGTGGTATCACTGGATAATATGGTGTTTCAAAACAAATAGCTATCTTTACTACATCTAAACGTATATTAGGAACATCAAGACTGTAGAATTATTATAAAATTTGTTTAGAGAGCTTACTTACAGGATGTCTTGCTTTTGAAAACTCTGTCTTGGATATTGGTTCCTTCTGTGGAATGGATTTTGCAAAACTTATACTTTTCTTGTTCCTGTTTTTATCCAACTTTTCCATGTCTTAGTATTAGAGCCCCAACAATTGGAAGAACAGGTTTCCATTATACTTATTCAATACTGAGATTCTGACAGTGTGATATCTACATTTATCATACATTTATTAGGGTATGTAAGTTAAGTGGCCATGGTGATTTCTGGTCATTGTTACTACTTTTTGTCAGTACTGAGGTTTGGAATCATGGCATAGCACATGTTAGACAGGGTTTGAGCCATACTCCCAGCTCTGTATACTCTTTACAGTAGCAAAACTAGTATAATAAAGAACCTATTATATAAAAGCTCTGGTTATTTTTTCAGTAAGATACCACTTTTTTAGAGGCCTTCTTGAATTCCGTTTAGGTTCTCCACTGTGGCTGGTATGACATGTGCATGCCACTATGTCCAGCCTTTTCTGTTGGGAGGGGGCCTTGTAAACATTTTGTTGTGTGTGTATATGCTTAGACTGATGTGAAGCTGCAATCTTCCTGATCTCAGCCTCCCACAGTGCAAGATGACAAGGCACATGCCACCATACCCAGCTATTAGTTGATATGAGGTCTTGTAAACATTCTGCCCGAGCTAGACTAGAACCATGATCCACCAGATTTTCACCTGCCAACTTTCTAGGATTACAGCCATGAGCTACCACTCCCAGCTTCTGGTAAATGTTTTAAAGTAAATGTGTGGTTTCTAAAGAGAGTGACATAAATAAATTTAACAAAATAGAAACAAATATATATATATTTAATCTTTTTCTTTGTATTTTTTTTATTGCCAAATTGATGTGCAGAGGGGTTACAGTTTCATACGTTAGGCCTTGGGTACATTTCTTGTACTTTTTAGAAACAAATATATTAAACTATTTTTTCAACTTTAATTTTTTGTAGGTCTGTTTTATTATGTGTGCTATCAAGTACACAAAACTAGTTGAAAATGGAAGATATTTTTTTTACCTGAAACAGTATTCTATTTCTGTTTTAAACATCTATTCTAATAATATTTACTGTCTTTTAGGAATTTTTGTATTTTAATTTTTAGGTCGTTTTCAAGATTTATTATTCTTTAATAAAAGCAAAATTATGTAACTTCTTCACTTGAGAACAAACCATCTCATTATGCACATTTTTAATAGCTGCTGTTAAAGATGGGCTAATAGCAAATTTCCTACCATCGTAAGAAGTATGGTCACCTCAGGACAGCACTGAGTCATACTTTCAGAGCCAGTAGGAAAAGTTCACATCATTGGCAGCCACTTGGGCTCTTCATGTTCCATGACAAATGGTAAACTGGAACACAGTGTAGCTGAAATATCTCTCAAATGTCTAAATATCAGAGAAAAATAATTTTTAAAAGTCTAAAAATTGAAATCTATGTGTTGTATAAGAACAATTGCTTTGAAGTCATAGTTGTGTTTTTAAACTAATTTGTGTGTTTAAATTCAAATTATGATATTATATTAAAACCAAAACATCCTATGGAGTGAAGAACTGAAAAAAAAACATTGATATTTGTTCCTGATTTTTATTTTTGGTTTAATGGTGGGGCTGGAGATTTGCAACAACCCAGGTAGCATGAACATGAAACAAATATATATTTAGTTAGCTTTTAAGTATTTATGCTAAAAGTAAACAATGAAATTGTGATATTTTACATAATTTAAATTTTTGTGCTTTGCTTATAATCTTAATTGTGTTTAGAGATAAAGATTCTATTGGATTCTTATGCTTAAGATGAAGTTACACTTATTACCAAGAACACATGGTAAAACATGGAATATAGAAAGAATAGTTTTAATAGACATTAAAACATTATAAATCCTCTATAATAAAAACAATATGTTGAATGAATAGAATAACTAGGCCCTAGTACTAACAGAAATGTTATATGATACAAATGACACCTTAAATTACTGGAGATAAGTAGGATTTCATGATGGTAAAAGTGGTCTGTTTTGTACACAAAATTTGGGAAAAAGTAATACATGTACTTTATTGAAGTTTTAAAAATACAGTCATCCATACTTCACATCACACATAAGAATAGCCTCCAAGTAGATTAGAGTGCTCAAGTGTATTAGAGATCTAAATATAGAAAGTTAAGCCACAAATGCACTACAAAATCCAAGATTTAAGCATTGTGTTATGTATGTATTTATGCATGTATGTATGTGTATATATGTATATATACATACATATATATATATATAGGTATAGTAGATTTCCCCCCTCATTTTGCAGATGTGATCGCCTTGTCAGTCCTATCACCAGGTACATTTATTCTTGTTCAACCACCACTATACAAGTTATAAATTCTTAATACTGTTACTTTTTATTTAAAGAATTAACTCATTCCTTATTGAAAAATATGTTCATATACCTTGGCAGTTCAATTTCTAAATTTTTATATGAACTTAATTATTTACTTATCTAAGTGTAACATATTAAATATAACTCAGATTCCATGTTGACAAGACAGAAATTATTAAATTCTACTGTGCCTGAAAGTTGAGTTATAGAACAAAAGAGTTAACTGGTGATTCTTCACCATACACATATTTTGTATGGACGAAATATTTATTTATTTAATTAAACTTTTTTGCTTTATTGTCAAAGTGTGGTACAGAAAGGTTACAGATTCATATGTAAGGCAGTGAGTACATTTCTTATCCAACTTGTTACCTCCTCTCTCATTTTCCCCTCCTCCTAAGAAATATTTATTATAGGAAATTTAAAGAAACCCCATGGAGGAGGTAACAAACAGTACAAGAAATGTACCCAAGGCCTAACATGTGAAACTGTAACCTCTCTGTACATCACTTTGACAATAAATAAGAAAAAAATAAAGAAAGAAACCCTACAACAGCTTTACAATCTATTGAATTAAAAAATAAAATATAAAAATTTTTAGTATGTAAATATGTATTACATATTTTCTGTGATCTTGATACTATCATAAAAGTACACAAATGTCTATGGTCCTGTAGTTGATCTTAGTAGGTGTCTAGTTGATTATTAAATACCATCGAAATAAAGATGATTATGTTGTTTCCAGTATGTTTCCATTTTTATTAGCATCAATTAATTGTACAAGGTATTTCATTTTTAACAAATTGTTCCACTTTTATACATTTATATGTATATAAAGTGTTTCACCATATTTTTCTGCCATTATTTTATTGAATATATCTTCTATTTCTATAGCTTGTACCTCTTCTTCTATATTGATGATCTATTACTAGTGTCCCAGAGGTCTCATATATTTTTGCTTTCTTATTTTATTTTTTTATTTTTTTCTCAGTGATCTACTTTATCTATTGTGCAAGTCCAGTTCTGTCCTTTCCCCTTGATTCAGGCCATTGATGGGGCTTTCAAGTGAGGGATTTTTATTTGTTGTAGTTTTGTCTTTCCTGGGGCTTGACCTCAGGGCCTGGGTACTGTCCCTAAGTATTTTTGCTCCATGCTAGTGTTCCAACACTTTGAGCCACAACTCCACTTCCCGTTTTCTGGAGGTTAATTGGAAATAGAGTCTCATCGACTTTCCTTCTTGGACTGGCTTGGAACTGTGACCCTCCCATCTCAGCCTCCTGAATAGCTGGGATTACAGGCATGAACACCTGACTCAAGTGAGTTTTTCTGTCTGAGTTATTGAGCTTTTCCTTGATAAAATTGTAATCTTTTTCAGACTTTTCCACGAAGTCCTCTTTCATATCCCTCATTGTCTTTCCTTATTACAGTCAACTGTTTAATGGGATTCTCTTTTTAATCATTCAGTGATTTGTATTTTTTTATTCTGTTGATATTCTTAAAATGGTTCTTTTGAATTCTTTGGAATTTCATTCACTTTTCTATCATTAGAATTTGCTTTTGTGAATTGTCTTTTTACTTTTGTAGGAATCATGTAACTTTGTTGTTTTTTATTGTTTTTTTATATTTGTTGTGTTAATGCATTGAGATTTGCAAGCTTTAAATCTCATATGGGAATTTGCCATCACAGTGACGCCTTCTGCATGGCAGCTTAACATTGAATTTAATTTATAGTAAATAGTATCTATATATCATTGGGGTTTTTCATCCTTTATTTATTAAGATTTCTTTTATGTCCTTCAGGGAAACTTGGCCACTTTAAAAAATTATTGTTCCTTATTGGGGTTTTATCTGGATAGCTTACTGTTTTTATTCCTATTAGGAATGGGAGTTTTCATCCCATTTTCTGGTTAACTTTTCTTTGTATAGGCAAGTTATGATATGTGTGTGTGTGTGTGTGTGTGTGTGTGTGTTTGTTTGTATGTATGTATGTGGTATGTGTTTGGCCACCTGAGGAAAATTTCATTTTCATCTAATAGTTTTAGGTTAATTTTCTTGAATTTTCCAAATAGTTTAATACTGTCCATTGGTGATATTTTTTCTAATATCCCTAGCCCTTTCTTCTCTGTCTCTCAGCATTTTCTAAACTATTCTTCGTTGTAAATATTCTTTTTTTGTGCCAGTCTTGGGTTTTGAACTTAGCCCTAAGCACTGAGCTTTTGTGCTCAAAGCTAGCGGTCCACCACTTAAGCCACAGCTCTAATTCCAACTTAGTTTTTGGTGGTTAATTAGAGAAAGAATCTCATGGACTTTCCTGCCTGCGTTGGCTTTAAACTGTAATCCTCAGATCTCAGCTTCCTGAGTAGCTAAAATTACTGGCATGAGCCACCAGTACCCAGCTCAATGTAAATATTTTTAACCTTTAGGTGAGAATACTACTTGAATTTTACTATTAATCATGATGAGCCTGAATTGTTCTAAATATATTTATATGTTTGATACGTTTTTAAAACAATATATTAATGCTTATATTTTATCAAGCTTGATGATTAAGAAATAAGTATCTCATATTTATACAAATCTGAATACCTGGTTTGGAAAAGTTAGCTTAAGGAAGTGATCATTTATAGTTTCTGAGGCTCAAGGATTTTCTTCATATTTTTCTTTTTTGTGTGCTTTTACTGGGCCTTGAACACATGTCCTTATGCTATTGCTTTGTGCTTGCATTCAAGGCTGATGTTCTATGACTTGAGCCACAGCCCTACTTCCGGCTTTTTACTGGTTAATTGAGGATGAGTATTTCCCACATTTTTCTGTCTGGACTGGCTTTGAACTCTGATCCTCAGAGCTCAGCCTCCTGAATATTATAAGTATGCACCATCATCATGGGCTTTTTCATGTTTTCTACAAAGAAAAAATATACAGAGGTTGATTTTTTTACATTTGATATATAAATGTATAACATATAAATATATATACATAAATATATAAATTTATATGTTTATAAGTTAACTTACTTTATGATGTTTATTACAATGTAATTCTAGCTATACAAAGTACAATTCTATGTTGAAATGGTATCAGTTTATTTATAAACACTATTATGATTGACATTTTTGTTACCAAATCATTGGGAAATTGAAAGCAGTTCCTCTATTCTTTAAGAAGTTCCTGGGTCCCTGCCTGGTTTTGGGATGAGGGTTATACTGGCTTCATAGAATGAGTCTGGTACTGAACGTTCTCTTTCAATTTCATTGAAGAGTTTGAGAAATATTGGTGTGAGTTCTGTTTTGAAGGCCTTGTAGAATTCTGCAGTGAATCCGTCTGGACCTGGGCTTTTCTTGGAAGGGAGATCATTTATTGCCGTTTCTATTTCAATACTGGATATGGGTCTGTTTAGAAGGTTTAAATCTTCATGGTTAAGTTTGGGGATATGAACTTTTTTCTTTCAAATTTTTATTATCAAACTGATGTACAGAGAGGTTACAGTTTCATACATTAGGCATTGGATACATTTCTTGTACTGTTTGTTACCTTGTCCCTCATACCCCCCTCCCTCCTCCCACTTTCCCTTTCCCCCCCTGAGGTGTTCAGTTCACTTACACCAAACAGTTTTGCAAGTATTGCTTTTGTAGTTGTTTGTCTTTTTTTACCCTGTGTCTCTCAATTTTGGTATTCCCTTTCAATTTCCTACTTCTAATACCAGTATACACGGTTACCAATATACTCAGATAAGATTACAGAGATAGTGTAGGTACAACCACTGGAAGGTGATACAAGAACATCATCAATAATAGAAGCTACAGATACAGATGGGACGTTGAAAGTAGTTCCAACTGTGATATAACAGTCGTTTCCATAACATGGAGTTCATTTCACTTAAGGGTAGAGTTATTGGGCTCTTGTGATGCTCTGCTATGACTTGCCTAAACCTGTACTAATTATTCCCAATAAGGGAGACCATAGAGTCCATGTTTCTTTGGGTCTGGCTCACTTCACTTAGTATAATTTTTTCCAAGTCCTTCCATTTCCTTACAAATGGGGCAATGTCATTCTTTCTGATAGAGGAATAAAATTCCATTGTGTATATGTACCACATTTTCCTGATCCATTCGTCTACTGAGGGGCATCTGGGTTGGTTCCAGATTCTCGCTATGACAAATTGTGCTGCGATGAACATTGTTGTGCTGGTGGCATTACTGTGATTTTGTTTGTGGTCTTTTGGATAGATACCCAAAAGTGGGGCTGCTGGGTCATAGGGGAGTTCTATATTTAGCCTTCTGAGGAATCTCCATACTGCTTGCCAGAGTGGCTGAACCAGTTTACATTCCCACCAACAATGAAGTAGGGTTCCGTTTTGGCCACATCCCCTCCAACAATTGTTATTGTTAGTTTTCTTGATATAGGACATTTTTACAGGGGTGAAATGGAATCTCAATGTTGTTTTGATTTGCATTTCTTTTATGGCCAGTGATGTAGAGCACTTTTTCATATGTCTCTTCATCATCAGAGAAGTCTCTTTGTAAGTCTTTAGCCCACTTGATGAGGGGGCTATTGGTTCTTTGCGGTTTTGTTTTGGAAGAAGGTAATTTTTTTAGTTCTGCATATATTTTAGAGATGAGGCCTTTGTCTGTTGAATGGCCAGTAAAGATCTTCTCCCAGTCTGTGGGCTTTCTGTTTATCTTGCGAGCTATGTCCTTTGCCCTGCAGAAGCTCTGCAGTTTGATGCAGTCCCATTTGTCCAACCTTTCTTTGATTTGTAGCCTTTCTGGGTCATTGTTAAGGAAGTTCCATTCTGCACCAAGGAGCGCAAGTATTTCTCCTACTCCTTCCTTTAGTGTTTTCGGGTGTCTGTTTTGATTTCGAGGTCTTTAATCCATTTGGAATTGATTTTGGTGCAGGGTGATATATAAGGATCTAGTTTTAGTTTGTTGCATGTGTTGAGCCAGTTTTGCCAGCACCATTTGTTAAAGAGGCTATCTTTCTTCCAAACTATTGTTTTAGCTCCTTTATCAAAGATTAAGTAGGCGTAGTTCTGTGGGTTCATTTCTGGGTCTTTAGTTCTGTTCCATTGGTCTTCAGGTCTGTTCCGGTGCCAATACCAAGCTGTTTTTATTACCATAGCTTTATAATACAGCTTGAAGTTGGGTATTGTAATTCCTCCAGCACTGTTCTTTCTGCTTAGGATTGTTTTTGCTATCCTAGGTCTTTTATTGTTCCATATGAATTTCTGGATTGCTTCCTCTATTTCATTAAAAAATGGTGTTGGGATATTAATGGGTATTGCATTGAATTTGTAAATAGCCTTTGGCAATATTGCCATTTTGATTATATTAATCCTCCCAATCCAGGAGCATGGGAGGTTTTTCCATTTCCTTAGTTCTGACGTAATTTCATTTTTCAAGCTTTTAAAATTCTCCTCAAAGAGGTCTTTCACTTCTTTGGTGAAGGTTATTCTTAGGTATTTAATGAAAACATCTTTGCCTATCTGAGAACACTGTAAATATTTTAGTGTACTGCAAGTTACTTCTTTACTTGTATTTCATTGGACATTAATAACTATCTTAAGCAATGCTTGAAATTACTTAATTTTTTTCCATAGAATATAAAAAGCATACTTGATAGAACCAGCATTGGTGTATATATGTATGATCTTACTACCACTCACAAAGTTCCTCAATTCCTTGACTACCATTTGATCATCCTCAGAAATCCCTAGCTATAAGTACCGTTTTACATATTCTCACCTTCTTAAGATTTCCAAGTACTGCTTGAGATAGTCTTGTAATCTTGCTGATTAATTATACTTAAAGTTCTTTTTATGTGATCTCAGAAGAATGCCAGTTCATTCTTTCATTTGGGCCCATTCCATTACTTTTCCAATTTCATCCTTTCATTTTTCACAATTTCTTCTTACTGCTTCCCTATTGCTTATTTCAGCCCCTTCCAACACAAAAATAGCTTTTCATTTTTTTTTTTGCTAAGAACCTTATTTTTTTGCCAGTCCTGGGGCTTGAACACAGGTCCAGGGAGTAATTTTTTGTACCCTTCTGAAATTTCTTAAACTAAGTCTCTAAGAATAAAGAACTGGTAAGTGTAGGACCACTGGACCACTCCCACCTGGATTAGAGTCTTCCATTATGATTCTTCCATTAAGGTTCCAGAATCTTGTTTGGTATATAGACAATAAAAGGGATAAAAGTCAGTATCTTCTCTACAATTTGTAGACATTGTGAATTTAAAATACAATTTGCTATGGATTTCGAAATATGTATGGGATATATTGCCAAATCACAGTTCACCTTCACTCTACAAACATAAAGGGGGAAATTTTTATCTTAATAATCTAGCACAGGATCTATTGTTTTATAGAACAAAAAAAATGCTTTTTCCCTTCTTAAGTTAATATCTACAGGGTCTGAGAACCACAAACTGAAGTTTCATTGATTTGTTCTTATAACTGTTCATGAATTTGTGACCATTAGATTTCAGAGAGTAGCAACTCTAGTCCCATTTGATAGACTTTTTCAGAGGCTTTAGTTTTGGAATATAGATTTGAACTGTGTTATTTGTAAAATAAACTTCAGCCTTGTAAGACATTTGGAAAAAATATAAAATTATTGTTAATATACTCTTTAGAGCTACTACAAATTTGAGGGGAAAAAAGAAAATACATCTTATAGAAGTAATGTACCTCATTTGGGTATTAGTTAACTGCCTAAACGTGGCTTAGTTAACCTTGAATGTACTATTTATATTGGAAAATAGTTTCTTCCTTTTTTCTAATTGTGTTCTCATAGGATTATGAACAACTGCTGCCCCACAAATTAGTCCCCTCTTATTAAGCAGAAACAATTTTGATTGCTATTTTAACCTTTTTAAGAAGATTTTGAATTATTATAAGTGATGAAGTTAGATATGTGTGTATACATATATATTTTTCCCTAGGAGGATATTACTCAGTTTTGAATAGAAATGGAAGGTTCCATTTTGAATTCTTTTCATTTAATGGATTATAGCACTAGGAAGTCAGGATTAGAGTGCCTTGTTCAGAACCAGAAGTGTATAAAACTTTTAACAGGAACTTAAAGTCACCTTTCTCATCATTGAATGAATCACACTCTTCTTAAAAGACTTTTCATTTTCTATAGTATAACTCAAGAGAACATGTTTCCTGGGTGACTGATGACAATAAAAAGTAATTACAGGTTTTCTTGCATTGTTACATATTTTGATATATTTCTTTATTTTTTATCTTGAAATGGAAAGTTCTTATTCATTGTAAATTCCTTAGAAAAAAATTGTATTTCTGGAAAAATACCTTGAATTCAATAGCTCACTATTTAAAGTACCACAAAGGCTGATGATTTAGCTCAGTGGTAAAGGGTTTGATAGAATCCTGGGTTCAATCCTAGCACCTCAAAAATAAAAATTATAAAACCTATCATGAAATTTTGCCTTTGGAGAAAGAGCAGATCAATTCAACTATAAAATTAGGAAGACAAAATTAATCTTTCTCATGCACACTAATTTAGTACTTTTTGCTAGTATTTTTGGTAGCTTTTACAAAGTTTTACTTTTCTGCCTGTATTTATAACAATGGAAAGCAGTACAGAAAATATCTCTTAGTTTATAGATATTCATTGTCATTCTTGATTAATTTTCCATTGCTTTCACAACTCCATTTATAGCTAACTTGAGTATAAGCCTCTGTAGCAGGCAGTTATATTTCTATGTATGCAAATCTTTCATCCCTCTGTGTCTTTTGATTGAACTTCACCAATGGAGAAATTTGGGATTCAATTGAAATGAAAGCTTGCTATAAGATTGTTTGCACAGCTGTTTTGAGGCAGTGACTAAAGTCTCATAGGTGGAGGAGTGAATGCACCCTTGTTGGGCCAAGCTTAGTAGTTTGAGTAGTACTTTACAAAATATAAAATCATTACATGTATTATGTCTTTGCCCTTTCCCTAACCTCCTCAACATTTCTTTCCCCTTTCTTGCTTAGTTTCCTTTCCTGGAAAAGTGGATTGCTTACATTACTTAGTTACCTTAGAAACTACATTTGTGTCAATAGTTTTTTTTCTCCATTTCCTTATTGTCAAAGTGATATACAGAGGGGTTACAGTTTCATACGTAAGAAGTTGGATAAGCAATGGACTCACTGCCTTACATATGGAATCGTGTCAAATAGTTTTTAAATTCTGAGACCTGAGCAAACTTATGTATGCCCAACGAGGCTTTGAGCAGTAATTCAATCAGGAGAATTATAAGAACATTTAGCTCCATTAACTGTTTGGTTGCCAATATGAATGTAGTAGTAAATTAGGACTTGGACTTTGCAAATGACATCTAAAAGTTAATTTTAAATTTTTGGCAAGCAACTGCAACCTGCTATGAAACAAATGTTATAGCAGTTAATTTGTGACTAAAGAAGCAATCCTGCCTCTTTGGAAATCAGTGCTTATACAATTAAAAAAAGAAATGCAACTGTTGACTTGTTTCTTCAACACAGTATTAGGTAAGGCATCTCTGTAGAACTTTTTTCTTCATTCCTTTCTTATTTTTCAGGCATTTATTATTCCAACCCACTTGAAATGATTTTGCACCCAGAGAGAACCAAGGGAATAATTATTCTCTCACATCTTTAGCTTTGATTCTTTAGCAGACCTTAATTGTAATAGAATGCTGTCATAATGGAGAATTTTACTGAGCAGAAAAGAACTATAAGAAATATTAGAAGACCTATTTTTGGAGCCTTTTGAGAAAGGCTTGATGATAAATAACATGAATTTGTTTTGTTTGTGCTTTCTTTCCTTTGTTTTTGAAGAACTTCCACTGTACTCTTATAATTGATACTAACAGTATTGTGTTGGGTGAGACTAATTATTGCTCATTTAGGCTGGTGAAATTCTCCTCAGTCTTTACTTTTTGTAAAATTGGGAAGTTTTGTAAATATTCTTAAAACATACAATTAAGGATTTATTTGAATAAGCATAATTACAATTAGCATGGAGTAGTTTTTTTCTCTTTCAACAATTTGTTTAGCTTACAACATGAGAAATTTGTTTCTTTATTGTCTATAAATTCATCAAAAATACTTGTTGATTCTTGGATGTCATTACACACTTCTTAATTGGGCATGGTGACTTGAATAACAAAATGGCTACATATTTAAATATATAACCCTAAACATATCTATGTGTGTATATACATATGTGTTTATAAAAATCATTATTTTCCTATTCGATAATGACCTTATCACTTTTTTTTGCAAAAAAGACAGTTCTTTTTTGCATTAGTCAATCTTTGATTTGCTAATGTCCCTTGCTATTTTAGAATATGCTATAAATACAAAATCTTAAACCCTCCCTAGACCAACCAAATCAGAATCTAAAGTATATTTTTATCCCTACATGTTTTGTATATACATAAAAATAAAGAAACAATGGGCAGGGGTGACAGTGTTCAAGATGCATTTTACTCTTAAACTGACATGTTACATTAAAGCCCCTTTGAACAAATACTTGAAGATTAAAAAACAAAAATACGGTAACATACATGAGAGTACTTTGAACAGGTTAAAAATGTGAGAGGGAAGAGGGAAGGAGGAAGCGAGGAAGGGAGGGAGGGAGGGAGAGAGGGGGGGGAAAGAGAGAGGGAGAGAACTAGACACTGGTGGCTCACACCTATAATCCTAGCTACTCAGGAGACTGAAATCTTAAGATCACAGTTCAAAGCCAGCTCAAGCCAAGGAACCTGAGAGATACTTAGGTGTAGTCAGCCATCAAAAAGCCAGGAGTGAAGCTGTGGCCTAAGTGGTAGAGAGCTAGCCTTGAAAACAAAAGCTCAGGGACAGGGCCCAGGCACACTATTTTAATTATTTTAAAGTTACCTTATAGACTTTGGGGAGAAAAATAAGGTTTTTTAAATTGTCTATTCCTATTTTAAGGAGGATTTATATATTAGTTTAATAGGAATTATTTTGCCATTAGTTGTATGATATTATATATTGATTCTGATATAAGAAGCAAATGAATATAAAATTGAATATCTCCATTTTTAGGAACCATATCAGAACTAGCTGCATGGTAAATTTAAGGTTTTTTTAATTAAGATAATAAACTCTTACATCTGATTGAAGGCTCACACTCATAGCTTTGTTTTAATTTTAGTGTTCAGTATAACTGATGGTCTAATGATTAAATGCAAAATAAATGTTTACTAAAAATTAAATTGGGCTTAATAATTTAGAGCCAGTTCTCAGTCATAAAAATGATAAAATATTAAAAAGTTTACTCCTTGTGAAATTATTATATACTCAATAATGCTGATATTTCTTTTTTAATTTGTTATTGTAAAGGTGATGTACAGAGGGATTATAGTTACAAAAGTCAGATAATGTCATCCCTCCCCTTGCTTTCTCCCAGTTTTTCCCTCATGTCTCCACCCACAAGTGGTATAGTTCATTTTCAACATAGTGTCTACTATCACTGCTGCATTTGTTTACCCTTTGTCTCACCATTTCTGTCTCCTCCCTTAATCTCCCAAAGACAGTAAATTAACAAACAAGACAAAAGGAAAAGAAAACAAGTTTGGTCTACCTTATGTATGTAACTTTAACCTCTCTGTACATCAACTTGAGTATAAAATTAAATTTCAAAAACAGCAACAAAGAAAAATAAACCTCTTGTTTCCATTCCCTGGAGTTCATTTCAATAAATATTTTATAGGATCAGATGCACAAATAAGACCACACTAAAGCTACCAGCACAACCATGTTCATTGCAGCATTACCATATCCAAGACATGGAATCAACTCAGATGTTCCTTGGTGGACTTATGGATTAATAAAATGTGATATATACACACGCACACACACACACTCATACCATAATAGAATTCTACTCATTCACCAGAAAGAAAAATATAGTACTATTTGTAAAGAAATAGAAAGACGTGGGAAAACTTATGTTAAGCAAAGTAAGCCAGACTCAAAGACACATAAATTGCATAGTTTCCTTCATTTGCAGTAACTAGAATGTGCCTATAAATCTACAAGTAAAAACACTGGATAGTAAAAGGGAAAAATACACTAGGACATGATAAATTATACAGATCTGTAGGCATTCATACAGAGTGAGACCAAAGGTGGCTGTTCTTTTTTTTTTTTTTTAAGGTGGCTGTTCTTATGAGAGGATCACAACAGTTGATATTCTTTTGTAGTATGATAATACTTTTGCGTAACAGTGGAGAAGGCTTCAAATAGTGTGAACAGTGTAGTAGCTAAGATTTGTCCATAAAGGAAGGATCATAGTAGAGGAATTAAGATCAGGCTTAATAGTGGATGGGCCATTTGTTTCTGCAGTTAATTGTACTCTAGAGTTTTCTTTCATCGAAGTTACTGGAACCTGGACTAGTGAGTTCTGTATGTTCAAGCTAAAAATGTTTGAATGTAACATCAAAAGGCAATTTTTGCCGCTGTGTTACTGAAACTGGGTTAATAGACCATGAGTATAGGTCTAACAAATGTACAAAATAGGTTATGCTTATAGATCTTTCTCTTACCTTACTAGGAAAGTATTAAAGAGCATTGCAACAGCCAGCCCAGAGAAATTAAATGGTCAAAGAAAAGACGTTTGGCAAAGCTGTATGCTTCAACAGGCAAAGTTGAAAAATATAGCCAAGAGAAGGTGCTATGCTGGAAGTTGCTACAAGTCACCATTCTATATGTTGAAGGCAAAGAGTTTTTCATAATACAGGTCTAAACAACCTTTAATCATATGCTGGCCTAAACTCCTTCCACTGTCTCATATTCTCCATCTTGTCTCCAACTCATGGGTCTTCATTATTTCCAGTACCTAATACTTTCCTCTTTGTCTTGTTGACTCCCACTCATCTCTAGGCCTCAATTATTTCTACACTTTTCCTGGAAAGCCTACCTTTAATCTTTCTCATTTGGTCAAATTCCCTTATTATAGGCACTCTTGTTCTGCTTGCTTGCTCATAATTGTCACTCTATCACTTCAGTTCCGCATTTTCATCATTAACTTAAGATGAGGTCTCACAGACTTTTCTCCTTGGGCTTCTTTGGACTGGGATCCTTTAGGTTTCAGCCACTTGAGTACCTAGGATTTCAGGTGTCAGTCACTGAATAGCAGCTGAAAATTAATTTTGAAAACGACTTTTTGGTACAGTCCAGATGACCAGTCTAAAGGCTTGTAAACAATCTTTTCAAATTCTCCTTCAGTACTAATTCAGTATCATGTTAGGGTCAGAGATTTAGAGTCAAATAAACTTGGCATTAGTCCTTGCCTCACCATTTATAAGCTGTGGAATCCTCTATATGTTCCCTAAATTTCAGTTTTCCTATCTTCAAAATCAAGATACATAATTCATAATAGTATTTTAATTATTAAATGGGAAAATATGTGTGAAGTGCATATTTTTAGTGATTGGCCCAAAATGAACACACATAATAAATGGACATTATTACTGTTGCACAGTAATATCAATTCTGCTATATGGAAACAAGAGAAAATTATTTAAAGTTTTGTCTTTTCTAAAATAAATCAGGACAGAGTAAGTGAGAACAAACCTACAAGAAAATTGTCTGACCCTTTTCTGTTTTGTTTGGTTCTATTTGGAATCCTTGTGAAATTAAATTGTGTATTGTTTGTCATAGAAAAACTGCTTATTTGTAAGAGGACAACTGTAAAATATGGCATTGGAGAGCATAAAGAAAAGTTTCTCAGGTCAGCGTGTATTTTACTGGTTTCAGTGTTAACTAAAAAACTATTTGAAGATTTTTCCTTTAACCCATTTTACTGCAGCTTCAGACCAAGTAACAATTGAGTACTCTCCACCAAATTTCATTAGAATATACTAATTGGGCTTTGTTCTTAGTAAATTCAAATATTTTTTTCTTTCATCTGAGGTTGAAAAGTATTTTTATTAGCCCATATCCTACATTATTATCTCTTCATATTAAAATTTTTATTTTTATATCTCCAGTTACTCTTTTCTTTTTGCAAAAGTATAATCCACTTTATTAAAGGGATAGTCATGTTTTTCAGTCTTTAAATGGTCTGATGTTATCAAAAAAGATAATATTTCAACTCCTCTGGGACTAGGATTTAGCCATTGTTTTCTAGTCAGTTACTGTGTGCATTTAGAGGATTACCTAATTTCATCAAGTCTTAGTTTCTTTACATCTAAAATTTGTATAATAATAGCCCCCTTGACCTTATTTGACACCTCCCTATGTACTCTGTTCTAAACAACACTATATAATCTGAAAGTATATTCTATGCACATAGTCTTTACTACCCTGGTCCCATATATATCTAGCTTTTATTCACATCATTCTGATATTACTATGGCTAAACTCATTGACAATCTCTTCAGTGTTCAAAGTCTTAGTCATTATTTCATTGAAGTATTGGGCTGCATTTAAAATTTGTCTGTCCACTGTTCAAAAAGAAACGTACTCATTACCTGACTTATGTAACTGTAACCCCTCTGTACATCATATTTACAATAAAAAACTTGTCTATCATAACGATCTTAACACTCTGTTCCTTTGTCCTCCATATTTGTTGTTATATTTAGATGACCTTTTTTGTGGCCATCCTTCAAGTTTTGTGGTCCATTATCTCTTTGACTACATATATTTCCTAGACAATTTCATCTATTTTTCATCCATGACTACTTTCCTTAATACATCAAATTATAATGATCATTTTTTGTACATATCTTGGAATCTAGCACTTTTCTTAAGGACTGTGCTATATTCGCTATTATACATTCATCATTCTGAGCAGTATCTGACATATGGTCTTCCCATCTTTCCATTGTTACTAACCTCAGATTTTTTTCCTTTCCAATAAAACTCCTATTTTGGCTCAAGCAGTAGACCACCAGCTGTGAGGGAAAAAAAAGCTGAGCAAGAGCACAAAGACCTGAGTTCAAGCATCAGCACTGACACAAAAAAATTAAAAGAACCAAAGTACTAAGACTTCTGTTTTATTCTGAGGCACTATAATTAGTATTGAGTGTGAAGTATTTAGTACACACTTCTAATGGTACTAGCCTACATTTGTTTATTCAGTAGACCTCAAGTCATTAGAGAGTCCATCATCTTTTTATAGGCATAATATAGATGCCTCTATACCCATATTCTTCTTTCCTTTCTTTCCAATAATAATAAATGGTTCTTATCTATGCATAAATTTTTCTGAGTCTTGCCTAACATTTTAAAGAAAGAAAAACAAACTCTCAATGTTGTATATTTCCAATGTAGTCTTACTGCTTTCTTTTGTATAACAAGACTACTTTGAAAACTTTTCAACTCATGTAATGCTGGCTTATTGCCATCATTGGCAAAACAATTCTCTTGACTATCACTGGTGACCTTCATGTCTATAGACAATGATATAATTTCAGCCCTCAACAATAGGCACATAATGATAGAGAGTAGAACAAAAAATAATAGTGTTAAGAAACCACAAAGTAACTCAAGTTATTTTAAGGAAGTTTGGGAATACATTAAGAAAATGTGTGGCCTAATACTAGATTTTGTCAGGAACTGGGCTTCTTTAAGACTGACTTAAGAGAGAAAATTCTTGATGATTGTACAGTAACTGTCTTACATGACTGCTCATTTGGCACATTTGTCCTAACCTGATTTCCATTCATGCTACTTGCTTATCATTTCTACCCCCTCATAGTTTTAGCTAGGGTATTGCTCTTATAATCTTGTGTATCCCTTCATGATATAATCAATACCACTTAGTTTCAATTACTTGGTATTCCTTACCCCCAAGTCCTGGAAAGTTGATCTCATTAGTCTTATATCATTGGTGCCAGGCCATTTCTTATTAGTCAAAGTTTACTCAGTCTATAACTTGCCCAATCATTTGTGAACTTCCATGAGTAATTTTGAAAATGATAGTTTCGAGAATATAAAATTTAATGTGAATATCTACTTCTGGAGTTCGGTAAAATTCAAATGATAATGGATCAAAGAGTACATTTTAGGCAAACAAAAGTTAGGGGCTTAGGTCTGATGACAGATGGCGAACACAAGTTGGAAACAACTGAAGAAATGCTTTGTTTGAAGGTTTTTTTGTGTTTTTTTTTTTTAAAGATATCAGAGGTTTGAAGGTAGTAGAAGTTACTGGATAGGAATTGATTAAAACAAAGAGAAGTTGTAATTGTTTAATTATTGAATTAAAGTTAAGTTCAAGAATACAGTACAGGAATGTAGATTAGTTAGTCTTATATCAGAAATGGGGTTAAAGAAGAAATGTGATGCAGTTAACTCTGGAAGCAGAGAAAACTGCCTGCTAGCATACTTTATGATCCACCGTTCTGATCATTTATTTTGCAGAAAGAACTGCTGAAAAGCAAGGTAAGGATTTTCAGTAATTGCTGAGAAAAATTCAAATAAAATCCTAACAACTAGGAATATAATGGCAATTTCCTGGCTGTAGCCCACACATAGAATAAGAAAAAATAGATGATTGGACTGATGGAAAGTCAAAATGGACTAACTGGTTACATGGTAGGAATGAACACTTCCTGCCCACCAGTTTGTTCAGATAAACTGGATATTTTTTCCATTCTAATCTTCCATACTTTTTTATTTTGTAGGTCTTGATGACTGTTTGCAGCAGTATATTAAGAATTTTGAGCGAGAGAAGATCAGTGGAGACCAGCTACTTCGCATTACACATCAGGAGCTAGAAGATCTTGGCGTCAGCCGCATTGGCCATCAGGAACTGATCTTGGAAGCAGTTGACCTTCTGTGTGCACTGGTAAGGACATGAAACTAATACAAAGAGTTGTCTTTTCTTGCTCTGTTTTGTTTTGTTTTCTTTAATTTGTTACAACTTTTTTCTCTTCTATTTATAATTTAAATGTAAATAAGGAAAAAAATCTAATTACAAGCCAATCAAATGTAGTATTTTCCTTGCTCATTAAGATTGTTATACTAGTGCTAAATGACAAAGAAACTTACAAACCGTTGATTTTTATTTATCCACTAGTGAAGTTAGAGCTCAGCAGGGAAGTTTTTACAGCAACATTTAGATTCAGAATTGTATACAGTCAGCTATAAGGTCCAATTCTTCTACAATTTTTGACTAAGTCAAGAATACTAAGTGTAGCCAGGCACCGGAGAATCATGCCTGTAATTCTAGCTACTCAAGACGCTTTGATTTACCAGCTCAGGCAGAAGTCCATGAGACTCATCTCCAATTAACGACTAAAAAGCTAGAAGTGGAAGTATGGCTCAATAAGTAGAATGCTAGCCTTGAGCACAAAAGCTCAGAGTGTAGCTCTGAGTTCAAGCCCCAGGACTGACACACAAAAAGGGGGCTGGAGGTATAATTCAAGTGGTAGATTACCTGCCTAGCAAGTGTGAGGTTCTGAGTTTAAACCCCAGTAGTGCTCAACATCAACAAAAAAAAATGCTAAGTACAAGTAATCTTATTTTAGAAAACTTCTTAAAATAATGAAATTATTTGAATGTCTTATACATCCAGAAAATTTAAATATTGTACATTTTATTATATATAGTTACATTCTATTGTTACATGGCAATATATAATAAAAATCAATGCTAAAATGAGCCTCTCCAAGATTGTAATAGTATACTACTCATTCTGAACAGAATAAGATACTTTTACCAGGAGAGATAAAGTGATACTAATCTAACTTTAAGTTAATCTGATCATTTGTAAACATGAGCTAGAGCTACACAGAGAAAAAATGAGCTATTTAATGACATAACTGAGTTTGAATCTTTTCTACATCAATTAGTGACATTTGGGCAAATAATTTCATTGTTGTAGCTATTTTATTAAAGTGAAGATAACTGTCTCTTGGTGGTGAAATGAAAAGTAAATGAGAATGTCTTTGTTTGGGGCTTAATTCAGTCCTGTTGGACATTGTATACGTTTGAGAAACAGTATTATTGAGATGATAATGACCAGTGTGAGATGAGTAGATAATAAAATACATTTTAATTCAAAAATCAATTAGTACACTAAGTCCTTTCTTGTCAGATATAAATAACACCTAATTCTTGCCCTCTTGAAAAACTTAGTTGAAGAGGATGACAAGCAAATAAATACTGCAATTATTTGAATAGAAATATGAGCAAAATGTGAGAATACAGAAAAGAAGATAACGGAATAAGATAGATTTTTACATATTGCCAAATAGATAATATTTAAGCAGCCTAATGGAGAATGTGCCTGCATTTAATATGTGGAGTAAAATGGGCAAAGGCATTTCAGATTAAAAAAATATGTGAGCACACTGAATAAGTAACATTCATAGTGAGTTTTTAAAATGATAAGCCATTTGCTATAACAAAAATCAATGGGAAATAGTGGAAGAAATTATACTTTAACAGATAATATCTTCCCAGACTATAAAACACCTTTTTATTCCTAATATGAGCATTAAAGAAAGGACCCTCCAGGAATGATTAAATACTTGCTTTGAAATGGTTAAGTGGTGGTAGTACAAAAGATAATATGTGGATATAAACTGAAGCCAGGGAGACCCAACACAAAATATCTGAAACAATTTATATAATGAGTAGGGTACTAAACTAAGCATATGTAACAGGACTAGAGAAGATCTGATGAATATAAGGTGACATAAAGGAAAGAGAAAGCACGTTATTTCTACCTAGAGATAGACTAGATGATTTGACAATGATGAAGATAGGCAGTAGCAATAGGAACAGATTGGTAGGAACATAAAGTGAGTTTGGAATATGTTGAATTTGAAGTATCTTTGGTCATAAACAAAGATGCTATCAGACAGTCAAACCAAGAAGTATCTGAAGCCCCATATTTAGGAATCACAAATATATAAGAATTAAATTCATAGAAAGAAAAGAGATCATCAAGGAAGACCTATAGAATATGGAAACAAAAGGGTGCAATTTGACACTTGGGTTAGGGAAGAAAAGGAGCTGCTCATAGAAAGACAACTATGAAAGTATTAGCACAAAAACAAAAGAGAATGTTATTTTTTCTCAGGGCCATTAACAATGTTATTAAATTTCACTAAAGGATGGTAAAAAGACCTACCTGAAAACAATTTCTAAAGAATAGCACTCTCTGCTAGGTGCTGGTGGCTCATGCCAGTAATCCTAGATACTCAGGAGGCTGAGATCTGAGGATCACAGTTCAAAGCCAGCCTGTGCAGGAAAGTCTATGAGACTTATCTCCAATTAACCACCAGAAAACTGGAGGTGTCACTGTGGCTCAAGTCGTAGAGCACTATCTTTGAGCTGAAGAGCTCAGGGACAAACACCCAGGCCCAGAGTTCAAGCCCCACAACCAACAAAACAATGAAACAAACAAACAAAAAAAGAATAGCACTCTCACTTTTATTTTAATCTTCCCTTCACTGTCATTTTCTCATAGAGATGTTCTTGATTTGCTTCCTTGTTCTTGCCTGTTCTAAAATAAGCCCCACCTACTGCTATTCTCCCCCTTAACCTTCACCTCATTGTGATTATACATTTATGAGTGTTTATAAGCTCAAAGACATTTTCTTCCACTAAATTATTATGTATGTAAGAAAAATGATTATGCTATTGGCCACCTGATATATAGCACAAAATTGCTAACAGTTGATTCTCCACCAGTGCTTTTTTAAATAACAGTGCTCAGTCTTCTCATAATTTTTTCATCTGATAGTTTGAGGATAATTTTTATTTCCCTATTCCTGGAATAAATGAATTCAGCTAGAATGATACTTGCACTGTATCTTAATTAGATTGCTGAAAGCATGCCTGAAATAAAGATAGTATTCAACATAAGATCCATAGATCCACAGTATGGTTTAATAAACCAGTCTTCAAATTCAAATCAGAATGGCCCTGGTTATGCATTGAAAGTGATGGGAGATGGGTACATGATCTAGAATTCCCTGTTTACCTCATCTTAAAAGTAACTTGTTGTTGGGGGCTGGTGGCTCACATCTGTAATCCTACCTACCCAGGAGGCTGAAATCTGAGGATCATGGTTCAAAGCCAGCCAGGGCAGGAAAGTCCGTGAGACTCTTATCTCCAATAAACTACTCAGAAAAAGCTGGAAGTGGTGCTGTGGCTCAAGTCATAGAGTCCTGAGCATAGAGAAGCATAGGGAAAGAGCCCAGGTCCTGAGTTCAAGCCCCAGGACCAGCAAAAAAAAAGTAACCTGTTCAAGCACAGGTTGCATGTAATGCCAGTTACTCAGAAAGCAGATATCAGTAGGATTGAGGTTTGTTGCTACCTTGGGCAAAATTTAGTGCAAGCTCTTTGTTTCAATCAATATGCTGAATGTGGCGGTACATATCTGTGATTCCAATGATGTGGGAAGTATTGAAAGGAGGATAATGATACAGGCCAGTCCCAAGCAAAAACATGAGATCATGTCCAAAAAATAACAAAAGCAAAAAGTGGCTGTGGGCATAGCTCAAGTGATAAGGTACCTGCATTGTGAGGCTCGAAGTTCGAACCCTAGTCCTGCTAAGAAATACAGAACAATAATAGTTGAGTGTTTCAGTACTTGAAGTCAAGATTATTTTATCTTATAAGCAAGACTCCTCATAAATGAACCTATCATGTATAGGCTCTTACAATACCAGTTTGAAAAGGAATGATTGATGATTGACATTGTTAAATACAGATAGCCTATGCCTTTAGGTTTTAAAGTTCAGCCTATGTACAAGGCTGTGCTGACCTAAACCTACTTTAAGGTATGATGTCAAAGACATATATGTAAACTATTTCTAAGTTTAAGCCATGGGACTATGGTCAATTTCTTCATATGCTGAGCTTTAATCCCTCTACAATTCTAGGTTTAAGAACTATAGTGTTGCCTCATTTGAATACTTCATTATGTGGATGAACTCTCCTGGAAATAAATGAAATGAAGTTAAAAATGCCAAATTCTTTTTATTTTCTGCATATATTCTGCAATCAAATGGTAATGTATCTCAAAGAGTCAAACAGTTAACCTTGTTTTCACCCCTCTCTGGTGGTTATGTATAAGCAATTCAAAAGAGCAATTGTAAAAAAAAAAAAAAAAAAAAAAAAAGAAAAGGCCTGGTGTTGATGGCTCACACCAGTATTTCTACCTACTCAGGAAACCAAGAACTGAGGATTGTGGTTCAAAGCCAGCCCAGGCAGGAAAAGTCCCTGAGACTCATATCTCCAAATAACCACAAAATGTCAGAAGTGGAACTGTGGTTCAAGTGGTTGAGCAAAAGAGCTCAGGGACAGCACCTAGGCCCAAGTTGAAGCCTCAGAACTCTCTCTCTCTCACACACACACAAAGTACAGATATCTTCACCAATGTATAGAATACATGCTTTCTAATGAATCTAAAGCAAATTCCAAGCCAAGAATGCTGATTTACTTCTACATGCCATCATAAATTTATAAATGCAAGGCATAAGATGCCTCATCAACAAGCTGAGTTTACTAGACTAGGAGTTCTACTCTTTGGAATGGGAAATTGTCTTTATATTTCTAGTTGTACTGGACCTTCTACTTTTTCCTTATATCCACAGTATGTATGTGTTTCTTCTTTCAATAATCACGTATTCATGTTCAAACAATGCCAACATCAGGAATGTACAGATGAAAAAGCATTAACTCCCAAGATATACAAAGTCCACAAAGGAAAACACATTTGTTAAGAGTCAACAAAGGCTTAAAGAAAATCTCAGAGGAGGAATGCCAGGATGACTGCTGAGACATGTAGATGGGTGACATTTGCATTGGCCTTGCTGCAGGATGAATAGATATTGGCTGGGCAAAAAATGTTGGCAAAAGTTATGTAGGAAGTGGAAATTTCACCTGTAAACAGAATTGTGAATGAGCATGAAGTGGTCAGAGAAAAATAAGAATACTGATGTGATGCTGCATAATACAAAGTGATGAGAAGAAAGGCTGCAGAATTATTGCTCATGGTCCTTTAATTCACAGTGTGCTCCGCGAAAGAAGGTACCTTTGTCTAAATCATAGGATTTTTTTTCCAGTTTTTGAAGTGCAATGCTGAGCACATAGAGGATGTTAATATTACCTTACTGAATGAAACTCTCAGCTTTTCGTTAGAGAACTGTAATTTATTTTCTTACCTACACAGGCTTTGACTGTCTTCCTAGTGTAAGAAAGACAGAAAAATTACCTAATTCTTCTTGTTTCTTTTAAGCTATTCTATACTTTTATCTACCTTGTCTTGAAGTTAGTCCTGGTAGGGAATAAATGTTATGGCACTTGATAAAAACCAAAGGCTTATTTAGTCATTTGTTCATTCATGCAGCATATATTTATTAAGCATTTATATATATGCATATATTTTTCCATTATGTTATTCCAGAAAGCAGTAAGCCATTTATGATATAAAAGGTTTATAACCCTTACAAACTATGATGCTATTATTTAATATACTTAGAGAAAAAGGAATGGTGACTGAAAAAGTAAAAACATAAAGTAATGAAGTATGTAGAGTTTAATGTATAGCTCTTAATTTGTATTCAGAGAGTATGCCTTTTATTTATATGATTGGCATTATGCATGATGATGCATGAAGATGTTTGGAATTATTAGACTTTACTCCTTTACAACATAATTGCTTATTTTGTCCATTTCAAACTGATTTTCTTTCTAAAAAATTCATTAAAACAAGCCTTTTAGGATTCACTCATATTTATATAAAGCAAAATATTATAGCCTCTGCCACATGATGCATTTCAATTAAAAGTTACAATACAATGACACTGTCATTGTAAAAGCTGTATTCCTAGTACCAGGTATTTGGATAAATGTATGGTAAGAATTTTCTACTAGTAATAATTTAGCCAACTTTAGTTTCTACAATATTGTATATATTCCTTAATTTTTCTTTCATGTGTATGCTACATGTAAGTACACAGATGAAAGAAAAAAGCAGTAAGAAGTTGCTGCCAATTCATCAAGAGTTGACTGATTATGTTGAATTGGTTCTAAATTATGGCTGGTTCCTGGCATACATGCTAATGGTGAAGTATGTGAATACGTAGGTAATGGATAGGACAAAGAAAGCAGATATGCACACTTGTAGTTTAAATTTTGTTTTCCTGAGGAAGAATCTTATGCACAAGTATTAATGCTCAGTTTCCCCTTGCACATCAGGTAAAAAGCAAAATGCATAGTGGAGAAACATGCATATCTTAACGTTAGGCAGTACCTCTCATCTCCTTTCCCCTAGCCAAAAGCAAAAAGGTATTTCACATAATGCAACTTGCTAGTGACTCTGCAAATCACAACACAACATACACTTTTCATGAAAGAAGAAGAAAGTACCTCTGTTGGCAGTAATTCTTTTAGTAAAACTAAAAATTCTCAGCAAAGAAGAATCAGATTTTTATTGCTACTAAATCTTCAGTGCTAAAAATATAATTTGGTATTTACACATCAAAGCCTTACTTTCTTCTCTCCCCCTTTCCCACTAAGTTCTCTTTTCCTAAATTAACATTGGAAAATAATCCATTACATTTCATATAAAGTGGGTTCCCAAAGGTTGTTCACTTAGTAAGATCGCTAAATTCATTGGACTGTTATCTTCCCTGTTTCATTTTTTTCTTCCACTTTTCTCCAGTTGTCACTACTGTACTCCTAATAGGAGTAGAATATTGATACTGAAATATGTAGTCCAGGCTTCCTCTTACAGATGGCCTGGTAATTTGCAGCCCTTTTCTAAATTCTGACCTGTATTGATTATGGTTTGCGTAAACCATGAGGTTTATCCAATGTCCTCAGTTGTGAAAGAAAGGTAAGGCAAACAACATCTCAAACATAAATTCTACTCAGAAATGTCATTTTTATGTGCTTTTAATTTTATATAGACAGTAACATATGCTAAAGTTCAATTTATATGACCAAGGTCATTGATCATATTATCTAGCCTTTCTTAGAGGTATTTCACAACTGCCAATTAGCTGCTTTAAATTTTAACTGTAACTTATGAAAACTTTCCTAAGTTTATTTGAGAGAAAATTACTATCATTTCCTGTTAGAAAATGGAGAGGAGCTTCCTGTTTATTTTTACTTATATAACCTTTTCTATAATAACGAGAAGACAGAATATTTAAAGAATTAATGAAAATAACTAGAAATTGGAAAGGAAGAATGTGAAAAGGAAGAAAAGAGATATACTAACCAAAAAGTCAATATGGTTGTTTTGGCTATGCTTCACAATTGATTGTGAGAAAATAAGCTCAATTTCAGAATCCATATTAAAAATGGGAAGATTAGTTCCTCTAAGAAAGTGGAGTTTTTCCTGATACATATTATAAAAGAAACTTATGAGTAATTATTTAGAGGTCACAAAAAGGTATATATTATTTTCTGGTTTCTGCATTTTATTATTGATGTCTATTTCCCTTTCTTTGAGGAAGGAAAACTTTTCTTGTTATCTATATTCATGATCACTCATACACTTGTTAGAGTAATTGTATGTATTAAACAATTCACTAGTAAATTACCTTAGATTCACCTGTGATAAACAAATACAGTCATATTACTCAATGTATTTATGTGAAAATGGAAATAGGAAATTTGAGGGGACAAGTGAGGTTAGGGTACATGGAGGGTAATAATGGAAGGAATGACACTGATCAAGGTATATTGTACAAATGATTGAATTGAAATTCCTTTGTACAACCATTGTAAGATAGTTTTTTAAAGCAAACGACCAAATCCTTGCCATCTTGCTGTCATAGGCATCATAGTTCCAATATATAGTATATTAATACATACTTTCTTTCTCTGACATCTCCCCAAACCTTCATTTAACTGTGAGCTCAACTAGGTGATAAATCTCATTTTACTTATTTATAGCTCCAACACTAGTCCCACTGCGTATGTGTAGTAAAGTACTCAATAAATACTTTAATGAATGAATAAAATGTTGACTTTAAGCATATTTGTTATATCTCTTTTTTATAACTCAGAATTATGGCTTGGAAACAGAAAATCTCAAAACTCTTTCACACAAGTTGAATGCATCTGCCAAAAATCTACAGAACTTCATAACAGGAAGAAGGCGGAGTGGCCATTATGATGGGAGGACCAGCCGGAAATTGCCAAATGACTTTCTGACCTCAGTTGTGGACCTGATTGGAGCAGCCAAGAGTCTGCTTGCCTGGTTAGACAGGTAAAAACCTTCCACTTGTTTCACAAGTAACCCTTCTTTAGACACCAGTTTGAATGTTACATTATTTCATGTTTTTCATGAAGTGATTGGACAAATAGAGGAGTACCAAGTAATGAATAGGTAATAATAAATCATCATAGCATAGGGATATCATCAAAAAGATGTTAATCTTTTTAAAAATTTTATTTCCAAATAAATTTGTAGCCAGTTAATTTATCTCTGACAAAGATAAAATATTGATGCTATTTCGTAAGTACTTATTTGGCTACCATAACAAAATTAATAGTACTTTATTTTGTTTTTCTCATTTTAGTTTTCCAAGTGGCTACTAATATATTTTATTTTTTTTGCCAGTCCTGGGCCTTGGACTCAGGGTCTGAGCACTGTCCCTGGCTTCTTTTTGCTTCAAGGCTAGCACTCTACCACTTGAGCCACAGTGCCACTTCTGGCCATTTTCTGTATATGTGGTGCTGGGGAATTGAACCCAGGGCTTCATGTATATGAGGCAAGCACTCTTTGCCACTAGGCCATATCCCCAGCCCAGTGGCTACTAATATTATATATAATATTTTAATTAAATAAGTAGGCACCAACAGTTTCATAGTATGCATTGTAAATTTCCTTACCTCTGCTTTATATATTTGTCTTGTAATACTAAAATAATATGAAAAGTTGACAATAGCGAATGAAAGTGATTAGATTAAAATTTACATATATTTGGAAATTGTAATGGGCACCCAGCTGTATTAATATAAATATACATATATATAATATAAGTAATTGTACTAAATAGTTGTTAACAAAGCAGTTTACAAATAAGCTTGATCCTTTCAGTTTTGAATTTTCATAAGGGATATGCACTATGCTTTAATGGTAGATAATCTAATCTGAAAGTATTCCGTCTCTCATAAGGAACTCCACTAGTATATAGTTTTGCCCGAACTATTCCTTGAATAAATGTAAGTAGAATAGACACACACACACACACACACACAGTATTACATGTTGTCATTTTGAAAACATGAAATCTTACATGAATGTAAAGAGGGAGGCTGAGCAAATGCAGTTATTACATTCATTGTACATCATATGAAAATCAAAGTATATTACCTGAGAATAGGGATAGGAGGGAAGAAATGGGGTATCAATGGAAGGGGTATTGATGCATTGTACTCATAACCTGCAACTCATAACTACAACCTCTTTGTACAACTAATTAATAAAATTTAAATAAAACATGGCGACTTAGATGTAAAGTATTTTGGAAAGAGTGTGAAATTGATTAGAAAGCATTGTAAACATATATAGAAATGTAACAATAATTTCTGCTTCCCCTATATAACAAATGTAAGCTAATAAAATATTTTTGTTTTTAAGTGCAATTTAAGATAATTTTGCTTAGTTTTATGCTGTCTAAATTTTTAAACAATACATAATATAAAATTATGGTACAAAATCTAAATTTAAACACTAACCTATGCACTGCCAACCTTTTGATTATTAATGGACAGCATATTTCTTAAACATTTAACATAATTTTGCTATAGTTATCTTGAACTGATCAATTATTAAAGTAATTGCATTTTGAGAAAATATGCAATCTAAATTTTATTGCCAGTAAACAGTAACAAAATGTTCCTTAATCTTTATGTAATACAGCATACTTACTTCAAAAGGCTTATTGATAATCAGAAAGTTTAAAGAGCACATCATTACTAACACCTGTACTTTATTCATTGCTCAGCCTTAATACTGGCATTTAGTAAACTCCATTATGTTTTCTATTTGCTATAGTCTTACATAAATGGAGTAATTGGAGAATGATTTTATTTCTTAGTAACAGATTGCATGATCCTGAAATCCCATAAATGACTTTTAACACTAGTAGTCCATGAGATTTATTACATTATTATTTTTATGGTAGCATTATTTTATCATCTAATAAGATGCTCTTGGCAAATGCCAAGTTCACCTACATATACAAAAACACATATGTTGCATACACACATGCAGAAACAAACTGGTTGTAACCCATCAACTCAATCATTGATCCTTTCTTTATTTCATAAGAAGAAACAATGTGACAAAAAAGTCTGAAAGAGCTAATTTAATCATCTATATGGCTTTCATTGATGCAAAGGTTCTCACCATGCACATTTTATGGTATACCATATGACAATGTTCAGTTAAATCAAAGATCATTTGACAGTATTATCATGAAAATGAAGTAAGTACTTAATAGGAAATGAAACAAAAATTATAACTTTAAAGTCTTCTATTGAAGATTTTATAAATTAAAGAAGGAAGCAGAATATTTTTGTGATCTTGCAAAGAAAGTTCAGCTCCAGGCTTGCTAGCCTTTTTGATGATGGTGCATTAATAGCTTACATTAAAAAAAAAGAGGGGGGAGGGAGGGAACACATGTGCCAAAGGAGAAAAGCTAGGAAAATATATTGACACTTTAAGATAAAGACAGTGAGGGGCTGATTATGGTCATATTTTGTGTGTTCAAATATGTGAATTTCAACGATTACTTAGGCTACCATGTTGGAGAAAATTCTCTAATTTAAGCCTATAAAAAGAGAAGTCAATTAGGGAGCTTTTTTATGAATTAAAAATGCTGTTACTCTCAGTTATGATCCTGATGCTAAAAGTAATAAAGTTATTATCTTGTGTGCACAAAAACCTTCAGACACACTTATTTTGTCAGTATAACCCAAAAATGGTTGTCATAATTTTACAGACAGGGAAACTAGGATTTGAGAAATTTTTGATTTCATGAAAACTGGATGGTGAAGTAAAGATTCAATCCTGACAGCCTGACTACAGAATTTATTCTCTCTACTGCTATTTGTTAGCTGTTTAATTAGAGAAGCAGTAATGAGAATAGAAGAACAGAACTTTGATGTTATTTATACAGATAAATAAGACAGAGAGATAAGATCTAGAGAGGAAGGGAAAGGACATTTGGGATAAATAAGTGGTATCTAATTTGATGTAAAGATGATATTAGGATGGATTCCATTTTTCCTTCTCAATTTCCCATCATACTTAGACCTGTCTAACATAGTGCATGTTTATTGTTTTCATCTAATTGTCATATTATACATGTCTGAAGAGAGTAGAGATTTTTAATTTACTTAGTTCAGAGAAATCAGAATTGTCTAGAAGAGTTCTTAGCCTGTAGTGTCTCCCGAAAATTTTGAGCGATTGAAGAGACCTTAAAATTTTAGTGACTGGGGAGACGTACCATAAAAAGGAGCCCTATGGAACATCGGCAATTGAAGGGTAGCTAGACGCTTAGCCCTAAAATAAGAGGAGGTATAAACAGGGAGTTAGGAAAAACTTTTATGAGAGTGGTATTGCGGAAATAAAGGAAGTAAAGAGTCTTGAAGAAAAAAGGAAGTCATTAGTAGATCAGATATTTCTGCGAGATTAGACGGGACAGGGTAGGAAATGGAAATGTGGTACTTCAGGAAATTAGGATATATGTGAATTTACTTGATTGGAAGTTAAAGATGCAAACTCTTTTCTGAAAAACATTTTCTGTGAGACAATTCATACTTCAGGACAGTTTTATAGAATATCACCTTTCTCTTGTACCAATTTTTAATGTTTCGGTGATAATGGAAAAAAAAGGAAGCAAATTATAAGTTATACACACACATACACATATATTGACTGATATTTCATCTCTTCTGGCTTCTGGTTTATATGAATACTTAACTTCTTCTTGGCTTACATCATTTCAGAAGGCCCTAAGATTAGTTTGAATGTAATAGGATTTTATCTATAGCTGTGTTTAATGGAATGTTTAAGCTGTTTGTTTTCCTAACAAGTGGTCTAGACTTTTATTAGAGATTGTCAGTGGATGTCTGTTGTTTAAGTTATGTTTTTACCCTTCTCAAAGAAAAACTGTTTTCTAAGTAGCAGCAGGAATGCTAGTCAACACTCTACATGCCCTCTTGTTGCAGTGTGCCCTCCAATTTTACAAAGAATAGAAAACACATTCATCAAATGATCCTAAAACTAAAATGACAGTGTTCTCCAAACCGTTATTGTGAATCCCTCAAAACAGTAGAGAATAGGGAAAGGGTTGACTCAGCTCTTGGTGTCTTGACCCTTAACAATTGTTTTCATTTTGTTTTTGACATAAAATTTTCTCAACTTTAAGTTCTATTCTATGGACTACTATGTTATAATTCATTGACCTTGTTAAAGCTCTATTTCTTTTATGTAATATTAAGGAACAAACTGACAAAATATGTGCTTAACTTTTAGAATTATGATTTGATTCTTTTCTAAATAGATTTAATTAATTTTTTATTTCATCTTAAGCTCTTGGATAAAACGAATCTTTTTCTGCTTTCTTTATATAAGTGTGTCTAGTCTTATTTATTTTTGAGTACCTTAAAACTTGAATATCTAATTATAAAGTTTTCATACAAATAATGATAAGCAAATATTCTTAACACTTTTATTTTTCAGTGGAGATTTGATTTAATTTGAAATGTTTAAAGTGGCTGGGGGATTACGGAGATGCATTACCATACCCAGCGTTGGACTAATTCTTCAGTATTTTGAGGAAGTGATTTTTGATTATGGAAGCCAACAATATAAATTAACTTACACATTGATATTTCTATTGGAAATCTACAACCTCCCACCTTTTTGGCTTTCATACATGAAAGTGATATATAGAATTACATTTCTAGGAAATGTTTGCTATTTATAGAGAAACTTTATTCTTTTCTCTCATTTTTGACATTTATACATAATTCTGATCATTTAAAAAATGCCTTTCAAGGGGCTGGGGATATGGCCTAGTGGCAAGAGAGCTTGCCTCATATACATGAGGTCCTGGGTTCGATTCCCAAGCACCACATATACAGAAAACAGCCAGAAGTGGCGCTGTGGCTCAAGTGGCAGAGTGCTAGCCTTGAGCAAAAGGAAGCCAGGGACAGTGCTCAGGCCCTGAGTCCAAGGCCCAGGACTGGCAAAACAAAACAAAACAAAACAAAAAATGCCTTTCAAGATCATTTGACTTTGGAGGGATCAGCGTCTTGGGATACTGTTAAACAGTTAAAGCTAACAGTTTAGGGTGCTAGGGAAAACTGAGCTAACAATTCACAAAACCAAATTTCATCTGGAACTTCTGTTTCCATGAGAATTGTATTCAAAAACAAATTCTTTGCATATTGTCAGGTCAAAACAAACGCTTACAAAATCCCCTCATTTCTTCTCATTTTAAATAATGATTTCAATGGAAAAGAAGACTTTCCTAGAGGAATAAAAGCCTCAGAGGCAAATCACAGTTGGTAGCTTTACTGTTTATTCTCAATGCATGGTTTACTTCTCTATTTTTAACCACATCCTGCTGTTTTTGATTCCTCATCTTTCTGTGAAGTTTTCTTTGACTTTACTAAATCCACATTTATTAGATTTACAGGATACTGTGTGTATGTAATAAAATATCATGCTGTATATTAACAACAGTAAAATATTCAATTATTATTAAACAGAAAAAGATTACTTTGTATTTGTACTAAACGTTTATTTTCAGCATTACTTCCTAGTACTAATTATTTATAAACTATCTCTTAAGACATTCTGTTTTGAAATTATCATTGAGGTCTCTTGATATTGAAAACCTTTTGCATATTATAAGGTAATAAAGAAAATGTTTATTTTGAAAAATAAGATTTATTTGACATTTTTCTCTTGTGTACGCACACGAATATTTTCTTCTCCCATGACAGAAAAGTATAGAGTAAAAATTATTTAATACCAGGAAAAATATTAATACCAAAAAATTGCATCAGATACTATCCATCTACAAAATAACATGACTCATTGTGTTGGTCTTATTTCTTCTCCCTTAGTATCGCTTGTTCCATGGAACAGTGGTATTCGCACTGCTCGTGTCCATAGACATATAATAACCTGGAAAAATAGTTATAAGGAACAGATTGAAAAGCAGAGAGTTAATAGGCATTATGTGACTATTATATTCAAATTGGCAAATGAAAACATCAAAATGTAATAGACTAACATAATTAGACCATTTAGAAATCAAATACAGATATTGCTGACAAAATATGTGTATAAGAAAGCTTCAATGTACATGAAGTAAAACTGACAGAACTGAAAGATGCTGTCAAGAAATCCACAATTACATGTATAAACTTTAATTCCTCTCAAGAATGGACAAAACTATTAGAAAATCATAAGGATTGAAAGAGCTTAACACTGCCACCAAAAGGTAAGATATAACTGACTTCATTTCAACCACAAGTTTTTTTCCAGTGCCCATAGAATGTTCATTAAGATAATCCATATCTGCATCATAAAACAAGCTTAAGCAAATTTTAAAGAATTGAAACCAGATAATGGAATGAAACTAGAGCATAGTGTACTTCTAAATGGTCAAAGAGTATTGCTCAAGAAAAATAAAAATAGCTGGATAGAATTAAAATACAACAAAATGGTTGTGGCACACAGCTGACACAGTGCTGAAAAAGAAATTTATAGCACTATAGGCTTATATAAAAAAATAAGGGTGAAATCCATTTTCTAAGTTTATAATATTACAGAAAAATAAGTGCAAAATAAGCACAGAGCAAGCAGAACAGAAAAAAATAACTATGATGAGCAAACATCAATTAAAAACAGAAACAATAGAGAAATCATGAAAATTAAAAGGTCAATAAGGGAAAGTTGTAAATAAACTGTGCATAAGTTTGGTGATTTCAATGAGATATATACTTTTTCTTGCAAAACAAAACCTACCAGAAATTAGTCCATAATGAAGTAGAAGCAATGCATAATCCTATACATAAGTCCTCCCTCATATGATAAGGTTTAATTTATAAATTATGCATGGTGAAGTATCTCATAAAATGGATACATTGAACAAATGAATAATTTGTTTCCTAGGTGAGATGTAGTAAGACAGTCAGTACATAGCACATGATCTTGCCACCCTACTCAAAAGAGCATGTAATTTAAAATTATGAATTGTTTATTTCTGTCAAAAGTGGAGGAACAACTCAAGTGGTAGAGGACCAGCCATGAGTAAAGAGCCAAAGAAGATGATGTTCTGGATTCAAACCCTGGTACTGTCTGACAATCAGAATCAGAGTCATAAAACCTAGATAAATTCATAGGGGTAGTGGTATGAGTGTACACCTGTGTGTAAGGATGGGCAAAAACTTCTAAATATTAAAAACTTAAAACAGAGAAATTTGAGCTGGGTGCTGGTAGCTCACACCTGTAACCCTAGCTACTCAGGAGATTGAGATCTAAGGGTCATGGTTCAAAGCCAGCCCCAGCAAAAAAGTCCATAAAACTCTTATCTCCAGTTAGCCATTCAAAAACCAGAAGTGGAACTGTGGCTCAAAGTGGCAAAGCACTAAACGTAAGCAAAAAAGGGCAGGGACAGCGCCCAGCCCCTGAGATAGAGAGACAGAGAGAGAGAAGAAGAAATTTGATAGAAAATATATTTCTAAAATTTAATTCTTTCAAAGAAATGTCTGCTTTTCTTTAAATAAGTTCGAGAATTTTTTTGTCAATATGCAAGCTTTCGGACAATTTGTTTCATATTATTAAATTTTGGCTATCCAAAAGCTGTTCCTAGCAATCATGATTTCTTTTACCTTTGTAGGTCACCATTTGCTGCTGTGACAGACTATTCAGTGACACGGAATAATGTTATTCAGCTCTGCTTGGAATTAACGACAATTGTGCAACAGGTATTAGCTGACAAGCTTTGTTTCTTTTACTTTTTTGAATTTCTGAATTTTTATTTATTTTTCTTATTGTAAAGGTGAAGTTAAGAAGGGTTAAAGTTACATAAGTCAGGTAATGAGTGTATTTCTTTTTGAACAGTACCTCTTCCCTTGCTTTCTCCCAGTTTTTCCCTCCCAACCTCCTCCCCCACAAGTTGCATAATTCATTTTCAACAGTGTCTAGTGAGTTTCAGTGCTGCATTTGTTCACCATTTGTTCCACCATTTCTGTGCTCTCCCTTACCTTCCAAGACAAAAAGTACAGAAATCAAACAGCAACAGAAGAGAAAAGCAAGAAAACAAAAAGCAAAATAACCAAAAAAAACCCTTCTTGTTTCCATTTCTTTGAGTTCATTTCAATAAATATTATTTTATATGATCATGTACACCTAGTTTTACTATTAATTACATATCTAACCAATGAGAAATATTCTATTTATTAAGAGGTTATAAGATACAAGTTTGGAAGTTTCAGGTTCAAAGACAAATGGTTCTGGCTGGGCTTGTGGCTTAGTGGTAGAGTGCTTGCCTAGCATGCACGAAGCCCTGGGTTTGATTCTGCAGCGCATAAACAAAAAGCCAGAAGTGGTGCTGTGGCACAAGTGGTAGAGTGCTAGCTTTGAGCAAAAAGAAGCCAATGACAGTGCTCAGGCCTTGAGTTCAAGCCCCAAGACTGGCAAAAAACAACAAAGACAAATGGTTCTAAAGGGTCAAAATATATAATTAATTGTTGGAAAACTAGACATGGGTACCAATAAAAAAGATCTTATTTACCAGAAGATATAAAATTACTTTGAACTTCTAACTATTCTTTTTATAATGAGATTATAATGACTATTAGACTCACACTTTGATTCATATAATTATACAATATTGATTCTTACAAAATCAAGCTGTCCATTCAGATAACAATCGTGAGTTTTTACTCTAAGACAGTGTTAGTTTCACTAATGTGCATACATACAGACAAATGTACATAATGGCCTTTTAACAATGATCTAATTATCTGATCTGAGTTGTTAATTTTGAATAATCCAGGAATCCCAAAATGCCTTCAGAGGTCTAGCACATGATATAAATGTTTAAATAAGACAAGGAGAAATGCTGTGAGTGTACTTGTACTAGTAGATATGTAGCAGAAATTTGAGGAAGTCTGAGGCCTGTAGCTAGCATTCTCTGTAAGTCTCATGCCAGTCTATTAACTGCTGCTTCTTTCTTAGCACCATCACTATCATTAAGTAATGATGCAGAAATAGTGAAAGCAGATGATAAATTTGGAGAGAAATTGATTATTTATATTATGCTTTGACTTTCATTACCAAGAATAGTTTTGAGTTGTTTGCAGGTTTGTTTTTGTTTTGCTCGCATCATTAGGATTTGAACTTACAGCCTGCCTGGACAAATACTCTATACCACTTGAGTCTTACTCCTAATCTTTTTTTATTCCCTCTCCCCACTTTAGGGTTTGAGTTTGATACTTCATGTTCTCAATCAGCTTACTTCCTCGTGGCTGGTGTTTTACATTTACTTTTAGTTTGTGAGGTCAAATTTCACATACTTTTTAAACTAGGTTGGCTTCCTACTACAGTCCTGTGATCTTAGCATCCTGACTAGCTAGAATTACAGGCATGATTTTTATTGTTTTGAATAGAGTCTTGCATTTCTGCCTAAGCAGACTTGGACTGTGATCTTTCTATTTATGCTTTCTACATAGCTAGGATGACAGACAAGTGCCAGTGTACTTTGTTGTTTGAGAGATTTAGGTCTCTGAAACTTTTTGACCAGGCCATCCTCAAACTACAGTCCTCCAAATCTTTATTAACCTGGTTGGTTATTAACCTGGTTGGTTTATTAACCTGGTTCATTCCTCTGATTTCAGTCTCTTGAATTATAGGTGTGAGTCACCACAGTTGGTGTGAAGTTCTTATACTTTGTGTATTTCCCCCACTAATGTAAGAAATGTTGTCAATATAGACGTCTTTGGTATATTTTATTGTATTGTACAGATTTTAGTGGTATAATATCTGAAATTACAAATTTTCAGATTATTTTAATTACATTAGACCGTTGGTATCTCCTGGCCTATGGTTCCAAGAGGGGGATCACTATTGGGGAAAACTTGCAAATGCTCAGAATGTATAGAGGTATAGAGTTCCATACCCTAAACCTGTAACTTCAAGCCTCATGGAGTAGGCTATATAACTGTCACAAAATTACTATTGTACAAATTAATACTGCCTATTGAAAACTAGACTTTATTTCTCATTATCCTTCTCTTATGTTTGATTCACTTTTTAAATTTTTTGTGCCAGTCCTGGGGCTTGAACTTAGGGCCTTGGTGCTGTCCCCGAGCTTTTCTTGCTCAAGGCTAGTGCTCTACATTTGAGTCATAACTCGACTTCCATCTTTTTGCTATGGAGGTAAGAGTCTCATGGACTTCCTTGCCTAGGATGGATTTGAATAGTGATTCTCAGATTTCAGTGTCCTGAGTAGCTAGGATTACAGAATAAGCCATTTGATTCCTTTTTTGCCATAATACAGCCCAACTTTTGCTACAGAGCTGCTGCTTTTCAACAAATACAAAAAAAATTTACTTTAGCACTTAATTTAACTTTTACCTTGCTTTTTAATGATCATTTGCTTTTGAGGGGGCATAGTTTTACAAAATTAAGGGTTTTGAGACATTCAGCAAAACATGATTTAAAAACAACTGGCAGTAATACAGAACTGACTGAGAGTGCTACATCAACAGTATAACCAGACTTTAAAAGTAGGTAATGGAGATTTTTTTCCTCAAGACTAGCACTCTACCACTTGAGCCATAACTCTTTGTTGTTTTTTTTCCCCTGCCAGTCCTGGGGCTTGGACTCAGGGCCTGAGCACTGTCCCTGGCTTCTTTTTGCTCAAGGCTAGCACTCTGCCACTTGAGCCACAGCGCCACTTCTGGCCATTTTCTGTATATGTGGTGCTGGGGAATTGAACCCAGGGCCTCATGTATACGAGGCAAGCACTCTTGCCACTAGGCCATATCCCCAGCCCTGAGCCATAACTCTTACTTGCAACTTTTTTTGATAGTTGGAGATAAGAGTCTCAAGGATGTTCCTACCCAGCCTGCCATTCAACCACAATTTCAACCTCCTTAGTAGCTAGGATTATAAATAGACATGAGATACCAGCACCCAGCTGAGTGACTCTAAAGCTAATGATTCTAGAATGAAAATGAACAAAACTTTCTGAAACACTGTGGAAATAAATAATGATAACAAAGTGTATGCATCAGTGGAAATTTAGATATAATATAGTAATGTTCACATACTACCTCTGAATGTGTTATTTTTCTGCTGTTAGGTGATGTCATCTCTTTTCAGTACTACGATTTTCTGAGCTCCAATCTATTATGATCCATAGTACCAATAGGAATTAGGACTGATGGATAAAATAATAAATTCAAATAGTCAAGTGTTTGTTTCCTATAGTGAAATTATCAGTTTTAATGTATACTCCACTTCTTTTTATTCCCCAAGTTCCTAAAATGAATTTGATTTAGCTAAACAAAATGAATGCTCTGTATATTGAAGTAATGTCACTTTAAAATTTATGAAAGAGCATTTCAAAGACAAGTACTAAAATTATTTTAAATGTAAGTTACATAACTTACAGAGTTAATATCTAATTATCACGTTAAACTATTATGCACATACTAACCAATGCATTTGCTTAAAATTGTGTGAAGTATCTAATAAAGACAGATATTAAACATAAGCTGCTAGTTAAAAAGAGGACAATTCAAACAAGCAAGGTGTAGACTTTTTTTTTAAAGTATCTAGGGCATGCATTTATTACCAGGCTTTCAAGAAATCTCATCTGAACAGTTATGATAGTTATGCTTTGAAATGCACTGTGCTTCAAATTATTTTCCACTCAACTTTAATTATTTTTATTCCCTTTGCAGCAAGATGAGATGATCAATATCTAAAAATAAACGGTCACAAATGACTTTTTTTCCTCTTCATAATGCAAAGGGTGGTATTATGAAGTAAGTGGAAAGTGATTCTTAATATTGGCCGCTTATATTTACAATAATGCTAAAATTAGAAGGAAAAGATAATGCCAGTTTCTTTTGAAAATCTCCACTTGGAGAAATTTATTTAACCTACCTTGTCTGCTTTACTTAGTGCTAGATTTGATGAGTTCAGTTAGTTATAGCTGAAGTTTTTAAAGACATTTTCTACAACACATTCTTCCCCAAATAAAATTCATTATAACACTTTTGAGGGGAAAAAAGGAGAAACTAGTTTTAAAATATTAAATGGAAAAAATTCTCACAAAGAAATGAAGCTTCATTTAGAGTGCTGTCAAGCAACTGAATCAGAAAAATGAGACAGGTACCCACGCACTTCTGTCAGCATTGGAATAATTGTCATGATGCCTGTCTTAACAGGTATCAGCATAACCTAAAATTATTTTACTGTACCATTTATATATTCTTCATTTCAGACACAAAGCAATGAATTAGATTGTCACTAGTTAAGAAATGAGGATAAAAGTGTTGATTTGAAAGGTAAGCTTTGATGAAATTTAGAATACTTGGGGCAAAGGATGAGGCTAGGAACAGTAAATTTGTGAAGTGGAGACTGTCCCTATTGCTTCATGATCCTTTCACATTGTACAGCCATATTATTATTTACAAACCTAAATGGTCACACCTCAAAATGATTGCGAGAATCTAATTGGATGTAAAAATGATTCACAAATTTCAAATGAAAAATTAAAAGGGAAGGCAACATTATAAAATGGATGAAGAACAGAAATTTACTAAAAGGTAATAGAATAAGAACTTTGTTTTAAAAGATAATGGTGTAAAGACTTTTTTCATCCATTGAGCTTTGGTTGATTTTCTTGAACTGTGTTTACAGTTAAAAATGAATTATATATGAGGGGATGATTAAAGAATTGTAAAACGTTATATTTTCACATGTTGGATACAGATTGAAATCATCCCTTTAAAATTCAAGTCTGACAATGTACTGTTACCTGAACTGGGTCCCACTAGTTTGGGTTTATTGAAATCTCTTCATTTTCTTTAAGGTTTGCTCAGTTTTGAATCTTTCTAGACCCATTTTCTTTGTTTCTTTAAAATTTTTATTTTCAAACTGATGTACAGAGAGGTTACAGTTTCATATGTTAGGCATAGGATACATTTCTTGTACTGTTTGTTACCTCCTCCCTCATTCCCCGTCTAGACCCATTTTCAATGTCCTTTTTGTCACTGGTTGTTTGAATAGTGCTTAAAATATTTTACAGAAAACTACAGAACAGTCATTCCAACTTAATTAAACAGAAACAACTGTTTCCTGGGCCTTTCATACATATCTATGATATAAATATAGATATTGATTTGTTAGTCTGATTTTTTGATAGTTGATTTATTTTACTTTCTTCCAGTTTTTCCTGTCAGAATTATTTTATTTCTTTCTAAATTTTAATTCAAGAAAATAGAAAAATACTCTTTAAATATCAATGTTGAAAAAATTTGTGGAACAACATTACCTACATTATATTTATATGCTTTCTAAGCATTTGTGTTAACTTTATAATATTTTAAATACAAAAATGAAGGAAAACAATCTATGACCTATTCTACAAATACACATTTTAAATATACAGATAAGCATATCAAACGTAAGCCCTTTTGAACTTTGTTCTTATGAAATTTGACTACCTGATCTTCTTAATCTTTTTTTTTTTTTTTGGCCAGTCCTGGGGCTTGGATTCAGGGCCTGAGCACTGTCTGGCTTCTTTTTGCTCAAGAGTAATACTCTACCTCTTGAGCCACAGTGCCACTTCCAGCTTTTTCTGATTATGTGGTGCTGAGGAATCGAACCCAGGACTTGGTGCATGTTAAGCAAGTACTTTACCACTGAGCCACATTCCAAGCCTCTGATCTTCTTAATCTTAAGTTCTTATGTTCTAATGGTAAATACTTGAGAAAAAATAAAATCTTTCCCATGACTTATTAAACTGAAATTTATTGCTTAAATATTTAGATTACATATTTGTAAATGCTTGAAATATTAAAGAATTTTATAAAAATAAATAACTTAGAAGGGATTTAAAGAAATTACTTACTCAAGGAGATTTGATCTGTAAATTTATTGACAATATCTATACATTTTCTTTAATTATATTGATGAAGTATAAATATAATAGTCCATTTTAGCTTCTTTGTTGGTATTAAATACCATTTACTCATATTTTAAGGCAAAATCATGTGGTAGAATAAGACAAGACATAGTTGTGAATTGGTTATACTGGCTCTGTGTTTTGAGGAATGGCAAGAATTGGAAAAAACTATTTTGTATTTCTGATATTATTTACCTTTGCTTGTAAAAGTACATCCTTGCTCTGTTGCATTTTTATAGGGTTGTGAATATTAGAACTGATTTAGTGATCTGGTATTTAGTGGGAGCTCAATAAATGGCTGTTAGAGGTATTGTATATAGCAGAAGAGACTTTGAATACAGTAAACTCAACTAGTTATTTTAGTTTTTTTGGAAGAGAGAAGTTTGAGAGATTCTCACTCTGTAGCCAAGGCTGAACTCCAACTCACAATCCTGCTACCTCAGCCTCCCTAGAGCTGTAATTACAAGTGTGTACCTCCATATCTGGCCCTTAGTTTCTTGTACCACAGAAAAGTTTTTTGAAGGAATAATGCTTGATTTACTTTTGGTATTGGTATTGACTAGCTATGATTGACTATTTTAAATGATTATTTTTAAAAAGCATTTGGAAGGGTACCAGTGGTTCATGCCTGTAATTCTAGCTACTTAAGAGACTCAGATCTGAGGATTGCAGTTCAAAGCCAGCCCAAGCAGGAAAGTCCATGGGACTCTTAAATACAATTAAGTACCCCAAAAAGCAAGAATAGAGCTGTTGCCCCCAAGTAATAGTGTGTTAGCCTTGAGCAAAAAAAGCTCAGAGACAGTATGCCCTGAGTTCAAGCCCAAGGTATGGCACCAGAAACAACAACAACAAAAAATCCTTTTGGTTAGTTTAGGATGTTTTTTAACATTTTAGTGCAAATTGATTACTATAATTATATTCTGGAATATATTTTGAAACATTCATGTTTAAATGTAATACAGAAATTAATTTTATCATATATGAACTTGCCATCCCTACTTAAAAAGAGAATACTCAAAATATGTATAAAAGTGTATAAAAGTCATGTAGTATATATATATATTTTCAAAGGCACTTTAAGATATAGTAATGAAATATGTAGAAATTTAAAGGAAGATCATACTATGCATAGGTATATGAAAAGCCCAACCAACATAGTCTCATAGTCATTTTGAGCACTTTACTATTTTTACTGTGTACTCATGGTTAGTATTTAAGCTTTCCTTAAAAAAGGAATCAGACATTCTAGGTGACCTGAAAATGGAATTAGGGCTTTTGGGATTGGAACTGGGACATTTTAGACCAAAAATTAGGACAAGCTTTATATATAATTTTTAAACAATATGAATTATATTACTAAGTATACTCACTGAAAACAATTGAAAATTGATTCTACTTTTTACTATTTAAAATAATACTTTTAGTGCAATTAAATTTTCTCCAACTGTTTTAGTCATAAAAAGCAATGCTAATATCTTTTTATAAACTTTATATGATATTAATATAGTAGACCAAAGGTTAAATATAAAACTATTAGAGGTAATATTTAAATAACTTAAAGACCTTTCTAAAGACACATATAAAGGTAAAAATACTGAGTTTGAAAAGATTGCAAGACACTACACACATATAATAATATCTTATCAAAGACCCCTAAAGAATGAGAATGTTTTGGCCAGAAGACCTACAATTAAAAATACACAAGAAATTGTCGTGGCATTAAAAAACCACCCAGTTATTGAGAGCTGCATCTTGTCTCAAGGCTCAGAATGAAAAGATGAGTTGATAGTTGTATACCATGACTTTAGCAAATGACTATGTAGAATATTGTAGGGTCATAATTTATTATTCTTCCAGCTTTCTGACACTGGCATAGCAGTGAGCAATACCATAAAATTTTACTGTATGCTACATAAAGATAAATGCTGAACTAGATTATTTTGTAGGTTTATTTTTTTACAAGCCTAGAATTTTTTTCATGTTACTTAAGTCTGCTAAGTACTTTGGAGAAAGGAAAGTAGCATCATCATTAGTATGAACAAAAGATTAGATATCTCATACTGCCTTAATCAAGTTCCTTTAGATAGTAGATAAGGAAGTATTATATCTCAAATGACTGCCTTCTTATAGTTAAACATTTGTGCAGCATTTTATATGTATAAAATGTTGCATGTGGTACATTTGGTATGAAGCATGCTAATAACCATTGCTAATAATATTTTAGTTATTATTGAGCTCCTCTTGGATCTTGTCAGCCTACCTCCTTTCAGAGACTTTTATCATTGTATAGTCTCATCAAAATAGTTTTATTTACTTCTCTAAATGTGTTGTTTGATAAATTTGCTTGTCTTTGAGATTTATTGAAATATGTCACTCTGTCTTATATTTCCATTTGATGTAATTTTGAACCCATTTGTCATTTGTTGTGGCTTCAGTTTAATCATTTCCCCTGCACCCAACATTACATTTTGGGTGTATGTCTTAATATATTTATTCTTCATTCCATAGACCTACATTTAAGTATATACTAAGAGTATAATTGCTAGTAAAATAGTGTACATGTGCTTATCTTTACAATTGTGCCAGATTATGCCCTCAAGATACCTCCTTTGTTTATATTTTGTGCTTTTATTATCTTTCTACTCATAAATTGTTGTATTTTGTCATATATCTTCTTATTGTAGTTCATCTTTCCAAAGGCCTTCATAGTCTTTTTATAAAGTTCCTAAGACAGTCCTTGGTATACTACAATTTGTAATATATTCTGATTGCTCTTCCTAAAGAATTGAGCTAAAAGTAATGCCAATCCATTAAAAACAATTCCTGTGAAGATGGAAGTTTCATGCACCCCCATTTCTCCAGTGTCTGGTAAATAAGAGTGTATTGGAAGGATTAAAGCATTCATTTTCCTCTAAAAGCTTATGAAAGAGAATTGCAGAATTTTTAATTTAGCTCATATAGCTCAATGTGATCCTGACAAACACTTAAAAGAGAACTAACCAATTTTTTTTTCAAAATTAAGAAAATCCATCTATGCCATGAATATTACATATAAGAAAAGAGTGATTTGCTTCATATTCATCCTCCTATTAGTCCTTATACCTTCAGGAAGGATAGTTAGGCGACAGCAGTGGTGACATCACCCCCCCCCCTTCTCTCTCTCTCTGTTGGTTATGAGGCTTGAACTCAGGGCCTAGGTGCTCTCTTTGAGCCTCTTTGTGCTCAAAGCTAGCACTCTTCCACTTGAGCCACACAGCACCACTTCAGGTGTTCTGGCAGTTAATTGGAGGTAACAGTCTCACAGACATTCCTGCCTGGATGGCTTCAAGCTGCAATTCTCAGATCTCAGCCTCCTGAGTAGCTGGGATTAGATTACATGCATGAGCTACCAGTGCCCAGCTCCATCAGTCTCTTTTACAGTAAGTTGAAGCAGTGAACAGGACTGGGATTTCTGTGTAGAGAACCCGAGGCTCAGAAGAGAAGCTGAAATGGGAGGTAAAAAAAAAAAGAAAGCTCATCATTATTGTCCAATCTACTTGTTCTTTTCCTCAAATAAATTCATGTATGCATTTTTTGATGATCACTTACAATGTATTTATATATTAAAATATAATAAAAAGGAGAGAACCAATACTAAAATCTGGTGTGATATTAACATATAGGGGCAGGAACTAGGTAGCAAAATAAGAAACAGTAATAATAATATTTTGAACCTGTATTACAAATCATACATTGTCTTGATTGTATCATAGATTATTTATTATGCCTTACATGGACAATAAGGCATAGAATTTTTTTATAAATGTGTAAGATGAATGCAGCAAATGAAAGAAAATGAAGACCTACTAGTTATAGGCACTAATTTTCTAAGGCATTTTACCTCTGCTGAAGAAGTGGTTTTTAAATAACCTAATCCCTTAGGTTGGGTCAGACTGACCACCAATATCAGATAGGTAATTCAGAGGAAATTATGCCTTAACAAGTGAAATAATGGATGGGAATTGTAGTTTACAGTGGGAAATTGAAGAACTGGTCAGAATTAAGTAATTAGGACAAGTGGGCATGAGTCAAACTTTTAAAATAAAATGGGACAAAAATCATCTTGAAATACAGATGAGAAAAGACTAGATTTGCATGAAAGTAGCAAAATGTAATCTGAGGTTGTTTGTGGGTTATAATGTGTGAGGAGGGACATAACACCTCTAAAAATTAGCACCCATATCTCCAGATATGAAGAGATACAGCTTGAACCATTCATGACATTATTACTGGATTAAACTATGTACTAGCTATATCTCCATGTGCATAAGTTTCTTATATTTTCCTTTTACTTGGCAAGAGATTGTATTATTCAAAGTAAAATATATTATGCTGCAGTAACAAACAACCTTCACTTCAAAACCCAAAGTAAGAGAGTAGCCTCTTTAAGAATATTACTGGTCATCATGACAGACGGAAAAGAGAGCACAGTGAAACATGTATTGTTTCTTAATGCTTCTGCATGGAAATAACTCATAGTATATCTACTCAAATTCATTGGTTGCAAGTTCCATGTCTGCGGCAGACTTCAGTGGCTCTAGAAAGTTTACTTTTCTCTTAAAAATAGACACTGCATCTTAGGAAATCATAATACAGTCTGCCATCGCAATGAATCTACAAATAATTCCAATATAGCATTATATTATCATTTTTGAGGACAATAAAGTTTATTTGAACATAAAAACCTGCCATGAAATGATGTGGAAAAAATTGAATATAAAAATCTTGGTAAAGGTAGGTTTGAAAACCTCTTTCCATGTGACTGTATAAAATGATGCTTACTAAAATTAACTCCAAGAAATGGAAACAAGAGGACATTCTTGCTGTTAATTTGCTTTCACTGCCAGCTTCTCTGCTTCCTGGAAAGAGATTCATTTTAGCCAGGTGGCAGTGGCTCATTCCTGTAATCCTAGCTACTCAGGAGGCTGAGATTTGAGAATTGAGGTTTGAAACCAGCCCAGGCAGAAAAAGGCCCTGTGAGACTTTTATCTCCAATTATCTTCCAAAATTGGAAGTGGAGCTATGGATCAAAGTGGTAGAGTGCTAGCATTGAACTGAAGAGCTCCGGGACAGCACCCAGGCCCTGAGAAAGAAAGAGAGAAAGAGAGAAAGGAAGGAAGGAAGGAAGGAAGGAAGGAAGGGAGGGAGGGAGGGAGGGAGGGAGGAAGGGAGGGAGGGAGGGAGGGAGGGAGGGAGGGAGGGAGGGAAAGAAAGAGGAAAATGTACTCATTACCTGACATATAAATATAACCCTTCTGTATGTCACCTTTACAATAAAATTTAAATTAAAAGAAAACCTCTCTCATCAGTAGTGTGTTGTTTGTAGTGAGTGCTTTTCTCTTGGCAATTTGGGTAGTATGTAGCATAAAATGCTACCTCAGAATTTCTCAGTATTAATATTGGAAAACATTAGCTAGATACCTATTCTGTAGAATCTGTTTTGAACATATACCAATGTACATCTAGAACTTAAGGCTATTGATATTGCCTAAACAGTTTAGTATCTTTGAATATTTTAATAAGTTGTGATTACTGCCAATCTAAACGTATTTTTGAGTGCCTAGTAAAAATGGTATTACATAATATTATATAATTTCTGAAATAAAATATTTTCATTGTCCAAGAAAATACAATCTAAATAGATAAAAGAGCTCAAGATATATGAGCTAGTGAATTTTTAGAAGTTAACACAAAGAATTTGTTTTAGTGTACCATAGCATACATAGCTTTATTTTCTGACAACCAAGTAGAAAATCTTGAATTAAAGAATTAGTACTTAATTTATATTTTATTTATGATTGTATCTGGTGTTTATTTTTGCTTTACTTATTAATTTGAATTTTTCAAAAGAGAAGAAAGTCTCCAATTACTAAAAGTGTGTAGATTTTCATTCTCTTATGCTAGATGTTCATTCTAATAAGTAACTTGAACATCTGGAAGCCAGAGTACTTTTCATTACAAAAAAATTAGCTTCATTATATGAATATAAAGTTCTTTATATCTTTTATATAATATAAATCATCATACGGAGAAAGACCTAATTATTTTTGTTAAAAATATCTGCTGAGATCATGCAGACTAAACTTTAGAACCAAATCACGTTTAAAATGTTTTTTAAAACTGGGGCTATTTTTATACCTCTAGCTGTACAAAATAGAACTGTGAAGAAACTAAATGTACTGTACTAGTTTCACAATTAGAAATTTTGTTTTCAAAAACATGGTTTATAAGTTTCATTTTTTTAAAGTTTCATTTTTGTACTTCATCTGTAAAACCACTGTAAAATGTTTTCATAGAAAGTGAAAATAAAAGATCAATCAAATATAATAAATATAAGATATGAACTGAATATAATTTTATAGTGTATGTAGAGTACCTTGAGAAATTAGAGACAATCCTAACGTATGAAACTGTAACCTCTCTGTACATCAGTTTGATAATAAAAATTTGAAAAAAAAAGAAATTAGAGACAATGTAGTGGAATATAAGGTAGCTTGTTTGAAAATACTGATAGTCTAATTAGAGATATTAAAATTAGTTAATATATAACTGGTGGAAACAAAATATGTATTTAATACTTATCTGGCAAGCCATTCAAAACTTTTTTTCATGTTAACTTGTGTTTGCACTTAGGCGTTCACACTTCCTAAAATGATGCGCTACCATTTTAGCAATGCCTCTTAAGCTTTAGTTATTTTTTAATAGTCTTGTGATTTTCCTTTCTTTGTTTTGTCATCTCAGGGCCAGCTTCAAACCATAATCCACAATTGCTATATCTCTGCTTCCCATGGGGCTGGAACAAACATCCATTAGCACATCTATTATTCTGAGATGAGGTCTTACTTTTTGCTCAGGCTAGCCTCAAGATGTGATCCTACTCATCCCTATCTCCAAACTAGCTGGAATTACAGTTGTTTACCACCCTACATGGCCCTACATGTCACTCAAAATATGCAGAATAAACAGATTTAATTCATAATGGAAAATAGTTTACTGGTTCCAGAGACTTTTCAAATAAAGCTATTCAAGATGCAGAAATTATAATTTTGCTATAATGAGCTTTCTAGTCATTAGTACATGCTTATTTTACTTAAATCTTGAAGTTTTCACAATTTATGGTTTGTTAAAGACTCATATAATTAAAAGAATACTCAACCTCCTCTTTGTCTCTGCCTTCAAATATCTAAGTATTGTTTTTAAAAAGATGTAAGTTCAGATACTCATCCAACAATTAAGAACATTAGTCTCCCCTTGTCAAATGATAGAATGATTGGAACTAAATGGGGCTTCAAGACAAAGGGTACAGAAATCAAAAACAGTGACAGAAGGGAGTAAACCAAAGAAAAAAGGAAAGTAGAAAAGAAAAAGAACTGAAAACGGTATAATAATAAACCTTTTGTTTCCATTTCTTGGAGTTCATTTTAATAAGCATCATTTTATATGATCCTATGCACATAGCTATTGAGCCCTTGTGATTCCTCTTAAGAATATCCTCATTTGTTCTCATTGTGTGAATATTTAGAGTGTGGTTTGGCAAGGGGTAAGGGAAGCACAGAAACGGTGGGACCAAGGGTGTACCAACTCTGCAGTTAAACCCACTACACATTATGTTGGAAATGAACTTTGCAACTTTTCCAGGAGGAAAAAAAAACTGAGGGAGAATGAGGGGAGGAGGTGACACTGTTCAAAAGGAAATGCACTCATCATCTGATTCATGTAACTGTAACCCCTCTACACATCACCTTTACAACAAATTTTAAAAAAAACAAATGGGCTTCATCTTAGGTGACATTTTTAGGAAAGAAACACAGTAGAATTTTAAAGATGAGTATTAATGCATATGGTAAAAAATTAACCATGTTTACTGATAAAGAATTTCTCAATGTTTAAAATCACTATTTTCTTTCATAGACTCCTGTGTCCCAAAAGGTTAAAAACTTAATTTATTTCAAAAATAACTATTTGGTGCTAATTAATAGCATGTAACCACCAGTCAGCAAGAGATAAGTATTACCAAGCTTAGTGTAATATATGGTTTATTGTATTGTTCTTTTTGAAATATGCATAGTAGTTCTCATGCCTTTGCCCTTAAAGTCCTTTCTCTGGGTAATATCCTTGAAATTGTGAATAATGGTGTCTTTATTTTATCTAATTCCTTAAAAATAGATGACAGAGAAAAATGAAGAATAATGAAATGAGCACATATGTTCCAGCACTTGCAATGGACATATATTAAGATTTTGTTGTGCTTGTTTCAGAACTTTTAAAAATAACATTGCTTATATTACTTCTCAGACCCTTTCCTTAAGGACATATAATAGCATTATCATATATCCTTCTGTTATATATTTTGTTATACATATATTTGTTACTATATTCATTTTTCATGCATAGCACATTCTGGTTCTTAATTTCAGTGAACATAAAAACACAACAGGACTTAAGCAGAAGGATATAGAATGATTCAATGTTTCCAAAATTCTATGTAGCAGTCCTATAAGTTCCTGCTTCAAACATCAGCCTCAAGATGTAACTCATACTCTTTAATGGACTTCAAGGCAATACCTGATCAAACTGGATACCCTCAAATTCGTGGTTACTCTCAATTTACCTCTCTTCAGTTTCATCGCTAATCTTTCCTTTCTTCAGTCTCTAAGTCTCTGACACTGTGCCTCAGTCATACTATACTGCTTTCAAGTTGTTGTTGTTTAGTTTTGAGCTCTAAAACCTTCCCAACTATTTATTTTTCCCAGAACGTCTCTTCTACTTGCAGCATGTCATTCTCCAACTTCAGTTTACACATCACATCCTATCGGAACTCACTTCTAGTCCATGTCAAATATGTTCACAGAACCAAGTTGAGATATTTTAGATGTTTTAAATACTGAACGTTATATAGGATTTATATATCTAAGCTGGGCATCAGTGGCTCATATATGTAATCCTAGCTAGTCAAGTCTGAAATCTGAGTCAAAGTTTGGAGCCATCCTGGGCAGAAGAGCCAGAAGTGAAATTGGCTCAAATGGTAAAGCACCAGCCTTGAAAAAAAATGCTAAAGGAGAATGCCCTGACCCGGAATTCAAGCCCTAGTATTGGCACCAAAAAAATTATGTACCTTGCCTTACTACTATGGTGTTCAAAGACAACATGATGAGTTAAGTGTAATGATACCTGAACTTGTTTTTCTAAGTTGATAATGAGTAAAATAGTTTGATGAATGTATTTTTGTCAAAATTAGATGATCAAGTGCCATTCATTAATACTGAGATACTTATTAGCTTGATAAAATAGTAGCGCACTGTATATTAACCCATCATAGTGCTTATTAATAAAGTACTTTATTTTTCTGTGAAGAGTTTATTTAACTATACTATAAAAAATGTAATGATAGGAATCATATCTTACTTGCCATTCTGTCTTCAGAAAAAGGACAGTACCTCGAACATGGATATTGTTCAATAAGTATTTGTTAAGTGAAAAATACCATTACCAATCTAGTTTCTTCATGTACTATAATTATTTAAGGCCCTTTCTTCTCAAGATTTTTATTCTTCCTTTATATAATATGCACTCTATAAGCGCAGGGTCTTCACTCTGGGGAAAAATGAATATAAAACTTTCTAAAAAGACACTTGTTTGGATAATACTTTATAATTTACAAAGTATTTCCAAATGTTCCATTTTATTTGATTCTTCTACTAGAGTTGGAAAGAAGATCATTTCAACTCCATTTCACATGTTAGGTACCAAACTCATACATGTTAAATGGTTTTCCCAGTTACATGGCAATAAATCTCTTCATATGGAATCCTGAAGATCAACTTATTTATGGATGAATGGAAATACAGTTGTTTTCTTAGAATGAAAATTCCTAACTTGAATGATTATTAATTGTGATCAAAGCAATTACAATGTATCTTCCAACGGACTGTAAATCAGCAGATTTTATATTTCAAAAGAAAAATGATAGCAATTAACTTTATAATGTTTCTCTCATTTGTCTCCTAGAGGCTTTATAAATCAGGGAATCACTATTATTTTGTTAAGTATCATAGTGAGATATAAAACTTTAAAGCATTTAGCCTGAACTTCAGAAAACATGAAAATCCAACTTCCTGCTATGCTTTGAGCTTTTTGTATCTTTTTCTCTTTGAAATTATATTTTGCCATTATTTCACTCTTGTATCTTTTTAATGCCCTTTGAATATTTTTCTCTAAAATCTTAAGTAAAGTTATACATGACTTCTTCTAATACTTCAGTAAATTAGTCATCAAGAAATACTAAGTGTAGAATAAAGCATTTCACTACTGTGGTGGTGTTAGTTGAAATACATTGACATTTTTAGTTATCCTTCCTTAATGTAGCATTGTATTAACTAATGTATTATAACTAAGCAAGTAATACTTTATTAACATACACTACATATTTATGCTACAGTGATATGTGTTATATACCACTGTATACAGCAGGTTGAGAATGACTATATAGTTTGGAGGTTGAAAAAACAAATACAAAATTGTGAAATCAGGGCCTTTGTTAACTTGAAAAAAACATTAGGAATTATCTAATTTCATCTGCCCCCATTTCAATCTAAGGGTAATAATAATAACAGCTAACATTTGCATGTTTTGTTAAGTACAAAGCATTTCCATTTCACTTGTTGTTCATAGATAAAAGCACACAGTGCTATTGTCATGGTGTTCATGGCAACTCTTTGAAGTGGATACAAAATTGTTAGTATTTTTGTTTACTAATTATAGTTGTCTTGGAGAAATAGATTTCATTGGATTTGCCAGTTAATACAGAATATGACTATTGTACAAAGCAGAGGCATTAAAGAAAGTGGGGAAAAAGAAATTTAGTAGGTCATTTAGCTTACTCCTTGGACAATAAGTGAATGGGACAAGGCATTAAAAGACAACTCTAGGCACAGGTTTTTTTTTTTGCCAAGTAATTGTGTATGTTACAATGTTTTACTTATTTCTTAATTTGCTAGTATGGTAATGCCTACCACATTCTCCCATTATTTGTTTATTGATCCTTCTGTTAAAACTCATAACCATCTTTATCCCAATGAAACCCTGTGGTAATTCTTGTGGTAATTGCTCATTTTAAATTTCTCTCTCCAAATAATGATAGCAAGACCAGTAAGTAATAAGTTTGTAGTCATGGAGCTGGTCAAAATGGTGAAGAGATTACCAAAGAAGTATGTATAAGGTAATTGTATACCTGTCTTCTTTCTTAAGAATATTTAGGGATGAAATTAGAGCTGAACTATAGCATTTTGATAACACATTCTTTTTATTCAGTCAACTTTTGTTTTTTTTGATGAATCTAAATTTGGTTCAGTCTTTTATCTTCCATCTATTACAAATCATTTGTCCCTAACAGTATTTTATGTCCAGAAGTCAATGTGATGAGTACTTTGAACTTCTTCATATACCTGTTTTCCATGTATTTTCTTAGAGAGAATTTATTTAATTGTAATGTTATACTATTGTATTTGTCATAACAAACTGGACTCAGCTCTCTGTTGAACAAATAGTAAGGGGAGCACTTGGTTAACACCTGGGAACCCTTCATGTTTTCTACCTTGATAGAGTCTTCACTGTTGTGCATTTGGGGTGTTTGTTGATTCCTATTTAGGATGTTCTATTAGTATATTTCTCTAGACTTGCATTGCTATCCAACAGGCTAACTAGTGGCTACATGAAGCCATTGCAGCGTAAATTTAAAATAAGTAAAATTACCAACTCAGCTCCTCATTTCACTAGCCATATTCCAAGTGCTTGACAGCCACTGTTTCTAATGGATATTGAATTGGACAGTACAGACATAAAAAATTTCTGTTTTCCCAGAAAGTTTTATTAGACAGTGTTATTCTAGGCCATTGCTATACGTATGCATGAAACAACCTAACTTGATGAAGTAGTTTTGTCACCTGTCAGTACCCAACTTGAGTTAGTATAAGGCTGAAAACTGTGGAAGTAATCAGACTAAGAATAACTGGTAAATGGATATGGACTGCTTTGGCTTGTTACTAAAAATGAAATATACACTTACCCATTTGGAAAAGTTGTTAGAAACTTTTTTAATGCAAAGGATACTATGAAATTACTCAAAACTAGGGAGATAAAATCAGCTCATCTACGTCTTTTCTGGAAAATCTTCTTCACCTTTCTTAACCCGCTAATCAGAGCGTGTGTGTGTGTGTGTGTGTGTGTGTGTGTGTGTGTGTGTGTGTGTGTGTGTACTGGTCCTGGGGCTAAAACTTGGGGTTTAGATGCTGTCCCTGAGTTATTTTGCTCAAGGTCAGCATTCTACCACTTGAGGTACAGCTCTACTTCCAACCTATCTTTAGAAGTTCATTGGAGATGAGAGTCTCATGGACTTTCCTGCCCAGACTAGCTTCAAACCATCCTCATGTCTCAGACTCCTAAGTAGCTAAGTTTACAGGCATGAGCCATTAGTACCTGGCTGGGCTTTCTTTTCTCTGATTGATGAATTTTCCATGTTTACAATACTGTCTTGAAAAGATGAAATGTTATAATTTTCCTGATTCATCTATTTTTACATTTGATAACACATTTTTCTCTTTTCTTTCGGTGGTAGTCTTTGAACTCAAGGTCTTGTGTATACTGTTCTGTCATGTCATTTTCTCTATTGATATGTTTTCTTTGGTAAATGTCTATGGTACCAGATCATCAATTGCTTAATACACTCCCAACAGTAATCTGAAGAATAGTGTTATGTAGGGCATTGGTTACAAATTCTTTCCATTTATAGTTTTATAATAATTGTGTTATTTAAACATACGCATCTAGTTTCAACTGCAAAAGAACAAATTAATAGACAATTGAACAGATAGTTCTAAAAAATTACAAATAAATAAGTTATATATGAAAAAACCTTCAATTCTCAGTACTAAAGGAAGTACAAATTAGGATTCCATCTCACCCAAGTCAAAATGGCCACTATTAAGAAAACAAACAACAACTTCTGGTGAGGAATTGGGGAAATGGGAACACTTTATATACTATTTGTGGAAATGTAAGCTAGTATAACTATTGTGGCAGTCAGTATGGAAGTGCTTCAGAAAACTTAAAAAATAGAACTGCCATATGATCCTTATATATCACTCCTGAGCATATGCTCAAAGGAAGATAAGTCCTCATGCAGTAGGGATACTTGCACATCCATGTATACTGCAGCAATACTATTGACAAGGGTATGGAATCAGCCTACTGCCTAGAAACAGATGAAAAGATAAAGGAAAATGGTACAGTAGGATATTGTTCAGTCATAAAGAAGAATGAAATTATGTTATTTTTTTAAAAAAGGATAATTAATATCATTCTGCTAAGCAAAATAAATCAGTGTCAGAAAGACAAATGTCCCAAATGTTTGCTCATATTTAGAATCAAAGTTTTTTTTCAAGTATCATAAGCTGGGCACTGGTGGCTCATGCCTATAATCCTAGCTACTCAAGGGGCTGAGATGTGAGGATGGCGGTTCAAAGACAGCCCAGGCAGGAAAATTCATGAGACTCTTATATCCAATTAACTACCAGAAAACTGGAAGTGGTGCTGTGGCTCAAGTGGTAAAGCACTAGCCTTGAGCACAAAGAGGCTCAGAGATAGCGACCCAGGCCCGGAGTTCAAGCCCCAGGACCAGCCAAAAAGTGACATAAGTCTGGTGGTTTATGTCTATAATCCTAGCTATTTAGAAGGCACATATTGGGATGCTCATGGTTTGAGGCCAGCCTGAGCAGAGAAAGTAATTGCTTGGCATTGTGACATGGGAAGCATAATTAGAATTGTGATCCATGATGGCCTCAGTATAAAAGTGAGACCCTATTTGAAAAATAAGTAAAGCAAAAAAGGCTGGGAATATGGCTCAAAAAGTAAAACACTAGATGGATACCAGTGGCTCACACCTGTAATCCTAGCTGCTCAGGAGATCTTGGGATTGTGGTTTGAAGCCAGTCTGTGCAGGTAAACCTGTGAGATTCTTGTCTCCAATTAGTCACCAAAAAAAAAATCTGGATGTGAAACTGTGGTTCAAGTGCTTAGAATACTAGCCTTAAGCAAAAGAAGCTCAGGGATAGAGCCCAGGCCCTGAGTCCAATCCCCAGTAGAACATTTGGCCAGGCACTATTGGCTCATGCCTAAAGAAGCTTATCTGAGAACTGCCGTTCAAATCCAGCTCTGGTAGGAAAATTTGGGAGATGCTTATCTCCAATTAACCACCAGTAATCTGGAAGTGGAAATGTAGCTGTGGCTCTAGCGGTAAATCACTAGTCTTGAGTTTAAAAAAAAAAAAAAAAAAGCAAGAGACAATGCCCAGGCCCTGATTTTAAGCTCCAGGACCAGTTTTAAAAATACTAGAATACTTGTGTAGCACATACAAGGCCCTGAGTTCAGACTCCAGTATTGCCAAATAAATAACATAAATGTAATAGAGATTGTATGTAGGAGAGAAGCAGAGTAGGGCGGAAGGCAAAAGGAGAAGGTAATGGGGTAAATATGATTGAAATGTGTTATAGGTATGTATGATAATAGGTTAATAAAGACCATTAAATTATAAAAATAGATAAGAGGAAGATTAGATAAGAGTAACAGAGGGGTTTAGTATGATCACAGTAAATTATATAAATGTCTGGAAATAATGCAATGAAATCCCTTGTATAATTGATTTAAGGTAAGCTAAAATGTTATCTCCATTAAAACAGTCCAGAATTATCAGATGAGAATTAATCTCTTTTATGGAATCTTTTATTAGCATTTATCTTCTCTACCACATTATTTGAATGTATTTTGTCCAACTAAGTAGTGAAATTATTAGCTATAAACCAAAGTTATGTTTGAATACATAACAGTGTCCAACTAGTGTATCCAGAAGGTGACAAATAATGTTGTGTTGAACTGAATTGAGGCATAAATGAATGGATGGATCAAAAAAGAAGGAATAGGAACTTAATACTAAGTCATTGCTTGAAGTTGTCACTTAGTAAAATGATGTATTAAAGTGTTTGGTGTGAAGGTACTATTCGTTGTGAAAGAATTGCACAAATGGACTATTTAAAATATTATTTCTAAGTAAATTTTGTGGTCAAAGTGTATGTGTGTTTGAGCTAAAATGAAACAGAAAATATATGGCATTTGAAACTACAAAATCCCATGAGGTATATATCAATATGCTATAGGCATACATTATTTCTTTTCACTATCTCCATACATTTAATATTAAAAGCCTATGTACTGTTCTTATGAATATAGTAGGAGAACTGCTTATTCTGAACATTATGATCTCCAGGTGCTTGAAACTTGTTGACCAAGTGTGAAAGATCAGTGGTAACATTTAGGGATAGAATTCCTTCTGTGAATTGTGCTCAATCTATCAATGCCTTCCTTGTTCATCAAAGGAATAACTAACTATAATCTGTGTAAGTATAGCTCATCTGTGGGAGAATGCCTCTGTGCACATTCTGAAATAAGGAGAATTGGTCTAAGTAGTATGCCTTGTCCTCACAGTCACTCTGGTGCTTTGCTGGGTGGAGAGGGCTTTCCACACAGCTCTGAAAAGCCTAGAGGTGAGAGAAGCTATTCTTTGAATTGCAGATGTCATGCTGTTTAGACTTTGGAGGGCTATTGCTACAGAGAATACTTGTCCTTGATTATCTCCCTAAATGGTTTGTTTCCATGGCCACTGAGTATATGGAAAGTTTGAAGCATATCCCCCTACATGGAAAGTTCTGCTTGTACCTGAGTATTTCCCTATATGGTCTGCTACTGTTGGAATTAGGTCTCCACCCCAAACGTGGTTTTTGTCTCTAAAAGCTTTATGCTTGATTCTCAGCTGCAGGCCTTTGAGACAGGAGTCCACCTGCAGTCACTAGCTCTCCAAGAAAAAAATAAAAGACTCCCAATCCAACCCCTCAAAATGTGATTTCTCTGATTCTTTTTTTTTTAAAAGTTTTTATTATAAAACTGATGTACAGAGAGGTTACAGTTTCATACGTTAGGCATTGGATATTGTTCTTGTATGTACTGTTTGTTACCTTGTCCCTTATACCCTCCTCCACCCTCCCCCTTTCCCCCCTGCGGTGTTCAGTTCACTTACACCAAACAGTTTTGCAAGTATTGCTTTTGTTGTTGTTTCTCGTATTTTACCCTTTGTCTCTCAATTTTGGTATTCCCTTTGAATTTCCTAATTCTAATACTAGTACACACTGTTTCCCATTCACTCAGATAAGATTACAGAGATAGTGTAGCTACAATCACAAGAAGGTGATACACGAACATCATCAATAGTGATTTCTCTGATTCTTGTCAAACAAGTTCCCATACAACAATACCTTTCTAAGAAGAAAAGTCATCAGAACTTATGAATACTTTTCCAAGAAGAAAAGTCCTCAGAACCTGTCATCTTTGTGAACATTATTTTCATTAAGAATTTATTATGTATATTATCTAGTTTATAGACACATTATATAGAAAAAGACAAAGTGGAAAAGTAAATTTTATTTTACATGTACAGTAAAACCAACTTGAGCTACTAAAGAGAATTCCTGGGAATAAATAGTACCATAGCTCTAAATCCAATTTTAAAACTCTAAATTTAATCCTAACCTAAAAATAAGTAGAACATCAGAGACATAGCTTTCCCTAACATTAATGGGTTTGTAAAATATAGATTTCTCCTTATGTAGTACTACTTCCTTTTTGTGACTTGAGGTGTGGTCTCTGAGGAAAAGATTTGGCCCAAAGTGTTAATAAAACCCATATTATGAGAAGCAAATATTTTAAAATCACATTTTGATGGAAATGAATTAACTAATAAAATGAATCCTCCAAAGTACCTAAGGTGATTTAAATATTTAGCATGATAAAAAGAATCCCATAAAATTATTGCTTAACAAAATAAAGCAGCCATTTCATTTCTGTTCTTCACCCTGATATAAAAGGCCAGATTAATAAATGCTGTCTGAGTTGTCTGGTTTTTAATATGCTGTGTCCTTACCCTTAGTGAATGCCTCTGGCTTTCAATAACAGACAAGCCGATCTGGCTTTTAAAATGGATGGAAATACAAACAAGTAGACATAGCCTTAAAAAAAGTATACTCTTAAAGAAATAAGTTTACTGGGTAAAAAAATTAATAAGTTTATGGCATGTCTAACTGAAATACATAGTTCTAAGCAGCTGAGATGTTTAAAGTGAGCCAACAGATTATTTTGAAGATCACTTTATTGATTTGTGAATTCTGTATATTTCATCATTTTTATTTGGCTTGATGTTTCTCTATCATATGATGATCCTGTAAAATAGATCAAATGTTTTACGAAATACTATCTTCATGAAAATGATCTTAGAGGTCTTCACTCAGACCCTAAAGAATCTGTATATCTAGGAATGAAATCTGGAATTCCCCATTTCAACCCACTCTGTAAGTGTGTATTCATCCCCCTTTCCCATTTATCGACCTATTCTTAATAAAGAGCTAAAAATCTGAAAATTACTGCAGTAGCTTCATTGTGCTTGAGCATGACAAGCATGGTTTCTGCAATAGCATCTTTATTTTATCTACCTAAATGTTCTGTTTCTGAGGCCAAATAAAAACTGTAAAGGTGGGAGTGAGCCAATGGGTAAATGAATGAAGAGAGGAAGGAGGTAACATACAGTCATAAAATTCAATGTCTGTCCTACAAAATTAAGAAAATTGGGGGCAGGGGCATAGGTTGAGAAGGATGGGGAGAATAATAAAAGGGGTGACATGAATTAAGATGCATTGTACTCACAAACTGCTTTGTTGAATGGAAACCCTTTGTGCAACTGCTTAAAGATAATAAAAATAAAATACTTTTTAAAAGCCACAGAGGGGGCTGGGAATATGGCCTAGTGGTAAAGTGCTCGCCTCATATGCATGAAGCCCTGAGTTTGACTCCTCAGCACCACATATATAGATAGAAAAACCCAGAAGTGGTGCTGTGGCTCAAGTGGCAAAGGGACAGTGCTCAGGCCCTGATTTCAAGCCCTAGGACTGGCAAAAAATAAATAAATAAATAAATAAATAAATAAATAAATGCCACAGAGAGATGGAATTGTTGTTAAGAGAGTAATATGGACAGGATAATTTTAATCAGTGTTCACTATTTACATGTATATCAAATACCACAGTAAAATCCCTTGATGCAATTAATTTAGGGTCTCACACACTATCTCTTTTGTTTGGGTTTTTGTTTCTGTTTTGTTTTGTTTTTTTCTAATAGCTGATGCTGTACCAGTTGAGCCTTACCTGTAGTCCAGCTTTATTGTTGATTAACTGGAGATAGAGTCCCTCAGATTTCTCTGACAAGGATAGTTTCAAACATCTGTCCTCAGATCTCATTCTCCTGAGCAGCTACGATTATAGATGTGAGCCACCTATGTGCCTGATATAAAAAACATTTTCAAAACCACCTTGATTGATTTTTTAGGTAGAGTTGGTTGTTTCTCCAGTTCTACAGTTGTGCCTCTATTACGATAATTGAAAGTATCTCAAATGTCTTAATGCAGATTTAAGCTTTAACAAGTTTACTACATACATAAGTACTTATAACCTTACAAAATATTGAAAATTAAATTATTTAAATTTTCTTTCTAATCAGTTTTAGGTTAAATAGTGGACTTTTAATTTTAATATTTGTATATATATTTTTTTCATACTGGTGAAAAAATTGTTTTTATGTTACTCTGTTACTTTATGTATCTCTTTGAGACTTTGTCTTGTAAAATCATGCCAAACTTTTGAGTATATACCTTTATTTTCAAAAAAAATCATAAATTTAAGAATATCAATGTAATCACCTTCCTATGTTTGTACCTACACTATCTCTGTAATCTTATCTGAGTATATTGGAAACCGTGTTTACTGGTATTGGAAGTAGGAAATTCAAAGGGAATACCAAATTCGAGAGACACAGGGTAAAAAAAGAGAAATAACTACAAAAGCAATACTTGCAAAAATGTTTGGTGTAAGTGAACTGAACACCAGGGGGGAGGAAGGAAAGGGGGGAGGGAAGGGGGCATGAGGGACAAGGCAACAAACAGTACAAGAAATGTATCCAATGCCCAACGTATGATACTGTAACCTCTCTGTACGTCAGTTTGATAATAAAAATTTGAGAAAAAAAAAAAAGAATATCAATGTAATTTTTTCATTTACCATGCCATGGCTGTTGAACATTGTCACAATTTGAAATATGACTTGACCATTGTATAACACCACTGGCTAATCATGTTGAATTTTAATAAGAAACACATTAATATTTTACTTATAAAATTACCTTTCACATGCTGGCTTGCAATTTAATTATTTGTGGAATTTATGGTCTAAAGTTAAGAAGAATTAAAACTTTGCACTTCTATGTATTTTAGCATATTAATTTAAGTAACTGTCTACCCAAACTCTACTTAATCTAGGTTAGGAACCATGTTTTATTCATGTTGGTATGCATAAGATGTTTGATTAAGATTTGCTGAATTAAGTGAAAAATTCTATCTATTACACATTGTCCAATCAGTTTAATATATTTAATATCATTAAAATGTTATTGAATATATTTTGGACATATATTTAAATTTAATGTAATATTAATGTCTTTAATATTTAATAGAATTCTGTATGTTTATATTCATTCCATTATTACCCTTTTAGATATTAAAATTTCTCCATCTTTAGTCAGTGGAAATCTTTTTATGTTGAATCCTGAGTCTTGCTGACACAATCCTACTACTCTTAAATAGCTTGCTTCTATCTTGTATCTGAATATAGTTCAAGTTTCTGTGGTATATTTCCTATCCTAGTTTTGGAAACAGCCATTTTCCAAGAACACCTAGGAAATAATATTTCAAAACCACAAAATGAGAAGCTTATTATTCCTAGATTGGTCTTTGTTTCCAGGCCTTTTCAGAGTGCAGCACATATACATACGTACACACACACACACACACACACACACACACACATACACACACACACACACACACACACACACACACACACACACTGGAATCTGTTTTTTCTATGCTAAAAATGTTTAACAGTAATACCAGGACTGAAGTATGACAGTCACATAATTATTCAGTTGTCTCATCTTACAAAGTACACACAACAGATTCTGCACAATACTATTACTACTGACAATGTGATTACTGAAAATAAGATTATTTAAAGGTTTTTGTCACATTATAGATATGCAAGTAAATTATATTTTAGAGCTTTGACAGTTTATGATTGTTACACCACTAGTAGAGCCATATTTATATATCATATTTATTTTTTTTCTTAAGGAGAATGTCTGAAATTTGAGCATTTAATTAAATAATTTGATTCTGGGAAGGTAGGCAAATAATAAAACTTGTATCCACTGCAGCTGAAGTGAGCTACAGAATCAGCATGGGGAATCTGGGCAACTTCCCAGCTTTTCCCAAATCATTTCTTCCCAGTGCAATTGTGTTTAAAATTAATTTCTATAAAAATGAACTCATCTAAATTCAGATGTAAGTACAAATGCACTTTTGAAATATAAATATTTTATCTTCACTTTGGCTCCCCTGTATGCATAATTTATAATTAATTACTAAGAGTTGACTTTATGTAAGTATATACATAGATATTACTATTTTGGTGCCAGATTTCTCCTTTGGTGCATGAGACTCACTATGTAAGTATCTCTTTTAGTTTGTGAAATGCAGTAATTTTCCCCATGATAAGCCAAGTGGAGTAGGGCACCTATAATCCCAGATATTTAGGAAGCTGAGGCAAGAGGAAGGCAGGTTTGAAGCCAGCCTGGATTATTAGCAAACCCAGCTATAAATATGTACTTCTGACAAGGTATTGTAGTGAAATCACATTGTAATGAATGTGTGCAATGATGGTCTGGGAACGTACTTTAGTGATAGAGTGCTTGCCTAACATGCATGAAACCCTGGGTTCAATTCCTTAATACCACATGAACAGAAAAAGTCAGAAGCTGTGACTCAAGAGGTAGAGTGCTAGCCTTCAACAAAAGAAGCTCAGGGACAGTGCCCAAGTCCTCAGTTCAAGCCCCAGGATTGGCAAAAAAAAGTGTGGAATGACATTCATTTTTGTTAAAACTAAATTCTGGGAAGTAAATGAAATTTCTTAAAATATACAGTACTATGGAATGTGGACTTTCTGAATGTGCAAACCAATAATTGTCAATTTTGCATTATAAAAATTAAAATAGTGCAGAACAACAATAATATTTGGCCAGAACATTTCCTATACTGTGTTTCTGTGCTAGGCAGTTTTCCCCATTTTCTCATATAATTCTCATAATACTCTTATAGGGTACTGCCAAACATGCCCATTTTATAAATTTGCTGAGGAAATTGAGGTATAGGTTACTTTTCTTGACTAAGGTCACTTTTTTAATATTTTTATTGTGCATCAAGCAATTGCAGTTTAAAAAAAGATAATGGAGGAATTTTTATTGTAACTTCAGAGTCAGTTTAGGCTAGTTATAAACTTGGTATCAATTTTAAATGTACAGTATGAGGTATATTTAGTAACTTGCAATAGTTGAAAATATGTAAGTATGAAATTTTGATGTGACTGTTGAAACAAATGTTAGTACTTTTTAATGTTGTAATACACAATAAATTAATATTTGAAATGTTGGAGATAGTTCAACATGATACATTTGTCACAGATACGAGTGAAGATAAAAATGGCTATAATATTATACAGTATGTTTTAAGAAGTTGAGTTATTATGTAATATTATACAGTATGTTTTAAGAAGTTGAGTTATTATGTAATATTTTTATTATACATGTATAAATGTATGTTTTAATTAGTAAAATCAGAACATATAACTAAGGAAAAATTAAGACATCCTCCATAAATGACCATACATGCTTGACACTATTAGCACTTTGGTAAACACCAGTCCAGATATTTTAAGAATATATGGCTATTTTTACTTGAAATGTTACAGTTTTTTTCATTTTTCTCAGTATATTACAGTTCTTAATAAAATACTGTAAAAAGAATACTTAATTGTTTATTAATGTGTATTAATTACACAAAGGGGTTTTTAATATATGCATACATTTCTTTTTCAGGATTGTACTGTTTATGAAACTGAAAATAAAATTCTGCATGTGGTGAGTATGCTTGGATTTATTTTTGTCTTCATTAGACAATATTTCTTTCTTTAGTAATAAGCCACAGTAAAAAAAAAATTAGTTAAGTTGTAGTTCTTAGGGTATCTACAAAGTATTCAAAATGTGCTAGTTAAAATCATTCTATTGCATTTAGTTGAAAATTATTATATTGTTTTTAATATGTATGTAATATGTAACAAAGTTTGAGTTTGATAGACAACCCAAAATATTAGAATATAATCTTTTATGTTATTTGCTGTATAAGTGATACTGAGCAATCCTCTTCTGCTCATTGAGCAGCAATCAGGTCCTTTGTGATTTAGTAGGATGATCTTGAGAGCAAATGAACCCTTAATATACTCTTCTCTTTCTTAGTCCAAGAAGGAAAATGATTATCACAAAGTCCCTTTTGATCCAAATGTAGTCTCTAGAAGATAGAAAAAGAAATATTTATTTAGAGCTTATATATTTCAATATTTGCTTCTATTCTAGAACATATATCAGCTTCAGTAATAATGTGAAAACCCTAGCATCTATAATGCTCCCAATTCTGGGACTCTGAGCAATTATGTGAAGCCACTCACTGACAAGTAGTTCTCCCACACTGTACCTTAAGTTAAAACACAGGTACACAACTCAGTTTGTTCAACATCACCAATAGAAAAAAATGGCCCTTCCAAACCACTCAAGCTGTAAGATATGCTTTTCCCTTGCATGCTCAGATTCACCTATGCAACGCATCTACAACAGATAATAAAATGTCACATGTACAAGCTAAGTGTGCTAAGTGGGTTTCTCATAATGCCTCACTTTTGGCCTGAATCTCCATACACTACTCACTGTCAGCTTTTGGTTGTTATTATTGTTGGCCAATTCTCTGCTCTTTGGTATGAATATATTGTTGAAAATAGTCTACAGATACTCCCGTGGGTAGCAGTGAAAGAAAAAGAAGCATTTGTATTTATCTGTAGTACAGAAAGTTAAGCTGATGGAGAAACTGGACTATAGTATTAGAATGAGACCTGTTACAGAAAAGTATGGTGTTGGGCTAGTCATGTGTAATCTGAAGAAAAAAGATGAATTGCTGAAGTTCTGTGCTGAGAGTGATGGATAAAGGTTGATGAAAATAGGAAAGTATAGCATAAAGCAAAAAAATTAATATCTTCATTGTACTGAAAGAGTAAGCCTTTGAGCATTGCAGTGAACATATGCTACTTCAGGATATACACATCATAAAACAAGCAAAGATCTATCACAATGAACTAAAAATTGAAAACAACTGTGAATATGTAATAGGCATGTTTCAGAAAGTTAAGGACAAAGCATTAAATATTTTAAAGATTTGTGATCAATAAAGCTTTTATTGATATGAATCCATGAAAAAATTCACTGTAGTAGGTATCAAAGAAATTTTTCAACATCAATAATAAGTCTCTAGTTTTTCATCCGTTGACCTATGTTAAAATAGTTTAAATTGTTCTCAATCAAAGTGATTGTGATACCATTGAAGATGACTTGTTAATAACCTGCAGAAAAAGTGTCTGTATGGGGCTGGGAATATGGCCTAGTGGTAAAGTGCCTGTCTCGTATACATGAAGCCCTGGGTTTGATTCCTCAGCCCCACATACATAGAAAAAGCCAGAAGTGGCGCTGTGGCTCAAGTCACCGAGTTCTAGCCTTGAGCAAAAATAAGCCAGGGACAGTGCTCAGACCCTGAGTCCAAGGTCCAAAACTGGAAAAAAAAAAAAGTGTCTGTAGATAACATGGTAAAATGTCTGATAGGCTAACTGAAGGACCAGAGCAGTATGTATTTATAACAGAATAAGAAATCGCCATAATTGATTAAAAAACCAAAGACACCCATGACAAAATTGTTAGTGACACAGATGGCTCTGCAGGAAACATTTTTAAAAGCTTTCCAGAAGAATGCTTCCTCTTCCCTAAAGGACCTACTTCCTGGTCCTTTCTCTGCTTCTGATGTTTTCTTCACCTAGAACTCCAATCACCTTTTAATTAAAACACAGTATCACAGACAAAGTCTAATTAAATTCTGTCATTGTTTGTTATTGCTATTGGTTACCAGTTATTATGGCTTTCTGATGATTGGAGATTTTTTTCACTTATCAATAGTATGTCATATTTTATGACTGTGAATATATGTGAATAAGTATAATTAAATGGTTGCATATTGATAGCATATAATTTTAGAGCCAGGAATTAGAGTGATTTCAAGCAACCACAGATTTTTTCGTATGGGTGGTTGAGATAGTAACTCCTTTGTTTTATTATGGTTCAATCATAACAATCATAACAATCAGCTTTTTTGCAAATAGAATTATTTTAAATAGTGTACAAAATCACCTTTAGATAATATATATGATATATATGAACCATCCATGAATTTCATGCTTAAATTTTAGCCCCTAGATAAAATATTAGCAAATATTCCCAAACCAGAAAATATCCTAAATGTAAAGCAGTCTGTTCTAAAGCATTTTTGTTATAAATGAGGCTTAACCTCACATAATTTTACAGATGGTGAAACTATCAGTCAAAAATATTAAACGTTTGAATGTTGAGTATGAATGCAGCTCTAACACCAAAGCCTTCCCATTTCTGACAATTGCTACCAATTCTAGTTCCCTGAGACCTTATGAATTGTACTGTCTTGTTTCCCTCAGAACTCAGGGCTACTATCTTGCTGTGCCTGTTTCAATAACTAAAGAACACAAACAGACACTTTTCGCCCTACATTTTATTTCCTTTGAGCGACTGTTTCATTGGGATTGAATTTTCTGTAACAATGACTGTTCCTTCTGAAGTATTGAATTGACTAAATTAGACTTCGGCATGCTGCTGTGGGTTCTTCATTGTGCTTACTTCAAGGTTCTTATTGAGGTCAATTCGTGAGTTACCATTCCCTGTTTATAAAGTTTCTCAGGAGTAATCTCTTTTCTGTTGTTAGTTTAAAAAAAAACAAACTGTATTTTTCCTTATGCATTGGTTACTAGAAACTTTAGGATTGAAATAGTTGGCAAGTGTTTCCCAGGGTATCTATTTTACAAATTAGCTTCATTCTAACCCTTTTCTCTTTCCCTTGACTTTTTTACTTAATGTAAAATTGATTTTTACATTTGTTGTCATAATATTAAGTATGGAGAAGTAACTCCGTGATTCATTGGACATAAAGAGTCGTACAGACTTTCCTACCTGGACTGGCTCCGAACCTCCATCCTTAGATCTTCATCTCCAGAGTAGTAAGGATTACAAGCATGAGACACAGGCGCCCAGCTCAAAAGCAGTTTTTAAATAGTAAGGTTGTGTAGCTGGGTGCCCGTGCCACAAGCCTGTATCTAGCTATTCAGGAGACAAAGATCTAACAATAATGATTCAAAACCAGGCTACCAGTACTTTTCAGTAGCAGTTATCCTAAGATAGCAAAGGCTTCTTTTGTAACAATAATAATATAAAAGTTTTCCCCTATCAATTTTCATACACATACACTATTAGATATAGCAAAATGCTATTAAGAACTTTGATGGAAATAGAATGGATATAGTTTATTGTTAATATGCATATTCACAAAACCTTCATATAAAACAAGTTTTTTGTGATGTCAGGGCTCAGAAACGTTAACACGAAGTTCAATTAGTACTTACAGTATATTGGCACTACTTTAAGTGCTTTATAAAAACCAACTTATTTAGTCCTCTCACACACATTAAGAAGTATTATTACTATAACCTATATTTTATAGATGAGTAAACTCAACCACAGAGAAGTTAGGTAACTTTCATATTATCACAATTAGAAAGAATTGAAAATTGGACTTGAGCTATGGCAGTTTGGCTCCGCAGTCCATAATGTTTTTTTCGCTTGGAAGTCTAGTCAAAAGTAAACAGTATAACATAAGAACATCTTCTGATGAAAGTATTTATAGAAGCATTATGTATAAAAACAAAACTTAGAAAATAATAGAACAGTGCTTCGGTAAACTATTGTACATTTACAGGTTATATTTACTATGTACATTTACACTGAAATCGTGAATATATAATTTAGAAGTAAATTGCTTTTATTTTATTTTAGATGTTTTACATGTAAAATATACTTATGCACGTGTTAAAAGAAAGATTCCAAGTTATAATGCTAAGTAAAACATAAACACAGCATGAATTACCACTAAAAAGAGTAATATTCAATGATATTATTCATTATATTTACTTGACTGATTTATTTCTGATACTGAAGTTTCAAGTGTTTGCTCAATTTCTTAACATTAGTTCATAATACTTTTTAATGAAAAAGTATATATTCTAATGTGTTAATAAGTCTGATTGCTTTAAGGGATAATTTTATATTGCACAATATAATAAGCAAAAGTGACTTAAATGCTTAGTCTAGATTTTCATTTTCGTGTTTCTTATTTCTAAAATCGGAAGGAGATATTTCTGCTTAAATTTAGAAAATATAAGTTTATGGAGACCAAAAAACCTGGTAGAAAGGGAAGTTAGTTGCGATGTTGGGCAGGAAGGTATGCTAATATGAAATGTGACAATGAATAAAAGCAGACTGAATAGCTCAGGTTTCTGTGGAAATTTCCATTAGGTATAATGGAACAAGCAAGAGAATGCAACCAGAAAAGACAAAAGGCAATGCAGATAAGCAGTATACTATGTCAGCATGATTATAATGTTCTATTTCATTTTAGTTGGACTGAAATTCTCCTTTTTATGCCTTGGCCTGCATTACATATTCTCTGGCATGTTGGAGATCTGTTTTGCTCTGCAAAAAGCCTTGTCTTATGTAATAAGCCAGTTATAGCAAGTCCATAGCTCTTTTCAGTCCTATACTCCACTTTCACTTCCACCTTGCAGTGCAGCCTTTGTATCGGGAAAAACTATTTCAGACCTTGGGCTTTAGCAGACTCACTGTGCTTGTCGTACAGCCCTGCTGCTCTCACTGGTGAGCCTGGAGCACTTGTCAGCTTTGATAAACTCATGGAAATCCCAAGCTATAAATAATCATTAAAGTCACACTCCTTAAATCACACTGTTTTGAGATGAAGTACACATTTTACATTAACCCAAGTGTATTCTTTATAAAGATAATGGGAAGAATAAATACATAGAATGCTTATTTTATTGTTTTAGCATTAGCTGATCTTTTAGTTATATAGTGCTTTACAGTTTTATGCTGTTTTTCTTCTTGTCACCAAGATGTTTTTCTTAGTTTATTTTGATTTGATAATAAGTTTGGTTTATTTTGGCATGACAAATATTTGTTTTGTTTCATAAGCATTTTGTGTATTTTTTCCTTTCTTTAAATTTATGAATTCTGCACTCCTATCTTCATCTAAGCTGAGATCATTGTGCCTTTTCTGTTGTCCAGACTAGAAATAGCTTAACAACCTAACAGTTAGAGATGAGGGAATCATAGAGGAGAAAATTATGAACTCACTTTAGTCTCTCCTGACATTTATATCATATATTATATAACCATAGCTTTCCTGTTCTAATTATCTCAAACCTTGAATATATACTTAAGCACTAGAGTAGCAGAATGTCCCATCATTAAATAAAAGTATTAATTGTTAGAGATTTCTTAAAGACAATGACGCTCTAAGTCTTTAAAATCTGTAAAAATAATTTTATATTGGCCTTCAGTAGCTCCCTGATGTTCTGAAAAGACAGCTTTTGCCAGTTGTAGCCTAGACACCTCTCTTAATACGTGATTATGGTCCAAATGCAAACCGAGTTTGTTTGTTGTATAGCTGACATTTGATTGTAATGGCATTTGAAAATAGAACTTCTAGTCATTCTTTTTTTTTTTTTTTTTTACCAGTCCTGGGCCTTGGACTCAGGGCCTGAGCACTGTTCCCTGGCTTCCTTTTGCTCAAGGCTAGCACTCTGCCACTTGAGCCACAGCGCCACTTCTGGCCGTTTTCTGTATATGTGGTGCTGGGGAATCGAACCCAGGGCCTCATGTATACGAGGCAAGCTCTCTTGCCACTTGGCCATATCCCCAGCCCTAGTCATTCTTATTAAGATACAAATTCTAGTATTGAGATTTATTTAATAGAAAGCATGAAGATGCTGTTTTACTATTTTATAGTTAATACAACCGTTAAAGTCTTCCATATGGTCTTTGTGGTCCACATAAATATATGCTAACACTACTACTGACATATGCATTGTTTTCTTAAGTATTATATTGTGCTATATCTTCATATTTTAACACTTTAATAGTTAATTATACTGTAAATCATTTTAAGTATAAATTCACTTCTCCATAACAAATTTCCATACAGGAAGGAAAGAAGAACAAATGTAGGTATAGTATGATCAAAGTAGACAAAAAGGAATCATGCATATACTAAAGGTAATGTGACTTACAAGAAGAAATTAAGAAAATGTGGTTTTAGTGTTTCTTATTATGATTTATGTAGACAATATTTAAGGCAGTACACTTATTAGGAATGTTCTTCCTAACATTCCATTTGTTGGATATACTATGCACTGTAAAATTCTTTCATACTCAGACTGACTCTGAAAGCGCAATCCTTGTCCTCAGGGAGTATTTGTTTTTGTTGAGTAGTCAAGTAATGTTGAAAGGGTGTCAGTTGGAGAGTTAAAAGATTAGGTGTCCTGACTTATTCTGGCACTTAACTAGTGGTGAACAAGATAAATTAGCCTCTCTAAGTTGCAGAATGTGTGTATCTATGGTTTCTTAGGTTTTAATGCTGTAATTCTTTGCTGACAAACTCAGGAAATCATTTAAAGGAAGCAGAATAGACACCCAAAGTGGGTAAATTAGAGAACTATTTTTGTGTGACGCTGCTCTTATGTTCAAAAACACTATAAGGTCTTTTTAGTACAGTTAAGTCACTGTAAATGTAAAGGTTTATTTAAGGTGATTAAATCAGTCTTGAGACAGAAACTATACCTAAATATGAGTTTAGTATAAATAATTGTTAAATTATGGTAGAGGAGTGTCTATAAAGATGTAAAAAGAATCATAACATGCTCAGAGACTAAGGAAAGATACTAATGAGGGGAGAACAACTTTCAGGTTAGAACACCATGCCCATGGTTGAGAAAATGTACTTACAGTCTCACTGGCCAGGCAAGTGGAAAACAACCTTTCAGAATGCAGGGAAATGATGATGGTAGAAGGGCTTATAGCAAGAGTTGGGGTATGGCAGTCTCAGGATGGGGGTCACTGAGCTTAGGTGAGGCTACAGCGTCACTAAGAGCAGAGCACCAACTGTTGTCCTCACACATGTATACCATTGAACTCTAAATTAGCAGAAGAAAGCAAAAAATAAAATGTAGTCCCTGGGAATCTGCCTCCTTCCCCCTGTGGTGTCTCTCCAGTGCCCTCTACTGACAATAGAGATTCTACACTCCACTGTCACTGAAAGCCTGAAGCCAAGAGTTAAATTTGTAACTGTTACAGTATAGTTGGGCTTTACTTCCATTAAACCATACATTGTTACCTTTAAATTTCTGGAAGGTAAAGATGTTGATCCCAATTATATCATGTACTCCCCATTTGCCTATACAAGTTGCATGTGTCTGTCTAAACTTTCCAGAAGTTTAGCCAATCATTATGAACTTCACTCTGTATTTGAATTTCAAGCCCAAAGTAAAATTAAATCAGCTTCTTCATGGTCAATATCTTATTTAATCCACTAATATATCTAGACTATTACTATTCTTGAGCTTGGAAAGTAGCATACCTTCTTTTGCTTGGCAATCTACCACAAACCTGCTTGTCTCTATCTTTTGCCTGCGAAACAGCTTATAAATAGAATAGTTATCTTCCCAAATTCAGTTCTGATTTCCAGCTTACTCTTGTCCTGTTAGAAATGAGAGTAATAGTGGAGCCTCTTGTGTGAACTGTAATTCAGACCAGGTTGTCCCAGGGAAGTAGTAGTTTGGATGTAAGTTGAAAGTGTCTTGTACATTAAAGACATTACACATTTGTGTCTGATGTTCACTCACTATTTTTGCACTGACCTCATTATGATTATTTTAAAGTGAAAAGTTTTTGGCATAGTATTATCTTGAAGTTTAGTCATCTAAGCATTAAATAGCTGGTAGTTTCATGTGAGGCAGTGATGTAAACATAGTGGTTAAGCAAGCAGGAACTGAAGCAACACTGCCTGGATGTAATTTGGCTCTGTCATTGAAGAGTTGTGTGATAGTGAGTAAAACTTTAACACTTTTGTGTCCTAATTTCTACAACTATTGTGTAGAGAAAATAGTTTCTACTTAGCAATACTGTATTACATGAGTTAATACATTTGAATTGTTTAGAAGAATGTTTAGAACATATATATTATTATAATTATATATATAATTCATTTAGTCTTCCTAAATGCAGTTGATATAGGTATTGTTTTGTGTTAATTATATGGAAAAGGAAACTCAGACACTTGAAAGATTAAATAACTTTCCCAGGATTATGCAATTAGTAAATGGTAACCCCAGTTTCTTTATCACTTCACTATAGCTACCACCCTAGGAGATCTAAATCTAATTGTGAGGTTGTAAATTGCAAGCATTTCATTTCACTGACTTTCTTTTCTCTCTTTCTGTTGACAAATTTTGTTGGCATCTGTTGCAGACAGAATCTAAGATGGCACCCAAGATCTCTGCCACTGGGATATAAATGCCGATTATTCCATGTGATTGAAAGCTATGGACACTTTTAATTCCCATATTTAGATTTTGTTCTTTGGAAGGGGTTTTTCAGATATATTTAAAGTCCTAATCAAAAGGGAGATTACACTTAGTGGGCCTAAAACTCATGTGAGCCCTTTAAGGAAGTCTCAAAGACAACAAAGATAGCCTTCTGGCCTTGAAGCAATTATGTTTGTGAAACATTGCTAGACCTGAGAACAACCCCTGGGAGATTAGATCAATCCCCAAATGACAGCCAGTAAGACCAAGGATATCACAGTCAGAAAGCCAGAAGAACTGAATTTTACTGAGAATCTAAAGGAACTTGGAAGCAGGTTCTCTACTGAAGTTTTCCTGAAGGAATTCAGCCCAGTTGATATGTGGGTTGCAGGTTGCAACCCTAAGCAGCAAACATGGGTATGTCTACGGAAGCATGGAAACAGAAAAAATAGGAATGTGTGTTTGTAGGAATCTGTTATACAGCTGTAAATAGGTATTACATCATTGATCATTTAAATTTAAACTCAGAAGTACCAAAACAAAAACAGAAAATGGAAAAAAATCAGCAAAACCATGAAAAGACTATCAGCAGGCAAATAACTATGGAAACAATTCCTTTGAGAATTTATATATAAGATGCTATGTTGCCACCTAAATTGTCTTTTGCACATAAAATTAATTATAAAGAGTTCTCTGATTAGCCATACTACACCGTTATGAAAAGAATAACATATTGGTATCACTTTGTGTTTTAGCTTTGACTTTATTAGTAATTTTGTTGTGTAATTTGTGTTGATTATTCACCTCCCAGGATCCCAGTATCATTCTGTTAAAGTTTTTACCTTGTGTATTCATACCAGCACATAGTACATAGCAAGACTTTGAAAAAATTATTTATGAAGCATCATAACAAGTGTTTTGCAAATTTATATGTGAATTTAATTGGTATTTCTAACTTCCCTTCTCCTGTCCCACTTATAAATGCTACCCGTGCCTGAATAGAAGAGTTACTTTTGCTCAAAGGAGGCCCTGAATATTGTAATATACACATACTGAGCCATTATGTACATCATTCCATTCCTGCTTATTTATATATTGGACTTATAAAAATGTTTCATTTTTGTAAAAACCACACAGCATTCTTTTTGTCATATCAATTTAGTTATTGTAGGATTAACATGCAATACAATATAGAAGCCATTCCTAATTGTCTTTGCCTCCACTCCCCAGTTGAAGTAAAGAACAAAGAAGAAAGACAAACATCAGAGGCTCATACCTTTAAAATTAACTACTCAGGAGGCTGAGCTCCAGATAAAATTAAAGTTTAAAGCCATTCTGGGCATAAAAATCAGTGAGATTTCATCTCTAATAAAAAAAAAGTAGTAGAACATTAGACATGTGCAACAATGCTGAGCAAGAGCAGGAGGCCCAATTCAATCCCCAGGACACAAAATGAATGAATGAATGAATGAATGAATATTTCCATTATATTTTAATTTTTAAGCCAGATAAAGTAACTTTTATTATTTCAGGATAAAACTTGCTTACAGTCAGTTAGTGTGGTGATTGAACACATCTGTCTTCATATCAAGCCCATGTTCTTTTCTTGATTATTGGTATCATGTGGATAATATGTCTTTAGGAGCTTATAGTCACAATTAAACTTCAGTCTTGAGAAGCAGATTCAAAAATTGTAAGTGCCATTGCAGAGGAAAATTTATCTGGGCAATTTCTGTAGTTTGTAGGAAGCTGAAACCAGCATATATTGAGGCCATGGACCAAGGACAAAATACAGTAAATAGATATTATCTAACCAGGTAGGCAAAGAAAAGTATCTCCTTCACAGTGGACCAATGTAGATATCAAAGAACAAATATAACATATTGGAAATGGATAAAAGACTGCATCTTGATTCTAGCAAAATACTAACTCCTCCTTCAGCAAAGAAAAAACTCAAATCATGGAAAGTCGTCTTCAATATGTTTAAGAGTCTTTGAAGATTCTCAAGGCTGTCATATTTGGGGCAGCATATTGCAAGCTTTGTTATTCATGACCCACTTTCTTTGTGGTTATACAATGGCTAAGCTCAAACACTATTGTAGATATAACATACATTTTAAATGTACTGTTCTGTGTTAGCATGAATAGATTTATTCTGACTAAAGCACAAGCATTCTGTTCTTAGCCAAGCAACTATTACTAAAGCTCATTTGCTTGATTCAACCCAAATATATGCATGTTTGTACAGCTGGAAGCCAATCATCCAATATTTATTGAATGCTTTATGACCTTTCTAGCTGGTATAAGTGGTAGGTAGGTGGGTGGAAGAGAAAAGTCAGATGAGGAGAGTATGGACTCTGCCTCAGAGGTATTCAGAAGAAGAGCTAATGCATTTCCAGACTGTTCATAGGAAACAGATTGAGGTTGTTCTAAGTTTTGCCTGGAGGTAGGAAATGTACAAAGGTACATTGAGCAGGAAAGTGAAAGAACATTTCACTCAGCAAAATTAGAAGATTCCTCTTTCCAAGACCTTGGTCATTTTTTTAAAATTTTTTGGCTTTTGAATTAAATTACACAAGGATGTTTTCCATTACTTAATTCACTTCTACTTGATGGTTGTTATTGGGAAATTATAAAATTGTTAATATTTCTTAGAAGTAATTGTTTTAGGTGTGATGCATCAAATGAGAAAACAACCTATAATTATAATTTTTCATGAATAATCTGGCATGTAAATCTTTTATTCATAGTTTAGAATATGGGTGTGTGTTTTATGTACTGGGTGTGCCCAAATAATTTTTATTAAGGTTTGTACAGAATAAAATACCAGTTAACTTTCTTCTACTGTGTATTTCCCTCATTAAAAAGTTTTAGTAAATGCCAATTTGTATATTACTTGCAACATGTATTTACCATAATTTTTTCCTTCTTTTTTTCAGTGTAAAACTCTTTCTGGAGTCTGTGACCACATCATCTCCCTGTCGTCAGATCCTCTGGTTTCACAGTCTGCTCACCTGGAAGTGATCCAGCTGGCAAATATCAAACCAAGTGAAGGGCTGGTAAGAGATACCATGTTTATCAAAGCCACCATCCAGGGGCTGGGGATATGGCCTAGTGGCAAGAGTGCTTGCCTCGTATACATGAGGCCCTGGGTTCAATTCCCCAGCCAGAAGTGGCGCTGTGGCTCAAGTGGCAGAGTGCTAGCCTTGAGCAAAAAGAAGCCAGGGACAGTACTCAGGCCCTGAGTCCAAGCCCTAGGACTGGCCAAAAAAAAAAAAAAAAAAAAAGCCACCATCCATCAAGCAGACAGCTAGATGTGAGCAAAGAAGGCTCCAAATGTGGGAATCTATAAATTTCAACAGATAAGAACACTTTGATTCTTTTTTTGCCTAAAAGTTAAGGTAGGAGAAGTTTGTCCTGGTAAGAAATTCTATAAAGATAAATGAAGCAGAATTCAAAATGGTGATTGCTGAGTTATCCTGTTAAATTTGGTAATCAGTGAACCTTGATCACATGTTAAACAAACTAAAATTCCTTCCTCTAATTAAAATTCCTTTAGAAAGTTTAATATTTTATAATAATCACCACAACTTGCCAATGCACATAGATGTCTATTTTGTTCATTTTACTCTGATTTGTTCTGTTTTTAATAGATATTCTCTTCTCTTAGGGTAAGTAGCCAAACAAAATTGTTACACTTGTTAACTCAGTTCTATTATCTTATAGTTTTCCAGTTCTGAGGATACTTAGGATTTGAACCTAATAGGCAAGCATTCTGCCGCTTGAGCACCAATATCTCTTGTTTTTGTGTTCGAAATAGGGTCTTGCTAGTTTTCCCAGGCTTGTTTTAAACTCATAGTCTTCTTGCCTCTACCTGTTGAGTAACTGGGATTATACATATTCTACCACCACTCCCACCTTTACATCCATTCTTGTTTTTATTCTTTTTTTAGACCCCAGGGCTTGAATTTAGGACCTTATACTTGCATGGCTTGCTTGGTCACAGCTGATTCTCGTCCACTTGAGCCACACTTATAGTGCTGCTTTTTGTTAGTTAATGGAGATGAAGTGTCATGTACTTTTCTAGCTCAGCTAGCTTCAAACAACATTCCTCCTGATCTCAGCCCCCTGAGTAGCTGGAATTATACATGTGAGGTACTATGCCCAACTTTACATTCATTCTTTTTTATTTAAACAATTTTTTTTGCCGGCCACGGAACTTGAACTTAGGGCCTGGGTGCTGTCCCTGAGTTCTTTTGCTCAAGGCTAGTGCTCTAACGCTTTGAAACCACAACTCCCAGTTTACTGGTGATTAATTGGAGAAGATAAGGGTCTCACAGGGTATTCCTGGGCTGGTTTTGAACCATATCCTCAGATCTCAGTTTTCTGAGTAGCTAGGATTACAGGCATGGGCCACAAGCGCCCAGCTTCACCTCCATTCTTTTATTTTATTAAACTTTTTTTCTTTATTGTCAAAGTGTGGTACAGAGGGGTTACAGATTCACCTCCATTCTTATCAGAGCAAATAAGCAAATGGATATCACTAATGCTAACAGGTATTTTATTGTATAACAACATAGATAATCTTCTATATTTTGTTCACCTGATTAAAAATGTGTTACTTACCAGTTTAATCCAAGGTGGGGATTTATTTTAAAAAAAAAAAACCTATGTAGAATGAAAGCATAGAAAATTGTTGTTAGGAGAGAGGGCATGTAGACAAATGAAGAGAAAGGGTAATAATGAAGTCAAAATTCAATGTGTACCCTACAAAATTAATGAGTGAAGGAAAGGATGGATTGAGAGGGATGAATGGCAACTTCTGTGTCCAGCTACCTAAACATTTTGAACAAAAATTTGATATTGAAGAAGACACACACACACACACACACACACACACACACACAAATGAAAATGGATGGGGACCATGTTACAGTTACACATTAGCTTGTGTCACAGTGTAAATCATGTTTAAAGCTCCTACTGGCGCTGGGACTGTGGTTCTAATGACAATATTGTCTTAAGAAAAAAACTTCATATTTCCTCTAATTTCCACTGAATCATGGGGAAAATATCATGTGAAGTGAGTCAACACAATGCTAATTAAAGAGTTTTATGAGATCTTGATATTTTTATGAATATATTGCCTTTGAGAGGTCTATTGTTTTTGTAACTTAAAAATGGTAGATTTGTATCTGCTATTTGGAATAGTAATGAACTTAAAATGCCAAGAACCAGTTCAGTTAAATACTGTGGGAATAGATAGAACTGGAAGAGAAAAGAAAAGAACAAAGTGCTTATCATTTGCCAGGTTTTGTTCCTCACAACCCTGAAAAGTAGATCTTCATTTCTTCATTTCTTCATTTCATAATTGAGAGAATAGAATTGCAGATCTCTTATCAGTTGCTCTATATTAAATATGTAATAAAAGAGGTAAAGTTTAGTCCAGGTAAATCTAAATAAAGTCTGAGTAAGGCTTTTTCATTACTCAACTTTCAAATTTGAAATTCCTAAAGGGAAAAAGGAGTTGCTTAAGAAGGTGACTTTAATAAATTAAAAAATGGTTTAGAGGGGGAAAAGTGGGAGAAAATGAGGGAAGGAATAACACTATTAAAAGAAATGTACTCATTACCTGACTTGCATAATTGTAACCCCTCTGTACATCATCTTTACAATAAAATTTAAATTTAAAAATAGTATAAATATAAAATAATAAAAAATTAAAAACTACTTAAGGAACTTAATTTGTAAAGACATAGGATGCAGGACTTCACTGGGTGAAATTTCAATGGGATCAAAAGAAATACCTAATACGTTCAATATTAATTCCAAGACTGACATATAAACCTCTTTTTTGTGGTTCATATCAAAAGGGAAAATTAATTAAGAGATTTTCCATGAGTTATTCAAGGCATCATTTTAAAGTTTAGTAGCTTACACTTGAAATAAATAGATTTGTGGATTTTGATTGCTTTTAGCATATGCAGGAAATTTTTAGCTATAGGAACTGTCTAAATGGTAAATGAGGAAAACAGAAAAGGATGTGGGCAAGAATCCTTAGTCGTGATTAAAGTATATGTAACTTGCTTTTAAACAATAATGGAACTGTAACCTCTCTGTACATCAGTTTGATAATAAAAATTTGAAAAAAAACAATAATGGAAAGTTAAAGAAAGAAAAATGGTATCTATTAGAACATAACAAAACGGAATCAGAACCAAGGAATGAATTGAATAGAGAGAAAGGGGCTAGGGGATCTTTAGAGAAGCCTCTTGGATTCAGAGAGTTCTTTTTGTATTTAGGTACTTGGACTTCCTCCAAATATGCATTATTCTACCAACTTCACTGTGAGGTTGCTCTGGCTATTGTTGATTAACTGACATTTTGAAAAAAATGAAGCAAATGTCATTTTGGCAAGCTTAGCAGGAAAGAGGGACTTGTTCAAGTCAGATCCAGAATTTCTTTTTAAAGGAAAAAAAGTTAAAAATTTGATGAAATAGAAAGTCATTATTTGTTTCAGATCCAGAAAAAAAAGTACATTTGAATTACAAGTTTTTTGCTGTTTGGCCCTTTCTTAGAGGATAACAGATAATCAAATATATTTCTGTGGACTCTTCATTATTCAAAAGAAGATTAGTTGGAAACGCATCCAAAAAATCTGTGTTTTCTCTTTTTTTATTTTTTTTTTGGTGTCTGACGTTTGACTTTGCGGCAGATAAAATGGATGAAGAAGTCAGTTTTGATAATTAAGAACAGTTATAATAGAAAGGATCTGGTGGCTCACACATAATCCTTACTACTTGGGAAGTTGAGAATGAGATGATCATGGTTCAAGGACAGCCCAGGCAGAAAACTTTGTTATCTCCTAAATGGCTTTTTTAGAATAAAAACCTATTGGATGATTTATCAATAGTTCCATAACATGACCTACTCTGGTTCTTTTAATTTCTTATTTTAATAAAAACATATGCATATTTACATATCTAAGTAATTAACATAAAAGTGTGGAAAATTGCCATTGTAGTAATTTTCTTTATATAAGTGCTAAATTTATATTGTTTTGCAATATTACTGATTTTTGTTAAATCTCTTATATATCAGATTAGGTAGGAAGAAATATCAGAACACTACAAAATAGAATAAAGTTAATTTACAATTTTATTACACTTCCAGCTCCAGTTAATTATAGTTGAACTATCTTCTGTAGAAACTTCATTTTTATTGTGTAATTATATCAAATACCATAAGCTAATAACATGACAATATTTAAATTTCCCATTGTAACTTTGTTTTTCCATATGTATAATATGGATTTAGGAGGAAGTGAGGTATATTTTTTTCTTCAGAATATTGAATTACCATGCTGCATTTTAGAAGCCTCAGAGGCAATTTACTTATTAATTCACTTGATTAGAGTACAGGCTTCTTTAGAAAAACTTTACAAACCAGAACATTTACTTAGTAATTTCCTTTCTTAGTAATTTCCTCACCAATTTAAAGACATCCTTCTCAAATCACAGATTTGTAAAAAGGATATCATTATACTGTGTTTGAAACCATTTCAATTGCATCACTTTTTTCTGATGCTGTCTTTTTCTTAGGGTATGTATATTAAGTCAACATATGATGGCCTCCATGTAATTACTGGAACCACAGAAAATGTAAGTATCGCAGCATTTCAAATTTTGGTTTATGCATGTGTATTTCACATGATTGAGGTTGACTTCTGAGCACAAGAATAGCTGAGAGCTATAAATTTAAAAAAAAATGCTCAGTTAGTAGATACTGGTTTCTTTAGGATTTTAGTCACTTTATTTAGTTTAGAATAGCTACTGAGAGTAAATCAGAGGTTTTGTTTGCAGCCAGAGAGTTATCTTTGTTAAGTATTTTTTGGTTTATTACAAGTTATTGTGACATCTAAAAGAATCTTCTTCCATCTGTCAAATATTTTAGTTATTTTAAGAACGCTAACTGATGGAAGAAAGAAACATCAGATGCAGGCTTTCTGAATATTTGCAGCATAATTGTGCTTAATTCATTGAAGGAGCAGCCTGGTGTAGCTGAATGATTTTCAACTAGCAGTATCCTCCCTTGACAACTTGATAAGGAAGCAAATTCTCAGAGTGTACCCCAGACCTACTAAATCCAAATTTATGGGGACTAACTTTTCTCATTAAGAGATTCTGTTTTAACAAGTAGTTCAAAGGTATGTTCAAGTTTGAGAACCACTACATAGAGAGGGTCAGAGGTCTCTAAGGCCTACGTACTACAAAAAGTTCTGAACCTTAATGGTAGAGTAATGTTCACAAGCCTCTTAACCTCTTACTACTTTGTTTTCCTTGATAATAAACTGGGAATTATCTATACTACATGCCTCACTCAGTTGTTATGAGCATCTAATGAACTAATAAATGTAGACGACTGTATTGTAGAGCACTATATATAGATAGCCTCTACAAAAAGAAGCCCAACACAATCATGGTGGTTATTAACATGACAGGTATAATAGAACTGAATAAAATAATAAATCATTATTTCTGTATTTACTTAGTCTACATTTCCATTCTATTTATATAAGAAAGTGCTCAGATTTGCACTTACTATTGTTTTCTTTTAGATGTTCTAAATTCTTTTGTGATTTTGCTGTGCTCCTTTAAAGAAGACTATGGTGCAATTGATTTAATCCTGAGTTCTTACTGTTATACACATTTGCCAGTATTTTCTTCTTAAAAATCAATGTTTTCGCTGGGTGTTGGTGGCTTACACCTGTAATCCTAGCTACTCAGGAGGTTGAGATCTGAGTATTCGGGTTTGAAACCATCTGGGCAGAAAAATCCGTGAAATTGGTATGTCCAATTAGCCACCAAAAGGCTGGAAGTGGAGGTGCGGCTGTGGTAGAACACTAGCCTTTATCAGAAAAGCTCAAGAACAGTGCCCATATACTGAGCTCAAGTCCCATGATCGTCACACACACAAAAAATCAGTGATTGCTTAGTTTAATTATCTATTAACTTTCATTACTTACTGATTTTACCCCTTAGTCACTTGTAGAAGATGGAACACATAATATATATTAAATTAGAAGTACTGTAGCATCCCTTACATTTGGTTAAATATGAGAGAGAGTGTTAGGGGATTCAAAATAGTTCAATGTGAAATGCTATAAATTATAGTCTTACTACTAATAATTCTCACTGATACATTCATTTATCACTCATTTGTTACTTTAAGAACATTCATTCATTTATCACTCATTTGTTACTTTAAGAAGCCACATTTCATGTCTTGTGTGTTTTAGGCATGATGATATATATATTAGAAAAACATTTTAAACAAATTAACTTGCTTTCCCTGAGAAGTGGGCAGCAAGTAGAGATTCATCTGTATAAACAAGTCGTAGTACAGTTTACTTTGAAGAACCAAGGAAAAAGTAGTAAATTCCCCAAATGCAGTCAGAGAAGAAATCACAGAAATTATGACTTTTGATCTATGTAATGAATAATTGGTAGAAATCAATCTGTCTACTTTATCTGGTATGCGTAAAAGTTGAGCATTATTCCTTATTCCTATGACTTGCTCAGTAATATTTTATAAATGGATAAATGATCAGAGAAAATACTGATTTGGGGAGTCATTCGGATATGAATCATATTATCATATCCTTTGATTCTTAATTTTTCTTAAAAACATTTTGCTATTTTTGGCACCATCAGTCATTTATAATTAGGAGTTCTGAGTTGAGTCTGAGTAAATAAAGCTGTTGACTAAAGTTGGGTAAGTTCTATTTTGCTTTTCTGAACCCTAGCTTCTTTGTACTTCCGTGTGTGAAATGAGGATGTAGAGCAAAATGATCTCTAGTGTCCTGTTAAATGTAAAAAATCTATACTTTATAGGACTTACTCCCTTTTTTACTCACCTGTGCCAAAGGGGCTTTTTTTTTGTTTTCCTTGAATTTTATATGCCAATCATTATTTTTATAACATAACTAGAGCAATTTGCTTGATATTTTTCTTCTATATTCTCCTTTGAAAATATCCAAATAGTGAAGGGAATGAGTATAATTATAGCTATTAAGGTGATTATTTGTAATATAAGGATTGTTAGATTTGGTGATATACCCCACTTGCTAAAAATGTTGTGATAAAAATTATAGTTGGGTTTGCCTTTTCTTTGTGACAAAGTCTCACCTTGCAGCCCAGGCAGGCCTCCTTGTGGTCCTCCAGCCTCAACTTCCTGCTTGTTAAAATTGCAGGAGTGAAAAAATATGGTACCTATACACAATGGAATACTACATAGCGATTAGGAATGGTGAAATATTGGTATTCGCAGGGAAATGGTCAGAACTTGAACAAATAATGTTGAGCGAGACAAGCCTAGAACACAGAAAACAAAGGGGCATGATCTCCCTGATATATGACTGTTAAGATGGGGTGACGGAGAAACAGTAGAGATCAGGTCTGTGAAACCAAAAACTGCTCGTCAAATGGTATTTCCCACAGGATTGAGTCAGCGACCCAACATTATGTAACTAAAACCAAACAACTACTCAACCTATAAAGGTCAAAAATTGACCTCTCAGTGGAATACAACAGCCCAAAAGCTATGTATGTACATTCATATAAGACTACTGTTGACATATTGTCTAATGTCGACATTACATTTAAAACCCTAGGCGAATTTTCTTTGGCGTAGGCCACGTGGCTACTGTATATGTTCTTGGTACATTGTGTATTGTATATATGTCTACCTGACCTAGGGAAGGGAAAGAAAAACAGAGTGTAAGATATCACAAGAAATGTACACACTGCCCCACTATGTAACTGTACCCTTTTTGCACAACACCTTGTCAAAAAAAGTTTGTTTAATTAATAAATAAATTACAAAAAAAAGATGGCAGGAGTGAACCACCATACCCAGCCACAAACACTATCTAATCCTGAATTGTAGCCTCAGCAAATAGCTTTTTATTTTAGATTTTGCAATGTGTTGACATTAGTTTTGTTTCCAGACTTTTATGTGTTCAAGATAATTAGAAATGAAAAATGAATCAAAAAAGGTAACTGGAAATGACTTTATAAATTAATTCAATCCGAGGTGTCAAAAGTAGCATTTTCCTTGAGAGATGTTATCACCCTATCATTTTTTTTCAGTTTCAATAGATATGAATGAGTATTATGGAAACATTTATAGCAGATTTTCATAGATAAACAAACATATTTTCATTAAACACATCTAAACTACAAAATCATATTGCCATATTAGGATGCCTCACATTTATGTAACCAATCAATCATCAGTAGTCACTTGAGGAAAAATAAAGAGGAGTATTTTAAATTCATTACCCAGACCTACACCATTATACAATTTCTATATTGTCTCCGTTTTCTAAAGACTTCTTAAAGGATTTGTTTTGGAGGAATTTAATTTTTTTGAGTTCTGCATATATTTTAGATATGAGGCCTTTGTCCATTGTATGGCCGGTAAAGATCTACTCCCAATCTGTGGGCTTTCTGTTTATCCTGCAAGCTATGTCCTTTGCCAGGCAGAAGCTCTAAAAAAAAAGCCACTATAACTCTATATACTTGGAAGGTAGATGTAGAATTAGTTAGATCCAAAGCTAGACTTGGAAAAGAACAATACACTATCTGAAAGAACAAAGTAAAAGCAAAAAGACTAGAGGTAAGCTTTAAGTGCCTATCATGTACTAGACCTCAGTTCAATACACAATGCTATAAAAAAGAAAAGAAAGGCAAATGATCTGGATAAACATTCTTTTTTAAAAAACAAAAAACATGCTTACCTGGTAAAAACCAATCAAACTCCCAATAAGATGGTACCTCATTGCTGTTAAGATAACTATTACCAAACAGCAAAGAGATAAAAAGTACTAAGGTTTGGGGAAAAGGAACCCTCAAAAGCAGGTTTTGTGGGAATAAACTATTTTACAGCATGCGGAGAATAATATGGAATTTCCTAATGAAATTAAAAATAAAACCATAAAAAAGACTTTTTAAAATGTGTCACCATTAAATTTCCAAATGGTTTTTTATTTTTACTTTTGTATTTTAATCTCTTAAGGTAATAAAGAAACAAACAGAAGGAATTGTCTTACCCTGTAGAAATGTTTGTATTTTAGTTTATTTAATGTGTTCTTGTGGGCCAGTGTGTTACACTATCTGAAACATAAGAAATACCGTACTCTCACCGCTAGACAATTAGAATGGTATCTAATGCAGTTTTGAACTAATTGCTACTTATCCTGTAACTTGATTTTCTATATTACCTTTTAGAATGTTTTATTGATAATAAAATAAATTAGCATTTCAGACCTTTGATGCTGATCTTATGCATTTACTTGAAAATACTAATTTGTTAAAATTAGTGTGAATTATCAGTATTAAATAAAGATAAAATTTAACAAAATAATGTTTTTGGTTTTTTTTTTGGCCAGTCCTGGGCCTTGGACTCAGGGCCTGAGCACTGTCCCTGGCTTCTTCCCGCTCAAGGCTAGCACTCTGCCACTTGAGCCACAGCGCCGCTTCTGGCCGTTTTCTGTATATGTGGTGCTGGGGAATCGAACCTAGGGCCTCGTGTATCCGAGGCAGGCACTCTTGCCACTAGGCTATATCCCCAGCCCCCAAAATAATGTTTTGAAATACATTTTCAGAGAAGTTTCTTAGCAGGGTAACTTTCCCTTAATGCTTTCAGGAATAATTTCTTGCATTATAACCTAAATATCCATATACTCTTTTGCATTTCCGTTTCCTGTCACTAGATATACATTGAATGCAAACAGTGTATAGCAGTAAACATTTTGCTTAATTTTTTAAGATTATAATAACTTTAAGATTTAGTACCAGAGAGAGGTAATAACTAATAAAATTGATGTTGTTTATCATTTCTTTTATACTGAATTCAGTCACCTGCAGATCGGTGCAAGAAAATTCATGCTGGGGATGAAGTGATTCAAGTTAATCATCAGACTGTGGTATGTATAATTACCTTAAGAGTCAGTGGGAGGAACTAACAAAGATTTGCTAAAGCTTTAAAAGACTACAAGAAGTGAAATTCCTGTTGGTATACATGAAAATTGAATATTTTAAAACATAAATGAACAACTGTTTATATTTCCTAATTAATTGATGAGACTATAGGACCTGGCATTAAAAGAAAATGAGGAAATATTTTTGGTGGTTATAAATGCATCTCTAGAAGAACAGGTACAAAATAATAGCATATACTCTGTGAACTTGAATAATAATCTTGGAAATGCAAATAAATTCAGCCTTTTTAGATTGAAGATGTAGCTCAGTGGTAGAGTACTTGTCTCATATGTATGAATTAAGTAGTTGATATGTTTTGTAACTGCGTGCCTTCATTTATCTATTTTAGAATTGACTCATTCATTCAAGGATGGTTGCTTTTTGGCTCATTTTAAAATGTAGGGTTTTGTGAAAATTTTAATCTCTAATAGTTGAATTAGCTCTTCATTTCCCAAAAGGATCTAGAGGTTTGTTTTTAAAACACTATTCTACTTAACTAAATAAATTCATAAAATTTTCTTGTCTAATGAACTTCACAAATCCATTTACACAGCCAGAAATGGCAGGGACATTCTCTGCTTGTGGTAGAGTTTTTGAGAGCTATTTTCATTAATCTTAAATGAAGACAAATGAACATTAAATGGTTTTCATTTATGGCTATTTTAAATTTCTCAGTTGATTCACTTTGCTCTGCTCTCTGTCAAAATAAAATGTGTTGTCTAAAAATGAAGTTAAAATAATCTGATTATTAATATTATATCCTTTATCTTAAAAGTGAGAGTTTGGAATAAACATTCTATTAATAGCTTGCTAACTCTTCACAGTGAGTAATTATATCCTGTTATACCCTTTATCTAAATTTGTTTCCACATATTCTAATGAAGACTAGTTTTTCTCAGTAGTATTTTGAAAAGGTTCCTAAACACTGATGTTTAAAGTTATGCTGTGAGTTCATTATCTAAGTAAAAGTTGAAATTTAATAAAATTAAATGTATGACTTTGTGAATATAAAGTGATGGCAAGAAACAAAATCACTCCACCCTATGACAGTTATGGTGACTTTTTTTTCTCATTACTAGAAACTGTATAAAATGTCCATAAAGAAACTACTCATTCCATAAGATACAGGTTTGCGTAAATGGGAAAAAGCAACTGCTTCAATAGATGAGTAGCTTTTCCCTCTTCTAATACCCATGCTGCCTCCATTTCTGCAATGAGCCTTTAACAAATAGAAATTCTGATTAATAGTTTCTGCATGTATTTCAACCTGGTCAATTAGTACAAGGATAAAAATTATCTCTAATGAAAACTGAAATTGTTTTAAAGGGCATTATTTGAGATCAATGATCCTGACATCAAATGAGTCTGAAAATCTTTAAAAGTCTAAAATATTATAAATGGCTGTTAACTCAAAAATAAAAATATAAAAGGTTTACAAATTAATAAAATCTGTATGGATTAGTGCCGTTTAAATACTGTGACAATGTATAAATACATCTTTGTACCACAGAAATATTTTTATAATTTAAACTAAACAAAATGATGGCTGGGAAAATTCACTTCCAGTTTTTGCTCTGAAGTTGACTTATAGCTTTAAGTGAATTATGTTAACTGTGTAGGGGTCAATTTACCTTTGTATAAAAAATAATAACCTAAACTGGCAGCTATTGTGTTCTTACAATGAGTTAGACTTCATCTTAAGTATTTTATGTTTTTACCTCTTATAATAATCTTGCAAAGATGATGTATAAACTGAGACTCAGAATGATTATATAACACAAGTCAAAGCTTTCTGACTCTGAGAACTTTTTTTTCTATTTCACCTTTATTGTATTCTTCTAAATTTCGAATTATAAATTATTAAAGGAGGAGGAATGTTAATAAGCATCCAGTGAGGCATTAAGTGGTACCAAGGGAAAAAGAGGAGGGAAGAGCAAATTTACATAACTGGGAAAGTGAAGAAGCTTAAGTGAAATTAGAAATAGGGTTCACATTTGACTTTACTGCCATTTTTTTCACTAAACTCCCTTCTCTCAGTTAAAACATGTAAAACACTATCACAAATATTGGCACACATTAGGTGCTCAATAACAATTAACTTTCTTATCTCTCTTCTTCCCTATTACCTGCTACAATAGTTGGACTACTTGGAGTCCTGATTCTTGGCAGACTTCTACTAGAGCCAACAAGTTGGTTTGGGGTTATAACAGAGTCAGGAAAACAGGTTGAATTTCATAAATGGTCTTTTTTAATAATATTATCAATTACCAGATTTTCTTTTTGTGTTCATGTAAGAGGCATATTTGCACAAGAGTGGTGCATTTCATTTAATGTAACCTATTTTGCCCTCTTATTATTGCCTGTATTTTTTTAATCCGAACACCGTTTTTAACGTCTAGGGAATGCAGAGAGGGGGTAAAGTGTTAGGTTTCTGGTATTTATTTCTAGAAAACAATTTGTAGGCATGTAAATGAGTTGGAACAATTATACATTACAATTGCAATTGTTCCTTTTGTTCCTGCATTTATTACAATGGACACTAGGTATTGGTTATAATGTTCCATTAAAATGTGACCAGCATTTGAAATATGTAATTAATATTAATTGGCTAATCCATTAACTTGTATTTTTCAGAAGAGTAGGATATTATCAGTATTACTGTATATTATTTGTCATTCAACAATGAAAAGAGCAATGTTATATCTTACTATTTACAATGATATTAATTGTAATATTTTTTGGTAACTTAAAGTTTTCCTACTATTCATGAAGTAATATAATGTGCGGTATAAAACCTGGTATTTACTATTTACTTAAAATATGGTGAAGATTATTTGAAATTACTCACTGAGGGTCTGATAAAGTTGAATGAAGCACAAAGAGTAAAATACTATTATTTTAAATTGCTAGTATAAGGTATGTTTAAGATGTCCACTTGGATGTGCATGTTTCTAGTATGCTTTTTTTTAAATCAAATATATTTTCTTATTTGAAATGAAACTGGAAGTTATATGTCCATTTTCATGTTGCTATATTCTTTGTTATAAGTGGCTGTTAAGCTTTTCACATCAACATCTCTGGATGAGAAACTGGGTGCCAGGTAGGAAGAAGAAAACATCCAAGCATACCACTGAAGATCCAACTCCTCTAAAACTGCTGGAATCTCCCAAGTATTTTCCACTTCACCTGCCACTACATCCCTCTCCCTGGAAGAAAACCTCAGCATAGTTTGAAACAGCAACTTTGTTCTGATTGAGGCAGTTTGAACATTTTTTTTTAGCTGATGAAACTATTTAAATTTCCTAGTAATATTTGGGTATATTCCTAATAACCCGGTTAAATATCATGTAAGTACTGTTTGGGTGTGTGTAAGTGTTCTAAATATTCTGTCCATACTAAAAAACATATACTTCTCTTAGTTCCATTTGGGGAAAAAAGTGGCACTTGTGATGGTTGAAGCCAGCATTTGCAAAATTTTCTTTTATTTTCTGTGATTATTGAAAACTGCTATTTTCAAAGGCCTTCTGGCATGTGATGATTATTATGGCAAAAAATGGTTCAACAGATATGGCTACAAAGGCTACTGGATTGAAAAATAACCAGGTCACGACAGTCAAAATGTAGACTATAGCAAATAAAACCAGTGGGTTCTATTATTCTCAAACTAGTCAGTGGAACTGAGCAAGACTCTTAATGATAGCAGAGAGGGTGGAGGGGAAGAGAAACTGGAAACTTCATCCTAACTTCCAATATGTGTCTCCCTTATTTTCTTTTCCCATCCTATTTTTTAATTTCTGACGGTGCCATTAACATTTTGTTCTTCAACACTAGAAAAAAATGAAAGTATTGTTCAAATGGAAGAGAACATAGTCAGAATAGATGAGAATGTGATGGCACAATAAAGCTCATCCTTCCTTTTCTTTCCCTTTTGTCCTATATCTCATTCTGTGGATTTCAGCAGAAATAAGTGGTTCATTCAGCTTAATTTTTACCTTGAAATTGTTTAATGAGATGTACTTCTTCCCTCTCTTTTCTAATTTACCTAATTTTGTCTTTCTCTTTTAGTCTGTCTTTCACTTTTCTTCTTTACCATTCTCATCCGTTTCTCCTCCATTTTTTACTTTATTCTGTTTTCTTTATTCTGTATTTTCTCATGTTCTCCTTTCTCACAGAAGAAATAATTCCTTACATAAAATATCAAAAATTAAGATCTCTAATGGCAGGCAGTGGTTCTCGGATATCACACAGATTATTCTGATATACACAAAATGTTTTTGGACTGCAGAGATTAATTACATTAGCATGACATTTACATGTTGCTTCATAAGTGATTCTGATAATGTCTTAAAATAACAATATTAAGATTCTAAGAAATTAATATTCTGAAACAGAGCACATGGATTCTTTTCTTTTAGAACATGAAATGATAAAGGAATGTTTACGGAAAATCAAAGTAAACAATTTATCACAGATTTCAGTTACTCATGGTAACATTTTATTTTGGATTCATTGTATATAGTCAGTAGCTTATCACTTTTTCTTTTATTTTACATTGAGCATTTTGGCTTTGATAAAATCAAGTGGAAATTGATTTGAAAGTACCACATATTGACATAAATTTTATACTTTTATTTCGCCTGAAGAAATCAGTTAATTCCTTTACTCTAACATTCTACTATATTTCTATTATCAAAGTTTAACTCATCTTACATTCTTATGTAAAGCAAATGTGTTATACAATGACTTCTAAAGCAATTGATTATCTTTGTTTCATTCTTACTTATACAGTTCTTACCACCTCACCAAGAAAAACATAACTGCTTTATAAATGGTTATTTAACTTATTTTTGTTCTTAGAAATGTATCTTTTAATATCAACGTATAGTTAAATATGATTTACTTGTTGCATGAACTTTTAAAAAGCTTTGTTATAACTGATTATTTTGTATGTTTAAACTGTATGTATTGCCTGAAATTCTTAGCTACTCCAGGTTATTAACTTAGAAGTATAGCTCATTTGCCAATCAGTATCAATACCAGCCCTTTCCCTAGCCTTGTCAAACAAAACAGCAGGAAGCTGTCAGTAACAATTGCCTAATCCACTTCCTATCAATTAGTGAATAACATTTATCTGGGTGCTAAAACCATATGAAAAGGGAACATTATAGAACACTATATAATAAAAAATTCAAGAGGCAATGATATTAATCTTAAATTCCTCCTGGGTTATTTAGCCTTAGGATTCAAATTCACTAAATTAAAATTCCAGATAGCGTGACAACTAAAATTGTAAGTAATATAGGCACTCACTGCTTGCACATTGCCTCTAACACTGTTTCTTCCACATTTTATTTCCATAATATTGGGCAGTAGAGAATTTTATTTTAAATTAAAGCAACTGATGTATATACAGCAGTTCACTGTGGCCCATTTAGTGTGGACCGTTTTTGTCTTGAGTTGCCAAATTTCTGCTAAAATGACTTCTGAAGATAACTTCTAGAAGGAACACCTTGTCATTCACTACACAAAACATCCATTGTGGAAGTTACTTTAAAAGATGGGAGGGGAACAGCACTGGGCTATGAAATCAGAGCTTTGTGCTTGCTAGGCAAGAGCTCTACTACATGAACCATACATACTTCCAGCCCTTTTTGCCTACGTTGTTTTCGCATAAGTTGGTTTCACTTTGATGCCCAAGCTGAACTGGACCTTGTTTCTCCTGTTTCATTTGTTGTGTGGCTCAGATGACCAGTGTGCACCACCACACCCAGGTTTATAGGTTGAAATGGAAATTCTCATGAACTTTTTACCTGGGATGACCTCAAACTGTGCTCTTCCTGATCTCTGCTTTCCAAATATCTAATTGCAGACATAGCCACCATACATGGCCCAATTATGTAAGTTTGTAAACTAAACACTTTATTAATAAACATTGAATACTGTTTAGTTAAACATGCTTGTGCATATATATGCATCTATATGCTCTATTTTGTGTTTCGTAAATGTAGACATGCATTACAATATTTACAAATATTTTCAAATAATCATATCTTTATTAAATGTCTACTAGTGAATCACATTTTTGAAAGTAGCAGAGTTGTAACAGTTTAAACATAGTACCTTTGAATATTCACATCTGGGTTGCTTTTTTTTTTTATTACTTCTGTCATTTGGGCTCCTAAATTAAATTTAAGCACAAAGTATTCATTACTAACAATATTTTCTAAAAATCCCTAAAGTGGGGTTTATTATTTTGAAACAATAAAGGATTGTTTTACCATCTATGTTTAGAAAACTTTTCCTTTTTTTTTTTCTGTCATGGGGCTTGAACTCTGGGCCTGGGCGCTGCCCCTGAGTTCTTCGGCTCAAGGCTAGCACTCTACCACTTGAGCCACAGTGCCACTTCTGGTTCTCGTGGTTAATTGGAAATAAGAGTCTCATGGACTTTCCTGCCTGGGCTGGCTTTGAACCACAATCCTCAAATCTCAGCCTCATGAGTAGCTAGGATTACTGGCATGAACCGTCAGAGCCCAGCTTTCTTTTAGAATGCATGTATCTCCAGTGTCTCTCCAAGAACAGAAATGAACCATAGGGACACATGGCTGAAATTTTATAATCTCCAGACTTATACAGACCTAAATCTGCTCTAAATTTTAACTTGTGAAAATATCCTGATAAAGATGTAGTTTAAACAACGTACTATGATTCTTCTAAAATATGTCACTACTCGTTTGAGGAGTGAAGTTCATAATATTATTAGAAGTTCACCTCCATAGCTTGGCTTTTCACTGTAATGGTTTTCTCTTCTTTTCTCCCTAGGAGAGGCTTTCAGACAACGTAAATTCTATTATTTATAGACATGAAAAGACATCATGAATGATACACATATTAAAATGAACCAACATTGATTTTGTTTTTGTAGTATATAAGAATGAAAATTATGAAGTGTCCAAAATAAACATTTGGCTCAGAGACTATAGAATTACCAAATGCCATGTTAAGATGGAAGCAGAGAATGACAACTGAGTATACAAAATGCTTTGGACTCAGCTTACCACAGAAGCACAGACACCAATGATACAAAGGGTACACTGTGTATAAATAAGTGTTTTTACATTCCTGCTTGAGAAATAGTCGTTATCATATCTTTGATTTTCAGGGTATCAGAATTCATTAATTCAGAAATGCTTGTAAATTATGATATTTCCTCTACATAGCTTGTTTTGCTATAGAAGGTAGCAATGGATATGTGTTTAATTTATTTGATTCTTCTATAAATTTTAATAGAAAACCTATAACATATACAGGTATATCAGCACCAAAATATTTGACCAATGACAAAGTGTCATCGGCCATAGCATGATGTCTTGTCTTCTCAATGCTTTGGAAAAGGAAGACATTTAGATATAGCATGACTCATATCATCAGACACCCACAGGCACACCTCAAGTATCTTTGAGATTTCCTTTGTGAGAAAGTCTGATTTATACCTGTAAATAGCAGTATCTATACACACAAAAGCATACATGAAACATAATGACTTTGAAAAGGTTGACAAAATAATTCATCTGATGTTCAGAAAACAGATCGGGGCAAGTTGTAGAGGGGTAAAAGACAACTTCTTCCCTCTGTGTGCCCAAAAGAAAGGAAACCTCTCATCTCTACAGCATCAACTCCTGTTGTAATCCTAATCCAGGCAACCAGTTATTCAGGACGTACCCACATAAGTTGCTTTACACCCAAGAACACCTGCTGTCTGCTTCATCCACAAGAAAGCAGAACCTCTGGCTTTTAATACTTGGCATACTTTTGTAAACTTCTTGGGAAATTTTAACCCTGTTTGTGTTGTCTACAAAATGTATTTTATGTGTGTATTGGGGATTATGTATATAAATTCATAAAGTATAAGATTAGCTATTGCTTGGATACACTGATTTCTGTCTTGTCAAATGAGGAAGACAATGTTAGAAATTCTGCATGTATAGAAAACATTAGCTAATAATAACACATATTTTGTATAAGATACAACCGGTGTTTTTGAAAACGGTCATTCCAGCCCTTGAACTACATGTAAATGAAATAATCGTGGAATATTTACAACTAGTATAAAATACTTTGGAGGAAGAAAATACCTTATCAACGGTGTTTATATAATGTGTATGATAAAGTAAAATCCTTCTAAGGCAAGTAACAATCTATCCACTGTCATATACCGTATCATAATCACGTCACAATGACATTTTTTTCTAGAATATCCCACATAGAAACATTTATTTTTCCAAATGTTCACTTATAAGGGAAAAGCTTATGGTAAATTGGGAGTAAAATTCATGTTAGCTTTATAATTATTTCTAAAACATTTTGTTTTATATTATATATCATTTAACCTGTATATGCCATACTACAATTATTACACATCTTGATTTTACATACAAAAAACTCTAAACTCTTCTTTGGGGTTTAAGGACATTTTATGTTTCAAACAGTTAACTCTCATCACTATATCACCTCACTAGTTCCTTTGTTAATTAACCATTTTAAGGCACTTTATTTTTCTCTTTTTTTCTTAACCCTCTTAAAATGCACTTCTGTGAAGTAGATAGAAAAGGCTGAGGGAACATGTATTGTAACAGGAATAAAAATGTTACAAGTGAGGTACAATGTGTTCTGAGATTCACATAAGGAAAATAGAGGTTTAGTTTTAAGAAGACTTTATTATGGATATTGCATGTACTATGAGCCTTTATGGGTAGATAAGATTTTAATAAGTAAAAGAAAATTATAAGCAGGGGGAAACTGTGTTTTTGCAGATATTGCTGAAATGAAAAACAGAATGTGAGGAAAACATAAATTCACTATTTAGCCAACTTTAAAAAGTCCATTTTAAAAGTCTTTTGCAATCATCTAACCTCCATTTTGTTCTAGTTCCTCATTTACTCTTTCCTTTGTTCTGGTGTCCATGCATTCTGAACTTGTGAAAGTTGCTCAAACTTACCACACTTTGTCTCTCAATTTTCTTCACCCCTTCAGCTACCAGCCACCCCTTCATCTGTTCAAATACTAAATTATTTGGCTTAACTTCTTTTAACACCTTAGGATGGGATGCATTAGGTGCTACTTTAGCAAAGTCTCCTCCACGTTACACCTAGTAGACACTCCATTTAGGTATTGCTCTTACTCTGCTCTAAAGTTTTATTCATCGGTTGCTCTCTTTTCCTGTTTATCTTGCTTCTTTATAAAGTGCAGATTGTGTCACATTCACCAATGTATCCACACTACAGAACATACAAAAAGAATCACTGACGTGAGTTATTATGCCCAGACTTTACAAACAGTAGACACACAAATTATTCTAGGCATGGACCAGTCACTAACTTTAAGGAGCCTTTGATCTATTATAGTAATTCTCAGTATGTTCCCAGACTACTAGTAGTATCATAATTTAGAAATTTATTTTTAAGCAAATTCTTTTTTATTTAATTTTATTATCAAGGTGATGTACAGAGGGGTTACAGTTACATACATAAGGTAGTGAGTACATTTCTTGTCATACTTGTTACCCCCTTCCTCATTTTTCTACCATCTGCCCTCCCCCCTAATCCCTCTGCCCCTCCCCAAGTCGTAGAGTTAATTTCCAACATATTGTCTTGATTGTCCATCCCAGAACTACTGGATCAAAAACTCAGGGTGATAAGATATAGTAACATGTCATTTAACAAGCCTTCCTGGTGGTTCTAGTGTCTTTCTTACATTAAAAGACATAACAAAACTGTAACAATCTTAGTAAAAGCCTATATAAATTGATTCTCTAAGTTGGTCCTTTGTAGATCTAATGAAAGGTTTAGTTCTTAGTACTTGTACACATAGCAATATTTGGGGCCTCTAAAGTCTAGAAGCAGAAAGGCAGGTTCAGAGTTTAAGTCTAGCAAATAGATACCTACACCAGAAATAAGGCAGTGAGAAGATGTGTTAATTGCCTTGATCTATTTTTAGGACACATATATGGATTAAACAAGAAGGGACTCTTTATAGGTGATGCCAAACTCCCCAGTTGAAAGGATTATGAGGATCTTGATCTTCATTATTATCATTAATATTTTTTTAGTATTGCTTTCATTTGAGTTAACAGTGTATATTTGGGCAAAAATACTTTGTGCTGTAGAATCAACTGGGATTTAAGGGTATATTCTGGCTTTGTCACTTAGTATGGTTATAATCTTGGCTCAAAAAACTCACTTTCATTCAATATCTTCATGTGCACAACCAGTTTAATAATTTACATCACTGAGCTGTTGTAAGAATGAAAACACAAAATCGCCTAATGTGGATGTGAAGAATCTAGCATATCAAATTATCACTATTTGATTGTTTAGTAGCTGTTAGTATCAAGTTGGACTATTATGACTAGAGTTTTTGATAGGAAGCAGGAACCATTAGATAGTCCTTGGGGCCATATGCAGGAAGTTGTAATTGTAAGTTCTTAAAGGAGAAAAAAGCATTGTGAGATGACATAAAATATTAGAATGATGTGAGGAAGAAGAGATGATGTGAGACAATCAGAGATGTAGCAGGACCACATTGCTCTACTTGAGGTAAACTGTTGTAATCTGTTTGATTACGTATTTGATTCTATAATTACATATTTGATTCTATAATCTATTTGATTCTATAATTCATTTGATTCTATAATTTGAAGTTCTGTAAGTATTTTGTCTGCACAACAATATTGAAATATCTTGTAAAGTAGAGCCCACTGTTTCCCAATTAAGCCAATTCTTTTTTGGATATCTTGATCTTTAGACTGTTTTTGTATTTACTCATAACCTTTTCTCTCTTTAATGCCCAGAGAAGATCTGATGTCCTCATTTTTACGTTATTTGATTCTCTGACCTTTTTCTTTCCTTCTGGATACACAAAAACAAAAGTTTGTAGCCAATGGAAGATTACTTTGTAATCATTTTTCATATTACTATTACATTTTACATAGTTTCCAATTTGTATATATCACACTTAATATTTTAAAACGATATACAGAAACTTAAATGAGAAAAATAGAAACCTAACCTTGAAAAAAATGCTTAGAATGCATTTATATGTCATATATTTTGACATGTCTGCTGTTACATTTAGCTTCTAACATGGAGATTCCCAATCTTTGTTTGTTCACACCATCTACTGATGTTTCCCTGTAGTATAGTAACCATGTGTCCAAATAACTATTAAAGAAATTAATTTCAAGCATTCATTACAGCTCATCTGGCTGGAATTTTGTGGTATCACAAAACTAGGGTTCTGAGACTATTTTATCTACCAATAAAATGAGGACAGTTATTAAGTATGGCGATATAAGGCAATATGCAGTGGAAAAGATATAAAGCTTTTTAGAAACAATACAAATTAAGTTTCAGAAAATACTAAGGAAGAAACAATAAGAACTATTAAAATAAGAAAGACGTAAGGTCAGGTATACACATACGTTGTGAGTTGTACAGTGACCCTTATTCCCATTCAACAACTTTCTATTGTAGTGGGGATATAATGCAGAGCCTCCTTTGCTAGGTAGGTACTCTACCACTTGAGCTATACCCCTAGCCCTTTCTATTTTGTTTCTGGGATAGGATCTTATTATCTTTACCTAGGCTGGCCTCAAGTGTTCATTCCCCCCTCCTCTGCTTCTGAGGAGCTGGGATAGCTGTTGTGCATCAGTCCATACAGTTTCTATTGGCCAATTTCTATGTGAAACTAATTTAATTCTTAAATGGCATGATCCACTGCATATCGTGTAATTGAAAAATCATTTGTTGAATCAAAAGTCAGCAGATATTGGAGCTCCTGACTGATTGAGTAATTCAATAATAAAATTGTATTTGCTTTTGCTAGTCATCTGAAGATATAATGCACAGATTTGACTTCCACGCTAACATCTTTTAGTATTTTAAAAAATGTTACCTTTCTACTTCTGTGCTTATAGAAATTTTCCACCCATAACAGTCCTGATCGATTAATTCATAAAATTAATCATATTCTAATTAAAATATCCACAGGCTAAAACCCATGTATTTTACAATTTTAAGTGTTTATGGAAATTACTCATGCTTATTGCTAGAAGCTCAGGAAATAGTAGAAGGAAGAAATTATATTGTGTTTATTCTTTAATGTAACTACCAATAATAGTGAGGATGCCTCTTCCCTATCTATATTCATTTTTTAGCAACAATGGAATTGAATTGCATTTGCCATTTTGGACTTTAATTTTGTTCCATACAGTAAATTTTATATGCCTTACAAGTGGACATTTACTAGTACTGTATTTGGTGGGTTTAAACAATACTTTGGCACATGTGTTGCACATTTATCTTGGTGCTTCTGTCCAGTCTTTCCCTTATGGCAATGGAAGATGAATTTTGGAGCCAAAGATATTTACTACGTATAATTCTTAGTGTATATTCATTTGCTTTTTGTAAAAACATTGGTAATATTGTGTCGACAGTAGCAGAGAAGCTGATTTTAAAGTGCTTATATTAATATGCCCATTTTTCTGCCATATATAGAATTTATGAAAGAACAGAATGAATCACATTATACTGAATATTTCACAGGAACCACCATCTAGCCTTAAAAATCCTCAATTAGGCCAAGCAATCTTTTTTTGCCAGTCCTGGGCCTGAGCACTGTCCCTGGCTTCTTTTTGCTCAAGGCTAGCACTCTGCCACTTGAGCCACAGCGCCACTTCTGGCCATTTTCTATGCATGTGGTGCTGAGGAATCAAACCCAGGGCTTTATGTATACAAGGCAAGCAGTCTTGCCACTAGGCCATATTCACAGCCACCCAAGCAATCATTTTATAGAGTAAAAGGAATTTATGAGTAGACATCTATATGCAATTCATTTTTGAGAACATATATGTTGGAAGAATGCTGTGACCATCATTGACTGCTGAATACAATTAACAATTATGTGAATGGATAAATAATAAAGTATGGCTGTCATTAATTAGTTATTCATAAACTCTTTGTATATACAATATATCTACTTCAAACTTGTACTCAGAATTTACTTCCTATTTTGGCAAGCAAACACCTGAATTTGATCCCATTTTGCTTTGACTTTTAGCTTGTAGAAATGGCTATAGAGACACTACCTATCAGAGGGATAAAACTTAATGCAATAGACCTTTGTATACAAACCAATCTCCACTTATATGCGGCAGGCATTTGACCAGCTCCACACTTTAGTTGATCTACATTAATGTGCTTTTTCAAAAGTGACTACCTCTTATTCATATCAGCCAAGTATCATAGTGATAGTTTTGTTTTATGTAAGAGACTCCGAAGGGCTTTGGTTTCTTTCTTTTCCCTTTTCTTCCTTTTTCTTTCTTATTTTTTAATTGGTAGTAGTGATAGTACAAGTAATTGAACTCAAGAGCCTTGAGCTGGACAGACAAGTGATCTACTATTTGGGCCATGCTCCCAATTTTTTACTATTTTTTTTTCTGATAGGATTTCTCACTTATACACAGGGTCAACCTCAAATCATAATCCTACTACCTCTACTTCCTAAGTAGCTGGGATCATAGGCTTGTTCTACTACACCCAGCCCATCCCTTAGGTTTTAACAGGGTACCATGCATCTTGCTTCTTGCAGATTACCTCTTCATAGCTTCTAGGGAATCTCTGCTTTTTTTGTGAAGAATACTCATTCTCTCCAGCTTTAGTAATGTCTTCCAGGCAAACACATGGTGAATAGCATACAAAAGAAATTCACACTCTTTTACTTGGGTGCCTAGAAAGAAACTACATCACTGTTTAGACCAATTTCTAAATCCTGTTTGCAAACCAGGATAACTTTTGACCCAATGTATTTGTAGAATACATCCTGGAGTATTACAGCCCATTAGAGTTGGTATAAAGGGTTCTTCTCTGATTTAAATGTGAAATGTATTTTTAAAGTAAATACTGGATTTTATATGTTTCTTTAAAGCACAGTTCTAGGACTTCGTATCTAATACTGTATGCATAGTTTATTTTAAAAGTAAATTAAGAAAAATCATTCTTTGTTAAAATTTTTCAAAGGATGACGAGTGAAGCAATTTAACATGAGTAATTGTGAAGCCAGGTTTAAAGACATTTATCAAGTATTTGATTTAATCATACAGCATATTTTGAGGTGATATTTAAACAGAATGGCTTCATTAAATTTGGCATGCTATATTTTACATTCATAGGGTTGTTTGGAACACATTCCCAATAGCTGCTGAATTGGAGCAGTATTTTCTTGTCATTAGATTCTATATTTATAATATGTTAAAAAGGTTTGTTCCATGGAAGCTGCTATCCTTGTATAACAATGTTGCCTTGGTGTGCCAGTACCAACTAATGTCAGTCTAATTTTGAGACTCTTGTAACCACATATCTCTAAAAGATGGTGATGAGAAAGCATGTGGTATAATTTGTAAGCTCAGGACATTGCCAATTCCTTTATTCCGTCATGTGGATTTGTAAATGTACTTGTGAACAGAGCTTGGATCTACACCAGCTGAGCAGCACCAATTGTGACATGATTTCTAAATCATCCAATGTTAGGATACCATTTTAGTCTCTGCTTTGACATGTTAAATGTCCATTATGTTGTCTCATAATTCTATGGACTCTGATTCAATAACATGGTAAATCAATTCAAAGATAAATTTTCTTTCTTGAATATATATCTCCTGTAAATTGATAGGATGATACACCATTTTGTGATTTTTTAACTAATCTTATTAAATGGGGAGAACATTAAATCTTTGAATACTGTACCTCAATTTTATTGTAATGATTTTGCTGGTTACCAGGTGGGGTGGCAGTTGAAAAATTTGGTGAATGCACTACGAGAGGACCCGAGTGGTGTTATCTTAACTTTGAAAAAGCGACCTCAGAGCATGCTTACCTCAGCACCAGCTTTACTGAAAAATATGAGATGGAAGCCCCTTGCTCTGCAGGTAATGAAGCTTAATCATAAGTCATACACCATCATTTTAGCCATAGATGATCTCAGTATTGCTTCTTTATTGTGCCTCATCTCAGCAGCATATGGATTAACCTTGTATGCTTTTGAAAATTTGTTTGTGAAATTATCTCTTCACAGCTTATCCTAATAGGCTTAATTATGATGAATCTGAGAGTTACTAAAACCCAAATGATAAAAAAGCTCTGTCTTAATTCATAAGCAGTTAAAGCATAATTCCAAAAGCTAACATGTTATTCCATGCCAAAATACAGAGAGGAATGAAAGTAAGAACTCTCTTATAATATAATCTTGTATTTTATAGGTTATAATCACATACACATCTGGAAAAGGCTAGATGATAGTTTATACAGTTGTTTTAAATCAAGTCCCGAGATAGTAATTTATAAACAATAGGAAAATGAAGCTTAAAGTTAGTCATTAAATTCTCCCTAGAACATTCCTCTTAATTCTTCATTTCCCTTTTTCTCTCTTATAGAGTGGAAAAAGGAGGAAATTTGTTACATTAGAAGTTTGCTTCAGCATAAAAATTATTCTAAATATTACTCTACATATTGGCAAATTATATTCATTAAGAGTTATCTGGAAAGCTATAAAATATTCTGATTGCCAAAAGTCAGGGCAGTGATCAATTTCCTTCCATTTCACTCAGAATAGAACTTTTTTTTTTTTTTTTTTTTTTTTTTTTTTTTTTTGCTATTCTCTAGCAATCTTTTTATTTTATTTTCTTTTTTTTTTATTTTTTTTTTTTATTTTTTTTCTCAAAATTTTATTTTCAAACTGACGTACAGAGAGGTTACAGTATCATACGTTGGGCGTTGGATACAGAACTTTTGAATTTAGCATAGAAAGTCTTTCCTTCACAAGCCCTGTATTTTTAAAATAGCAAACAATTAGCTCTTCATATAAGTGTAATTAAAAATTAAATCTCCCATTGAATTGAACATACTGACCAATGTTCAGAATAATCATGGATGCAATATATGAAAATGCATTGATGTCACTTGTATGTAATGTTATTAAGCTCTGTATTTAGTACCTTTGGCCATTCATGGATTTTTTTCTAATAAGTAAATTATTAGACATAACTGGCCTTACAGATTGTGCTGATTCTTAGTTGCTTAAAATATTACTGTATTTATAATTCACCTCAAAGTTGGCATTATATTTAGATAATATAAAACAATATATTTCAACATTACTCTTTAAATTTTTAATATGAACACATTATCAAATGAATAAATGTAAACCATATTAATATCTCCAAATTCATTTTAATTCAAATGTATGTTTATTATTAAGTACATCTGACTACCACTGAAGTTCAGAGGCCAATACTTGCCTGATTTAATCATAGGTGAGAGATCAGACTTTATCATCACATTTTTTTCTTGATGCATTATAAATTGCTTTGCTATTCTACTCTGGAGTTTCCTATTAATGTCTTCACTAACTACCTCTCTATCAAAGTTTGAAGAGGTAGGATCACTGAAGAATAGGCCCATAATTTCATCCATTCTGTGCTGTTCTCTATATATGTGTAATTAAATTTACTATCTCATCCCTCATAAAAGGGACTTTGATACCACACTTTAATTTCTTGTTGATTCGTGTACTCTGTTTAAAGGACACTCTCCAGCAAATATGTTGATAATTTATTCCATTGTTAGATTATTTTCCACAATCACAAACTGGGGAGTGAATACAATAGGATACTCAAGAATCACTTTCATATAGAATGCTAAAATAAATCAAAGACTAATATTTTTTTTACATATACAGTCCAGTTAGTATATTTTTTCGTAGCTAGGCAACAATGGCGTCAAATGGCTTACAGTATTCATTTTCACATAATAGATTTTAGGTACTATTTTAAGTTCATTCCTAAATGCCCAGAAATTTGCATTATGAGGTAACTAATTATATGTATTCCTCATTGTTTATTAACATATGTTAAGAATATTTGTATATTTACTTTCTTAGAATGCTAAATTTTGAAAAAATTGGAAATCAGAATTTACATAAGTTCTTATATATGTAGCAACACATTTGTAAATTTGTTATTTGGTTCACCTAAAATGTATTGACCAAGATCAACCACCTATAGATGTATAATACTATTGAGGAGAAAAAATACTTTTAACATTTTTTTAAATTACCTCAATTATTGAGGCTATTATTGCGGAGCAGCAGAAAGAGTATTAGTGTTAATTAATTTCCTCCTAGTAATGCTGAAACAAAATCTTAGGGGTAAGAAAATATACAAATTCTATAATATCGAATGCCACCACCACCACCAAATATCCCTCCAGTTGATTTTGAGGACCTATAAAATGTGCCAGTACAGATTTCTTTATTGATCTTAAGATTTTGACCTTTGCGGTAATGCAGACACCAGGAAGAGTACTTTGAGTAGAATTTTTCCAGAAAAAAAAACAATTTTTACACAAAGATGAACAAAAAGCCCAAAGACACTGAGGTCTGGAAGTTGAAGGTATACTGTCCCAGAAGGGAATGAGTCATATACTGGGATGAAGCAGTCTTGAAGGTAATAGTAGATGCTTTAATGACTGTCTGAGGTAAACGTTTCTTCCTAGTGCCTAAAAGACAACCTCAGATGTGAAACATATGCTAATTGTAACAGAGCTCTATGTAGACACTAGTGCCTTTATTAGTGTTTTCTGGCTTCTGGTATCTGTACAAATAAATTAGAGTCAGAACACACATTAATTCATTTAAATATAAATCCTTAACATTCAAACTTAGAGAAATGTACATCAGGCCCTTTCTTTTTTCCGTAGGGTACACCAAGAGATTAATTGATTACTACAAAAAGAATAGGTAGCTTTTATGTAATTCAGTATATCTTTCCTTCTACTATACTAGCTTAACTTACCTGCTAGCATTTTCAGATAAAATATAGCAAAATTCATGTAGTGTGTAGGCTGGACTATTATATGCATCTTTTTAAAACTAATAATGAAATACCTTTATTTTACTCCAACACAATACCCTAAAATAAAACACTGTTAAAGAACACAACGTTTTACTGAAAGTAGACATCTTTTTTTCTAAAATGTTCAAATTGATTATGGGTTTCAGTGTTAATTAACTACAATGATGAATTTTGATTTGGAATTTCTTTGGAAATTTTGGCCAAATAAACAAAAGCATACAATTCAACTTCATGCTCACAGAGCAATTTCATCAGTACATTCCATGAATTTTTATGGCTTTTTTGATAAATTCCTGATTTCTCAAACATTTTGCAATGAAGGACTTAGAGCTTACATTAGTCAAATACTACAAGCAGATTCAGTTACATCAGAAGGATTCAATTATGTTGTCATCTGCATACTTTCATAAATAACAGAGATGTCTTACTTGAGATAGAATCTTTTATTCTAAGAAGGTAAACAGGGGATTCCTCACTTTCTGAGAACTGTTTTTCAAAATATTTCCTTAGTAAAATCCTCTACTAATACCTCTGATTTGAGTAAGCATGGTGATTGTTCGTGGTCAAGTACTTCTAATTAGATGGCAGAATCCATGGAACTCTGGATAAACCTCAATGTATATTTTAGATGCTTGTTTTAATTAATATGTATGTACTATGAGAATGCATGGGTGGTGTCATTTTCATCTCACAAGAGATATATTGGTGAATTAGTTGAACACTGCCAAGAAATTTCCTTGAAATCATCACTGGGAATCTATGATTCAAGAAATATTTAGGAACCCAGCTTTTATGGGGGAGAATACATCTCAAAAATGATCACTAAAATCAATGCTGGAATTCAACAAACTGATTTAGATATTGTTAAGACTTTTTCTATAAATAACATAAATCTGTATGATTCAAATTTTATTCATAAACTGTATTTTTATTCACAATTCTCTTACATTGATGGCTTAGTTATTTGTGTGATTTGGCTTTTCCATCTCAGTTTTATTGCTTAGCGTTACCTTCATGCCATTTTTGCAGGATATTTAAACCTCTCTGAGCAAAAACAAAACAGAAAGAAAATAGCCATAACATCAGTTTTGTCTCTTAATTGGTGTAACTATATAATTCTAATAATGTTACAGTCTACATACAAACAGTTCTGAATGGTCATTCTGTAAAAATCAAAACAGAAATTCCATATATTTATTTCAGTATTAGATTACAAGTTCATGTGACTGGAGAAAAAATGACAGGAAGTTTGTATGTGTCTGAGAGTTTAGTTTGAAAAGAACATTTTGAAGAAAACAACTAAATTAGATATGGCACTAGAAAATATATTTTAACGGAAAATGTACTAACTAGGAGGCAGTAGCAATTTTATATCTGATATGCTCAAATTAGTAAATAGCTGCAAGCAATTGTCACATCACATTACAGTTCACCACTGTTTAAGCAAATGAATTAAAGCATCTAAGTCACATTTGTGATTTTGAGCCAAATGTTTTCATAATATTAGCAGCATCTACAAATAATCACCTATAATGCTAAAATAACTGTTCTTCCTCTGGCTAATATCCCAAGAATGATATTTACTATAATTTTTAAGTGGAAGTTCAGTTTTGTCAGTTTAATTATTCCTTTAAGTTTGTATGACACAAGATTAAATGCATTAATACTCAATACGATATGCAAAAAAATTCTGATATTTGTGGGAAAATCCGTTTTGTAGTGTGACCCTTCAATCTATACTAGTTAAATACTATGTAACTTATGGCTTCTTGATCAAATCCACAATCTGAAAAAAATGTCTATTTTCTTTCTGATCTTATTTTAAAAGATAATTTCCATGCTTACAAAACAAGACTTGATCCTTTCATGGAAAGGATAGAATTTGGATTCTAGTAGAAGCTGTGAAAGAACTGAGAGTGGAAAAATTTTGACTATGTGCATTTCCCTTGCTTAAGTTCTTTTCAAATAATTTACTACTTAAGAAAAACTTGGCCAGGAAAATGTGTGTGCAGTAATTTTCCAAATTATAGTCTAACATTCTTTACATGGTCAAGAAATTTACAGGATTGTGTACAAAAAAATTGCCTCCCCAAATCCAGCATACATCTCTGAAACATATTTCTAGATGGTTAAGAAAGAGTTGTTAACAAAAAAAACAATATTTTTATACTAGTGTTGGGAATTATAACAAGAATTTGTCTGAACTGACAAAGGACTTGTACAAATGTTCTGTGCTAAAATATTGGGCTGTTGTGATCCATTTGAATTTGTGCTTATTCACAAAAGGAAATAAAATAACTGACCAGGTATTATATGTAATGTAATCATTTGTATTTCAGTTGTTATTTTCCCCCTAGAAAGCAAAAACAAGCTCTGTGCAAAGTTTTCATTAGTGAATTTTAGAACTAATGATATAATGCAGTGTTTTAATCTTTTGAATTTTGGGGCTGCCTTTACTTATGTTATTGGTTTCATTAAAGACTTTTATATTTTCATCAAAACTGAGTCACTTACTATATATACAGAAGGATGACTAAATTAAAACATACTTGCCAAGATGTAAATTGTAAAGTATTTTGAGTAAAATCTCAGTGTCACATATAGGTTTTTTTTAATCATGGGCTTCAAAATCATAATGGTTTCAGAGATACACAAGCACCTTTTAGATGTCCTTAGTTTCCATAGTGATGCTAGAATTAGAGGCGCAAAGAAAAAGTGGGCTGGATCAGCAAAGGATTTAAAGTGAGATCTCATTGATCCCTTACAAAAGTTGAAAAGGTTTTGGATTTTTTTTACAATGATCACTTTTCCAATGAAGTTTAAACTGCATAAGTTATTATTCCTGATTCAAGGGAAGATTTGTGCCATACCATATTTTAGAATACAAATCTAAAGTATTTATGTAGTTTAACCTAACACTATGAAAACTACATGTATTTTACCTGGAGACTTCTCTGAGTCCTGTCAACAGTATTACCATTAATTGACCTACAGCTATAAATATGTGTTGGATGAGGCCTATTTGGGACTTAAACATTTATAGAGATAAATGACAGTGACCTCCAAGAAATCTTACAAGAATAACAACACATATGCAAAATGTGTCTTCCCTGATAGAGCCTTATTGAATATGTGAAAGGAGAGCTATATGTCAGAAGAAACATTTAGAAATGAAATGTTATGACAAGATGCTTTCAAGATTAGATTTAAAATGGTCTACATTGAATGTGGTTGTGATCATCCAGTTATACCGAAGCTTCATGCTTTCTTGACCAGTAAGATACAGTCTTAAAGTAAATCCTTCTATTTTACCCATAAACATGGATAGTTCCTAATTTTCTTCCCATAAAAATTTTACCAGTGCAAGAGTGTCAAATGGTAAAAGAATTTTTTACTACTGTTTATTCTTCCTTTTACTTAAATTGAAAATTCTTTAGAGTATAATGGTCATTGCTTTCCTTATACAATGTTATAAACAAATGATTAAAAGTAACTTGTTGAGATAAGACATGCTTCATTTTTGTATTATTATACTCTATTATTTAAATTTCAGTCTAAGAAAAATGCCTATGAAAATTTGAACTCAATGCTAAAATAACTATTTTTAATTAAGGGCTACTTTATTTTTTAAATTTTATTGTAAAGGTGATGTACAGAGGGGTTACAGTTACCTAAGTCAGGCATTGAGTACATTTTGTTTTAAACAGTGTCACCTCTTCCCTCATTGTTAATTTATTATTTTTGTGTATTTTCCCACAAATGATTACTGGTGCTAGTTGTGTTTTTAATGCTCCTTGTTACAATTAAGATTTTCTCACTGATTTCAGCTAACTGCATCATTTAAACCTGATTTACTTTACTTTGACATGTCTTTCTGAAGTTCTTTAATGCCTCTTTTCATTCTTAGTAATTTGATTTTTGTATTGTTTCCATTCTTGTCCAACATTCAAAAAAGTTAAGAGATAATTTTAAATTTTCACAGAGACCTCCTTTGGAATTAAGTAGCTATTTTCATTTTCTCAGGGAACTTCTACTTTAGTACATTTTTTCATTGCTTAGTGTTAAAGTTGGATAGTTTAGATGTAATTCTCAAGAAGAATATTTACATTCTAACTTTGAATAGGCTTGGCAATAGTACCACAGTCAGTAGACAGAGAAAATTACTGAATGTATTGAATATATATTTATCATAAACTTTACTTGGTGTGAAATTTATTAGTAAAGCCAGATAAACCAGTGCATGATAAACCAGTTGGTATACATTCTTTGACTTTTTGGTCAGTAAGATCAGTTAAACAAGATTATATCCTTTTTACTCTATAAGAAGAATTTGTTCTTTCAAGTATTTCAATTAACTGAACCAGTGTGTTATAGTCAAAACTGATATCTCTTCACTTTTAAATCTTTCTCTTCTATGTATTTTGTTGCCAACTTAGTGAATCACACTTTAACTGATCACATTAATATCAGCTCCTTTCTGAAAATGGAAATCTAGAGAAATAGCAAAAGCAATTTAAGCGGAGTTGACAGGGCTAATAGGGAAATTTCTGAGAAGGGGTAAGATAAAGGTGACCTAGGCAGACAATTATGATAATCGTCCAAATAAACTCCTCAGAATAAAATATTCTGAGTCTTTAATGTTTAGTTAAATGCAGTGATGACTGCTCCTTTTTTCCATCTTCCTTTCTTTTAGTTGAAGTGGTAAAGATAGGTTCTAAACAAGAAAAGTAATCACTAGTTCTATCCATGGTAACAGTAAAAGAGTGGTCTCCAAACTAGAAATGGTGGCCCTAAAAAGGAAGAAATTCAACAAAAATGTAACTTAAAAGTTTATGATTTGAGAGCTTTAAGTTTACTTGTAGTATTAGAATATATTAAAGAAAGAGAAATATTAGAACATTAGAAAAGCAAACTGGAATTAGTTTTCTCTCAATGCATCAGTTTATAAGTCCTAGGAATTGATATCCTGCATAATGAACTTTACTACATTTCTATTAAGAAATTTTTGTCAGGGGGCTGGGAATATGGCCTTATGTAGTGGTAGAGTGCTCACCTCGTATACATGAGGCCCTGGGTTCAATTCCTAAGCACCACATATATATAAAAGACCAGAAGTGGTGCTGTGGCTCAAGTGGTAGAGTGCTAGTCTTGGGCAAAAAGAAGCCAGGGACAGTGTTCAGGCCCTGAGTTCAAGCTCCCGGAATGGCAAAAAAAAAAAAAAATAAGAAAGAAAGAAAGAAATTTTTGTCAGAAAGAAAGAAAGAAATTTTTGTCAGACTTACTGTTTAATGTTATCTCTATTTAAAGTCATGATACCTTGACAGAATCAAACAAATATAAATAACATCAGAGTATTAAATCTCTCATTCAAATATGTATTATCGTGGTACTAAATACATCCTTAGAATGAATACATTTATTTTCTCAGGCTCTATGGCACTGATCAGGAAAAGTAGCACCTCTGATTATCCATATTGCCTCAGGACGTCCAAGAATTTTGTTTCCAAAAAACAAGAATCCTTAAACTAGATGATACTCCAAAATAGGTATAGTTAAAATAGAAGTCTTTACCTCATATTTGCACAATATTTTAAAATTCTTCAATTATTGTGTAAAGCTCCTGGCAATTTTTAAACATTATATAAGATGGATTATGTAAAGCCCCACCAAAACATTATCATTCCATTTTCCTTGTTTCTCTCTTTTTTAACTTCTTTTGCACATAGAATAAAACTTAACAGTCATTTTGGCAGGATGCCTCATTTCAAGCTATTAAGATTAGCTGTGTAACGAAGAAGATCAAAATCATGAATTGAGTCCTTAATTCTGTAGCCTACCCCAAAGACCTTCATTGTATTTACCACTGTATTTATGCCTGACTTTTTAAAAAGATTGTTTACCTGTACTAAATACTGTCACAATATAAAATAGCTGTAATATGCATTTATTTGAGTGTCCAACAATTCATGCTAATGCAATAGAACTGTGAATCTACTTAGATCTGCTGAAAGTGTTTTCATACTGGCTAATGGCAACATCTCATCATGTGAAAATACAATTCATTTTGTGATCATTAATTTTATGTTTGAAATTGCACTAACATTCTTATTTTTAATATGTTAATTGTATGCATAGTTATTCAGCAAGTTCTGTAAGGTAAACATAAAAATTTGTAAATTTTAGTTTTACTTTAGAATAACTTCTTGAACCACGATTATTTGCAGAATCTGTGAAGCTTGAAATTGGGAGTGCGCTTAAATTTATGCATCCTGATGTGCCATTTAATTCAATATATATAGTACTTTTAAAGAAACCTCCTATTTGGTGGTTACATATAAGTATAAACATATCTACAGAGATTAAACTAAAAATATTTAAAATGATAGGTAAATATTTGCTCCTTTGAGAGGTATGATATTAATCACCATACTTTTGAAGATATACCATAAGGTGGCTTTGAGGAGATAGATATATTTATGTTAACAGAAAATAAGTCCATTTTGTAAGCAAACATTCTCTTGTATTGGCATTTCATACTCTATTTTTGTGACCTTTCCTGCAAATTTGTGCATTCTACTAACCTAAGAGTGTGCTTTGCCTTTTGTGGAAAAAGATCTAAAGTAGCTTTCTTTCAAAAGTGGGATTCTAACAAATTTAATTTAAGTAAGTTCCTATGAGACAAGAATTTCCATTGTAAAGCATTCTATGGTATTTTTTTACCTTATAAATAGCTTTTTAGGTGGTTATACCATGGAAAAGGGTGAGTTGTGGACTACGTGAAGACTTCCAATATAAGTGACTTGATTGAGGATTCAAAGGAATATCCATATGCTAAGTAACATACTTCTTCTTTTTCAGCCAAATTGAAAAACGTTGCAGGAATAGATAAGTTTTAAATGATAACTATGTGTCATTGTTGTTGTTGTTGTTGTGTGTTGTTTGTGTGCGTATGTATTTTCTTTTTCATTTTAACCAGCCTCTTATACCTAGAAGTCCCACAAGCAGCGTTGCCACGCCTTCCAGCACCATCAGTACACCTACCAAAAGAGACAGTTCTGCCCTCCAGGACCTCTACATTCCCCCTCCTCCTGCAGAACCATACATTCCAAGGTATAAAACTAACTTCTTCTTGTTCTGTGCAGCTTCTTGTGAAAAAGTAACATAGCAGGCATATAAACTGTAAAGTCAGTTCTTCAGGTCTGCCTTGAATATTTTCTCAGGAAAATGAACACATCTTGGAAGATGTGTGCATAAATATATTTTAGTTAACAACAATAATAATAGCAATAACAAATTATATTAGTCACTGTCACTTACAATAGGAAACATATTAAATAACATCTAGGATTCTTTTAGTAAATAAATAATAAGTAAGAATATTTCGATTAAAAATGTCAGGAAATCTCAGATTATGTTGCAGCATTTCATGATGAAAATATTTAAACGATAAAAATGTTAGGTTATGCCAGGCACCAGTGGTTCATGCCTGTATTGTAATGACTCAGGAGGCTGAGAGGTCTGAGGATTGTGGTTCAAAGTCAGCCCGGGTAGGAAAGTCCATGAGACTCTTCACAGCACCAGTGGTAGAGTGCTAGCTAATCTTGAGTGAAAAACTCAGGGACAGTGCCCAGGCCCTAAATTCATGCCCCACGACCACACACACACACACACACACACACACACACACACACACACACTAGATGTAAGATGTTTTATACTTTGATTGTAAATGAAGAACAAGAACAAGAGCTCGCTCTCGCTCTCTCTCTCTCACACACACACATATCCATATCTAGAGCTTTCACTTCATTAGTCCATTAATATTTTTCAGAAAATAGAATTTTCAAGAGAATAAATTACATTTAAGTTTTTATTTTCTAGGTTTCTTGTGGATATATCTCCTTTTTATTTCCAGATTCTTCTTAGAAAGTCAAGAGAAAAGTGAAGAATACGTATCATTTTACTATAATCTATTCTAACCAAAAGCATTCTGAAATCCAGTCCTCTGAATAAAAAAAAATGTATAGAAAGGGACCAACTATAAAGGGATGTAATTAATACCAATCAAAGAATTGTATTTGGCTTTTAAATTAGTTCTACATTCATTCAAAAACAGTCATTTAAAGCCTCTTATTTCCAAGCTATACTTAATATTAAATGTCTTTATTATACAAAAGAATTTAATTCCTTGGATATAATTTGTATTAGCCTTAAGGCTAACATGCTACCACTTGAGCCACAACTCCACCTCTGGCTTTTTAGTGGTTAGAGATAAGTCTTATAGACATTCCTGCCCTGGCTGGCTTCTAACCAACATCCTCAGATCTCAGCCTCCTGAATTGGTAGGATTAGAGACATGAGCCACCCGCACCTGGCAATTTTTTTTTATTTTATACTTTAGTATGTATACTATTTCAGAAATATTTATTCTACTATATATTATGATACAGACATTGGATCTAAATGCTACATGTAAATAGACATGTCTGTAAATACTGCATTGTTGCTTACTAATAAATCTATATTAATCACTTATATACATCCTAGTCCCCCATTTTGAGAATTCATTGTTTCTGCAAACATGTATTGTAGTAAAAATAAATTACTAAGCTGGCATTTCACAAATCTTTCTCATATGTATTTTGTAATTTTATGTTCAGTTTACAATCAGATGTATAAATGCATCCAATGTCTTTGTAAAAGCAAGCTGCACTCTGAACAGCTTAAAACAGTGTCAGCCAGTGATGGTGTTCACACCTATGATCCCAGCTATGTGGGAGGAGGGAGCATAGATAGGAGGATTATAGATCTGAGACCAGCCCCATGCAAAAACATGAGACCTTATCTGCAAAAATGCTAAAATTGAAAAGTGGGGGTCTTGGCATATGGTTGAAGAAGCAGAGCCCCCTGCCTAGGAAATTCAAAACTTTGAATTCAAAGACTATCAAATTTTTTGAATATTTATTCACGATAAGCTATGGGATTCTATATGTTCCAAATAGAAAGCGATTCTTTCATGGTTTGTTTTCATTGTAACTGGAATTGTTTTTCAGTGCAAATAAGAGGTCTTACCTTCTCAGAAGGCTACTTCCTTGTATTATTTATAAACAAATTTCTACTATTTTAAACATCCATTCCTTTTATCTTGGACAGAGATGAAAATGTTTTTTGTCTTTTCATTTTTTTTAATACTGGGGGGAGGGTCTAACCTAGTATGTGGCAGTTGCTAGGCAAGTGCTTTGCCAGTTATCTATATCACAGTCCTTTTTTTAAAACTGTATATTTTAAAAGGTATTATTAAGGCAACATACTTGAGGCAATGAAAAGTTTAAACATGCTATTGTAAAGTAGAGAATTTGAGATGTTAAGATGTCAGTGTGGGCCTGGGAATATGGCCTAGTGGTAAATGTTCACTTCGTATACATGAAGCCCTGGGTTCGATTCCTCAGCACCACATATATAGAAAAAGCCGGAAGTGGCGATGTGGCTAGAGTGGTAGAGTGCTAGCCTTGAGCAAAAAGATGACAGGGACAGTGCTCAGGCTCTGAGTTCAAGCCCCAGGACTGGCAAAAAAAAAAAAAAACAAACAAAAAGAAGTCAGTGTGATTATCCTTTTTGTCAGTGTGATTTGAAAGCTCCATACCTATCAATAAGATTCATAAATCATGTTTACTACCTCATTTCAATTGACTTTTAGTTGATCAGTACATATTTAAATAGAATATTCTGAATAGTTTTGGTCAAATTATTAGTTGTGCAATCATATACCCTTGTTACAGCAGTCATCAGAGCCCCTTTGAAGCACAGACCTACAAAAATTATCTATATTTTTTTTGAAGTTATAAAACAGTTTAGAGTTGTCTTCATCTATACAGATACAGGCTTGGCAATTTTTTTCGGTTCTTTCATTTTAAGGATAAATGTTGTTGACTCAAATGAACACTTCTGAATATTTTTCCCCACATTATAAAACTTTGTTGTACAGGGCAGTTAAGTTTTTTGGTATGTGAACACATATAAATTATGTGTTTAACTTAGATTGTAAGAAATAAAAAGCTTTTGCATCTTAAAAATGAAGGTAATACTAGTTGTCAAGTTGAATAGAATTTTTTCATGTGGTTAAACTCTTTGAAAACATTTATCCAAAAAAAACTGTAAAGGTGCTTTTTGTTCTCTACTAGAGAAAACATTCATATATGTGAAGTATATGAAATTAGGATAGAATTCTATTATATGTATTTTGACTATAATATATAAATACATTTTACATATAATCCATTTCATACTTAACCCAATTTCCTTTCTAAATTGCAAATGAAATGGTTACCAATCTTTGAATTATTATGAAGTTTAATTACTAAATTCTCTTAACACTACTATGTGCATGAGAAGCAAAAAACAAAATCCACTAAAGCAAGGTTCTTTTCTTCTGTGTCCTTAAATCCTTCCCAGAGAAAATATGTAGATTTCTTATTTATACGTATTAACTGTGTAACTTTAAGAAATTAAAAGCTGTGAAGATTCTACAGTGAATTTGTATTCAGTTCTTCAGGGACTCATTACATAAATATATACATGAATATATACACATGCATATAAAAAACATATACACACATTCTTACGTTTGGCTTTGCTTTATATTTTTCTTTAATTTGCATTATTCAAGTGAATTCTGTATGGATGTACCTGATAAATCTGCCCTGCTTCTGCTTACCACATTGTGGAGAAGAAAATACTAGCTCTTCCAATTTGCTGCCACCAGGCATGTCCATATAAATATATGGGGAATTAGTAGGTGTGAATCACCCTCTCATCTCAGCAACATTAGCATTCATGTCCTGACACTCACAGAGAAGTCTGCCCATTTACAGATATCCATAACCTTACTCCCTAGTGCCATGAATTTGTTAGTGCTGTTTCCAAGCTAATTGCAGTGTCAATTTCTTTTTGATAGAGGACAAACAGTAGCAAAAAATACCAGGCAATTTGTTCAGGAAAAGCTTTAAACTAACTGAAAATAACCATTCTTTCTGAATTTTGAATTTATTCTCTTCATGTTGCCTCAGAAATGACTGTGTAGTTAAATTCTGATTATATGTCATACTTTTATTTTAGGAAATAAAAAAGTAAATGACAATATGAGTGGCAGCCTCACACTGTGGTTTGTTAAATTTATAAGACAACTTGCTGATTCAGTCTTCAGAATTTTATTTATTACATTCCACATAAAGTACTGGAAATATAGCATACATTTAGATACCTTAGCATTTGCTCACGGATAGAGAAATACTCATTTTTGTTGGAATAAGACTCATTATGGTTTCGACATTACTTTTATAAGCACCGATGGTACTTAATTAAAATATAATTTCATTTATTTTGTTAATTTGAGATTTTACTCCTTGCACTTAAAAAATAATTATTTTTTCTAGTTTGCTAGCACTGATTCATGGCACTATTTAGGATAACTAGAAACAGCTAAGACCTAGTAAGGTAACTAATAATGTATAAAGAGGAGAAACATTTCATTTTACATTCATAGTCATGTTCTAGAATGCAAGCTTTGCACAAAAACTTCTTAGGTAATTATTAAAATATTTAATAAGGTTTACAAGTTTAATGTTACCAATCCTAAATGAAATATGGGGAATCCCATAAATTATTAGAGCGTTTTCTTCTTAGAATCCTAAGATCAACTTGATATTGCCCTAAGTCCCATTGTAAAATTCCATATTTCATAAAATTTCTCCATCAAAAATGATATTTTAGAATACTGATGCATTCATGTACAATGAGTTCCATGAATGTATCTAGTTACTCTTAAATGGAGTTTGAAAATTGAAACTAATTTTCTTCATTAAGATTTTTTACATAAATATTATACATTTCAAAATCCATACAATATCAGTTTATATAGTAATAGTTTGTTCCCTAAGGCCATAGTGCCTCCTGTGTAAGGAATAGATCTTATACACATTTTGGTTTATGACAATACAAATTTTACCAAGGTTCAACTAAGGAAATGGGGAGAAGAAAGCCATGTGGTTAAACTAACATTGTTAGCCTCATACCTAGTACCTCAAATGCTAAAAGTAAATTATGTGCTAAAATAATTTCTCTAGTAAGATATAGTATAAACGCACTAGATCGTGAGTTAGAAGACCTGTGGCCCATCACTAACTCTGCCTTTTTACCTGTGAGACAGTGAGGCAAGTTGTCTAACTGCTTTGTGCCCTGGATTTTGGAAAAACAGAAACAATTTCAAATTACCCTATACTTCTCAAAGAAAGTTTGGAAAGAGTATTGTGAAAAAAAATACTACTATTTGCAACCTGCTGCCATTTTATATACCTAACATTTTCCTACGTTTCCTCTTTTACTTTAACTTCTCTTTAGGGATGAAAAAGGAAACCTTCCTTGTGAAGACCTCAGAGGACATATGGTGGGCAAGCCAGTGCATAAGGGATCTGAATCACCAAATTCATTTCTGGATCAGGAATATCGAAAGAGGTTTAACATTGTTGAAGAAGACACTGTCCTGTATTGCTATGAATATGAAAAAGGAAGATCAAGCAGTCAAGGAAGGCGAGAGAGCACCCCAACTTATGGTAAGAAATCATCTCTTATGTTTATATTAAAATATATGCCTGGCATGTGAAGTTCGATTTCCTTTCCATAAGCTTTTGGGTTGTGAAAATACATGATTGCTTTTTAACATTTATAAGTAATCAGTGGTCATCATGTACTCCTAAGTGAAATATCAACAATATGAGATATGACATTAAAATTTTTCTAGAATTTCCAAGGATAACAAAGAATGAATAGCATTTTAACTCAGAATAAATAGTGAAACCTTCATAGCATTACATATATTTTTGTATGCTAGATGTTACCAATTTAAAATAAGTCAAGGCAATTTTATCATGTTTTAATGAATACTTACTGGTAACATAACATATTTGAAATGAAATTGTGTCCTTAATCTTTAAAAATCTTCAGATGGGTTTTTCTGGGGGAAAAATCTTATCTCAGTTTTTGTATTCCCTTAAGAGGCTGCTAAATTAATCCGACATTTAAATAAAGGTAGAGGGGGCTGGGAATATGGCCTAGTGGCAAGAGTGCTTGACTTGTATACATGCAGCCCTGGGTTTGATTCCTCAGCACTACATATACAGAAAATGGCCAGAAGTGGCGCTGTGGCTCAAGTGGCAGAGTGCTAGCCTTGTGCAAAAAAGAAGCCAGGGACAGTGCTCAGGCCCTGAGTTCAAGGCCCAGGACTGGCCAAAAAAAAAATTAAATAAAGGTAGATTTTAACTAAAATGAACATACTGTGTTTCTGGCAAAGATGAACCTAGAGTTCCCATGTATTCTTTTTATTACCTCTGACTCTTACTTTTCCATGCATGACCAAGAATGCAAGAATGTAACCCAGTCACAAATAGCTAATCTATTACATCTGCAGTATTTTCAGATAAAGTTGCTGAAAGTTAAAGTGGTAAAGACTATGATTCTATTGAATGGATGGATTTAATGAGAAGACTATGCACTTCCTTTTACAATTTTAAATTAATCATTTTTATTGTGGTACTTATAATTTGGGAGGGAAAGGGGTCCTTTCTGATTAATTCAAACTTGACCAGTGGGAACTAACAGAAGGAAAAGGTATTTTTATTTGAGTTTGTTTTTTAACTGGCCCTTTCTATTGCCTCACTCACTTGTCCACCATAGCCATTTACTTCCATTCTCTGGAGCTAAAAAAGGTATTAATTTCTTGTTCCATGTCTTATTTCCTTACAGCTCTTGGGGCACAATTATGTATTAAAAGTTACTTTGTATTATCTTCTGGACATATGCTCTTCCCTCATGAAGTAATGGGTTTTGGCATAAGTTCTCAGTTATACTACTCTGGTGGCAATTAATTTAAACTGACATATTGCTGGTATTCTCACCTCTTTCCTCTGCTATACCTTCAGGGAACTGTCATCTTTGTTACCTTGGCCCATATTGTCTCATGGGATAATACCAAAATTTTATTTATTCCACAAGTACATATTGTCCATCTCTTACTACATAAGCAGCAAAGTATATCCACTCATTTTATATTCTAGAATTTTCTATTTTCTATTTATGTTGAAGAAGATAAATGTTGATTCAAGAGAAACTGGTCACCAAGCTAAGCCTCACTGGTTGATTACTCATGACCTTATAAAATACATTTACTAGGTTCTTACTGAAATGACAAATGACTATATCCTTGATAGATTTCAGAGAAAGAGTGTTGTTAAATGAAGGGTAAGATGACAAAAAAGTATTATATCATTTTAAAATCAGATAGAATGAAATTGATTTGATTTTCTTAGATAAACAAAAATAATTTCTGGTCAGGCATCAGTGACTCAAGCCTGTAGAAGGCTGAGATCTGCAGATCTCAGTTTGAAGCCAGTCTAGTCAGAAAGGTCTAAGAGACCCTTACTTCTAATAAACCAACAGAAAGCCGGAAACGGAGACTTGGCTCGAGTGTTAAGCAGAAGTCTTCAGTGAAAAAAGCTAAAGGACAGTGCCTGGGCCCTGAGTTCAAGCCCTAGTAATTGGAAATAATAATAATATTAATTTCTGGACACACATAACATTTGGGAAACAACTTAGATGAGTGGTTAATATCATTGACTGTACCATCAGCCATATTCACTGCCTTATCATCTAACTACTCCATCATGAGTATGCTACTTTTACAGGTTGCTTCTTTATATCTCAGCTTTTCATTTGTTAAATGAATATGGTAACTCCTTTATAGTGTTTCTGTGAGAATTTAATGACAATTTATAAGTTGACATACTATCTAGTATATTAAGTATTTACTTTCATTATTATCAATACCACATCTAAGCCTTAATGTGAAAACTAGAAAGGAAAGAAATAGTATCGAATTGCTATTTGGTCTCATCTTCTTAGGCTTCAAAAACACTGGTTCAGTGGAATGAGATCAGTTGCTTGGCAACTTTTCAGAATGATATTTTTCATCATCTTTACCTTTTAACTGCTGATGGACTTCTTGCCCTTGTACCATGCCCTTTCATTGTAGCACATTTTTTATACATAGGAGCTACTAAAAGATAGACACAACTGAGTCCTCTGTTGCCACATGTGGTCATATTTTAAAAGAATAAAAGGAAAACAATTTTACAATAATATCAAAAGAACAGTATTGGTTTGAAGGCAGGAATCTAGACATTTTCTGATGTATTGAAAATCCAGTACCTCAACAACAAAAACAAAAAAAAGTAAGAAAATGCAAGGCTATTACTTTTAAAATGTTTCTCAGAGTTGGACGCATGGCTGAATTGGTAGAGCACCAGCCAATGAGCAAAAGTATCAGGTACTGAGTTTGAGTTCTGATCTCGGAACAAAAAAAAAAACACGGTTTTTTGTGTCATTTGTATACACTATGCATTGAGAAAAATTCATATCTCCAGCATTATGCTTGAACATTTTCAACCTGAGTTCTGGGCAAGGGATAACCAAGTAACATCTTTTTATACACATAAATAGCAAATGACTCAAATGACCTACAGGGGGCATGATGAAGGACCTATGAGCAATGACATAATATACTGAATTTTATTAAAGTGAAGTAAAGAAAACAGTCTTTTGATTCTAGGGTCTCTAATAATACTTTAGCATTTTCTTTTTCTTTATCATTAGAGAAGTGAAATTTTAATTAAAGCGTCATTTCAAACATTTCTTAAAGGATTAAATACACATAATACATCCATACTTCTTTTATTTCTGAATATAAGTGCACTGTCTTTCCTATGATTCCTCATCAGGTAAAAGTTTAGGTATTATACATTAGCAAATTTGGAGATGAATGAAAATGTACCACTCCCCAAAAAGAACTGTGTTAGGAGTGCAAAAAGATGAGATGTGAACTGTACTCATAGGAATTCTTATTCATTTGGATTTCTTATTCTTTTGCATTTATTTAATATATTTTATGAAGACTGCATGTTGATTATTTTGAGCATCAAGATGGTAATTATAAAACACCAGGTTAGCAGTATTTTGACAATAAAAATAAAATAAAATGTCTGTTTTCAGACATCGGGCGCTGGGCGGTAGTGGCTCATGCCTGTCATCCTAGCTACTCAGGAGGCTGAGATCTGAGGACCGTGGTTCATAGCCAACCTGGGCAGGAAAGTCCATGAGACTCTTATCTCCAACTAACCACCAGATAACTGGAAGTGGCACTGTGGCTCCAGTGGTAGAGCACTAGCCTTGGGCTGAATTGCTCGGGGACAGCACCGAGGCCCAGAGTTCAAGCCCCATGACCGATAAGAAACGTCTGTTTTCAATGTAAAAAAATTAGAGTAATCATCTATGAATGGCATCTCTACCTTAATTTGTATAATGCTACTGATAAAAATAGGAAATTATGAGTTTTGAGTTCAGATAGACCTGCATTTGGTGTCATGGCTTGGCCTTTAGTAGCTATTTGACATTTATCATAACTGAGATTCTCCTTCCTGATACTATTATTTCTTTTTCTGTAGAAATGGAATAACAGTAGTACTTGTAGGGTTTTCAAAAGGATTAAATGAGATAGCATATGTCAATTATGTAACACAGCTCTTGCCTCACAGAAAGTGTCCAAACTGAATGAGAGTACAAGGCCTTCATTTCAAGACCCTGTGCTGGCCAAGAAATTTTTAAAAAGAGACTTTTGGGCTGGAGACATGGCTCAGATCTTTGAACACCTGCTCAGCAAGTGCAAGACACTGAGTTTACATCCCCTATACTGCTAATAAAATAGAAAAGGAGAAAATTTACCAAATAACAAAGCTGATACAGCTAACAAAAGTGTTTTTTATCTTCACATGAACTAATCAACCAAAAGATATGAAGTAGATGAACTAGTACTCCTTTTATGGATAAAATGGGAAGATCTAGACTAGAAACTAGTTTAGTAATTTTTATGTAGGGTCAATTTTGCCCTTCAAAGGACATTTTGCAATTTCTGAAGGTATTTTTGTCTGCACACTGGGTAAAGAATAAGAATGCTGCTATGTATCCTGCAATTCCTAGTACAACTCTCAAAATAAGGAATGGTCTAGCCTGAAATGTTGACAGTCTGCTGTTGCGAAACTCTGGATGACTTAAGAATCAATTGACAGATGAATTGAGTACACAGACAGATACCAGAATATCAAAATCAGAGACATTATATAACAAAGAGAATTGCCTTATCATTTTTTAATTCAGAGAACCTGAAACCACTTTGGAAATACATACCTACATTTATGAACTCATCACATTCCCTTGGCAAACTCAGTATAAGGTTGTGAGCATCTGGGACTACCCTTCTTTCCCTGTAATAGAAAACATAATTATGATGTCCCCTGGAGCAGGAAGCGATACATTTGTCTCCTGTTAAAATCAGAATGCATTCTCCCCTATGGAAATAAAATGCAGTAAATGACAACTAGGTAAATTTTAAGTAAAGCTGTTACTGTTAGCTTTCAACGTATTCAAACATTTTTAAGTATGTTCTTTCAGATCACTAGCTCTGAAAGAGGGTCTGTTAAAGAAAGGCTATATGGTTAAATAAGATTTGGGACACTGCATTTGTGTTCTGCTCTTAGAGATTAATAAAAGGACCTTAGCAGCTTTAAAGTCTTGGTAAGTTTGGAATAACTCAGTCTTTCCCAAATATATCTATGCATAAAATCTTTTTGTCACATAATACTTATTAATTTTCTAATGGAACTAACGTTTGACAGAATATATTTTTGGAAATACTGAAATAGACATGTATAGCTTCTGTTAAAGACTCAAGTGTCAGATAAAAATTTCTTTGCTTTTTAAGTTCCAAACAACTAACTTACAGATGAGCAATTTAATCATTGTCTCTTTCACTTTTCATGAGAATGATATTGTCTTCCATATATTAGTCGGATTTTCAAGACAATGCTTTACTAAGATTTTGGGGGAAATGTCAATTGTTTTACGTTAAGGGACTTAGGAACTATATGCTTTGGCCACCTAGTATTTGCATGTTTATGTCACATTTTTGTCTAAATCTGTATTAATGCTGAGTATAGCAAGAGGACAATGTATTTTAGAAGTGTCCATTTTTATTTTTATTGGATCCAGTTATGTTACCATTATCCTTTAAAATTTAATGACTTTCAATTTAACTCAGTTTTGCTCCTCTTCCTCTTTGCCTGTCTACCTTAAAGAGCCTCGGGATATTTTTTCTCAAAATGCATTCAACCATCTGAAAGTAATTTTTCTGTCTGGTATGTGGGATTTTGGTGGGTATATGACCAAGATTATAGCTTAACTATTCCTTACTACACTCATTTTCATCAAAGTATTGGCTAAAATATTTAGAATAGATAAGTTTATGTATATTCTTTTTCTCAGACTCTAGAAAAAGGTTTTTGTGAGAATTAAATGATATGATATATAGAGAATCTTTGTGCATATTAAAAAAAACCTTTGTCAACTCTAAGAGAGAATATTGCTTCTCAGGTACTGTTTATCAACCTGAAACTTAGTGATTTTTAGCATGTTTATGGAGAGAGAAAAGAAAGGAGGAGAAAAGGGGAGAGTAGAGAAGAATAAAGAGATAAAACTGTAAAAGGCAACAATTCAGTGGTGTTTCAACAGCCACATGAGTAACATAATATAGAAATATTTTAAGAAGGTAATAAGGAAACAATACTGCTAGTTCTGAATTGACTATCAAACAGTTCCTTAAGGCTTCTTTTATTAGAAAATGAAGAGAGTAGGTAAGATACTGCTTTAAATAGGAAGGGAGGGAGGGAGGGAGGGCGGGAGGGAGGGAGGGAGGGAGGGAGGGAGGGAGGGAAAACAGTGATTGTATAAAACTAAGGTCCAGGATATAAAGTCCCCTGCTTACTTTCTTGACAAGCAGTTAATGAATATCAAACAGCTCTTTTGTTTATGACGATGTTAAACACAGAAATTTACATTCTAAAAAAAGAAATTTACATTCTATAAGGGAGACAAGAATTAAGCAACTAATTTAATAAATACTTATTTGACCACAATTATTATAATATAAAAAATACCAAATGGAAATGAGCACAAGTACAAAGAAACCTGAGGAACCTGCATTTTTGCTTAGCTCTGAAAAATGCATGTGAATTTAAAAGTAAGAGAAAAGAGATAAACCAAAGGATAGAGTCCTGTGTACACAAGTGTTTCTAGAAGGAAAAATTAATCCTCCATGCCAAATGCCACAGATAAATTAGAAAAATAATAGGTTCAGGATTGTACTGGATTTGACAATGTGGAAGCTGTAGAGACCTGGAAAGAAGCAGATTTGGTAGAGGGCAAAGGAAGCATTTGAGAGAGGCGAAGTGAAACTGGAAATGAGATGAAAGCTGATATAAAAAAAAGTTTTCTTGGGTATTCTCTGTAAAAGGGGAGCAGAGAAATAAGAAAGTGCTGTGTATCAATTTGTAGGATGAAGATAATTGCTTAAAGGATTGCCCTTGAATAGAACAGAGAGAACAGAATCCAATGAACAACTTAAATTTATGATCTCCCCAATACTGGAGCATCTTTTCATTCAAGCATCCAACAAAAATTTTATGAATACATATTCTTAATCAGTCTTTTCCAGAGAAAAAGCTTTAACAAAGATATGTAAGTCCTAGTTCCTGGCAAAAAGTCCTATACATACAAAGATACAACAAAATACAGTCTAAAAGGCATTCTTGATACTGAACACATCACAAAGTGCCTAAGGAACCCAAAGAGTCAACAGTAAACTGTGTCAGAGGGAATAATAGCATTTGTAATGTCACAAGAAATGATTTATTATCTAAGCTTAAAACATTTTTCAAGGGCTGGGAATGAGGCTTAATGATAGCATGCATAACACCCTGGGTTCAGAACCATGTAAGCAGAAAAAGGCGGAAGTGGCACTATGGCTCAAGTGGTAGAGTGCTAGCCTTGAGCAAAAGAAGTTCAGGGACAGTGCCCAGGCCCTTGTTCACGCCCTTGTTCAATTTTTTCATGCAGTTCTGTATAGCAATTTTACATTAAAATACTGCACATAGTAAAAAAAAGTAATTTGAATATATCATTATAAAGAGAGTACTCTATCATTGTGTAAGTTCTTAAAATTATGTTTGATATGCCATTTATACTTTCAAATTAAAAATCACTTGCCATCAAATTTAGAATAAAATTCAAACACCAAGTGCCATTGGCTTATGACTGTAATCCTAGCTACTCAGGAGGCTGAGATCTAAGGATCACAGTTCAAAGCCAGCCAGGGCAGAAAAGTACATAAGCATCCAGGACCAGAGTTCAAGTCCTAGGAGGGAGGGAGGGAGAGAGGGAAGGAGGAAGAGAGGGAGAGAGGGATGGAGGGAGGGAGTGAGAGAATTCAGACCAATAATATGTCCCACCTTCATTATGTTTATTAGAGTATAATAAAATATACAGAGCACAATTACTGCTTCTGTGGAGGCACCAGTTAGAATTCTTCAGAAGTATAACAGATATGAAGCCAAATATCAAAACCATGTTTAGACTATAGGCATCACTAGGTTTGTGATAACATGTCAGAGAAAGTCCTCAAATATCAAATGCCTTATGCTTACAAGAATAAGAAAAAATTGGCATTAGGTGTAGCAGTCAGCAAAAGCTTTTAGAGGAGATCTAATCCTCATTATATAAGGACAGACCTTGGCATTTTCTAGATTATTTTTCAAGGATTTTTGGTTAATATATGTACATTTACATAGGATGGGAAAAATGTATAATTAAATGTGTGATTAGTAATTTACATTAATTGTTCATTATTAATTTACATTAAAGCCTTAAGTCACATGAATACAAAAATGCATGTACTAATAATAAGCATGTTTTACTTACTATAATACTCAGAGTCCTTTTTTAAGGTTTAGTAGTACTGGAATTTGAACTCAACTCGGGCTTGCTAGGCTGGTGCTCTACCACTTGAGCCTTGCCTCCAGTTATATTTCTTGCTGATTATTTTGGACATGATGTCTCATAGACTTTTCTGTCCAGATGGGCCTCTAATCATGACCTTCCATATCTCAGCTTCCTTAGAAGCTTGAAATATAGGTATCAACCACCAGCACCTGTATTGTGTTTTTTAGTTTGTTTTTGTTTTTTACCAATAATACCATAGTGCCAACCATATAGTACCTGTCCTACTTGAACTCTGATATCTTGTAAAATTTAAAGGCTTTTCTACACATGCAGTACCAAACATATTTCTAAGATACTTGTGGATTTGGAACTAAAACTAATATAAGATGTGGTCTAATTTTCAGTCTGCCATGGACAGCTGTTTATATAAGAATATATGAAAAATATATGAATGTATGTTGTTTAACTATTTTATTAACTCCATTCCAATATTCTAGAACATTAAAATTTTTAAAGCATTACCTACATGCAACATTTTTATACTGAAACTAAAAAATACACTTGACTTTTTAATATTTTTATTTGTATTACCAAATTTATAGTTTCATAACTACTGAAGGAAAAGGCTTGATGTTCTGCAAAAATAAATTTCAATTGAGGGCTTTTTAATCTCAGCTTTCTTTTTCTAATTCAGTTATTTTTCTTCCATTTTTATTAATAATATACAGTATAATTCTATTAAAACTCAGCTTTTGAAGAATTGTTATTAAATGCTTTATGCAAAATTGTTCTTTTGGTTAATTATACAACCAGACTAATCAGGAGCTTAATTACAAGCTTCAATGATTTAACTCCATTAGCATCTCAGTGATGACCAAAATACTATGAATGCAACTATGTATTTCACATTTTGTGTTTGAAGTATATTTCTTCTTGTTTTTGTGTATGTCTACTCGTCACTAAACAACAGGTCAACTCTTCTAAAAGCATCAAATTAGTTTTGTGTGAAATGTATAGCAAATAAAATCACTCACTCCTTATTTACTGGATTTTTCACTTTTCCAAAGATTTTCTCATAACTGCTTCAGTATCAATGTCCATGCTGAGATGGAGTCTATTTTTAACACTAAACTCTCAATAAATAAGTTGTAGGTATTCAAAATATACCATTTAGAACCTTGGAAATCTGGAGGAAGGATTCTGCCCACATAGTGGAATAGATGGGAGGGGGAGGGGAAACCAACCTTGATGGGCAGAATATATTGACCCAGACTATCTCATTCAAATTCCTTCTGTGCAAATGAGCAGAGATACATTCCACAAGAATCTTGTCATCTTAAGTGATCATTTATAAAGGCAGTTGCATTCATTAAAAGGAAGCCATTGAATAAATCATGCATTATAAGGTCATTAATAGTTTTATCATGTCTAGCTTATTCTCATACTTTAAAAATGTAGCAAAACTTATTAAGTTTTAACACTGTACATAAGATGTAAGATTGGTATAATTTCCTTAAGAATAGAATTAGACATTTCCTAAACTTTTAATTGAATTTAGTTTTTGACTGATCCATAAAAAGGACCTGAAATATATGGAGTGATTCTAATAACTGATCATTAAATGTAACTGAGCAAGGAGGGAGAAAAGAGAGAAAAGAAGTTAACTGAAATGTTCCAGTGATAAAAGCCAGTACATTTGGGGCTGGGAATGTGGCTTAGCAGTAGAGTGTTTGCCTAGCATGCATAAAGCCCTGGGTTCGGTTTCTCAGCACCATATAAATGGAAAAAGCCGGAAGTGGCACTGTGACTCAAGTGGTAGAATACTAGCCGTGAGCAAAAAGAAGCCAGGGACAGTGCTCAGGCCCTGAGTTCAAGCCCCAGGACAGGAAAGAAGGAAGGGAGGGAGGGAGGGAGGGAGGAAGGGAGGAAGGGAGGAAGGGAGGAAGGGAGGGAGGGAGGGAGGGAGGGTCAATGCATTAAAGGAGGAAGGATTATTCCATTTGTAATTCTGTAGAGATTATAGTAGAAATGCAGAAAGTGGCCTTTGGAAAGTAAGATTGTTGGAGGAATTACAACTTTTTTAGATGACTGCAAGAGAAGGCAGAATATCAGATGATGAGTATTGAAGTCACCTAAAATTATGCAAAAGTCATTATTTGAGACCTGGGTTTGACTACTAGTACTTGGCACTTACCAACTGTGTTTCCTTGAGCAAGTTATATAACCTGTTACCATTCCCTTGTAATATGAGGTTAATGATAATAAAATTTTGGCAGCATTTATATTTGAACTTAGAGCTTCATTCTTACTAAACAGGCTTTCTACAACTTAATCGAAGCCTGCACACTATCTTTGCTTAATTTTTTTGATAAATTCTCATCTTTTTTCCAAGGGCCAACCCTAGACTGATCCTCTAACCTCTGCCTCCTCCATAGCTGAGATTACAGATACAAACTACCACACCCAACTTATTTACTGAGATGATATATCACAAATGTTTTGCCCAGGTTGCCCTCATACTGTGATCCTGCTGATCTCTGCCTCATAACTAACTTGGGATGACAGGTGTGCTTCACCAAACCTAGCCTGTATATTTCTCATAATTATGAAGATTGAAGAATTTAATGCTTATGAAAGTCTGGGGCAATCCGTGACATAGAATAAATAGTTCTGTTTTTATTGTTATTAGAATTATCAATCATTATTTTTATGATCCATCCCTATGCTAATTTGTAGTTTTTATCCATTCCAATTTTATTAAACAATTATCTCATGCCAGGAATTATGCTAAGTATCCTTTTGAAACTTCGAAGTGACTTTCTTGGCTGTTTTAAGGTTCAGGAATCTCAAAATGAACAATAATAATACATTGCAACTCTGCCAAAACGTTATCCTTGAAGTTTTTCCATGACTTCTGGAACTGGCTAAAGCAGTATTATTAGGATTCCTAAACTAGACATTCTTATTATAACAAAAAAGATACATAGGGACAGGCCAAACTACGGGGCATGAAAGAGCTTCTAGCTGTATTGCTGAAGCATAAAGATGAAAGTTAGCCTTGTGATGTTCCAACATTCAACAACGGACGAATGTCCTGGTAGGTAAAGTAGGAGTAGCTGCCATCTTGAAAGCTGCCTATCTAGAAATAGACATTTGGACATTATGGAATAAAACAGATCAGTTACTGAAAATGAAATAAAAATTATGAAAATAATGATCCTCTTTGTAAAGGATCATACACTTAATGTCTGAGTCTACTAAGAAAGTGAACCAAGGCTATTCTTTTATAAAATGACTTTAAGTTTACATTATTACCAAGGCAATTGCTAGAAGCAGTTTCCCCTTCTGGCTCAAAACACACATTTTCTGCATCTACACAAATGCCAACTATATGGTTGCATATGAGTGAGTGTGTTTTGTACAGTGTAGGTGAAAATCAGCATAAGTTTGAGCAGGCATTGGGGCAAAACAATGTGATGTGAACTTTGTTCTCTGTGTTTAGGCAAGCTACGACCTATATCTATGCCAGTGGAATATAATTGGGTGGGGGACTATGAAGATCCAAATAAGATGAAGAGAGATAGTAGAAGAGGTAAGTGTTCTAGAATTTCAGTGTAGGCTGGGTTGTTTGACACTGAGAAAAATTAAATGTTCTTTAAGTAGGTTGTATGGCTTTAGCAAACACTAACTTACTGTGCAACAAAAGCAAATCAATCCGGTATTTGACTATCTTGATCCCTTACCAAATAGCTATCTTCCATGAATGCTTTCTAAGGGGATTCAAGGCAAATAATTACAGTGTGAAAAATGATTGTCTGATTGTTCATTGCAAGCTAAAATTTCAAAAATCAAGGTTAGATGTGTGAAACTGTGTGAAAGACTTCAGTTTAGTGAGTAAAAATAATTTATCACCAGTCTCCTTTGATTCAAATACAACCTTACTTCTTTTGTATTGATTAAAAACTCAGAATGATAATTGAAGTGTGTGCAGTAAAAACAAAACCTAATGGATACTGGGCCAGTGACACTAACGAAAACTGTGTAGAAATGGTGGGGAGAGCTGATTTGCTATTTTTTTTCCTGTTCTGCTTACTGTTCAGGGTAATCTTCTCAAATGGGGGTGGGGTACACTTGAAGTATCTACCAAAAGTAAGTTTTTATGTTCACTTACCCTGCTATTGAGATGAGCAATAAAGAGACGAATGGAAAGTCTCACTACAAAGTAGGATTTGACAAAGCATGGGTATGGTGGGACCAGATGGTCATACTGTTACTTCCACTTTCTGAAGCGGAGAGCCACAAGGTTGTAGATGAATTTTTAAAAGATATCTGTAGAACTTAAAGTCATTAAACTTCCATCTTGGTATGTTTGACCTTTGCCTATTATGTCTAGCCAATTTACAGACTTGATTTCATTACTTTACAATTCCACAGACCACATGGACAAGCAAGCATGAATATCTGCTGCCTTAGTCTCCATAACACTTGTTTTATGGAGTGAGAATTTCTGAAAATGTTAATACATCCAAGAACATTGACAGATTCCTCTATATCTGTGTATTCTTTCTATTTTTCAAGCTTTGGTTTCTAATTTCATTTATTTTATATAATAAACCAAAAATATTTATAGTGATTATCATTTGTCATCTCTAAGTTACTCTTTTGGGACTTCATATTATACTAACATCTCATATAAAATGCTGTACGAAGTACTGAGTGTTGACTATTAAAGCATAGATTTTATGAACTGCATTTCCTGGCTATTGGTTCATAATGTGCTACCTACCATGCCATAGGCCATTGTTCATCATCAAATGAGAAAAATCCTCATGGGGATCTTGTTACAAATTTTAAGAGCCACATACCCAGAACTTCTGATTCTATTTCCACATGCAATTCTGATATAGGAGGTCCAAAGACAAGTCCAAGAAAGGTAACCTATAGGATCTTTCTTCTTTTCCTATCATGCCAGAATAAGACTTACTATATTTTCACTACGTATTTTGCAAGTTAAGTCAAGCTAAAGTTCTGAAATGAAATCTAATGGCACACTTGGAAATGAATGCTAAATTTGTGGTACTTGCATAGTAATATTGGTTTACTTATCTCTTTTTATATAGAAAACTCTCTTCTTCGATACATGAGCAATGAAAAAATTGCTCAAGAAGAATACATGTTTCAGAGAAACAGCAAAAAAGATACAGGAAAGAAGTCAAAAAAGAAGGGCGATAAAAGTAATAGCCCAACTCACTATTCATTGCTACCTAGTTTGCAAATGGATGCTCTGAGACAAGACATCATGGGCACACCTGTGCCAGAGACCACACTATACCATGTAAGTAAATTCTCAAAAGCCTTTCATACAACTTTTCTTTGGAGACAAGTGACATGTTTTGGTACATTCCAAATTGTTTTTACTCTTTTGCCAGATTTTACAAAAGATACTAATTTGAGGATTTGTCCCTAAAAAAGGATGGATTATTGATATGTTCTTCTGTTCATATATTCAATGAGTTTATATTTTAGCAGTCTAATTTTCATGAAATAAGATGCATAAAATTCTATTCAATGATTAATTAGATTAATGTGATCCTTTAAAATTAAAGATAGAATGTTTATATATTTATGATTCCACTTAAATATAAGCATCTACTATATGCTAGGTGAGAATATGGTATTAGAGGTAAAAACTGGAATACAGAAAACACCATTATAAAGGGAGCAAGATATACTGAGAGTTCCAGTATAATTTAACTGTTTTTAAGTAATGAGTAAAGAAAGTATACAAGTACCTTAGGAAAAAGAGAGCCTTGCTTTTCAGGGGAAATGAGAAAAGAATTCACAGTGGAGAGCAGTTGGGTGAAGAATGAAAGATGAATTACAATATTTCAGTGAAAAGACCATGCAGGTGCACCATTGAGGTGTAAAGAGTATAATATATTCTGGGATTTTATTCATATGGTTCAGAATTGATACTTCACTAAAAATGGAGGGTTTGTGTTTGAAGAAGGGGAAATAGAAAGGCCTGGAAACATGCAAGGTTTAGATCAGGAATTTTATGATGAAGTACTTAGACTTTCCTGAAGTAATAAAGGACTATTGAAGAATTTTGAGCTTCAAAGCTGCATTATAAGATCTGTTACTTCTTCAGTGGAGAGCATCAATTGAGGTGTCAAAAGCAGCAGAGCCAGACAGTTACTTTTAAAAATCCATATTAGGCCACTTCAGTTTAAGGGACTGGTTATGACAATAGAACTAGAGCTTCTAATCAGGAGCCCTTGAAAAGCATAGACTAAAAGTTCTTAAGTAGTAATTTGAACAAATGTACTTGATGCTCAAAGGATCAAAAAATTGAATCTACCATATTATTGGAAGTGTACCATCTAAGTAAAACAAGATGTGAAAAGATTTAATGACTTTTATTCCCCCCCCATAAAAAATACTAAAGTGAACAAAATGTTTCTTTAAGTGGACAGAAGTATCATTAGCTTCCGTGCTTAAATGTCTACTCTCTCTATACTCCAAACCTCTTTCTATCTACACGACTAGTGCTGCAGTTAAATCTGTTCCATTAAATGACTGAAATACAAGCCAGGCACCGGTAGTTCATACCTATAATCCTAGCTGCTCAGTAGGCTAAGTTATGAAGATCATGGTTCAGCGCTAGCTCTGGCAGGATAGTTTATCTCCAATTAACTACTCAAAAAAAGCCAGAAGCGGGGCTGTAGCTCAAGTGATAGAACACTACCCTTGAGCAGAAAAGTTCAGGGACAATTCTCAAACTCTGAGTTCAAGCCCCAGGACCAACATAAACACACCCACCACCACCACCACTGCCACCGTGGGGCACTGGCTTGCAGCTTTAAGAGATGGTCCCAGCCAGCCCGCCTCTTCGCCAGTCCTGAGGCCGTGTGGCTGCCAGCCCCGCCTGCCTTCTCCGGTGTGGGAACCGGAAAGGCGGCTCTAACCAACCCCGCCTCCCACCTCGGACCACATGTGCGCCAAGATGGCCCCGGGTGATGAACCCAGAGGCTGTCCTGTGAGCCACAACCTCTGCCCTTAGGGGAAGTCCCATGACATCACCCTTGGTGGACAGCCTAACCAGCCTATCACAGTGCCTAGCTAGCCGCCAAATCCCTCCCCCTCCTGCCACCATTCAGGCTTTATAAATACAGTCCCATATTAAAGAGTCGGATGATTGTCTTGACTTCTCCCCAATCGCCTGCGTGTCTTTTCTGGGCTGCGAGCAGGCTGTACGCGGCTCTTCTCGGCCCGTGGGATACACTCCCTGCTTCTCCCGTGGGTCAGGAGGAGCCCAGGGAGCCGAGTGTCCCAGACACACCACCACCACCACCAGCACCAACAATAACAATAACAACCTGAAAAATCAGAAATTTTATTTTTTTACACCAGTAGACACATGTTTATTGAAGCTGAGGTACCCAGCAATTAATGAATGGGTAAAGAAAATACAGTATTGTGAGATACATACACATGTACATATGCATATGCATACATACACATACACTATGGAATATTACTCAGCCATTAGGAAAAAGAAAATGATGTATATGCAAACAGTATGGAACCAAAGATCATAATGTTGAACAAGATAAGCCAAACTGAAAAGGACCGCATATTTTTTACTTTTTCACTCATATTTGAAATGAGTATGAAAGCAATACTCTTAAGTACATGTGAAAGGTGCTCTTTTATTATCCCCAGTGTTCATAGGAATTATTTCAACAATGAATTTCCTCTGGAATCTCTGTTCCACTCATAAGTAATAGCCTGAGTAAAGGTCTCAAGATGAAAAACAACCAGCCTATTTGAAAGTACAGATCGTGAAGGATGAGACTGGAAAGAGGATAAAAGACTGATTCAACACAGAATGTGTCATCTATTAAGAGATTGGTTTTAATCCTAAAAAGAGTGGTAGTCCAGTAAATATACATTTAAATACTAAGCCTATTCCATCCTGTCATGCATATCCAGACAGATATATTGTATACATTGTGTATATTTGGGGAAAAGGAAAATAGTAATGACCCCATGATAAAGTACCATGTCTAGGAATATAAATTGCTATGATCTTCCTGGAGGCCATTATTTAGTTTGGTATATAGAGAACTCAGTCTAGTAACTTCACATCTAGTTTATTTTTAAGTATACATTTGCCTCCTATTTGCATTGTGTATCTTGAGTCTATAATGTGATATTTCCAATAGGTACATCCATCTTTCTTAACTAATTTTTGACAGAGGGTAGCACAGAGAATAAGGACAAGTGTTAACCTGTGGATGAGAAGATAGCCTCCCTTACAAAACCAACTCACCAGTTCCAGAGTAGAAGGCTAGATCCTTCCTCTGTTGAAAGAAATAAAATAATAGTTTGTATTGGATATTTATGTCATACAGAAGTAGTGAACATCTGGCCAGAGTCTAGTATAAGACCTGCAAAACCATTTGGTATGTAAAGGATAGACAAACGCTTCTTGCCTACCCAGGGCTATCTGCCTATATTGGTCATTTTTTTATGGTCCAAATGATGTTATAAATAAGCAAGTGGCCATGGGCAGAAAAATGATTCTTCACCACTGGATGAGAACATTGGATATCCAATGTTCAAAATAAAGAACTAATTGTTGGATTTTTATGAGATCCTTGAGGATCTCACCTTGCACTTATTTAGTGTGTCAGCAGTTCCCAGGGAAATTTCCACGTTTTCTTGTCTTTTGAACCATACAAAATTTGCTTTCTTTTTTTTCAAAATCCATGTCCAGAGAGAGCAAGGGAAGGGGTGACTTTGTCCATAAGTAATGTACAACAGTTACAAAAATCTATGTCCAGGGCTGGGGATATAGCCTAGTGGCAAGAGTGCCTGCCTCGGATACACGAGGCCCTAGGTTCGATTCCCCAGCACCACATATACAGAAAACGGCCAGAAGCGGCGCTGTGGCTCAAGTGGCAGAGTGCTAGCCTTGAGCGGGAAGAAGCCAGGGACGGTGCTCGGGCCCTGAGTCCAAGGCCCAGGACTGGCCAAAAAAAAAAAAAAAAAAAAAAAAAAATCTATGTCCAAACAACAAAACTCAAACTCAGGTTAAATTATTCAAAACTGTATTGTGAAAAAAGTATGCATGCTATTGTCATGGTAGAACCTAAATCACCTACTCCCGGAGTCCATTTACATTCTCCCCTGATGCTTTGTACATGGTATACACTCCATACACAAAGGAGTTGGGGCTTTAATGAATAAATACATGCATTTTGAGAAAAATTGACTTGAAATCAATTTCAGAATTGATTTCTATCCAGATTTACCTTTGGTTTATGTTACTACTTTTTATTATGTTAAGACAAGCATACAGAACTGCTATTGTAGTTAGTTATTCAGTATGACTTATCACTAGGATTACAACATACAACATGTCGAAGTTAAATTGCTTGGACCATGTAGAAAAAAGAGCATACACTTAAATGATTTATTTTTTTTATTTCACAGCAATTGTTTTATTTTTAAATCTGTACATACACACTTCGTTCAAAAGTTGAAACATCCTTATATGTTCCTGACCAAATAAGATCAGTATCAATATGCAATCTAATCACCTCCATGATGAACCACTAGATATTTTTTTATTAATTCTTCCTTTTGATAATATGGTCATTTTTAATGGACTAGAACTGAATTGAAGATGGTTATGAATGTTAGGTATTGAGTTTCCTAGGCTTCTATCTCTGTAATACTAGCTCCATGTAGTTTGAAATTTTGAGTTTAATTTAGAGAATATCTAATATGAATTTCATAGAAAGATCATATAAACCTGAGGATACCCTTAAACAATCTACTGTGAGTGTGTGCATGTGTGTGTGTCTGTGTGTGTGAAATGTTTCTAATAAACAGACCTAGATAATAATCCCTAGTGATACATTTTGGAAAGTAGCCCTATTAAAAAAAAACACAAAGCATGATATATTTAGCTTTGGTCTTTGTCTGATTTGTCTTAGCAATCACTGCCTAAATGTTTATATGATAAAAAGACAAAATTTACAGTATTATAAAATGTGTTTTAAGATTAAGTTCATGTATTTGTTATTCTAGTATTTTTCCTACACTTACCTAAGAGGGAATAATATGCTTTACCCTAGCCATCAGGATTGTCTACCAGCTCTTAGATGCCTCTTTTCTTTTGTGAAATACTATTCCCTCTCCAGAGAATGCTTTTTACTCCTTCTTTCCTCTGACTATCAAAACCTTAAATCCCTGGGAGATCCCTGAAGTAAATCAATTTCTCTTATTATATTGTCTTAACACCCAGTACTTTTTCCTGAAAACCTTTGGTTTTTGCTATTTATAATTATTCTTGTTTATTTGAAGGCCTCCTTAGTGACTTTTCCCATGTGCATATTAGGACAGGCGTGTCAATATTCATAATGGAAAGAAGCAGCATCTCTATTTTGTTCACTAGCTTATAAATTCTCAATAAAAATGTAATGGATCCTTTCCCGGCCATTTAATTTCAGCTAAGTCAGAAGTAGAGCTGTGGCTCAAGTGGTAGAGTGCTAGCCTTGAGCATAGAAGCTCAGAGAAAGTGCTAAGGCCTTGAGTTCAAGCCCTAGGGTGTGTGTGTGTGTGCGCGTGCTCGTGCACGCACACACACACACACACACACGATAGTCTATAATGATACATATACATTATCTCACTGAATCCCGAAAGTGACCCTATGAAGTTGTTGTTTCCATTATTTCTATTTATGTTGCTAAAAGGAATTGAAACACAAAATTAAAATTCATGAATTCAGTCATTCTCTTCTTAGATAGCCCACTAAATCTAAAATCTTATACATCTGATCTCTTACAGACCTCTTACATCTCTATCACATCAGATAAGCCACAAGTAGGATCCTAGTAAACTTGAGTGCAAAGCACTCTAAATAGTGAAGACACATCATTATTTCAACTTCTATTTTTTACATGCAGCTGAATGTGGATCAATTAATATAAAGTTCAACACCATAGTAAACAGGATAATAAACTGCCTTCCTATGGATTCTTCTATTATCATAGATCTGGAGTAGTCCCAAAGACAGTGGTTCTTATCAGTTTAACAGTAAAGGGGGTTGATTTTACAAAAATTCAAATGGCCAAGAATAATGTTGTCATTATAGAATGGATGATTTAAATCACATGGATGAACCTACATCCATATCTGAGCCCTAATTAATCAGTAAAAACAAAATAATAATACTGTTCACTTTTTATTTTATATAACAGAAATCATACTGTTCATTTTTTGTAAGGGAAAGTACACCCAGATGAAGAAATCACGTAGCCTTCCCTGACTAAACACCTATACATTTCATTTGGGCACTGATAAATATATAGGATAAGGTTCAAACAGAGAGGCAGATTTACTAAGTGACGCGGAATAGAGGGAGATAAATCATTCATTTGAAGAACTTGTTAAGTCTCTTCAGAAGAACCAGTGGTTTACAAAGAAAATCTGGATGTAATGTGAGGGGACTAGAAGATAAACCAGAAACTATGAGTACTCCCTCGCTGTGAAGATCCATAGGCTCCTAGTCTAGTTAGTGTCAGATGAAATAAAGATCTGCTGGGAGTTGGAGTTGTAAATCTGGCTACCAACTGATACCAAAGAAAGCCAATAGAAAAGTGACAATGTATATGGACCATGACAGTGACTAACACCATACACTGACCTTCAAAACATAAGGGCTACTGTTTCCCTTATTTGCCAAGTTCACACAAATTTATATTGTGACCATCCTCAATCTAAAACCATACAGAGTAGGGAATACTAAAATGCATAATTGCTTCCAGCTTAGGCAGGTTTCAGTAGGAAACTTCCATATCACACTACTGAAACACCTAGTATATATGCACTACCACAGCCCTTACTCCTCCTCTTTGCATAAACATTTTCTTTAATGCCCCAGATGGGCAAGGTCATGAACAACAAATCTTGTGACGTTCTAGGACACTATTTCTTGGAAATGGAAGATTTCTTAATATTTAGTTCCATTAGTATCCTTATCCACTTGCTTGTCTGTACACTTTTTTCTGCCAACATACAATAATTACAGAAAATGTTTTCTGTGTAAAAATGTCAAAGAATTTTGGTTTTCTATTTAAAGATTAAATATGTAGAAGCAGCTCTCATTTATCCCAAGTGTTTGAAAATGCTAAACACCTTCTTATATAAAGGAAAGAAGCTATTGGTTTCACTAGTCACTGAAGAAATTTTGGAATTCTGCTGTAGAGAATTACAGTAGGAGAAAGTTTCCATATTGCAACAGAATATTTTGATTGCAAACTTTTCCATCACTGTGGCAATTTGTAACTTGAGAAGAATTTAATACTAGCTGAGCTTTCAAAATGTAACACAGAAACTGTCATTTTCTTCCACAATTAAAATAAGTGCTTCTGAAATTTTTAGGAAAAGAATGACCCAAATTACCCTCCCCCAACACTTATCCATCCAAAAGAGGGGAGAATGGAGTTTGAACAGAACATCTGTGGACAAAATGAAAGACAAATGGTCTTTTCAGGCAAATGTCTGAAACAGGGATCTATTATAGCCAAACAGAATACTGTTGCATGCATTACCATGGTTAAGAAGAGGATCAACAATACTTTTATAATGGCCTTTTATTTTGGCACATTCTATTTTTATGGACAGAATTATGACTTCAACGCATCCATTCATAATTCATCATATAATTATTTGCATAAATATCTTTTGACACAGATATAATGTACTTTTGCCAGCCACATCTTGAATTTAAATTTAAAATGTTAAATGCACTAAGACGATCTCAGTGCAAGTAATGCTAAAGGAGATTGGATATAAAGGAACTTTTTTGTATGTTCTTAAATAAATGATCTATTAAAAAGCAGTAGTTTTAGTAATGTACGATACATAGATCACTAGAAAGAAGATACCACTTTTCCACCACTCTCCACCCAGAGACTTTTTTCCTCTTTTTTAATTTATCTTAAATAGTTGTATAGAGTTTCTTTCTAACAAAGCAACTTATGAACACAATGTATCTTGACCAATGTCACCCCTTTCAACATTCTCACCCCTCCCTCCCCTACCCATTCCTTCTCTCACTCTTCTTAATTTTGTGGGATATACATTGGGTTCTAGACTACATCTCCCCCTTCTCTTCATTTGTGTACTCCTTTCCTCTTGACCCCACCCCGCCTCTCTCAAGTACCAACTTCCTAGTGTTTTATTTTGATGAACTTTAATTTTGACTTTCTAAGGAATTACACTATTTGACATCTCCCTTGAATATGCCATTTTTCAGTTAATACATTTGTATATACTTGCATAGCACCCAACATATTTATACCAAAAGACTATTCCAGATTAGCAGTTACCTTATTAACATTTTATCCTGTGTTCTTTGCTGGTATTTTATTTAATATTCATTCACTCAGCCAATATTTATTAAGCACCTACCCTGTGCCAGGTTCTCTTCTAGGCAGAGTATAAAGAAATGTATTAAAAATGTAACAGAAGTCAGATTTGGAAACAAGTCCAGATTAATATATAAGTATAAGTACCTTAAATTATGTTAAATACTGAAGAGAAAAATAAATCAGAGACAGAGAACAAAGTGCCAAGAACAATGGTAATAATAGAATCTAGTGAACAGTGAGTATTTGAGTAATGACCTAAAGAAGGTAAAGGAATAAGTAAGACTGTATATGGGCAGAGAACATTTCAGACAGAGGGAACAGAAAGGAAAAAGACTCTGAGGTGGGATTATACTTGGCATGATCTAGGATCAACCAGTGTGGCTGGAATAAAGTAAACAAGCATGAGAGCAGTAGACAAAGGTAACAGGGAATTTGGTAAGGGAACAGGGGATTTGATAAAGCAACAGATATGGATTTGCTTGGAAAATAAGATAGACATGTTTTTTAATAAAGAATTGGAGTTCAAAACCACTTAGAAAAGGAATCAGTTTAATAGTCTGTAAGCATTATTTGCTTATGTTTTAACATCATATATACACATGACATGTGCCTCATCACTCCTGCACATACATCTTCACACTCACCCTACCAAAAACACACAGCAATAAAATAAACAAACAAAAAGATGTAAGTGGAGTAAAACTGAAATATACTCTTAAAGAGAGAACAAAATTCTCATTGACAGTTAGTAACTAAAACTATGTATCTACTAGGTACTGAGTCCAGAAAGAGATAGAGATAGCTGATAGGAGTTTTCTCTAATGAGTATCTAGGAAAGGATGGGCTTCAGCAATGTTGGGAAGCTAATGATTGATTCACTGAGTAAATTTAGCTAGAAAGGCAAGGAGAACTTCCTCACTTACAAGCAAGAAGATTTAATAAAGATACAACCAAAGACAAGGGGTAAGACTTGTATAGAGCTGAATTTCACTGCATCCACAAGGAGTGAAGTCAGATCTATACACAGAACCATGAGGCTCCATGTGACACACCTCTCCCACATGGGCTGCAGGGATGACACAGCAATCCATGTCGCAACTAAAAGCTTGGTGAGTATCTGAAAACACAAGAAATAAAGGCAACAGACAGAAAAAAAACTCTTAGACAGGGAAGGATGCATACAAAAAGGAACTTCCTTTCAGGAAGAACCTTCCACTCAAGCTAAAATTCCAAAACATCTGAAGAAAATTAATGCCCAAAGACAATGAACTAAACAAGCAGATTATTAGTTTCTATAATAAATGAAAATATGGGGCTAGGGATGTGGCTTAGTGGTAGAGTGCTTGCCTAGCATGCATGAAGCCCTGGGTTCCATTCCTCAGTACCACACAAACAGAAAAAGCTGTAAGTGGTAGAGTGCTAGACTTGAGCAAAAGAAGCTCAGGAACAGTGCCTAGGCCCTGAATTCAAGCCCCAGGACTGAAAAATAAAAATAAGCTAGGTACTGGTGGCTCATGCCTGTGATCCTAGCTACTCACGAGGCTGAGATCTGAGGATGGCAGTTCAAAGCCAGCCCAGACAAAAAAGTCGACTAGACTAACCGGAAGTGGCGCTATGGCTCAAGTGGTTGAGTGCTAGCCTTGAGCTGAAGAGCCTGACTATTGAGTAAATAAATACATAAATAAGTGAAAATATGAGTAATTCAGAAAAGCCCTTAAAGTAAATTTTGAAATAAAAACCAAAAAATCAAACACAGGCTATTTTTAAAAGCCAGTACTACTTTTCCTAGAAATGTAAAAATATTTCAATGAGGTAAACATTATAGATAACATAAACTTGAGACTAGATCCAATAAGACAGAGAGAATTAGGAGATAGAAAGATTATAGAATGAATTCACATAAATGAAACTGCAGAAATATGAAAGAGTAGAAAGCATGAAAGACACAAATGAAATAAAGGGAAAAATTAGAAGTTATTAAAGAAGACCATTTGAAGAGATAATGGCTGAAAATGTTCAGAGTGAAAGAAGTAACAGTTTCAGAGCAACTCCATGAATAAGAAAGACGATTAAGATAAATGATAATCTAGACATATTATAGTACAATTGTGGGGTATTTGGAAGATAAACTGTTTTAGAAGGTACAGAGGGTATAACAAATGACAAGAGTAGCTGTAAATGCCTTAAGAGCAAAAATAGATGCCAAAAGAGCACAAAGTAATAGGGTTCAGATTGCCAAGAGAAAATTATTTTCTACACCAAATTCTATGCCCAGCCAAGCTATACTACAAAAGTAAAAGATTTTTATATTTTCAAATACAAAAAATACTGAATTTGCACTCACAGACTGCTATGCAAGAAATTTGAAAGGATATACTTCCTTGAGCATGAACCTGAAAGAAGGATGATCTGAACCTAAAATCCCAGCTACCCAGGAAATTGAAATCTGAGGATCATGATTTGAAGCCAGCCATGGCAGGAAAGTCCATGTGACTTATCTCCAATTAACGACCCAAACAGCCAGAAGTGGAACTGTGACTCAAGCAGTAGAATGCTAGCTTTTAGCACAAAAGCTAAGCACTCAGGCCCTGAATTCAAGCCCCAGGACCAACACCAAAAGAATACAGAAACACGATGTATTATGAATTTTCATTCGCATGAAAAATATATTCAACCACATATGTGCAGAGAGTCCATGCCTTTTTCTTAAGTTGTTTAAGCCCCTTTAATGAGCAGATACATTATCCATTATAGTCATGTGTCTGTATTTAATGCTTTGCTTTTATTAAATTTTGTATAATATCCTAAGTAACTGAAATTATTGGACAAATTAAATTTCTTTAATAAGATTGAATGATTTCTTCAGCCTTAGTGGAGAACTCTACTTATTTATGTGTACGACTAGTGAACCATTTCTAACATAAGTTTGTACGGGATCTTTTGTAGTATAAGGTTATTTCAGGGTTCCTAAGATCACTCACGTTTATTCATTTGCTAGAGGAATGGACAGGGCACAATGTATGATTATACTCACAGTAAGCTTAATTGTGGTGACATGCAAGTGTATACAACTCAGTAAGGAAAAGAGATGTTCATGGAATCTGGAGAAATCCATACTCAGATTTCTGATGCTGTCTCACTCTCATGACAGGTCACAGACAGTACACTTTCACTAGCAGTAAAGTGAAATCATATGATTCTCCACCCCCCCGGAAATACCACTACAGACTCAACATTAAGGATTTTAAAGAGTTGGTCTTTGAGTTTGACGTTTCTGGCTAGCTACTACCATATTCCAGACTCACAGAAAGAAAGCAGGTATTCAGAAGCCTAGGTGAACGAAACTGTCAGGATTTAGAGGAGCTACATGTCAGTATAGAAAACTTAAATTCCCAGAGGCTAGCCAGAGCCAACCCTGCAAATAGTCCCTTCTAAGATATCACCTTTAGGTCTGCTATGTTAGCACTTTCCACAGCATATCATTTAATTAATTTTACTTTTTTAACTCGAATTAGTTGAAAAAGCATGCAAGTCTTTCTTAAAAATAACTCCATGGTAACATTTACATATTTACAATAGAACATCTAAGGCTTTGTGTTGTTGAATGATGGATAAATTTGTATTGATGCCTAGGACATTTTAGGTCTTGTATATTTAAAGGGAACGATAAGATAAGCTTCTTACAAATAAAACCTATAGAGCATAAAATATATTTTTGTGTAGATTTTTTCAGTAGATCTTTAGGTTCTAAAGAATAGCATGCAAAAAGCATATCAGGGGGCTCAGGGTCTAGCTCAGAGGTAGAATAAAAAAAATATCAGGCGATACATTATATAACCCAGTTCTTCCAAGCTGTTATCCATGCAGCTTATTAAAAAGCAAACTACCCCTATCTTTGTCATTTTTCAAAATAATTAGCTATAAAACTGTAATGATTACTTGCGGAAACAGAAAAGGAAAAAAAAACTCAGTCATTTTACAGCCAAACAATTTAGAGGAAATAACTATATTTAAATGAACTATATTTAAGCTCACTAGCCTGGATTATTATTTGAACTACCATTTTAAAACAAAATGCAAGTTCAAGAAATGTACCCAAGGCCTAACATATGAAACTGTAACCTCTCTGTACATCACTTTGACAATAAATAAGAAAAAAAAATGGGTTGGGGATATGGCCTAGTGGCAAGAGTGCTTGCCTAATAGACATGTAGCCCTGGGTTCGATTCCCCAGCACCACATATACAGAAAATGGCCGGAAGTGGTGCTGTGGCTCAAGTGGCAGAGTGCTAGCCTTGAGCAAAAAGAAGCCAGGGACAGTGCTCAGGCCCTGAATCCAAGGCCCAGGACTGGCAAAAAAAAAAAAAAAAGAGAAAAATGGCACTCAGGAAAATCAACACAGCATAACTTGTTTTGTCTTTTGTGCTTTCTCTCAAAAATTGATTAAGAATTTCTATATGCATGAATGCTACAAAGTTGTGTATGTGTATGAGTGTGTGTACATATATACACTCACACCCATATATACACACACATGCATACATAAACACATACCACATTCATTCATACTTACATTGCCTAGACACTTGTGTGATTATTGTTTGGGCGTTACACTGCATGTCCGTAAATTATCTGATCTTTGTCCATGTTATTATATTCATTAGACTTATATAAATCATGCAGAGAATAAGGAAATTATTATAAGTAGAATGCTATTTTATGAGTAAAGACACTGGATAAAATATGCAATTATTGCATAAAACCAAGGCCATCAAATTTTATAGAAACAAAATCCAGTTGACCCTTACTGACATACCTTTGTGAAGAAAAAGAAAAATCTGTTACTTAAAATTTGTTTTTAAAGACTGTCCATGAGTTAGAAGTACACATTCTATCTGACTCATCTTGGAAGTTATCATAATTAACCTTATTACATCAGTGAACAATCTAGTTTAATAGACTATCTCACTATACACAGTGGCTAATTGAAGTCTAGACCAGTCAATATAGCTGTGTATATATGTTTGTATGTATGTATAGCTGATGCAATACTTACCATTGACTAAACAGGTGAATTTAACTAGGATAATCATGTAGATAGCCAAGTATAGTACAGAAAGCATATTCAGGGCAACAAATTATGATCTTTTATGGAAATCAATTGGAAAGAGAAATACAGGTATAATAAGGTAGTGTAGTCAATAAATAAGATGCCTCAATGGATTATTTTTCTGGTACTGCAGTCTAAACTCAGGGCCTTGCACTTGCTTGGCTGGCAGTCTACTGCTTAAGCTATGCCTCCAGCATGACATTTTGCTCGTTATATTTGGAAACAGAACCTCAAGGACTTTTCTGATCAGGCAGGCAATCTTCTAGGTCTCAGCTTCCTGAGTAGCTAGGATTATGGGTGTGGCCCATCTGGAACCAGGTTCAGTAGATACTTTTGATGTAATGATGGTGGTATCAGAATGTGTGTTTAAGATATCAGACATACAGTTATGGAAGTGGATGTCTGAGGAATGGGAAGATAAAGATCTTTGGGAATGGGAAACAAGGAGCTAAGGTGCTTACATCATCTCTATGAAGATTACTCACTAGTAAGAGTGGTAGCAGTTAGATATGAGAAGAAAATATTGATCCAACCGCTGAAATATTCAGATTAATGGAGTAGAAGAGTGAGTAATATTGATATTTCCCAGCTTGCTTCAAAAGATATTTTGGGAGAATCAAATGTGATATTATCTAAAATTGTACAATAAACCCTAAAAAGACACATAGGTTTGTGTATGTATGTGTGTGCGCGCGCATGTGCTCGTGTGTGCTTGCCCTTAGTTTTCATCAATGCTTCATAGTCTGATTTCGCTGCCCACAAAATAAGTTTAGTGGTAATATCCTTTCCCACTTCATGGGAGATTAGAAAGTTAAGTGACCGGGTATACTAATGTATTCTGAATGATTAGAAAAACCAGCTCAGATAACATCCTTCCCTTTTTTATTTCAGACATTTCAGCAGTCATCTCTGCAACACAAATCCAAGAAGAAAAACAAAGGTAAGCCAGCGGTGCCGGGGGGAGGGGGGGGGAATGACTCCCTGCTTCTTTTGTGCTGAGACCATCACCAGCACACTTCATCCATCCCCTCTTGTTTGAGCCCAGTGTGGTTAGGAGTAGCATAATCCTCCAGCGGAAGAGCTAGCAAGTCTCACTTCTCCTTTAATTCAGTTTCAATACTGATCCCATTTATAATAAATGCCATCAACGAGTGTGAAGACTAGGATTACCATTTTTTCATTGAATTTGATGTCACTTAGGTAGGCAAAAAATGTTTTATATTTTTCTATTCTAATACAATAGGAAAATGCTAACTTTCAGGTTAATATGTACCCAACTTATTTTTAGGACTTATAGATTGACCTATTTTATTGCCTTTTCCAAAATTTCAAAAGCATGTTCACTCACTATTATCTTTAGGGCCTATAGCAGGCAAGAGCAAAAGGCGAATTTCTTGTAAGGATCTTGGCCGTGGTGACTGTGAGGGCTGGCTTTGGAAAAAGAAAGATGCAAAGAGTTATTTTTCACAGAAATGGAAGAAATATTGGTTTGTTCTAAAGGATGCATCTCTGTATTGGTACATTAATGAAGAGGTAAGACAAAGCATTTTTTGTTTTCTTATTCTATTCCTTATCTTTAACCAAGAGTGTCACCATCTTGTTACATTTTAAAAATCATACAATCAAAATAATCATATAGTCACTTACTTTAAATTGAACTCAGGTTTCTACTAGTTATTTTTCCCTTCAACCTCTTAAAATAGTTGCATTTAGGACTCCTGGATAGTTGTATCTGTAATCCTGATGGAGCAATATATCTGAAACACAACTAAGGTATAGTAAAATTATATATATGTAACTAAAAATACCATGCTAATTCAAGCAGTAATTCAACTAAAAGCAATATACATGGAAATTTGATATTGATTTTTTTCTCCAAGTTGTGCATTTTTTCCTCTTTGCTTTTTAAAAAGAATGCACTTTAGTAATTTAAATCAATATTATCTCAATTTATTTCAGTTTTCCTTAAAGAAAAAAAATGAAATAGTACTCTTGTTTTTCAAATACCAAGTATTAAGACACACTTTTGGGAAAGAGAATGTATGTAATACATTTATGTGGTAGTGTTAGTAGAGCAGATTTATACCCAGGGCAATCATCACAATCTATTATATACCTCAAATATATGCTGAGTATACTTTTCTACTTATATTTACTCAATTCTTTGTTTGTGTTTATTCTTCTGATAGCTGTCCGTTCACTATATTATTAGGTTTGGAGGGTTTTCTTTCATTTTATTTGGTGGTATTCTCATTTGGCCTGTCTCAAGTGGTAGAGTGCTGCACTCTCTGATCTTTGCTTCTTTGTTTTAGTCATTTTTGATGTATAGTATCACATTTTTTGCCCAGGCATATCTATTCCACAATCTTTCTACTTATGTCCTCCTAGTAGCTGGGATGACAGGCACATACTACCATGTCCAATTGTTGTTGAAATGAGGGTCTCCCTGACTTTTACTTGGACTTCCCTCAAACTACAATGCTTCTGAACAGGTGGGATTATAGGCATAAAACACTGTTCCAGGTATTGTGTCTTATTTTAAGCAAACTATAATTTTTTCACACATTTTCATTTATTAGACATACTAAGTACTTTTTAATATGTCAACCAAGTTATGTCAAGATATAGCATCTTGTATTTCTCTTTATTGTAAGTTCACTTGTTGATTTATCTGGTATATACTAGATTATATTCTATTTTTCAAAGTTTAAGTGGTAAGAACTGTAGCCTCCCCCCCCCTTTTTATTAAACTAAAGCTATAGTTCAATCAGCAAGTTATTGTTACTGTGTTAACCCTGAGAGAAATGAGAGAATATTGAATGGTATGAAATGCAAGAAATACCTTAGCATGATTTTTATAGAAGAAATGTAAACTTCTTCCTTTACATCATTATATGGTTACTATACCCTTTGAAAATATTTTGAAATGTTTAGATTTTTAATATTTTTAATTAATGGGATTGGAATTAACACAATGGCAAAATCAAAATACTCCTTTATAAAATATAAGCTCCTATCACTGCTGGTAGCATCTGATTTTTAAAGTTTGCATAAAATTCAGTAATCATATACACACAGAACTGAAAATCTATTCATTTTCTTTGAAATAGTGGCTAGGAGTATATTCCCATTTAAATCTAATGTTTAAGAGCTGTAGACTGGTATAGAAGATCAAGTAAAAAATTGGGATAGTAAACCACAAAGAAGGTTGGTCATTACCAGGACAAGGGACCCAAAGGTGAAAGTATTTAACTTTTAGTCTTAGCTTAATTGAGTTAACTGGTAACTAACTAAGAGACTGAATAAATCTCATCTCATGTTTTTGTACAGAGGAGGAATTATCGATTTTATTCAATTTTTCAGATGAAAAGTCACCTTTATATTCATAACATATATAGTAAGCCAGATATTTGAAGAGCAGCTTGACTTATTTCACTTGTAAAGTCATCAATACACAAACCACAATTAGAAAAAGTTACATAATTAGAAAAAAATCAATTCAAGTTTGACATGAGAATTTTTGGAGGTAAGCAGGAAATTGAATCAGTAAGCATTTCTATAATTCATGTTGAACATTAAAATAATAGAAAATTATATATTGCAAATATCAACTACAGTTTTATATATATTATAAAAATCAATATACTTGCTCACCAGAAATTTTTTTTAATTTGTTTTTATTTTTGCATTTCTGGGGATGGAACCCAAGGCCTTATGCATGGTAGGCAAGTGACTGCTTGACCACTGGGCTACATCCCAAAATCTAGAAAATTTCTTCTAAAACACCTTTTACATTGAGAAAGGGGGACATTTTCTATATTTATCTTAATATTGAAATGATTAATACACTAAAGTAGGAATTCAGAATATACTTTTAGTATATGGAATATAATAGGTTATTAATAGAATCATAATGCCCAATTTCAGGAATTAAATCAACACATTTATTAGTATAGATACTTAAGGCACACTCATACAGTATAATTAACATTGAACCTTTTTGTTTAGTGACCTAAAAAATAACTTTGCTTCTTTAGGATGAAAAAGCAGAAGGATTCATCAGTTTGCCTGAATTTAAGATTGACAGAGCCAGTGAATGCCGCAAGAAATAGTAAGTTGGTTTTATTAAGGGAAAGGGAGAGAAGGGATGATACTTTTTTAATTTCAAGTTTTTAAATTATAGGTTACTCATCTAATGTTTTCAGATTGACATAACAAGGAAGCAGCTATATGGACAGAAATTGAACTTTACAATGATTTCTGTCATCATAATAGATGCAATATATATGCAAACTCAGGTTAGATGTTGAGGCAGTTTTACCCATAAAAATAACTTGGTTCACACTTATTTTCTCATTTGTAATAAAAATAAATGTCCTTTTTTGCAGTGCATTCAAAGCCTGTCATCCTAAAATCAAAAGCTTTTATTTTGCTGCTGAACATCTTGATGACATGAACAGGTAAAGTATTACTTGAATTTCAAAGAACTTAGCTGGGTGCCAGTGGCTCCTGTCTATAATATTGGCTACTCAGGATGCTGAAATATGAGGATCATAGTTCAAAATACCCTGGGCAGGAAAATCTGTGAGATTCTTATTTCCATTTAACCACTAAGAAGCTGTAAGTGGAGCTAAGGCTCAGGCAGACCACTAGCCTTGAGCAAAAATGCCTAGGGACAGCATCCAGGCCCTGAGTTCAAGCCTAGGTGTGGCACACACTAAAAAGTATTTGTCAGGCAAGCTTTCTCAGTAATGCTTAGATAATATCACAGAAGGTTCTAGATTGATTGGTTTAAAGCAATGTGGACCCACTGTAGTTTCATGTGGCTATCCTTAATTTTAAACAATAGCATTTGCCCATAACATCAGGCTGTAAACTTCAAATATATACAATACAATTGTTTCCTTTTCTTTTTTATTGCTATAGTAAAGGTGATGTACAAAGGGATTACAGTTACATGTTAGATACTGAGTACATTTCTCAGAGACTTCTCAGAAGAAGAAGAAAGAGGGGCTGGGAATATGGCCTAGTGGCAAGAGTGCTTGCCTCATATACATGAAGCCCTGGGTTCAATTTCTCAGTGCCCCAGAGGCAAAGGATAAAAAGACAAACGATTACAAAAGCAATACTTACAAAACCATTTGGTGTAAACCAACTGAAAACTCATGGCGGGAGAGGGAAAGGGGGAGGGGGAGGGTGGAAATGAGGGAGGAGGAAACAAATTGTACAAGAAATGTACCCACTGCCTTGCATATGAAACTGTAACCCCTCTGTACATCACTTTGACAATAAAGAAATAATTATTCAGAAAAAAGAAAGAAAAGCAATGTATCTTTATCCATATTTATCTTTATCTTTATCCATATTTATCTTTATCCATATTTTCTCTGAGACAAGAGGACAAATATAGGTTTTGCAAAGCAAGAATATGGATATAAGCAAGTATCCGTAAAGGAAATGTTCAAAATATTTGATTAGACCCTTTATTAATAAAGGAACCAAACTTTCAAGTAGTTACCTTTCTTTAAATTTTACAGAGGGCACTTGGAAATTAGAGAGCTTTATCTCCTTGTTCTCAAATTGAAAGTGTTTATTTCCCTGCACATGGAGGGGAGATGATACTCTTATTTTGTGTTTTAATTATTTTAGAATTCTACTGTTATAGTTCCTCACTATCTATTTTACCATATATTGAGCTCATTGAATTTGGGATAAAAATGATGTGTTTAAGTCATAACCAAATTGAAAATAAGCAGCATATGTGAGCATATCCTGTCTTACAAAATGGATACAAGTGGAACTGGGAATATGGCCTAGTGGTAAGAGTGTTTGCCTCATATACATGAAGCCATGGGTTCAATTCCTCAGCACCACATATATAGAAAAGGCCAGAAGTGGCGCTGTGTCTCAAGTGGCAGAGTGCTAGCCTTGAGCAAAAAGAAGCCAGGGACAGTGCTCAGGCCCTGAGTTCAAGCCCTAGGACTGGCAAAAAAAAAAATGGATACAAGGACTGGGAATATGGCCTAGTGGTAAAGTGCTTGCCTCTTATACATGAAGCCCTGGGTTCAATTTCTCAGTGCCCCATATATAGAAAAAGCCAGAGTGGCGCCGTGGCTCAAATGGTAGAGTGCTAGCCTTGAGAAAAAAGAAGCCAGGGACAATGCTCAGGCCCTGAGTTCAAGCCCCAGTACTGACAAAATAGATACAATAGATCTCAGGAACCTCCCTCTATAACTAGTATAATTTAATCACTTAGGATAAATACTAATTGGGGCCTTTCTAAGCTTTGAAATTGCCTGCTTAAAATGCATTTTTATGAACTATAAAACCATTGTGCGTTTCCGTTTGCTACTTCATTTAGCAGTAGCTTCCTATGGATGTATCTGGTTCTAGATGTGTCACAGAACAAAAACAAACAAACTTGTGTGATTCAGTTTGTTACTTTTTCTCAGCAATGGGTCAAAAAACTTATCCAAAAATATCATCTTTATGTTCTAGGTCTAAAAGGGTTGTTTTATATAAGGTTTGCCATGGTGCACTATACCTTTCAGAAATAAATTGACCTGAAATAATGAATTGTTTTAAAATTTAATTATAATGCAATTTTATTGTTTTGCTTTGCTTTTTCTTTTGTAGTACTGTGCTTTTTCTTTTGGTTAGTAGTTACTTTCAGTATGCCGAGCTTTTTTAACATTACTTGTTAAAAGAATAGTGGTATGGAAAGACACCCACATTGTTTAATCACCTAGTTGTTATATAACAGACAGATAATGCAATGTTGATTTGTTCTATAGATAGCATTTTAAAGGTACTGCCTAAATCTTCAAGAGGAGGTAAATATGTGATTTACCTGATCATTCCATAATTTTAAAAGTATCGTCAAATCTACATGGTATGGAAATATATCATAAGACAGAGTACCATATCTTTCTCTTCCCAATTCAGAAAAAAATGTTTATATAGTGCCAGAAGTAACAGGACCTAATTATTAAAGTTAAATTTAATTTCATTCTATAAAATCTCAGCATGTACAAATGTACATATTTTATTACAGTACATATGTGTATAATGCATATGTATATATACATTGAATAGTAAAGCCTCAGTACCTAATTTTGAACAACTACATTTTTGCTTATGAGTAATTTGTAAAGCACTGTGGAATATCTCACTATGATTCATTTGTTCCCTCAGTAATGAATACTGAAACATTTTTAATTGTTGTTTTCTTATTTGAAATCCATGAGGAGAAAATAAAGTATTCTGAGATACATTTACTGAATTTGTTTGGGCTGTAGACTATTTACTATATCAGTACACATGGCCTTGTAATTGTGACAGTCACCAATTTCTATTTGGATAATTACTATTTATACATTTTTTTCATGACTCTTACCCTTAATACTTTCTCAATGAATTATTCTATGTAATATTGGACAACTCATTTTAATGTTCACTGTAAGCAAAATCACCTTGCCTATAACTTTCTGTTTTAAAGTATTAGTAGGGTAAGGTAAGGTAATAATTTAGGACCTAATATTAAGGAACTTTCCTAACAATGTAGTAAAATGATTCTAAATTCTCTATATGCATCCTTGATCACCTGACCCAAAATAGCCGCATCTTCTCCCACCACCTTTGATAGTTTCATTTTTTACTTTCCTTTTTGTAATACATATATACACAGGTATATATGTATATAGATATGTATATATTTTACAAATGGTTATTTGTATTTCTATTTGTTGTTTGCCTTCCTCAGTAAGAGATAGGCATCATAATGACAGGTACTTTGCTCATTTATCTCTGTTTTTTGTATGTCTAGAACAGTACCTTGCAAATATAGGCTTTCAATAAATGCTTCTCTCATCCTTAATGAGTATATATATATATATGTATATATGCTTTCATAATAGCATAAAACAACAAATCATAACTCTACCAAGTTCATCAGTAAACATCTAATAGCTGAAAACTTAATGACATGTTTTCCAAGAAAATACCAACAGTTGTGTGGTATTTTGCTTTTTGGAGCTATCCTCAGTGGCCTAAGTACATTCACACATTGTTTTTGTGGTACAAAGTTTTGAACTCAGGGCCTTGCCATGTTGATACTGTACCACTTGAGTCACCTTCAGCCCTATTTTTTGCTTCTTCTTCTGAGACTGAGTTTTGTGAACTCTTCTGTCTAGGCTAATCTCAAATCATGATCCTCCAACTCTCAGCGTCGCAAGTAGCTAAGATTACAGGTGTGAGCCACCAGTACCTGGTTTATTCACGTTCTAAGGAAGTTTATTATAATAAAATTGTTTCTGCTTTTAACTTTCTCATACAGTGAAGCAATTCTAGAGTTCAATAAAGGCAGAAACTATATCTTACTCATTTCAGTGTCTGTAAAACATAAGTCATTCATTGTTCAGCACATACCAGTCACTTAATATATATTATTGGATTGAAATGTTGTGGAGACCGTTTTTTAATTTTTTCCTATTCACTCATAAAGATGTTCTTTAGGATATTGATATAATTACATTTCAGTGGTATTTTGAAGTATAAAATATATGATGCTGTATTAAAATCTTCAATGAAGAAATTTTCTTTAGTTTTATTATCATATCTTTATCAGTAAATACATCAAGCCAATCTTTCCCAAGAATGATGAACTTTTCCCTGAAGGACAAATTCAATCTCTTTCTCACTGCAAATGAATTAGGTTACATTTTAATTTTGACTTTTCATTATCAAGAAGAAATACCAGTCAAAGTTATTTATAATAAAATCATCGACTTGCTGATTTCTAGTTTACAATCTTCGGGAAAGTATATATGTGTGTGTATATATATATATATATATATATATACATATATATATATATTACTGAATCCATGTTATCAGTATTTTACAAGATTCTAGTCTCTTTTTTCATTTCCCACACATACTTGAGGTGATAATTGCTTATACCTTTTGCCAAAACTAACTTGACTTTAAATGGTTTATTACCAAAATTAAAGTTTAAATTTTCAAGCAATTGATTTTGTTTATTAAAGACACAACTTTTCCTTCTTTTCAAGATGCACTAGATATTTGATGTGCTCTTAATACCATTTGGCAAAAATGGTGAAAATATATTATGCATTACTTACAAGAAAAAGTACTCAAGCACAAGGTTTTTTCCCATTTTATTATTTTTTATTTTTTATTTTTTTATTTTTTTTCTATTTTTTGTCAAAGTGATGTACAGAGAGGTTACAGTTTCATATGTTAGGCCTTGGGTACATTCCTTGTACTATTTGTTACCTCCTCCCTCATTCCCCTCTCCCCCATCCCCCTTTCCCTCTCCAGCCATGAGTTGTTCAGTTGGTTTATACCAAATGGTTTTGCACGTACTGCTTTTGGAGTCGTTTGTCTATTTATCCATTGTCTCTGGATTTTAATATTCCCTTTCACTTCCCTAGTTCTAATACCAGTATATACAGCTTCCAATGTACTCAGATAAGATACAGTGATAATGTGGGTACAACCACAGGAAGGGGATACAAGAGGATCATCAACAATAGAAGCTATGGTTTCACATTGCATGTTGAAAGTAATTACAACAGTGATATAACAGTTGTTTCCATAACATGGAGTTCATTTCACTTAGCATCATCTTATGCATTCATAAGGGCATAGCTATTAGGCTCTTGTGATCCTCTGCTGAAGCACAATTTTTTTAAGAGATAGATCAGATTGTAACACAATTTAATGATGCTGACTATATTGGAAATTCCAAATTTACTAAGTCTAGCTCCAAACAATTTAAAAAGCTTATTCTGTCTTGGAAAACTAAATATTTTTGTATATAGAGACAAGTTTCTGGAATTATTCCCAAGGTGTGTTTCCCCTTGGACTATTAAACTTGAAAGAGTTTAATCAAGACTAGCATTTCATAGTAAAACTATTTTATATAGAAGGTGTACAACTTTTTCTTGTATCAGAATAAGTTGGGCCTGATATTGTTTAAGAATCTCCAAAGAAGCATTTATTCTGAAGAAACAGAAAAGCAGGAATATTTGGAGGGCTTCCCCATTTGGAACAAGGAATTAATACAACTTTGCTTAACTCAAAATCTTTATATTATAAATATTAAGAGTTTGCCTGCCTGTTCTATTGAAATAATATGTTTAGTGTGGGAACAATTTGTACTACAGTAAAATATAATTTGTTGAAGAGTTTGTCAAGAAAGAACACATCTTATATGTATTCCATGTATTTAGACATCTTTTAACATTTCTATAAGTAAAATGTAAGAAGTTAAAATATGATTTCAACACTTGTTTTTAGGTGGCTTAACAGAATTAATATGCTGACTGCAGGATATGCGGAAAGAGAGAGGATTAAGCAAGAGCAAGGTAAAAAAAAAAGAACGTCTATTTTACAATTGTATTATAGTTTTTTTATACTGTTATCCTATATGGTGATTCATTACTATCACTTCAGAAAATAATGCATCTATGTGTGATTATTTGAGGGTAGGGGCACCTTAAATCCATAGTAACTAATAGGTAAAGCTTAAGAAACTGAACAGATAAGGCCCAAGTCTTGAATTTGGAAGCAGATAATGTAGAGTCATCTCCTGATTATTGACCCATCTTTATATTTCCTATGGAAAAACAAAATCTTAAAGACTAAAAATAATCTTTTCTTTTATAAAATATCTCATTTGATTATGCTCTTCAGCTTTCTTATTGTGCAACTGGGATCTTATGGATTTCCCTTGGCATTTACCTCAGATTTATAGAAAGTGTCATGGCGGGGAAAAAATGAGAGAAGAGGTAACAAGTTGAACAAGAATGTACTCAATGCCTTACATATAAAATTGTAACCCCTCTGTACTTCACTTTGCCAATAAAGAAAAAAACAGGAAAAAAGTGTCATGATGCAGAATTGGTATCTCAAGATTTCAGAATTTATCAAAAATGCAAGCTGTGGTTACCATCCTAGGGTAGCAGAACATTTTTGAAATATTGTATGATGTAGTACACCTCTTCGAAACATGAATAGTTTTTTAAGTTAAAGCATCCTAAAGTAAAAAGAATCTAAATGCTAACAAATGTATTTGTAGTTAGGTCTTCAGTGAACACAGCTTGTTTGCTGATATAGAGATTCTAAAAGCCTACTTCTAAGAGTAGAAATCTCAGCAAGAACATTTTAATAACATGTAAAAGCTAAAATTGTAGAGATCTGGTAAAGGGAACTAGTCCCCAGAACCAATTTTTCACCAAATGCTTAGGTAACCGTCAATAAGCTTCTTCTGTAAAGAGCCAAATAATAACTTGAAGGCCATACTGTCTCTGTCACAGCAATTAAACACTGCTGTCCTAATGTGAAAGCAGTCATCAATAGACAAATGTACATGCTTACTTGCCAATATAGCTTCACTTACGAACTATAAGATTTTGAACTGCATAAAAAGCCAATTTTCATACTTTGAAAAAAAAATCTTCTTTTGATTTAGTTCTTAGCCACATAAAATGAATAAACCAGGGCTGGGAATGCTTGCTTTGTATCCATGAAGCCTTGGGTTCAATTCCTCAGCACCACACATATAAAAAAAAGCCAGAAGTGGCGCTGTGGCTCAAGTGGTAGAGTGCTAGCCTTGAGCACAAAGAAGCCAGGGACAGTGCTCAAGCCCTGAGTTCAAGCCCCAGGATGGGCAAAAAAAAATGTATAAACCATATTGTCCATAGGCTATGTAAAAAAATTAAAACTGGTAGAGGGCACATTTCACCTGCAGGGCAACATTTATCAACCTTTGGTTTGTGCTTTGAATTATGGAGTGGAGATTGTTGGATTGGTGTGGGATGAAGAGATAGGACAGAAAGATCTCAAATAAGTATAATATGGCTGCTGCCAAGGGGAGTTTATCAATCTTATTGAGGACTGATTAAGAAAATCTGCTGAAACAAACAGTACAAGAAATGTATCCAATGCCCAAAGTATGATACTGTAACCTCTCTGTACATCAGTTTGATAATAAAAATTTGAGAAAAAAAAAAAGAAAATCTGCTGAGTGGATGCAAGTTTCCTTTTCTAAGAAAGCATAAGAAAGAGGTAGAGTCGATGAATAAATGTTTCTTGGAAAAAGTAGTCAGTGAACCTGATGTAAAGATGATAGAAGATTTTATTTATTCAACATCAAATACTTCTTTGCAGGACCTCAACTTAATTTTTGTGTGAAGGAGAAATAAACACATCCTCCCTGAAATTAGGTTACATCCTGGTAGAAAATGGTCTTAGAGAAATAAAAGAAACCAAGACATAAAAATGGACAACTCAAACTCAATGGAAATGGGACTAAGGAGAATCTTTCCAGGAAGGGCAACAGGAAAAATTTTATGTTGCCTATACTTTCAGAATATGTTCTTGCAAGATGAGAAGGATGCAGAGTCAAGGAAATAACTAAAACAATCCAGGAAATGCAAGCAACATGAATAATTCCACAGCTAATATAGAAGCAATCTCCATTAAATTATGTGCACAGGCAAACTTCAGCTAAGACTGCTAAGTGTTGAATCTGTAACTAACTCATGCCTTTAAGCCTAAATTTGTGGTAGGAATACTCAAAACCATACCAGCTATCATTTTCAGATATCTTTAAAAGACATAAAATAATTCTTTTAACTGTTCATAAACATGAGAGCATTAGGAAGAATTAGAAGTCTGAGTAATATATTGAGAGGAGAATGAATCTAGGAAAGGTGTCAATTTACATAAACAAGGAAGCTAAAATTTTCTAGCTTAACGTCTGTATTTTATTAACATTACATTGAAGCTGAGTATTATCTTGACTTTAGTGAATTTCCTCTGTGTTTAGTTTAATATAACCAAATTTCATTATGGATGAAAGAACTGGTACATTGCATTCCATATGCAGGTTACAAAAAATATTTATTCTATGGACTCATTCTGCCCTGCTCTGTTGTGTGAGTATATATTTAAATCCCTAGTGAAGTGTGGTAGAAATTATAGGCAGATAGTGTTACAATTGTTAAAACTCATATCTCTCTTGCTACTGCAACACAATGAAGTAATTTGTGGTTCCACAAAGAATGTATGTCCCTAAGACATTTTAACATATGGCAGAAACATACTAGATTTCCTATCTTATGTATGATTAGTTTCTGAGATATTCTACACTGAAATCTAATAAGTATATAGGTCTGCTGCACAGTCCAGTAGATATTTCCCATCTCCCAAATACTGTGCTACATACCGGAATTTAGCTTCATCTAAAATCACTTCTTTAATGGTTGAGAATAGACTGGTAATTGCGAAAGTCTTCAAAGAATAGGGAAGCGTGGGTAAAGGGTGACGAATGAGTACTAAAGTATAGCAAGGTAGTAATTAAATGTTTTGGTGAGCTATTGCACAGTAAGATGAATATAGAGGATAATATAATAGGTATTTCAAAAAACTAGACAAAAGGAATTTGGGTGCTTTTACCATTAAGAAATGATAAATCTTTGAGATATTTGTAAAGCTTTCATGACACAAAAGTGAATGAAATATATTTATTTGATATTTCTAATGAAATGTCATTTAAAAAATTATCCTTTTGAATCAACACATGAACGTAAAGTAGAAGTTTACCTCTTCTAGTCATACATAACACAGCTTGTTCAAATTACTTATAAAATTATATATAGTATTATATTACATCAGTTCTAGAGATGTTAAAGTATCCAATTATTTTCTGCTATAAGACAGCTCTGAAAATAAATTGATTTGATCTTACATTAACATTTAGACTAGTTCTAGCCTTGAATCTATGATATGTCTCTAATTTTCCACACACACCCAAAGAGCCTAACTAAATTTTTAGTGTAGCCTTTTTGGGGGCATTTGTTCTTTCTGTCTCTGTCTCTGTCTCTCTGTCTCTCTTTCTCTCTCATGCACATTGTCACATACAGCTTAGTATAAGAATTTAATTTTTAGAGTGGTAGTTCTGTCTTTTTTAAGCAACACAAGAAAATTTCAGATTGATGATGCTTTTTAATGAGCCAAGAATTACATCAAATAGTCAATATGAATTCTTTCTAATTTAGTTGAGGAGAGAAAAAAGAGAGAATCTCCCAAATCTACCACTATAGAGCCCTGAATAAAATGGTGATGATCTCTTCTCTTTGTTAAGAAACACCATTTCCTTATAACCCCAAGGTATCAGTACAAGTATCAAGGAGAAAATCAGCCAGAGTTTCTGGAAATAATGAGAACAATGACAGTGACTCCCAAGTTGAATTTCAGGCTCTCATAAAATTGCCTAGCCAATAATGTAGGTCTCCAGATTTCACTTCCCACTGCTGGAAATTACTACAATTAAAAAAAAAAACAACTAATTTCAAGAAGATGAACACCAGGCCTTTATTGCCTCTGTGATCTGGGTCAGATTGCCCTAGCATACTACCTACAAAACATCCAGGAAGATAAATGACCTAGTAATTCCCGTGTTCAGGGTACAAGGCACTTGAATATAAGTTACCTTATTTAGTACCTCCTAAACATAACTCCACAAAATGGTTGTTATTAGCCTACCCCTCTTTACAGAGTATAAAACAAATGAAGAGAAGTATTGTTAAGAAACCATTTCAAGACATAGAGATACAAAGTAGTCTAGAATTGAGCCTACATGAGCCTTAGTATATAGGTCATGCTTTGTTGACCTGCATTTGTATGATCTGTGTCTCAGCAGCTATATTAATTCATAACAGGAGATATAGTTATACTGGTTGTCACTAGCCAAATATTATACTGTTTTTCTCTTTGTTCTGGTTTGGTTTGGGGGTGGGGACAAAGTCTTATCATGTAGACCAGGCTTGTCTTGAACTTGTGGTCCTGTCTCCTGCTTCCACCTCTTGGTTAAAGGCCTGTACCACCATGTTTCACTTTCTATTGTTTTTCTAATGAAGGAAAACATATCAATTTAAGTTAGACATTGCTTATCTTTTACTCAAAGGAATATAATTGTCGATGTCCTTTTTCTTGAAGGCCTAAATTAGTGATAAATAATTTGTTAAATCTATTAATTTATTAAATTATTTATCACTAAATAATTTATTTTATTCCCAGTTTACATTGCTGAAGAGTTCAGACTCACAGTAACCAACATTGAAAATTAGAAGGAGGTAGAAAGACTAAATAGTAATGAATATGCTGCATATTAAACTCTCCTGTAATGTTAAATCAGTCTCAGAAGCAATTCTTAGAGCTTTAGGACATGCAATTTCTTAGTCCAAATGCCAAGTCCATTACTCTTATCTGGCATACAATGATTTCACCATTATTGTTAGCTATTCTTATTATTAATCACCACCACAGGGCAAATATTGCCAAGATATGGGTTACTGTAAAAATATGTCCTGTAGTTTTTCACCTAAATCTGAATATTAGGTGAGCCTTGTGATAGTTCTTTAATGATTTAAATAAATTTTCCTAAGAATAAGGAACCTTTATTTTAATACATTTTGTAATCTTAGCTTAATATAGATAATGCTTCTGGGTTTTTTATCATAAATCACATAAAAATTAACCCACTGTTTACAGGGTGGCTAAGATATTAGTGGAATAATTATGATTATTGGCCTTTTGCTACGTTTGATTTCCTCTTCCACTAATAATACATCTCTCAGAGTTGTTCACCCTCTTTCTTGCCTGAAGCCTGCCAAGTCACTTTGTCTATTGGCTTACATTTTCTACCCTTTTAAGTAGTTCTGAAGTTTGGAACTTAAAGACCCATCTGCAGATTTGCCCTTTTGCATTTGGCAAGAATCAGAGTTTGCCATGTGTTTCAAAAGAGAAGTGGGAGTATGGTGTTGGGAGATTCATGTCAGCATGACTCTGGAAACAGTGCTTGTTAGATAACCAGTGAATTAAAGCCAGAGAAAATAATTGAGAATGTTATTTTGTAACTGTTTGTGTTAATATTCATCTTTGGTACAAAATAATACAACTTTGAGATGCGTCGTGTAATAGAACTCATTAATTGGACTTCAGAATAATTTGGTCTAGAAATGAAATCACCCTAAACTTCACTTGGCTAACGCATTGTCTTTTCCTTAACTCCACAAAATTATAGCTGTATGTGAACCCTGGCTTTAAAGGGAGGTTGGAATTAGGTGATTGTGCTCTTCCTCTTCAAAACACCAACTAAGAACAAAAGTTGGTAACTCTCTAGGGTAAAGGAATACTGGAAAATGTGGTATGAGAATGGAATTTTAATTTCATTTTGATAAACAGTAACATATGTTCTTGAAAAAGTGACTAGAAACATTTCCTAGAACATTGATGTGTCTATGTGTATGAATTTTCAGATTATTGGAGTGAGAGTGACAAGGAAGAAGCAGACACTCCGTCAACACCAAAACAGGACAGTCCTCCACCTCCCTATGATACTTACCCACGGCCTCCCTCTGTAAGTTAACAAAGTGTACTGAATACAGCACCAGATTCGCTCAATATATTCTCTATATATGTTTTTAAAATTTGTATAGGGAATTGTAAGTCAAACCTCAGGTTTTTTAGGGAAAAATAAAATTAGAGGTCTAACATGAATGAGAAACGTATTTTAATTTATTTACTGTAAAGGTGATGTACAAAGAGGTTACAGCTACATAAGTCAGATAAACAGTACATTTCTTTTTGAATAGTGTCAGCCCTTCCTTCACTCTCTCCCAGTAGGAAATATTTTTTAAATGTACAAAGAATATTTAATCGAGAAAACAGTGTTCAGCAAAGATTAGAGGCTCTGTTTGTATCATAGTGGTCTTCTTTGAAATATCAACCAAAAATTTCTTTAAAGAAGAGATATAAATTGACTTTACTCCACATAAAAGAATTTTATACCTATGTACTTTAGAAACAACTGATAAAATTTAGTGTCATAGAACTAGGGTTGTACCTCAGTGGTAGAACACTTGATTAGCATGTGTAAAGTCCTGGATTTGATCTTCAGTACCACAAAAAATAGTATTGTATCCATAGTGAAGATATTTGTGCTTGTAGCATTTTAGATAGCCATGGGTCCGGTTTTGTGTATGTTCATATCGTGCTGCAAAATTTTTAAGCCAGTACAAATTATTCTGTGTATAGATTATGCTTTTAGTCTTTTACCTGATAAATAATTGTCCTTGTTTTTTCGTGATTATTTCATTCTATGCCATGAGAATTATTGAGACGATGTAAAAGTCTTAGATCCTATCTTCTAAGAGTCTAAGATCCCTAGTCATGTTACTTTAACAATTAATTCTACCTATATTGGGACTGAATATTCCACAAGAGAAAAGGAAGTTGGATTTAGATGACAATAGTCATCCTAACTCAACTTCTATTATTGCAGGGATATAGTTCATATTTTTCCTTTTACCCTAAAACACCAGCATCTGAATACTTCCTTTAAAATATTAAAGAGAGAGACAGAACACAGATTTACTGAACAGCTTTTAAAGTATACATAGCAACTTGTGAATTTCAAGAAGGGAACTTCACATTATTATTATTAATATGGTGAAAGGTAATCAAGTACCCACAAAAGTAACTTCTCCTCCTTTATTAAGAGGAGTGAATTGACCATTCATCTAAACCTTATTTATGATCATCACATTTAACAAATCTGGCCTCATCTGCCAGAAAGGCACCTATCCTAGCCTGTTATCCCCCAGAACTAGATTAAGGTTTGCCATAGGAGGGAGGTATGTACACTGTAAGTATTCCACATTGTTTCTCTCTTCCTAGTTCTTCTCCTTGGCTGTGCTCTATGCACAGCATATATTCCCAGATAAAAATATTCTGCCGGGCTGGGAATATGGCCTAGTGGCAAGAGTGCTTGCCTCCTATACATGAAGCCCTGGGTTCCATTCCTCAGCACCACATATATAGAAAAGGCCAGAAGTGGTGCTGTGGCTCAAGTGGTAGAGTGCTAGCCTTGAGCAAAAAGAAGCCAGGGACAGTGCTCAGGCCCTGAGTCCAAGCCCCAGGACTACCACCCCCCCCCCCAAAAAAAAATATTCTGCCTTTTTTGTTTATATACCCTACAGTGTCTATGAAAATGTTAATCCCCAACAAGATATAATCTCATCCCATGTACATTTTAAATTCTCTAGACTTGACAAAACCATAAAATAGCTTTTCTGTGACACCTACAGAGGTAGATATTCGCCTATGAAGAAAGGTTTAGTCTGCGTCTAGACAATGTTTGCTCTCACATCCAACAGCCTCTCTCCTTTCCCTCACCCCCAGGCTACATAAAATCCAGGAATAGGAATTTGCAGACAATATACTTCTTCAGAATTTTGAAATATGTAGAGATTTTTTAATCTTATTTTTTAGTTGATGAGTATTAAATAAGCACTCACATTCTCACACACAGCATATTAATGTGTGAAATTTTTAGTGAGAGCCTCATATAGCTGTATTTCAAGACATTCATATCTCTATCTCTTAAAAATGCAGTCTGGGGCTTAACTTTGGGATGTCTGCAAGCTTGCTGTGTGGTTACTTGACCACCTAAGAAATCCATGACTTAAATATTTCCTGATTAACATGTTCCTTGGCACTAAAAGTGGTCTGATATTTCTATGAGTACTAATCAAAGGCTCCTTTCCTGCAGATGAGTTGTGCTAGCCCTTATGTGGAAGCAAAGCACAGCCGACTTTCCTCTACGGAGACCTCTCAGTCTCAGTCTTCCCATGAGGAGTTCCGCCAAGAAGTAACTGGGAGCAGTGCAGTGTCCCCCATTCGCAAGACAGCCAGTCAGCGCCGTTCCTGGCAGGATTTAATTGAGACGCCCCTGACAAGTTCGGGCTTACACTATCTTCAGACTCTGCCCCTGGAGGATTCTGTCTTCTCTGACTCCGCAGCCATCTCCCCTGAGCACAGGCGGCAGTCCACCCTTCCGACTCAGAAGTGCCATCTACAGGATCATTATGGGCCGTACCCCCTCGCTGAGAGCGACCGGATGCAAGTGCTAAATGGCAATGGGGGCAAGCCTCGAAGTTTCACTCTGCCTCGAGATAGTGGGTTCAACCACTGCTGTCTGAATGCGCCAGTTAGTACCTGTGACCCGCAAGATGATGTGCAGCCCCCAGAGGTGGAGGAAGAGGAGGAGGAGGACGAAGAAGAAGAAGGAGAGGCAGCAGGGGAAAACATAGGAGAAAAAAGTAAGTATGCTTACGGAGATTTGTAGCTTGTATAAGCAAAGTCCTATCCTTTTCAAAAATAAAATTGTTTCCTGTCTTTCTTAAATTCATGGTCTTGCTGTATAGGAAGTTAGGTTTCCCTTGGTGCTCTACTTTCAGAACTTCAGCAACCAGCAAAATGATGCATAATGAAGCATGTATACCAGGACACCCAATGCTGTAGCATATAATTGTTTTTTCCCAAACACCCATTTGCCTTTAAAGGTTTTCATCTATTTTTCTTCCTTCTCTTAGCTAGTTTTCTTCTCATCTGTTCTTCCACAGTAATTCCCTCCCCCGCCCCCAAGTTTCAAATAAGAAACTAAAAAAATGCTTCAGGTAGGGTGTTAGCAGAACCCTGAACTTTGGTTGAATAAGTGAAAACATGCACAAATACACATATCCACCTACCCCTACATACATGCACATGCACGCGTGCACACACACATGCACGCACCCTTTCACTGTCATATTTAAAGGAAAAATGCAAAATCAGTTTTACTCCAGAGAAAGATTTCACATAGCATGTCTGTTACTGCAAATAGCTGAACTTGTTTCTAGAAACCAATTTGCAAAAAAAAACACTCGTCTACTTACTGGACATGTGTTAATGAAAAAGATCAGTTTTATAAAAATCAACTCGAAAGAGAGATAAGTTATTTAAGTAATCCTCCGAGACTTTTGACATTAAGAATATGTTTAGTAGGAATCAAATACTTTAAGCAACATACTAACATCAAACTTTTTATAAGTTACATAGTACAGTGCTCAAAAAAAACCTTAAAGGAAAGGCTACGTTATTTTAATTAGAAAGAAAATCTTAATTTGACTATAAATCCTAAATGTAAAATGCAAAAAAAAAAGTGGAAGTATAGAAGAAATAGTGTAGAAGACTTCACTCAAAATGCAATCTGAGCCCATTAATGTAGATAATTTTAGGCCGATGGTGATGAAAGTAGTTACATATTCGGTCCCTTTCTCTTTTTAAAAGATACCAACAAAAAATGGAGCTGTCCACCCATATTGCAAGAATTTTCTTACAGGATATAGTAATCTAAGTTTTTTAGTCACAATTGAACAAACAACTCATAAGGACCCTGATGTTATAAAGTTTGGTTCATTTAAAATGAGAGCCACATTGGTGACTATTGTCATGAGATCATAGTAAATCTCTTTTTATGGTACAGATCTTCATTGTATTACTTGATGAAAATGTTGTATCTTCAACAAAATATAAGAATTGCTTATACTAAACCCCACATGCTGAAACAGCTTCAGTGTAAAGCATATTTTAGCCATAATCCCCATGAAAATATAAAAATTGCTTGTAATAAACTTCACATGCTGAGACAGCTTCAGTATGAAATATATATTAGCCATAATCTCCATGATAAATGTCATAAAGGTGCAGGAAAGGTAATTACCATCTATTACTTGCCAAGTCCTCCCAACAGTCACATCTCTCAGAGATTATGGAAGAGACTTGTGGGAAAATATTAAGGAGTCATGATAGGCCACTGTAGGACTTCTGCCAAGCAAAATTCATGCTCAATGTCCTAATGATTTCTAGAATTAATAACTTGTTTGCTAAAATTTTAGGATAAATTTGACATGTCATTTCAACTTTCATCCAGGTGCTGCACAATAGCTATGAACAATATGTGGTTTGTTAATTATTCTATAAACATTAGAAACCTTAACTTCATCCCAGTCATTTTAAAATAAACTATTGCAATTAGGCACACTCTCTGGAACAGAGACTTCTATTCAGAAAAATGTCCATCATTTCTGTAAGCGGAGTCATGGATGTTGCTGTTTTGTTTAATAAGTGAGGTCCTTAGCACTTCATCTTGGTCATTTTGTTGGGAACCACTAGGAAAAAACAAAAGGTAAACATGGCACCATACCTGACCTTTCTTCAGGCTTCCAGGAGCTCACCAAGTGTCTCCAGTTAAATGGCTATAGACTGTCTTTCTTCTAGAGTCTCTTTTTGTTGTTCGATTCTGTTCTGCACTCTTAAGTAGGTAATATTTTTTCTTCAGGTTCTAGTGAGTTCAGTTAATAGCTATCTGGTACTGTCCATCTTTTCAAGTACACTCTTCTTTTGAGGAATATATATGAGAAGGAAGAACATCCCTAGTGTGTCAATAATTTTGATATTGTACATTTTGTCTTTCTAGTCTAGAATTTTGGGGCAATTCATGCTGTCTCAATTGAATCTGTTTCACAAAAGGTGAAGCCCCCTTTTTCTGGATATTTTTCCATAAATCTTGCCACTTGATGTCTCAGTGTACTTCAAACTGTACTCAATAGTGCAATGCACTTCATGCTTTCCTAGAAAGATGTTCCTTGTTTGATGCCATTTATGTTTACCATTCTAACAATGAGGTGGGATTGCAATATCATTGCTAGTAGTCAGGAATGTACAATTCAATATTCATGTGGGGAAACATTAGCATTAAAATTTGGGTTTTCAAAATACGATTTCTGATGTAGTTACAGGGTAGTACACTTATGACTGACCTGGATGTCCATTACCAGTAAAGATACAAGTTGCTTATTTAAACCAAGCTGTTAGTGTTATACCAACAGAGCACAAATTACACACAGGAATAAGAAGCTGTAGCTAGGACATCAGCCGTACACTTACCTGCACACCTTTCAACACAGCTCAGTCACTTTACTACCATACAGATCATTAGGCAGCCTGTAATTGTAAAAATCGAAGTCTGTTAGCAATGTGTTTGTTACTGACTGTCCTGCCCAAGGCCATCATTTGGTTTGTCCCACTGAACTGAATTTACACTAATCAAGTCTAGATGTACAAGGGAAATAATTTTGCTATTTCTGGCTCCAAACATTATTTGCAACTTTTCAAAAAATCAAAATGAGGGCTGGGGATATGGCCTAGTGGCAAGAGTGCTTGCCTCATATACATGAGGCCCTGGGTTCAATTCCCCAGCACCACATATACAGAAAACAGCCAGAAGTGGCGCTGTGGCTCAAGTGGCAGAGTGCTAGCCTTGAGTGGGAAGAAGCCAGGGACAGTGCTCAGGCCCTGAGTCCAAGCCCCAGGACTGGCAAAAAAAAAAAAAAAATCAAAATGAAATGCATCTGAAAGGGGTAATATGAATCAAGATGCATTGTATTCATAAACTGCTTTGTTGAATGGTAACTCCTTTGTACAAAATTGCTTTTGCCATCATTAAATAGTTGAATATCAGGAAAGTTAGCAAAAGGGGTAATTAAAGAAAACATTAAAATATGCCTTTAGGGTGAAGAAATATAGCCTCAACCAGAGCCTTTTTATCATTTGTATTTTATTTCATACTATATGGCACATATTATCATATGGCCTATGTTATATGGTGCTTGTAGAGCAATCTAAAAAGCAAGGTGTGCCTAAAGAATTTTTTCTAAATTTTCCCCATGGCTGTGGAATTTGGCCCTGCTTATGAAGTATAAATTTAGCCTTTCTTAGAACAGGCTTCAATCTATGTTCAAGGGTACCTTTTGTCTTATTTTGAAATTCAATTATTTAACTGAGTCATACTGTGATTTTCTCAGGCTGAACTCATTTTAGTTTGAAATGGATGGTACTAAAAGTACACAGATGAGACTTGTCTTATTTTCCTTTGACTGAAAAGTCAGCTTGCATATTAATTATCCTGACCTACTTCAGTGGCATTTGGGAGAAGGCAAGTAATTTCCTATTATCCCAATTAGCAGTTTCCAAGCTTATTGAGGTATGGGCCTTCTAATACTCCATTAAATAAAATTATTAATTATGCCAGCATATGCAACTTTCAAAGAACATAATAAAAATATATAGGACCCGTTAGAAAGATATATTTAATTCATGAATCACCTGCACTAATATCACAATACTCCTTTTCCTTTGTCAAAGTAGGCAATTTAGATGAGGCTTTCAAAAACTCAATCCCTTAAGCCTACTGATTTCCCCACTGACAGTTATAGGACTACTCAACCACACATTCTTTTTTCTTTCTTTCTTTCTTTTTTTGCTGAATAATTAATTTTTGTCAAAGTGATGTACAGAGGGGTTACAGTTTCATACATAAGGCCATGGGTACATTTCTTGTACTGTTTGTTATCTCCTCCCTCATTTCTCCCCCTCCCCCTCCCTCTTTCTCCCTCTCCCCCCCCCCCCCCCCATGAGTTATTCAGTTGGTTTACACCAAATGGTTTTGTAAGTATTGCTTTTGGAGTTGTTTATCTTTTTATCCTTTGTCTCTCGTTTTTGATATTCTCTTTCCCTTCCCTAGTTCTAATACCAGTATATACAGTATCCAGGGTACTCAGGTGAGATACAGTGATAGTGCAGGGACAACCACAGGAAGGGGATACAAGAGTTATCATCAACAGAAAAAAAAGCTACAGTTTCACATGGCATGTTGAAAGTAATTACAGCAGTGATATAACAGTCATTTCCATAACATGGAGTTCATTTCACTTAGCATCATCTTTTGTGTTCATAGGGCATAGCTATTGGGCTCTTGTGATCCTCTGCTGTGACTAGCCTAAACCTGTGCTAATTATTCCCTATGAGGAAACCATAGAGTCCATTCAACCACACATTCTTGGTGGTTTATTTACTTGGCAAAGTTACATTGTTCTCTTTTCATTACATTGGAGGTTATACATTAATCGTTTCACATAATTTGTATGTGTGTATATATATATTATCTATATTTAGTTTACTCTTAGAAATCTAAAGCAAAACCTAAATCTTTTGCAGGGAGGGAAATGAATAAAAATCTATTCCATTATAGATACTTTACATATCAGGTTATCTGAATGAGATATTATTGGTGCTCTCAAAATGATATCTGCTGAGAAATATATTTTAAAGTTATATTTTAAAATCTAACACGCTTTGTTGCAGCATTGATAACTTAGGAGCTGTGCAGAATATGCAGTTCATAGCTTAATATCTGGATTTATCTAAGCAAGCAGGTTGGATAATATCTACCAATATAGTACAGGAAAAGATACATTCATCCTCTTGAAGGATTTTACAGTAATTTCCTGAAGATTTTCTAAAAGCCTTGAATTTTATTTTTGAGAACAGTCAGGTAGGAGATGTGTGGGCAAGGGGAAGATATTCTCAGAATGTAAAATTGTCTTGAAAGAGGAGAACGGGAACAAGTTAAAACCAGAAAAATGTTGCAACCCTTTTTACTTTTTTTTCACAGTAAATTTTTGCACACAAAGAATTTAGAATAATAATCATCAAAAAATCTCTGAAATTATAGTTCAAGTCTAAAGGGGAATAGTTAGTGAAGGATGCATGAGATTTGAATTAAAAGATGTGATAAATTAAGAAAAAGAATAACAGACCCTTAAATATGTCACCTTTGTGAAGTTTAAGACACCATCTGTGGCTGGTTATGTAACAAATATATTTAAAGAAAGAACACAGTATCTAGAAACATGCCTTAAACTATATTGTCTGATTTTTTTTTTTTTAACCAATCCTGGCCCTGGACTCAGGGCCTGAGCACTGTCCCTGGCTTCTTTTTGCTCAAGGCTAGCACTCTGCCACTTGAGCCACAGCGCCACTTCTGGCCATTTTCTATGTATGTGGTGCAGGGGAATTGAACCCAGGGTTTCATGTATACTAGGCAAGCACTCTTGCCACTAGGCCATACTCCCAGCCCCATATTGTCTGATTTTTAAGAAATACTGCTTGGGAGACATAAAAGCACTGAAGATTAAATAAGAAGTAGTCTATTTTTAATTCTGATCCTGGTCTGAGATTAAACATATTCTCCTTTCTCTTTTGGGGCTTAATTAATTAGGAAAAATTATTGTCTTAACTTATAAGAAGTTCAGAGGTGAAACATTCCTGGGCTGTGTTTCACACTGTACAATGCCAAAACTCTCAGTTATCTTTTCTGCAATAGCAAAAGCTTCATGCATCACTTCTCATTAGACTGTATCCAAAAAGCCAAATACCAGGCCCTCTCCTTAGTCTCTTTAAAGGGACAAAGAAAACTTTTCCTGGATCCTGCTAGTAGAATTATGTCCAAATTTCATCAGCCAAGGTTCTCCCACATGCCGATGCCTAAATGACAAGTAAAATTGATTTAGACTAATGCTGATTTATTTTTCAGATCATGAAGAAAATATACTACGGTGTTTGTTATTATTTTCTATATGAGTGGATCTATCAATATGTTACATCTTGAGATATATTTATTCATTCAAGCATTATTTCACTCTTCACACAACACAACACATACACACACACACACACACACACACACACACACACACATATTCAAGAATATACTTCAGTTGGTCACCACTGGCTCATGCCTGTAATCACAACTGCTCCGGAGGCTTAGATGTGAGGATTATAATTCGAAGCCAGCCCAAACAAGAATCCAGGCCAATTAACCAGCAAAAAGAAATAGAAGTGGAGCTGTAGCTCAAGTGGTAGAGTGCTAGCCTTGAGCAAAAGTAGCATAGGAACAGCACCCAAGCCCCAGGACTGGCACAAAATATACGTGTGTGTGTGTGTGTGTATGTGTATGTGTACACTCCATATCATATTACTTCATTTAAATATCTTGGTGCTCTTGAAATGGTATATATGTAGACATGCATGTGTAAATATTACATAACCCTGATAAAGTAGCATGTTTGATGCAATTCTTGTTGCCTTGTAAATGAACAAATATGTGTTCCTAGCTTAGAATACAGTTGTTGCAAACATCTCTCAGTTTAAATGCCTTCTTTGTCACTCTGCCACTTAGAAGAGATATGATTGGTGAATATTTCCATTACAAATAAGATAAAAGTAGCTGCCTGTTGGGTTTATATGAGAATTGAGGTAATACCAGAAAGCATTTAGTATACATAAGACACATTCTACGTCTGCCCATCAAATATTGCATAATTGCCTGTAAATTTGGAGCAGACTTAAATTTAGGCAAAAAGGGCAGGTGCAGCACTTACATAGTAATCGAGCCTGGGAAAACCTCAGTAAATAGTGTTGACTTGACTATATGACCTGTCTTTGTTCAGGTCCAGTCATTGAGTTGACACATATGAATTATTGTTTATGTAAGTGATAATGATAAAATAACAGCAATTTTGTATGCTTCTCAAGTGTATATATTATCTGTGCTCTAGAAGCTAAAATAGAAATAACCCTTTTTGTATTTTTATCACTCCCTACTACATTATTTTTTGAATGTGGACACTTGAAAATTCAAAAGAAATCTTGGATTCCAAACATCAAAATCCTTGTCTCACATATATACATACATATATATATTCAAATATTTATTTCTAATGTCTCAATTCAATGTTTTCCTTCTAAGTCCTTCCCTGATGACTCAGACTCACCCAAATGTGCTCCCATCACAGACATTTGTCCTCTGAAGTGGTTACTTTGTTTTATATTACTGCCAGCATTGTCACTCTGGAATGATATTAAATATCACTCATTGACTGACTTAATTCCATTTCTGCACACAAGAATGTAAACTTAAAAGCAGCGATTTCATTCTTGACTTGCAAACCCATTGCCTAAAGCAGTATATGGCTTTTGGTAGATCAAGCCACCAGCACCTGGCCAAATTTGAAGGTTTTAAAAATTAATTTGGGTACACAGTTTTTCTCATATACCTTTTTTTTTCTATAACTTGTGGGTTTTTCCTGAAACTTTTTGGTGTGGCCTTGTTAAACAATAGTCAAGGGGCAGAAATCAGGAGAGTCACACTTCATGGCCAGCTAAAGCATAGAGTTAGGGAGACCTACTCAATAGCCATGCCTGTCATCGAGCACAGGGCCTGAGTTTACCCTTTCAGTGCTACAGAAAAGTGTAATTAGATAAATTACCACCTCAGAACCAAGTTCAATCTCAGAAATGTCAGCAATTGGCCTTTTCAAGTATGATGGAAGGGAAGATGAAAGAAGAAAAGGCAGTGACTACATGCACACTAACACCCCTCCACACATACACTTACACTCATCTATCAATTCTCTTACCTACTTACCTAATGCTTAAGTAACTCATGAACTTTTGCCTTCTTTATGGAGATTTTCCAATCCTGTCAGATAATCCTAGAGCTCGTGATAAAAACAGCTAAAGCAGAACCAATTAGCTTTAATAAAAATAGGAACTGAGGATGTAACTCAGTTGTTCCACTTTTTCAAACCATTTTAACAGGTTTTATTATTCTGCTTTCATAGAAGTGTTTGAAGGAAGTACTTTGATCATATTGATCTCTCTGTTGCACGCGCATGCGTGCACACACCTTCACCCTCTTGAAGTAGACATTTTAAAGTAATTACCTTGGGATTCCTAGTGGAAAAAATGCCTATAATGTCAGTAGGCCTAAACTTAAACTTTCTATCTTTTCCCCCTGGCATCTCTGCTATTTTTCTCCTTACTCTTAAACAATGGAAATCCAGGAATTTGCCTGCTTTTTTCCCCTAAAACCAACAGGGAGGAAGGATTAGATTCAGTATGGCTTTAATACAGTCCTTCAGCACACTTTGACAATAAGCTCCACCCCTCACTTAGAACTCTATTGTCTTTTTATACCCTATGTTATTGTTGGACAGCCTCCTCTTAATTTAGCATCTTGGGTTCTGAGAGTCATGATGGGCTTTTGTTAACTTAATTAGAAGGATTGTGCCTCAGCAGTAGAGGTAGGAAAGATGTTTACCATTCCAAAAATAATTTGGTACAAATGCTGAATATCTTTGCTGAATAATTAAAGAATTAGCCTTAACTTTTAATGCTCCTTTAAATTGGTGGTATGCGTCTTTTTTACTGTATTGATGTTAGCAGCTTTTCCCTGGGGATATTACACAATCCATTTTAACATGTTTGATATTAAGGGAAATATTTCATTTAATAGATAAATCTGCTTATAGTGCTTATCATTTTAGTATGAATAATAGCACTCTTACCATAGAACTTAAGAGTTCCAAGGCACTTATGTTCACTCTCACACCTTTTATATATTGAAAAACACTGCTGCTGAACCTCTTCTTACTTAAATTACTACTTGTTATTTATAAACACTTACATGTTTTGAAACACTATTTATTTAAATATTTTTATGTCTCGGGGCAACTGTTTCTAAAAACAAGGCATTTCATGTTGGACAACTAGTTAGAAATGTCTTCCTTATATTGATACAATAGCAGAATTCTGATACATTTTATATTTGTTACGGAAAATAAATTTTCAAGTCAGATATAAAGAGAGCAAAGTTTGCCATGTAGAAGGAGAAAATAGTCTTTGAAGTTTCAGAGAACATGATAAAGAGACCAATCTTAGATTGATATCAGGAAGAATATTCTAATCATTGGATTTGCCCATAAATGGTATTGTAGGGTTAGTGAGCAGTCCATTTCTCACATGGGCCCATTGTCTCGGCTAATTTGGGCACTGGGGCAGGAAGCTTTGTTGGGCACAGATTTTTCAGGCCAGCCTTGTGGATGTAAAGACACAATGTTTCGAAAATACTAGTTAGGGATTCCTTAGTTAGATGGAGCATTGAACCTGATGAGTTCTTCTGACTTTTAAGGTTGAGGGCTATTCTTATTACAGTGTTTTGCATATTTCCAAAAATATACAGTGAATTGCATTATCACACACAATTTGTGTTACCTATTTTTGATGCTAGATCACTCACCATGGCTGCCTTCATGTGCCCACCTTCTTTCTCTTACGCATATTGGAATTATCACAGGGATGTACACTATATTTATGTTAACATAGTTACATTGTATTTTGTTAACATAGTTACACTATGTTAACCTCTTCACTGATAATTCATATAATGCTTTAATATCACTGAGCTGGAAGTAGCATCCCATACTTATTTTTTAACCTAAATGCAACTATTTATATTTTCTGTTAAAATTTTATCATATTTCACCAAAAGTATTCAACTCTGTTACAAAGTTTGGAATCTCTAGCTTTTCATCTGTGATATTAGTCATCCCTCTTACTGAATAAGAATTCGTCATTTTCCAACATTCCAGGTATCCTTTTCAATATTTTCAACTGATTCACTGATTAAGAAAAACATATTCTTAAAGAAAATATTTTAAATAGGAAAGAACCAAGGATCAAATCTAGGTACAGAGCATTCAGTATCAAACTTAATATTAATTTCCTTCAATCATTTGTAGTGTTTATCTGGATCCACCTACTTAGTGATATCCTTCAATCCATACTGCAGCACTTTAATTCCTAATTGTATCGTGCAAAGCTTTGTCTTATTCAAGACACACTGCCTATGCCTTTCCTCTTATCTCCCAGCCTGGAAATACACCCAAAACAGCTTTAAATGCGTTAATTTTTCTTACTAAATCAATGTTGGTCCTTCAATCAAACTAAAAAGACAAAATTACTCCCAATCATGGTCTATTCTAAAACTTAACCATATATTCCTATCAGGCTTATTAGTTTGTTCTTCATAGAACTTTTACTGGGTTTATTGGTTGGTTGGTTCATTTGTATAAGGCAGCTGTTCCATTAAGCTTTACGCAGTTATGTCTCAAAGGATTCTAACAGTAACCCTATAATGATTTCCAAAATGTATATTTATTCACTGAAATTATAACTTACTGGTTCAAGGGACCACAGAGCTGTTCTTCATAGCTAGCCTTTTATCTCGAGAAACATTAATGTCCTTGAAGATTTTTTCCCTGTAGGAAGAGCCTAAAATACCTATTGAAACTGAACAGATATACTGTTATTTTTTATTTTTAAGGCAATTGTTTCTTTCCCAGACCTCAGTTGAACATTTACTCTCATGATATTCTTCTTACAAGAATTTAGTAATATTTCTGCTTAATTTTTTGTAGTAGCCTCTCATTCCATCTTCTATAGAAATCTTCACTAAACAAAAACTTTTCCTAAGGACTCCCCTTACAACCACGTTGACTGGGGCTTCATAACCTTTCTCTCTCTCATTGGCACAGTTTACATTGCTAGTTTTATATTGTTAGTATTTCACTCTCAAATACTACTTGTCATTATACATTCTTATTTCTCTTGCAAAAGTTTCTCTCTCTCTTTACACACACACACACACACACACACACACACACACACACACACATCTTCTCTCTCAGCTCCTCCTCTCTTTTATTTCTAGCCCTTGGGATCAAGCACTTCTACCTCTGATTTCTGAGTAGCTAGGACTATAGTCATATGCCATTGTGCTTAAATTTTCTATTCTCTTTTATAGCTATAATATCATAAAAATTCCTTTCTTGTTTAATGCACAACCTCGAATGCAAAACATTCATTCCTTTATATTTCTGAGATGAAATTGTCAGGATTTAATACATGCAGTTATTATATACATGCATTCGTTCTCTTTTAATGAACTCATTAGTCAATATTTTGGTGATTTAAAGCAGGAAGTAATAAAGCTCAGATTTTAATTTTTCATCTGCAAGCATTCTCATAGAAACTGATCCACAAACTTTTATTCTGTAAACAATGGAAAAATAGAACCATAAAAATCAGGTGACTTCCTCCTAATCCACCTGGCCACACCCCTTGCCCCTGCCCGAAATAAAGCAGGGCTGGGTGGGGGTCGCTCTCTCTCTCTCCCTTCTCTCTGGCCATGGATCATCTTGGCCACAGGCCAGCAATTCGGTAATAAACTTTCTCTCCTGCCTGAAAAAAAAAAAATCAGGTGACTTCATTAAGACAGTTTGCAAGATTTCAAAGTACCAGGATCAAGTTAATATTAGAATCCTACAGACTTTAAGTGTAAGGAAACACATACCAAAGATTTCTACTGGACTGTATTTTAGAACAAAGCCCAATCTTTGATGAGTCATTTCTCTGCTCAGCTACATTCAGTGATTCTGGGATATATACATATACATATGTATGTATGTATGTGTGTATATGTATGTATATATGTATGTATATATTTCTGTACTCTGCCATAACTCACATCCTAATAACTTCAAGTCATAGAAAAAATGGCATTCAAACCTCTTCATTCAAGTAATAATGTCCTGCTACAAGTTCAGCATCCACAATCAAAATTCAAAAATCTGAAATGCTTCAAAGCATAAAAACTTAATTTTTAAAAAATTTTGTTACATGGAAGTTTTTAATCTCAGAGCATTTCTGATTTTGGATTCTTAGATCAAAGATACTCAAATGATAAAAATCCATGCAAATATTGCAATCAGAAAAAAACTTGGAAGTTTGGAATAGTTGTAGTCTCTTGCATTTTTGATACAGTGTAATATTTGTTCTTATCTTGATATAATGATTTAAGGCTAGATACCTGCTTCCTGTCTGTTGAAGAAGATTATCTCTTCTATTATGATTTTCAGAGAATACATGCTAACATTTAAGAACATATAATAGTAAAATGAAAAATAATGTTAAGCCACATTATCAATACAACTTGAATAGGCAGTTAAATATGTCACCCAACTGAATAATTAATAAAAACTGACAGCAGAAACAAATGAACATACATAATCTAGCCCTTCAAAATCATTTAGTTTTAGGTCACTGGGGCATATATATATATATATATATATATAATAAAGTTTATAACATGTATATATAACATGTATTTATTACATGGAACATTAAAAATATTTCATGGATGTGTAGCCTATGAAATACCACATACTTTTGAAAAAGGAAAGACATAGATATACAAAACTTGGTTTCTAATTATATTGTATAGTATTAATTATAATGTGAATAATATTATAAATAATAAAATAAGTGCAGTAAATATTATCTGACTACTCAGGCAAAAATTTTAGCAGTGTTTCCATTATTGAGCACTGAGTTCATAAATGACTTTCATGTTTTTATCATTTAATAAATATACCCCCAATAAATGATGGTGTAATGAGACAGCTAAATTATATAAACACTCTACTGTTTAACATCAACAGTATTCCCACTAGAAATGTAAAACTAGTCTTCAGTTTCTGAGATGTGTAAGTAAGTCTTATATGTTGCTTATATTCAAAACTACTTTTCATATGTTAATATCATTAATACCAAATCAGGTGCTTTAAACCAGTTGATATTTTTACAAAGTGTACAGCTATTTTATTTTACTGTGTGTCTTTGAGAAAAAGAAAGGGAAAAAGACTTAATGAAGGCTTTGAACTTGACCATTAGCAAAAGTCAGCTAAATGAGGCTTACTTATCATCTCAAAGGTGAACCATAAAAGCATTCATAAACTAGGTCATATAGCTAAATAGTGAGTTAAGAATTAAAGATTGTTTCACTTTATTTTCAGGGGAGTTTAGTAGCACTAAAATGATTAGAACTGTGCCTACATTGCCCAAATTCTTCTGGCTAAAGAATAAAAGTGATCTGAATCATTTTCAAGTATAAAAAAGAACAGACTATAAAGTTTTCTTTTATCATAACTTGTTCCATTGCTTTTCAAGGCTAGAGACAATTATGATACAGTAACTTATGTACCTGACCAAAATTTTTCTCTTTTACTGTTCAATTTACAAAATCAAAACTTGTCTTAGATAGAAGATCTGTCATACTTGTGTATTGTCCCTCAATAACTCATGATTCAGGAGATTGTGGCCAAGTTTAATGAAAATGTGAGTTATATGTCATTAGGTTTGAGTAAGATAAAATATGAATTTCATTGTTCTGTTTTTAGTGAAGTCACTAAATTTTTAGAAACAAACTTTAATTCATCAAATAATATAAGAAAATAGATCATTTTAGTGACTGGAGAAGGCTAATTTAGAATTTAAATGATCCCAACTCAGATTTTTAAAGATAATTAAAATATAAGAATATCATATTATGAAAATAAAAAAGAATGAACTGGGTAAATAATTGAAATATTGCAGTATGATTTGGCTACTCCTTTTCTGTCGAATTTTCAGTATTTTGGAGAGAGATTGACATGAATACATTTGTAATATTTTTTTAGTTGTTTGAAATGTTAAGATAATAACTGGTGATTATGTCATAATGGTATCTAATTTTCATGGTCACAAAAGTAGCCATTCAAAATCGGCCTAAAGGACTAAGTTTTAGACTCAGCCATAAGTCTCTGTTTGCAGCTTGTTACACTATCTCCACTAAGATATATTAAGGTGGTAAGATTTTTTTCTTCCATAGTAGTTCATTCTAATCAGCTTCTGTCAACAACATCAAACATTGAAAAATATATTTATGGGCTATTATTAAGTAAAAACTCAGCTTAAATCTTTTGATTCACCTCATCTATTCCTAATATTGATGATATGTGAATAACTTGACTATCTAGGCTACTCAAAGAAAACTCACATTCGCAGTCCTCAGTTCATATAAGATCTACTAAATTCCTTAACGTATTGCAAAAAAATAGTATTTTTAAAATCAGAATTCAAAGGCATTGAATATAATGGATGCTTGGAATACTTCTAATGAAAGAATTGGGTACTGAGCTAAACTAGTACTAATAAAAAGTCTAGAATTGCTGGGGGGGTGGGGAACCACATTTAGAATGGTGCTTATCAGTATGCCTAAACAATTTCTCTAGCGATACTTAGTGGCCAGGCAAGAGCAAGAAAACATAAAAAATGGAACATACAACACATATCTAAGAGTGTAAGGATAATAAGGGGTTTTGTCAGAGGGGTCCAGATGACAAAATAAAGTAGATTCAGGAAGGAGTACATTCTTTTTAAAAATGTTTTATTGTTACTATTAAGGTGATGTGCAGAGGGGTTATAGTTATATAAGTCATGAAAAGAGTACATGTCACCCCTTCCCTCACTCCGTTTTTCCCTCCCATCCTCACTCACAAGTTGTATAGTTCATTTTCCATAAGTTATATAGTTCATTAGTGTCTTCTGAGTACTACTGTTGCATTTTTGATGAGATCAAAGGATAGAAATGGTGGAAGAAATAGTAGCAGACAAAGCCTATATTCAGAGAACTACAGTACTTCAGAGATGACATGCTTCCCAATGACGACAGGCTCAAATGTGTGATTTTTTTATTTGGCAACAAGAATTCTACAGAAAGGTGACTTAATTTTAATACAACTCTTCAAAATTCTTCTTTTATGTTTGCCTCTTAAGGTGGAAAAACTGGATACCACCACATTAATATGTAAAATAAGCTATTGAAAGGCAGGAAGGAAATGTTGATATGAGAAATCCCATTTATATTGATAAGATTTATTTATTACATGCATGAAATGTTTGGGGAAATATATTCAATGAATGTTCCATAATCTGTGAAGAAGTAAGAACAGAAGATATTTTTACTTACACTTCCATTCTAAAGCAAATATGTCAGTCAGGTCTACAACATCATTAACTTATCCATCTTTGGATGGGATAATTGTAAATTTAATGTCAAGGGAATGGAATCATTGGATTGTATGCATGTGTCTTTTAAATTTTACCATTGTCTCAGGAAAACTTTTTTCTCTTTCCTGTAGACTATACCTATCTAGTAAAGTGAAAACTATTTTAGTGATTTATCTTTTCAATAAAAGTACGCTGCATGGTCTGGATTTAAAATACAATCTGCAATAGATGGACATGACCATAAATCTGGCTCTTTCATTCTTTACTTCTTTATTTATAGAATGTATTTTCCACCTGAAAAAATATTAAAATAGAATAGCCTTCCCTCAAAGCCCAAATACCTATCTATATAGTAAGTTACTTTTTTGTTGAAATTGTATAGGTATAGGTTTCTTAAATGCATTATTCTGCTCCAAATGCTGGCTAACTTTTTAGTGTTTACTATGTATTCTAAGGCAGTATTCTGAGGTCTTGACATAATGTAACTATTCTTCCTCACCACAGGCTTATGAGGTAACCATTATTATTATCCTCATCACATACATAAGGAAAATAAGTTCGTTGTTTTTAATTTTTGAGTTGATGAACATTTGAAATATGTTTCATTATAGTCTTTCTATATGTGTAACTAGTGCTTTTTGAACATAATTATCCCATCTACCATGTTCCAATCCTCCTTCTCCCTCCTCCACACTTTTTCAGACAGCTTTTGGTAGATATTGATGTGTTCTTTAGCACATCATCATCATCATCATCATTACTGTAGGTATGTACTCCTTAAGTTAGTGAGAAACACAGCTGATTCCACAGTTTTGACTATTTTGACCTGAGCTACAATAAATAAGAAGGTGCAGGTACTTTTCTGGTATAGTTTTAATTTTCTCTCCTTTTGGTATTATGCCCAAGAGTTGTTTGGCATGGTCATAAGATAGATTTATTATTTTGGTTTTGGAGGGACCTCCATACTGACGACTGCCATAGAGGTTGGATCAGATGGCGTTCCCAACAACAGTGATAAGGGGTTTTTTATTTCTTTGTGTTTTTTCTGCATATTTGTTTTGTACACATGCTTACCAGCATTTTTTTATTGCTTATTTTCATGATGGCTGCTTTTCTGACTGGAGTGAGATGAAATCTTAATGTAGGAGTGTGGAGTGTGTGTGTGTGTGTGTGTGTGTGTGTGTGTGTGTGTGTGTGTGTGAGAGAGAGAGAGAGAGAGAGAGAGAGAGAGAGAGTGTTTGCCAGTCCTGTGGCTTGAACTCAGGACTTGTCCCTGAGCTTTCTTTTTCAAGGCTACCACTTCATCACTTGCTCTACTAATGACTTTTGGGTGGTTAAAGAGTCTCACAGACTTTCCTGCCAAGGATGGCCTCCAACTACAATCCTCACATCTCAGCTTCCTAAGACACTATGATTGTAGGTGCGAGCTACCGGCACCTGTATTTTAATGTAGCTTTGATTTCATCCATTTTAGAGCTAAGCATATTGAACTTTTTCATGTACCTATTAGCCATTTGTATTTGTTCTTCTGAAAACTGTCTATTCATTTCATTTGCCATTTTATAATTGGACTGTTGTCTTGTTATTCAGTTTTTAAGCTCTTTCCATATTCTGGATATTAGTCCTGTGTTCTCTAATTTCCTGGCAAAAATTTTTACCCATTCTGTGAGTTGTTTCCTGATTCTAGTAATTGGGAAACTGAGTTTAAATTGCATAATCTAGGAGTCCTCCATGGTTAATAATAGATTTTAGATTCAAACTACGACATTTGAGAGTAGAGTGATTACTTCCAACTTCATTTTGCTCCTCAGACCTGTAATTTTAATTCAGAATAATTTTAACCAAATGTTTCCCTTTAAATACTATTATACATATTAGACCTGTACGAAAGGAACCAAACTGTTAAAGTTTTATTATAACAGGTCATAATCACTATTCACATAACCCAAGTAAAGCAAAAACCTTATTCTAACTTTCAATAATTCATACTAGTTTACCTCTTAATAAAATTATAATTAGCATAGTTTCCAATTCAATCAGTGCCCAAAACTCATGTTCCAAATTTGGATGAATTGTGAAACAATTCTATCACTTAAAACTCTTTCTTGTATATTAAACTGTGATTCCTTTTGTAGCCAATTTATTAATATTTTGATAGTTTCTAAAACTACTTCTCAAAATTTTAAATATGGGGACTACATTGAGAAGCCAAAGTTATTATTTCAGTTTTGACTTCCAAGTTCTGCTGTATTCATCTTCTTAGAAACAGTCCAAATCTTTCTGCCTGTTGAACCATCTGGGGGTGGGAGGATAGGAAAGCAACAGACTTAGAAGGGAATTCAAAGATAACACTAATCTCAATAATATCTACTCACAGATCCCAAATCTGATTTATTCAAGGTTTACTTTGCAATTATTTTCTGTTGACACAGTCTTCCTATCGCCTCTTACAAATCCATAGAGTCAATTCATGTGACCTGAGAGAACTATTAAAGAATGCAGTATTCACACTTTAATATGATTCTAGCTTCTAATTTTTACTTGAATTATGAAATATAAAAGCACCTTATAAAGTAGAAAGTGAACTTACATGTTAGTGACATTATTGTTAGTGAACTAACACACTCATTTGGTTTGCTTTCAGAATGTTTATACCAAGTTCAAGAGGTGTAAAAGTTGAGGCTTTTAGGATGCTTTTTAAAAAGAATGCCAGTTATATATGTTGCCAAAACAATGCATGCCTCCATTAAACTCCTAGCTTCAGTTTAAGAAAGCCAAATTTAGAACTAGTGAATATATTATTACTTTTAACCCCGTGTGGTCTTTGGCTTTTGATTTAACATCTTAGCAGTAATTTGATGTGGATATCTGTGCCTCACCTTTTTTAGCAGGTTGTCATGGCAACTCCTGAGATAAAGTTACCAGTTCATTGGAGCATCAGGCTTTGTCCATGCTAAATACAGAAACTGCATTTGGCAGTTTCTATGGGGAGCAATGTAACATAGTTCTTTCTACTTCTAAGCTGACTTTTTCATCACCATGACGACCAGATCTGCCCACACAACTAAGACCTGAAATCATTCCTAGTATGGTGAAAACTAAGTCCTTGGAAACCAAGGCCTTCTGTAATTAAAGTTTATAATTTTGTTAAAGAGGAGTTCCTGCTTCTGCTTTCCAAGTGTTTATTGATTTTTCACAAAGATAAAACAAGCTTGCTAGTGCTATGCTGAAGATTTACAGTAAAAAAAAAAAAAGGAGATGTCATCCTTACATTTTCCTTGGTCAGGTTCCAAGTTCATGTGTCTTTATGGTATATACACTGAGCAGTCAATTATTTAAAAAATAGTATTTCATTTCATAACATGAGTGCTCCTAAATATTTTTATTAAGTACATGTAGTAAATACTTGGTAGGAATCCTAAAATGTTACTTTTAATTTTAGTTTGAAATTTTCTAAATCCAGTATTGAGCTCTTTTAGAGTATTTCTGTACATAAAGTTAGTATGCAAAAGTTATTCAAGAACCTTGATCGTAAGTACATCATGAACTTTACAAGAAGGAATTAATTACTTCTACAAATTAAGTCGAAAAATATCTACATAGATGTGATTGACTATTATGGAAGACCACATAAACCAATATAATCTTTTATAAAAATTTTATACATATATGTACACACACACATATATATATGTAATCTGTGATAGTAGCACATATGTATCAAAGAACTCAGACCTATCTTTGAAACTAGAGTTTGTTTACATATGGGGTAATGATGCTGATACAAAAACACATACACTAGCATCATAGATAGGACCAACATCCTATTTACTCTATAACTGCTTGCATTATTTTGCTGCCCCCTCTCAAAAACCAGTTGCAGTCTGAAGAGATGGTGAAAAGAAATTAAGTGGAATTTAGGAATCTCAAATTTATGTGACTTGCATATCCCTACAAAGTGATTTAAGGCAGCATTTCCACTTTGATGATAGAGATGATAATGATAGAGTAAATATGAATTTTAAAATCCTGGTTTCAATGAAATGTGGACTTGGTCTTATTTTTAAAATATGTTACACATATATGCGCCACAAAATTAATTCACAGATGGTACATAAACATTACAATCATTAGAGATTTTGTTTGTTTGCTAGCAGAAAGTTAGTGCACAATGCTATATTTGGATACAAATTATAATGTATGACTTAAAGTACCTTCTGACATTTCAAACATTTGCATTTTACAACCAGACTTCTCATCCTCATGAAGTTCTTACATGATTCTAGTGTCGAGAATTTTAGAATTTTCTATTTCTTTTTAATTTTCGAATTACATTGATGAGTGTGAAAAATTTAACATGTTAAGCACAGATAGGAAACTTTTTGAAGTTGCTATAAATTCATTTATATTTTCTTACAGGAACATTGACTCAACATACCTGCAACTCTTTAATAAAATTCACTTGGTTTAAAAGAGCAGTGTCAAAAAAAAAGCAGTGCCATACAATGTTGTCAGGAAGGAAAAATGAAACCCAAACTATAGTGCATTTTTAAAAGGTATATTCGTCATGTTCTTAGACTCAGTATCCCATTCCAAGTACTTGATGAATTTGGTGGTACAAAATAAATAACCAGTAATATTCAAGACAGGTAAGGTTGAATATGAATAGTTATAATCCCCAGCTTTTAATTAAGATGGACATTTGTGCTAATTTGGTTCTGTCCATTGTTATATTTCTTACAAATAGGATTTAATAGGGATTTTTACTAAATAATTTTTGAGCTTCCTGGACACAGATGTCCATTTATTTCCAAATATTGAAAAAGCTTTCAAAAATTGTTTTGTTGAGTGACTTTTTTATCTGTCTCATTCTCTTTTCCTTTTGGAGCACCTGTAACAAGAATATTTCCTTGCTTACTCACCCAAGATGTCACATGCATGCAATCCTAGGACTCAAGAAGTAGAAGCAGGAAGATCACAAGTTTGAGACTAGCTTAGTCTACATAGTGTTCTAGACCAGTGTGGCCTACATACCAAGACTGTTTCTTTTTTTTTTTTTTTTTTTTTTTTGGCCAGTCCTGGGCCTTGGACTCAGGGCCTGAGCACTGTCCCTGGCTTCCTTTTGCTCAAGGCTAGCACTCTGCCACTTGAGCCACAGCGCCACTTCTGGCCGTTTTCTGTATATGTGGTGCTGGGGAATCGAACCCAGGGCCTCATGTATACGAGGCAAGCTCTCTTGCCACTAGGCCATATCCCCAGCCCCCAAGACTGTTTCTTAAAGAAACAAACAAAACTTTTTTTTTCTGGTCATTGAATACCTAACATATAATAACTTGAATGTTGAAATAAACAAATTACTTGCATATTAGAGATTTATGAGAATACCCTATGATGTAATTGTTATAGACAGAAAGAATGTTAAAATGTCATTAAGATGAAAGATTGAACTTATAATACATTTGAAGTAGAAAAAATTAGTGAGTGATTTCCAATGTACAATTTTAGATTCTTACAAATGTCTCAAATTTTCTTCTTGTCAGTCTTGGTACTTGTTTTGCTGGGAAAGTATTTTTGATTATCCTTAAATTCAGTTGGCAGTACACTCAAAGCAGCTTCTTCTTGCCAGAATCATTAATGAGCAAATGATCCCAAATGTCAAGCTGGTATGCCAAGGAGATTATTAATAAGGTACTAACATTTTGAAGTTATTGAAAAAGGAAAATCAATATCTCAAAGTTGTGTCATATTAAACACTCAGAAAGACTATGTAAAAGTCCATTCCAAGCTTTTGCAATGAAAACAATGTTATGAAGGAGCTGAATATATTCAAAGTATACTATATGCATGTATGGAAGTATCACCATGAAGTCCCCATGATATAATTAATATGTTCTCATAAAAATGTAGGAAAAAGAAAAACCTCCAAAAATAGAATAGCTAAAATATCCAATGCTATAATGTGAGAGACAGTAACACATTTCAATTGTTAGTATTAGAATCACTCCTTTTCTTACTCTACTCTTATTTTCCTTACCCCACCCCGCCAACCACCTGCAATACTCTTGTTAAAAAGAGTTTAGTATCTCATTCACTATTACAGATCAATACCTCTTTCTACATTCAATTTCCTGAAATAATGTGATGCTGGTGGTGATACCGAATGATATTCTTTAAAAGTAGTTTACCAGATTGAAGTGGCAAAACGTGTGTGTGTGTGTGTGTGTGTGTGTGTGTGTGTGTGTGTGTGTCTGTATGTCTGGGGGGGTGGGTGCTGGTCCTGGGGCTTGAACTCAGGACCTAGGTACTGCCCCTGAACTTTTTTGCTCAATACTAGCACTCTACACTTGAGCCACAGCTCCACTTCCAGCTTTTTGGTTAACTTGAAGAGTCTCATGACTTTCGTGCTGGGACTTGCTTCGAATCATGTTCCTCAGATCTCAGCTGTTACTAGCTAAGATTACAGGCCCTGGTGCCCAGCAAAATGAACTATCACTTTCTTAATAAGGAAGTATTCCCATCTCCCAATTTGTCAATTTAAAAAAGCATTTGAATTATCTGTGAATAGTATTTGTTTTGTCTGTAGCTAGATTCATAAAAAAAATTCTTACCTAGGTTTGTTAAATAACTGCAGAATTTCTTTAAGCACAGAATTATATTATTGTTTACTTTATCATGAAAGTTCTGCTCCTTGTTCATAAACTAAAAATAAAGTGTTTCCAATTCCCAAACCCTATGTTGTGAAACAAAAAATAAGTAAGCAATTTTTATAAACATCTGTCTTTTCAAACTCAACCTTTTACAAGAAACAATCCCTTAAAATTTGGATAAGTGGTACCTAAGTGATAATTAATAAGTCTCTGTTTTGATGTGAACGTTCTGAACCAAAGTATGAACCCTCTCTTTCCATTACTGGCAATGAAAAAGTGACTATTTGTAGGAGTTGATATTCTTGTTTTTCTTAAAGAAAAAACTTAGACATGAATACATAGACCTAGAAAAAAGAGATGGCTCCTTATACTCCCATTAAACAAACTTTTTAAAAATAAGCACAAAATCACTCTACTCTCTCAGTATCTTCTTTTCAGTTTGCTGCCAATAGGCTGAGCTATCTGCTACTTGTGACCTCTGTTATCCACACCGAGTTTAAAACTAGTATTCTGTGGCTTTGCTCTGAAATTTACCCTCAAGTTCAGTGATAATGAAACTGAGTAAATGGAATAGAGATGTCTCTTAAGATTCAAACAGCTGTAGGAATGTTTCTAAGTGCTCATCGGACTTAAGCATTTCCTATTTCTATTTTCAAGTTTTTTCCTTCTATTCCAGTCATTAAAATATTCATATTTAGTCCTTTTCTTGCAAATTTTGGTTTGTCCATGCTTAACCATTCAATTGAAGGATCATCAGCCATTCCCAGTAGGTACAATTCCAAAATCCGGTTTACATTTCTACAACTTGTTTTTTCTAGAATTTATATTTCTGCTTATTATTTGGGTTATCCTTAGTGGGACAATTTTTCATCTCGCAAAACAGAAACAGAAAGAAATATCCTTTGTAAAGTATCTTTTGTGAATTCAATCTATAACCCAAAGACCTTAGGTGGGAAACAGATTCACACTGGAATAAGTCATTTTGTTCATGATTCAATATGGCATTACATCTAGGTCCATCATGTGAATCTCCAGGAGCATAGTAATAGAGGAATACAATCAGTTCCTTCTTATCCTAAGCTAGACTGTTAGCTTCACAATTGGGAGTTTCAGTGATGAATAGGATCTAAATAAATATTTATTAAATAATAATTTCTTTGGGGTACCATAGATATGTTGCTTTGTTTCCAAATGTTATTGGTTAATTAAAAAAAAACTCAGAAAAGTGAAGTTTCCCAGCCTTGATATTTTTACAATCAGGAGAACATTCATAGAAAATAAGTCAGGTTATACCCATTTTTGCTGCCTTTTTAAAGAACACACTATTTCCACATGTTCTTAAAATTAGTTTGTTATTTTAGACTAGCATTGAGAAGCTCATTCATTTTTGTGTTTCAGATATTTTTTTTCAAATTTTTATTATCAAACTGATGTACAGAGAGGTTACGGTTTGAGATATTTTTTGATAGCTGAACATACACCTACAACCCTTTGTGCCCTGGCCTTTGATCTGCTTGGCTTATCAGTCCTTTGTGCTTTAGATTCATAATACACATACTTGAATTATACAGTTGAGTTAGTTATGTTGAATCTAGGAGTATCTGTTACCTGTTATCTTCTCTCATGCTAATGCATTTGGATAACTAGCCATTTAGAAATAGTGATTCTCTCCCATAGTCCTACACTATAACACGGGTTCTAATTTGAGATGTTTGTGACCTATTCAAATAAAACTCAGCAATCCCATAGAAACAATGTCAACCTAACTAGGACCACTTTGGTTACCAGGGCTGAAATTCAATTTGGTATAGGTTAAATGGGCATTGCAGAAAGGACTACAAATTAAACCATTCGTGTAACATGGTTTCTGAAGGATGTGTCTAAAACAACTTGCAAAATGTTAGAATCACATATACAGATTAACTACAGTTTAAATTTAGAGGTGATATTGAACCCAGGGTTACATTACCTTTTATTCTGGTATCCAAAATTTCATGCCCATATCAAAGTGGTAGAAGCTAAAAAGTAGATTTCCAGTATTTTTTTCACATCACATAAGTTTCTTCCATTATACACATATACATATATATATACATGTATGTATGATTCTTTTTTCATTTCTTTTTTGTTAAAGTGATGTACAGAGGGGTTACAGTTTCATAGTTTTCTAAAACGTAAGCTATTAAATCTTGCTTCATTTGAGCTACATACAAAGGTTACTTTTCATTCTCTTTATTGCATAGAGTATAATGTGGTAAATAATTAGTTCTGCTGATTTTGACTACACTGCATCTCTTCTAGATTTCAGTGTCATAAACAACATATATCTTTCCCATTTTCAAAGGGAGATAGTAATGGACGACATGCTTTTACTTATCCCTCTCCTGATTTGTTTCTTATTCTGGACATAATTGAAAATATATGACAGGATGTTGCCAATAAAATTCTGTCTCCTTCTGGGGCCTTGACTCAAGTGGTAGAACACCCACCTGGCAAGTACAAAGTCCCGAGTTCAAACCCCAGTACCGCCAACAGAATGTTATGTCCTATGATAGAGATAACAAGTTTGCTGACTTGTACCTGCTGACAATATTTGGACTTCAAAACATGCAGAGTAAAATGAAGTAAAAGAGACTGTAATTTATTTTATCCAGGTTGTTCTTGGTTGTTCCAGTTAATCAGCAACTCCATCCTCTTCCACTTTAATTCCTTGATATGTGACTTACGCTCACGTGTTAAGCACACTTTCATCACATTTTCTCTATAATAGTTTTTCCTTTCTCTTAACTTTGTATTGTCTAGCAGTCTCATTATAGAACAATACTAACTCAACTAGATCTTATACAGAAGTACATATTGATTTTTTAAAGATTGATGGAAAACACTTTGTTATCAAACTTCTGATTAAAGTTATAGATGCGCATACACAAGTTTAGAGGTGGGGAAGGGTTTATCTGTTTGTTGCGTGTATTTTGAAGATCGGCATTTCAAATGACCAAACTAAAGCAAAACTTGTCCCATTTATGGTCAAGTAGACTTGCATGCCAACAGAAAGACATTGTGGTATTACAACCATATGCAATTCTAGCCATATTTTTTTCTATTTTCGCTTCATGGGTATTGCATGATGGTATTTCTAATACAGATACTAATATGCTTTGGAATAATGGCACTCGCAGGTCTTTCATCATATTGTATCACTGCTTTATCATATTAGGCTAATACACTGCGAGAGTTGATAGAACCTCTCCATGCCAAATCGGATCCACTTCTGTTGGCACTCAACCATTGGACTCACAGATTGATAAGCTAATGTTTAGAGAATTTAGATCGGAGAGAGTCGGCACGGCACAGACTCAACATCAACCTCTTGCAAGCAACTAAAATGGCCTCGTCCTTGCTGTTTATAACAGAAAACAGACTTGTAAAAAGCTTAGATCATCAAGTGTTTTGGATTGGAGGTCTCCCTAAAGGGAAATTAAGAGGGCCAGGCCACTCTTAAGAAGAATTCGAGCTTTCTACAGTGGCACTAGCATAAGATCAAAGCCAATCAAGATGGAGCACAGTAACAGAAAACTGCTGTTTCTATGGGAGAATGGAAGGGAAAAGGGTCTTGATGGGGAAAGGGCTGTGTGTGGTGACACTTCAGTTGTATTCTTCTGACATCAGGAAAAAGAGAGGGATCAGCTCGGATAAACAGAAAATCCTGGCTGTTTATGGACTCTTCAGTGGCCTCTTTAAGGCAGAGCAAAGGAAGCTAATTCTGTATTTAAGTGTATTTTGCATTTTTCAAACTTAACGTGCTGTATTGTACTAAATTAAGTGTAATCTTTTGAGGCAAGGTATACACAACCTGCTCTGAAACTTAATATGTTTATTCTATTACAAAGCATATTCAGGTGCAAGACAGAGACTGCTGTCAGTGGCAGTACTAAAAGGAAGGTCCTCATGCCAGGCTTTCTTAGATTCCTCAACTAAAATACTTTCTCTTAATTTCTTGGCACTTGTATACAAGTGTTGTTGCCTTTTAGGACAGGCATGAGCTATTCTTTTTCTGTAAAACTTTCCAAATCTATAGGCTGTAGTTTTCATTTTTGAGAAAGTATTTTGTCTTTCAAACTAGCTTCAGATATTATTTAATATAATGTAACTGGGTCCCCTATGGCTCAGTATTGCTTATTTTTCTTCTGTGGTGGATGTGAAATTTTCTTTAGTTGGATAAGATATACTGTAATAATTTCAATGCTAATTAATGGATATTTCATACTGTGAAACGAACAAATTATTTAACATTGTATTTTGACATGTTTTTTTCTCCCTGTCGCCGCAGTGTGTGGTATTGCATAATGTGAATACCTGTAAAAATATAAATTACTTAAAAATAAAAAATATGACCAATTGGTATCAGATCTTTTTAGATAGCTTAATATTTGCTAAGTATGCTTGATAGTAAATATCTTTCTAAAAAAGAAATAATCTATGCTTCTTTCTCTCTCACAAATGGAATTTGTGTTGTGAATAAAATCACGCCTTACAATTGCCTCTGTGCTCTAACCATGTTAATGTGTTTTAGTATATATAAAATTGGTGATTGTGGTATGCAAAAATCCATCCCAAAAGCTTCTTATTGGCATTTAATATTAACATAATTGTCTTGGGTCATTCTTCCTGTTTAAGTCATAGTCAAGTTTTATGGTCTGAAGAACTATAGTTTTTTTCTCATTAAGGAATATGATGACTCTACATTAATTTTCAAATGTAGTCATCCCTTTGCTTGGGTTTTAAACTTCCCTCTTCATTAATTTCTGCCTACGAATTAGGTAGTTTGCCCTCCATTTCAGTTACTTAAGTTTTCTAAATTACTTATTTCAATTTTAAACTGTCATTTATATCTTTGATTGTCCTTCAAGGAAACATTCCTTCTTTGAGTTAGTAAATCAACCCTAAGTACACCAATACTTTGCCATCTGAACTATTCATCATCATAATTATTGTACTCTGAAAATTCAACCACTGCCATATATTTGTTTTTAAACCACACAATCTGGTAAAATTGTATACTCAGAGAAAGAAGTGTAGCATAAGCTTTAGTTCTTTTGTTGCATCTTTATGGAAGTAAGCTTTACTGTTGTAAAGGAATTCTTAGACACAAACTTTTGTTGAAATACATTGGTGACCTTATAAGTATGGGCTTTTCTCCTGTTTAAGAAAAAAACTTAATGTTGATAGAGCCACTGAACTGGCCCTTTAAAGGTCTTTTTCTTCTCACTAAAATACATATCTAGCAGAGAAATTATTGCCCTAAGAGCAATACTGTGGTATTGTTATTTTGCCTGAAACAAATAAATAACTTCTGATTATGAAACAGGTAGTTGACTAAAGAAGCAAACTTTTTGAAGTTTCACTTTTTTTCCTAATACCAAATTGCCCTTACCTCTCCTCACCTTTACAACCCTTGGTACAGCTCATTCATTGACTTATTTTGGAAACATGAATCAAGAAAGCTAGTATTTAAGTATAAAACAGTTCAAATTATGGTGTGAATCCTTGCATACTCAAATTATCTTTCATATACAACTGCCAAATATAAAAGTGTGTCACCTTACATATAAGTAAAATGTTCTTTGGCGCATACTAGTAAATTAGTATTCATAGAAAATATCCCTGTGGCCTCAATGTGAATGTTGATTTCCCTTTGTGGCAAAAATAGTGTCCCATATACTTGATATCCTCAGTCAAGAAGAGTTAAAATACTCTCTGGTTGTATAAAAAAACAAATAAGTGCCTCTCAGAATTAACTAGTGACTAACACTACTCTGTCCAGCCTTCTCTCCTCTTGGTGACCTAACCTTTCCCAACCTTCTGTGTTCATCACACAGCTATGTTGTGGAAAGAAGAACTGTTTCCATGAAGACATCATTGCCCAATTTGAAGAGTGCACAGTTCCCTTCCAGAACATGCACCAGAAACTATTAGCCATTTTTGGCTTCATTCTTCAAGAACTAAATTGGTATACTTATTGGTTTGGCTTTCATCTTTTACTCTCCTTCAACATTGGCATTGCAGGGGTAGGGAAATGGGGAGGACACCAAAGTAAAATTTGGGTCACCATCATATTCTCTCCTTAAATTTTCACCAAAAACATGACCAACATTATAGAATAGTCCTTACTCAGGATGTAGTCACCTAATAGGGGGACCAGTTTGTGTGGAAAATAGAGAAACCTGTCTCTCCATTAGAATTTGTTGAGTACTTAAAACACTGTGCCAGGTAGAGAAATGGGAAATGCAAAATGTGAGTGACACAAATTCCCCTCACAGGAAAGTCACACAGTGCTGTCTCTGAAGCAGAATGCATAGACATCTATTGACGCATAGGAAGAAAATTGTGAGAATTTCTCCTTGGGTTTTGTATCTTATCGTTTTAGCTTTTTCTTTTGTACATGTTTTATTTAACTGTTAGTATACATGAATGCATGCATGGCCATTAACGACAAAAATGTTTAAACCGGTAAAATCTATAATCCAAAAAAGTATGGAAATTATTGATCCTAAATGTAAAGTGTACATTAAGCAGAGAAATTTAATATTTGACAAATGAATTATCACCTGCTAATATACAGTTTTCCAGAGGTTCTAATGAACTGGCAATTTTTTATTAGATGATCTTTTCTTTGAGTTTTTATTTATCACTTACTACCTGGGATCCTATATAAGCTCTAAGAATCAAACAATGAACTGTTGTGGTGTTCACTATGTTCTAGATTCACAATATTTCATGCTGGAGCAGAATGTGTATGAGAAAATAAAGAGGATCTTCTTTCATCCCTGCCAAGTACAACACAGCCAGAAATAACCCTCCTTTGGCACAGAATACAAGTTAATTACTTAATTTTGATCCTCAGTCTATCAGTCAATGAAATGCTATGTAGGAAAGAGGACTATATATAAAGTCCCTGCTTTACTAAACAAAAATGTGTAATGTGACAGGACAAATTTACATAAGTATGAATATAATTTGGGGAAATTTATTTCTGCACAGGTCTAGATTTCTAGAATAGAAATTAAAATGTCATTACAGCAGTGATACACTTCCTGATTAGAAATCACACAAGATTCCTATATATGTCCTTTGCTTTCAACGTGGTCTAAGCTTTGCCAATTTTCAGAAACATTCATTTAAATTGAAAAAAAAAAGGTGATTTTCAGCCAGTGTTGCAATGACTGAACTGGCACATTGCACGACAATAAGGCGGGACACAGGCCTCACCGAGTGCTTGCCTCATCTTCCAAAACAAGCCTCTGCTAAGAACAGAAAAGCAAGGGTGGAAGAGAGAATCCTGAAGAGAAATGAGAAGGAGATAAAGAAGAAGAGGGCAAAAAGAGAAGAAACTAAAGGTGCTTTCATATTTTCAGTTGCAACATTAGCCCTCGTTGACTTAACTGGTATTCATCTGAGAAAAATCAAAGAAACCAATTGAAAATTATAAAAGAAAATAAAGGTCTGTTTTTGTCTTGAATGTTGAGTTCTGTGTTGTTTTGACTGTTGAGCACAGTGAATCAGATTTATAATGTGACTCTGCCCCTCACCCTGTTCCCCTGAGAATAAAAGGACTCTTTGTCCAGTCATAAAATGTTAAATAATTGGTGGCATTTTGTGGTAGCCTGGCATCTTAGTCCCTTATCCTTACTCATCCCTCTACTGTGTCTTGTGCAGTGTTGAATATGTGTATGATATGTAGGGGACTGAGAGAGGCTTTCTTATCTCTAATAGGAGCCACACTATCCCATTACTATACTTGGAAATGTTTCTATGTTCCGTCTTATTGTGAATTCTTGTTCAAATGTGCTACCCAGAGATAAATCCATACTCAATTCTTCTTACAGCTGTTGAACCAGATACTTTGTGGAATTATGTTGTCATTTAGTTGAGTGCTTTTCTCCCTGGTACCATCAAGAAGAGGGGGAAAAATCACATTTTATTTTTAATATGTATATATGTCACTTTTATATTAAATTCTTAAAACTCCATTAAAATCTTAGTTAAAAAACAATTATCTGCCCCGGTATTCCACAACGTTAAGAGCTAGAGAAATAGAAACCTGGGTCAAAAATTAAAAACAAAATATGTACCAGGTACAGTATGAGGCAATATGGAGAAATGTTTCCTTAAAATAAAAAAAAATTGCTATGTAAAAATCTACCTCCTTTAAGTCTTAAAACTATAATCTGAATCCATTTTTGCCTTCACTTTTTTCTAGAACTGGAAAAGTAATAATATATTAGGCCACCTGACACCTTAACAACCATAATTCTCATCTGTTAAGCCTCCCTTTTGTACCTACCCTCTCTGTGAAATTACAACTGTTTTAGATACAGTCTTGCCTTGAGAGGAAGAAAAAGAATGAATAACTACTAAATAATTGCCTAGAGTCCTTTCCTGGCCTACGATTTTATGAAGTGGAATTACTCTGTTCAAATGTGTCCTTGTTTTTACAACTCCATTAAAGTATTCTAAATGATCATATGGTTTTGTGCTTTCCTCCTTCCAAAGCATTCTTAGTTAAAATTCTCTTAGATCCATCTTGCTTTTTAACTCACAAGTCAAGTCCTCTTTTTTTACAATCATCTATCTACCCATCCATCAAAATCTTCTAGGTGTTGAAAATTTTCAAAACTGAGCCAATAGAGAATTTTTTAAACTATTATTTAAGAATTTTTTATTTTGGAATATAATTCTATTTTAGATGTATGTTTAGAAACTTTAAATCACTATAGAGGAAATTTGTAATTGAAAGACTAAATGATTATACCTACCATTAGGTTCCAATCTCAGTTAGCAAAGCCAAAAATTAAATATGCATTTTTAACAAATTTGTAATCCTAAAGGTGATCCCTTCCAATTAAAGTATATTTGGGGAGTTTTTGAGCCATCTTATTTAGATACAATCTTTTTAAATATTAAAATGATTCCTTTTTAAAGAGCCTCATGTTAATTAATATCTACTGTTAAAAACATAGTTGAAATAATTAACATCCTAATTTCTTGGGCTAGACTATCCAGTTAGTATTATAGCTCCATCACACACAAAGAGTGACCTTGAACAAGGTACTTCCTGCTATAAAATGAAGATCAAATAGAAATACTTAAGTGTTGCTCTGAGGATTAAATGAGGTCATGAATGTTAAGCATTCGCTCTAATGCTTGGCACATATAATGTTAAATAGTACTATTATTACCAGTTAAGGAATCTTCTTTTAAAACTCTGGTCATCTATTAATAGAAACATTATATAATCCTGTCTATCACCCCAAGCAGAATGCTGGTTCATAATTGACATTCATATGATAAATAAATTGGTATATTTATAATTAACAATATCATTCAGGCAGTTCAAAAGTAAGATGAGAGTTTTATTTGTTCAACTAGATCTAAGATCATTACATGAACATTCTCTAGTGTTTTTTTCTCAAAAAATTAAAGCATTTTCTCCTTAGTTCTTACATGCTAGATTGTTTTCTTTATAGTTTCCCATAAAAGTATTCCCATTTTTGTTTTAATTTAGTTCAAATACATTATTATTGATCACCATTATTAGTTACCGTATTTACTATGTGCAAAATATTACTATGGCAGTCACATGAAATCTGATAACCTATGAAACAACTAGAAGACTTTCATAATCAAATATATGCTAATGCCATTCTATCTTATGAAGTCTGGAAAAAATGTGAAAATCAGTGATTCCTTATTGATAAAACAGAAAAGCTCTATTAACCAGCACTGCTGTGCTTATTGGTATAATGATAAACAATATTTATTAATGTCTTAAATGCTAAATTATATGCAGAATTACCTGTGTGTACTTTTTGTACTCTAATTCTCTGAACTTAATTCAAGAAATAGTTATTTGCTATGGAGACAATATTTGGTGAACTAAAGAATTCTATTATTTTATCATGCTAAAACAACTGACTGTCCATAGCTAATTTTACCTTATAATCTATCAGTATTTTTGGTTGTTTTTTTAAATATTATAGTGCTTTCCGAATCATTCATTAGCCTGTTTTCTCAGATAGTTTAAATGCTTTAGCAGATTTTTCAGAGAATCAAATAACTGTTTATTACACTGGATTCATATTCATTCATTTTCTCTCTCCCCTCCCTTTCTCTTTCCCTCTCTTTTGTCTGTTACTTTCCCTCTCTCCCCATTACAGGTGAAAATAGGGAAGAAAAGTTAGGAGACTCATTACAAGATTTATACAGGGCACTGGAGCAAGCCAGTCTGTCACCATTAGGAGACCATCGTATTTCAACCAAGATGGAATACAAGCTATCATTTATAAAAAGATGTAACGATCCTGTAATGAATGAAAAACTACACAGGCTAAGAATTCTCAAAAGCACTTTAAAGGTAAGCTATGAAGTGGATGGAGAAATTCCTAGAAGAGATTTCCTTCTTTAACTGAAAATGAACTAGTATAAATACTGCAAAATAGAAGTTGGGAGGAGAAAAAGTAAATAGGAAGAACTGGAAGCTGAGCTGGTTCTATGTCCTAATAAGTCTATTTGTAAAGAGGAAACCACGTTAGTTTTTCCTTTAAGAACCAGAACACTGACTAAATGAGACATGATTTCATTCTGGGAGAAAAATGGTTGTGATTATTTTTTCCAAAAATGCAGGGCTTGTGTTACACCTAGGTCTTTTGACTCCCTACAATAAATATACCACGTACTGTAATTATTACAGTTCTTAAAAGAATGCAGCATGCATACAGAATGCAAAGGTGGATACTTAAAAGGGGTTGAGGTATTTCATGAATACTTCCTGTAGGAACTAAACAGCATCTTTAGAATTAAGCCAGAGTGATTAATGTTCAACATAGGAGTTGTATAATTGTACTACTTATACTATCATTTCTCAAATCACTTATTTCTCTCCTATTATCCATTTCTATTAGTGCTTATATTGTTTCCAGTCTTCTTATTTTACCTGCAGATTGGGAAGCAGGTGGTTAAGGCAAGGAAGCAGAGGCAGAAACTTGAAGAAGGTTGATTAATAAGCCCCCTCACTTTGTGTGCTTCAGGAGAGGAGAGATACAGATGAGAGAGACTACCATACAAACTATTTGAGCAGACTGCATCCTTTGATTTGGAGGGGGGGCGACAAAAGACAGCATACAGCATATTTAGTAGAGTATTAAAAAATAAATAAAAGGTCAGAAACATCCTGGGGAAATAGTTCAGATCCATAGAATACTGCTAAAACTTTAAATTTTTGAAATGTAGATAAGTACTAAAGAGATAAGTAAAATACAAAATAAATGATTTGTAAAAAGGTCACATGGGCCAGGCGCTGGTAACTTACACCTATAATCCTAGCTACCCAGGAAGCTGAAATCTGAGGATCCCAATTTGAAGCCAGCCCTGGGCAGGAAAGTGCATGAGTCTCTTCTCTCCAATTAGCTATCAGAAAACCAGAGGTGGAGCTGCAGCTCACAGTGGTAGAGTGCTAGCCTTGCGCAAACGAGCTCAGGGATGGCAACCAGACCCTAAATTCAAAGCCCCCTGACTGCGCAAAGGTGGGGTGGGGGGGGAGTCCACATGTTAATGAGTCAAGTTTTCAGAGTCAATTAGCTTTTTTAATTAGTATTCATGCAACTATTATTGCAAATCCATGGGACAGTTTATTTGACTTCAGGTAACTGAGGCCACAGATACAGAGAGAGCTATAGTATAACAATTCCAGTGACCAGCCCTACTCCAAACATATCCTTACCTTCCTATATTATAATTTCCACTCCTTCCCCTATTCACTTCCAAACTGTCTGGTTGAGAAGGCAGACAGGCATTTAGAAAAGGGTCAGGTCAAGAATCTTAAAGACCTTTCTGTCAGTTCCTTGCCTTGTCATTTTGCTGTATAGACTTCCTAAAAGCATTTTCTTCCAGTGACAAAGAATATGAGCCAGTGTTCATTTCAGTGAATATTAGTGAATAGTCAGGTATGAGATGCTGTGATTATTTGACACAAAGAAAGATAATGAACAAGTCACTATAAAGAAATGCCCTTAGCTGGTTAAAAAAAAATGAACTAGAGAACCCTGTCCTTTGGGCCTGGAAAAGTAACAGGTTATCGAATCTTCCCACTTCAGAGAGACAGCTGTCCCAGTAACTTTGGGTATGTCTAGCTCCTGGAATTGGAACAGGCATCCTTCCCAAGTATGCATCTCAGATCCTACCACAGGCAGTACCCAGCATCCTGAGTTCCAGCTCTGCTCCAAATCCTGTCTCCTCACAAACCAGATCCACTTTTAGGCACCTTGCTTTCTTCTTTCCCTCCCAACTTTGGCTAACAGAGGCTTGCCTTTTTCCTGCAGAACATTTCCTGTATTTCCCTAACCCTTCCTTAGGTCCATAATTCTACCTGGAAGATTCTCTTCTTCCATCATCAGTAGTTATCCCTTGGAGAATTACAGCCAAACAAAGCTTAGTCTCTAGCTGACACCATGCCTTCAACAAAGAAGGGAGAGCCATTGTCTATTAGAGGCCCCTACTACTGCAGGAAGAGAAACAACATTCACCCAGCAGAAATTGCGTGTTTGTGGCAACAGGAGGGTCATCCTCACTTACCACATAGAAAGTGGACAGAGTTACTCATGAGTCAAAGTGTGACATATCCGCTCCTTGGCAAGAATAGAGTGCTATGAGGCAGAAAACATTTCCAAGTGTTTTAAGGAAGCTTTGAAGAATCTAGAGGCTTTTGAACTGTATCCTAAAGCACTAGAAATGTTTCCATCAACTGAAAAATGAGTAACAGGACAGGCATAGAGAAAAATAAATAAATCACACAGTGTGAGCAATAAAGGCATACTTCAGGAAGAAAACAGTGCCCGGGGATTGGAGGTTAAACAGTCATGCCTATGGACTTCTGATTTTCTTTTTACATATGAACTTATTTGAAACTTGTATAACATTGTGTCCCTATCTTTTTTTTTTTTTTTTTTTTTTTGGCCAGTCCTGGGGCTTGGACTCAGGGCCTGAGCACTGTCCCTGGCTTCTTTTGTTACTTCTGGCCGTTTTCTGTATATGTGGTGCTTGGGAAATTGAACCCAGGGCTTCATGGATAGGAGACAAGCACTCTTGCCACTAGGCCATATTCCCAACCCTGTGTCCCTATCTTAACTGTTGAATTCTTTTGCTTTTCAGGCCAGAGAAGGTGAAGTAGCCATTATTGATAAAGTCCTAGACAATCCAGACTTGACATCTAAAGAATTCCAGCAGTGGAAGCAAATGTACCTCGACCTTTTCTTGGATATCTGTCAAAACACCACTTCAAATGACCCACTAAATATTTCTTCTGAAGTAGAAGTAATCAATTCCTCTCTGACACACACTCATTCATACATTGAGACGCATGTGTAAGTGCATTCTGCCTTCAGGCCATCTAGTACCTGCTGGTACTCTGAATAAGTATATGAGATAGTTTTTATATCAATATGTGGAACACTTGATAAACTATAACATTACCAAACTATATGAAACAAACCATATATGGTCATAATACCACTGTCTTTAATGAGCATTTGTATATTTTATATGCAATCTGTGCTCAGCTTATGTTTACCATGTGCAAAATCAACTATCTTTAATGACTTAAATTAACTTTTGCAAACAATTCTGAATACAGGTGGTCTTCAAGTAGTAAAACCACAAAAGGCAGTTTTCTATCTAAGGTCATCTTTTCTCCCATTACATTAATTTTATATAAACAAGACTTCAAAAGAAATTGCATTTTTTCTGGTGCAGACATCCTTGTGGGTGGGAAAGAATTTAAACCTTTTTTATATTTATTAAAATGTTCTAAGAATTTTCTTAAACATTGCACAAAGATTAATGCTGTAGTTTTATTTTTGTGAAATGTAGGTGCGCATAAAAGAGTTAAGCAAAATAGAAGAGCACTGACATAAGAAAAGTTCAGGTATCTAATATTCGTCTTAATAGTCTATTAACCTGTGAAAGCTGGTTAACAGAAATATTATTCCAAATCTGTGAGAACACTTAATGGTGTATCAGGGCAAAGCTTTGTAAGATGTTTTTGTAACTAAGACCAAAATTGAAGATAGAGCTGCTTTATTTTCTTGGTTTAAATCTTCCTTTATTTTTGTAGTGATGAAATGCTGATTATGTACAGAAGAATTTAAGAATGGATATTTTAAAACAGACTTAACTCACCCAGAAAGGCAGCTAATAGTTATATAATATATATAGTATATATAAATATATATATTATATATATATATATAGTTTCAGCCCAAATTCACATTTTTTGAACTCTTGACACTTAAAAGACAAGGTATAAACTGAAACGAATCAGCTTGCCAGGTAGTTTCTGATTTTTCCCCTAGTCCATTAATAAAACTTACCGAATTATACTTCAAGCAGAGAATTAGAGTACACATAGTTATGGCAGATGTATGTTATAATGTAGAAAACAATGTGGAATCTTTAATGTACTCTCTGCTAAGGAGGAAGATGGTAATGTTCACTCAGAGAGATGTCACATTGAATTACATGAGCTAAACAATTTAGAGGGTGGTTTTTTCCCCTAGCATCATGAATTGCTGTATAGAGTGGATAAAGTCTATGAGAAAGTCCTCTTCATATATTTCCATTTATAAGTGTCTCATTTTTTGAAAGTGATCACAGCATGAAAATGACTGTGCTGCTTTTTAGTGTCTGGCTGCATAACGTACAAGTCACAATTTGCTGTTTTTTCCAGAGGAGGAAGGAACCTCCTTTACTATTCTATATCCTAAAATCTACTTCTAATCAGCTTTATACTGTTGCCTGTACAGCTCAGTGAATGTACTTACATCTTTAAGAGTTCAGATATATACCAGTGACTATTTTTGCTGTAGAGGACAAAGTGAAACTCCACAGCGAGGATGTTTTTCTTTGCTTTTGAAACCACCATTGATTCACTATCGTTTTGCAGACTTTGCACAACTGTACAGGAGTGTGGCCTTTCTACAGCACATTTTCAGTAATCCTCTATTTAGTCAAAATGGATGAGAAATCATGTATTAATGTTTGTATGGAATTTGGGGTCCAGTGTAATATTTTTATCATTTAAAAAAATCCTATTTGTAAAAAAAAGAAAACATTTATTTACTGCATGGATATTGATGCACATTAAATTTGTGAGATTTTGTATATGTAAACAAACAACAAAAAATCCTCTTGTCCTAAAAAAATGAAGTGTGCTTGTTACAGGTGTTTTAGACTTATTGATGTTTACTAGACCAAACGTGTATGTTCACTTAAACATATTTGTAATCAGGCAGATGTGTCATGTATACAGTGGCCAGGTTTTGGCTTGTAAACTGCAAGCAGTTGATGGGAAGATTATCTCTGTTGCTACTGTAAGCAGCTTCTACTTTTGTAAAGTCAGCTACTGTTTTCAATGGTTTAAAAAAAACATTAAACTAATGAATTTTACAAGACTCGTGGCTAGCCTAGCATGAGAGACCTGTTAATATATATCTGTACATTTGATTGCAATCGTTTCAAATCTAGAAGAGAGGCACCACTGTAAACTGAAGTCAAATAAATTCAGCTCTTAATGAATCCTTATACAGCACCTATTTTATTCATGCAAAAAAGTGCTTGCCACATTTCTTTGTGACCACCATCATTTGTGTGCCACCATCACTATCACCTCCCCAGTTCTAACTTGCCACCTTGATGGAACATGCCAAAAATAATGCCAAACTTCAAGAATCTCCTGACACCTTGAAAACAGTGGAACTAGTTCCCAGCTTATCTACAGGAACTTGAGTACTTCACTTATTATTCTTTCCTTTCTCTGTGACTCTTTGGGGAAGGAGGGGAGCCACCAATACTGAATTTTTTTTCTACAGAGCTAACCTGTTGTGCCTTAAGCTGAAATTTGGCTTTAAACCAAAGAGCTGCCTTAAGATGCAAAACAAAGAGTGGAGACAAGGAACCAAACATTTTAACAAAGGACAGTTTGTACAAGAAAGTGCTTTCTTAGACATTATTTCCTCTCAGCTCCATATTTATATGGGACTATCAGAACAGAACTATAACCATGACTTTGGATCCTAAAATCAGAATTCTTATGATGATCTCACACTATTTAGCCAAGGCACATTCTGTACATTATTTATTGGAATTTCTAGGATTATTTAGTATAGCCCAGATAGCCAACAATTTCCCAAGGTTTATGTATAACTTCTTATGTAATTATTGTTTGGGTTTCTTGGGAGGCAGGGGGAAGAGGGGACAGGAAAGTAAGAAGTGGTAGCTGGAGGGGGCAGGAATGAGCTCAGGGAGAGTGCCCAGGTGCTTAATTGATGCCCCAGGACCAGAAAAGAAAGGAAGAAAAGAGGAGAGGAGAGGAAAAGGGAGGGGAGGGGAGGGGAGGGGGAGGAAGGAGAGGAGAGGAAGGAAAGCAGGAAGAAGGAAAGGAGGAAGGAAGGAAGGAAGGAAGGAAGGAAGGAAGGAAGGAAGGAAGGAAGGAAGGAAGGAAGGAAGGAAGGAAGGAAAGAAGGAAGGATGGGAGGGAGGGAAAGAAGGATAAAGAAGGATGGATGGGAGGGAGGGAGGGGAAGAAGGAAGGAAGGAAAGGAAGGAAGGAAGGACGTAAGGTCACATTTTGCTTTCAAAAGTTCATCTCTAGCCTTTCTTAAAAGACTCACACAGAAGCTGACTGGAGCTCATTCATATATCCTTCTGTTGATATCCTGTCTCCCACTCTTAGCTCAGCAGTTTTCTCTTTGCTCAAGTCCTTGTTTGTTTCTGTACTCCTCAAAAGCATTTTGTGCTTCCAGAATCCCACTCTTAGAAAAAGCCTATCTATTCTTCTTTAAAAAAAAAAATACTCAACTCTATCAGGACTATTGCCTTGGTCATCGGGGAAACTAGTTAACCATTCAACCCAGGATTAAATCTAGCACCTCGCCAAGCTCTTCTTCCCTCTCCTCGTGGCAGCCCTCTGCCAGTTGCAGCACAGCACACTGCAGGCCGCTCCAGGCCCAAGGCAGTGCACAATTGATGTCCTCCCAGCGGTCCAGGTCCAGATCGTAGCCCACCACATTACGGGTAGGCACTTGGTGCGACCCCCTCCACTTGAGACCACCCAGCAGCAGTGCTGTCTCCTCCACCACAGCCAGCCCATAGCAGAAACGATCATAGGGTAGAGGCCGCAACCGAGTCCACTGGTCTGTGCCAGGGTCATAGCGCTCGATCTCAGAGAAGGGCTCAAATCGTCCCAGAAAGGCAAACACTGAGCCTCGCAGCACAGCAAGATGGTGCCCAAAACGGGCCGTGCTCATGGGCGCTCTCTTGCTCCAGGCCTTCTCCCCAGGGCCCAAGACATACAAGTCCCGGAGGCTACTGGCGCCACGGTCACCTCTCCCTGCCTTGCCCCCGGAGATGTAAACGACACCTTGCTCCCCGACAGCCCCTGCGTGGCCATGAAGTGACCTTGGCAGCGCTCCCGCTGCCGTCCAGCGGTCCCTTCGCAGGTCATACATCTCCACCGAAGCGAGCGCTTCGCCATCAGCGCCCAGGCCCCCGACAGCCAGGAGACTCTCACCCACAACACCACACCAAAAGTAGGCCCTGGCTTCTCTCATGGCAGGCACCGCTGTCCAAGTGTGGAAGCGCGGGTCGTAACGGTGCACCTGGGCTGTGACTGCCAGGGAGCCCTCCCCCAGAGGAGAAGAGGCACAGCCGGAAGTGCCCTCCCCTCCCAGGACAAACAGGAAGTTCCCTGCCGTACACACGCAGTGCCCTAGCAGCGGGGCGGGGAGCCGAGTGAGGCTGCGCCAGCGGTGATTGTACACGTCGAAGGCCACCACATCCTGGGTGAGCTCCCACTCCTTCTCCTCTTCCATCGCTTCTTCCTCTTCCTCTTCCTCCTCCGCTTCCGCGGCCGCTCGCTGCTCTCTGACAGCTGGCCTGCGGACCACAACCTCCTCTATCATCGCCTCGGGAGCCCTGTGTCCCCCGACCAACAAGATGCGAGTCTGAGCGTTCCGGATGCGGGTCTGCTCGCCCTGCAGGAGCGGCTGGCGGGAAGGGGCCGTGTGGTAATTGAGGGCCTGGATGATGAGGCCTTTGACCCGGGTTGGTAGCTTGAGGCCGGAGCCTGAGTACACGCGCCGCAGCACGGCCGCAGGCACTAGGCCAAAGCGGATCTGTTCCAGAAGCTCGGCGCTGTGTGCTAAGCGCTGGGCTGCAGGCTCCTGCCGCAGCCAGGCCAGGGCTAGGCCTAGCAGCCACACCTCCGAGACTCGTGCCACGTCGGGGGCACCCAACACGGCTTTCAGGGAGGCGGCATTGAGTTCCAACAGCCCCGAGGCCCCCACGCCCATCCCCAGCAGCTCACGCAGGTGGCGCACCAGACAGCTCTCGGCCGCCGCCAGCGTGGGCGCCAGGCCAAAGCGCGCCGCCACATTGGCCGTGAAGCAGCAATTCTCGGGGGCCAGTTGGCGCTCCAGGTAGCGGCCACACAGCCCTAAGGCCTCCGTGACTTGGAGGTAGCTGGCAGCCTCCAGAGTGTCCTCCACAGTGTCCATGGACAGGGGCAGCCAGGCAGTGTAAATGAAATCCAGGAGGCGCTGCAGGCTGGCCGCCGACGGCACGTGCAGGTGGATCACGCGGGCCCTGGATTCCCGGGTGTGGCTCTTGAACAAGGCCTTGAAATAGTCACTGGAACATGCCAGCAGCGACCGGTGCGCCGGGAACTCGCTGCCTTCGGCCTCCAGTGTCACATCGCACAAGAAACCCTCGGCTCGTAGGGCCTGATAGCCAGTGAGCAGCGCGCCGCCATGAGCTTTGCAATAAGACAGGAAGTAACTCATGATGCCCAGGGCGGGAAGCGGCCGGGAGGGGAGCGGAGCCTGCCCGGTGCGGCCCGAGGCAGCTCATGGCCCAGAACCCCCAAGGCCCCTGCGCCAGACACAGAGCCCCTAGCAAAAGCCCATTTTTGCCGGCTCAGTTTAAAATCCAGGACCCCTTCATCCAGCTCGGCAGATCGCCCCTCTCCCCTCGCCAACAAAATCCCTGCTGGCGACAATCGCCAGAAGCGGCTGCTGGCGAAGGGCGCCCAATTGGGAGTGTTCCGGGGATCGCTGGGCTTGCTGTCCGCGGCTGCGGAGGGTGCCAGCGCGTTGCCCGCGGTCCCCTTCCCCGCACAATTTGGGGCGCTCACACCTGCGCGCCAAGGGCGGCGATGGCCGCGTACCATCACCTGGAAAGGCCAAACTTGCCAGTGGACAGCGGAGGTGCTGGATCTCCGGCGGCCCAGATGCACCGCTGCAGCCCCGACTGCAGGTGGTCCGGCAGTGCGGGCGGACGACAGCTCTGACCTGGGACGAGGAGGACAGGTTTTGCGGGGGGCCCCCGGCGAGGACTGGGGACAACTGGTTAAGGAGCAGGCGGGTTGAGCTGGTTCCTTGCGGAGGATCAAATCAAAGCCTGGGGGATTAGGGCGGGGGTGGGGGCGCACAGGTCAGGCCGTGGGGTGGGAGGCGGGATTGGGCGCCGCACATAACATGCCGGTAGCTCACAGAGACAGGAATAGCGCGAGCCACCACGGCCTCCCAAGCGCGCCCCGCCCCGCCCCGTGCCTAACTGCTAGCTGGGAACAGCAGTCCAGACTGCGGAGGAAGTGGCCCAGGCCAGGAGCCTGACACTGCTGACCTGACTGGCCTCCAGTCCCCAAGGGGACCCTGGAACACGGGGGATAAGGAAGCACACTCTCATTCAAGGGGCCAGATCCCCGGGGAGCTGGTTCTAGTGAGGGCCTGAGACTGGTGTCCTGTCAGCTACTTCTTGGTGTTCCTGTACCTGGAAAAAGAAGCCCCAAGTTCAACTTTCTGCTTTGAGATGGCCCTAATTAGTCCGGAACAAGCAGGAAGGAAGCGGCTACTTTGCGCACTGACACCCAGGAGGCCACTATGCAGAGGAGACTTTAGCAAGAACCATGCACCAGAAAATCCAAGGCTCCCTGCCCTGGGCACTGGGTAATACACCTTTCACCTGAACTCACAGGTGCGAGATTCTGGGGCCACTCTGCACCCTTCTCAAGGCAAATCGTTTATCCCAGGATGCTTTATTATACATGCCACATTCAAGAGTTCACTCGCAGGCACACACACACACAGAGAGAGAGAGAGAGAGAGAGAGAGAGAGAGTGCTCTGACAGCTGAGTTCTCCCTTCCAGTCCCTATTCCTATTCTCATCCCTTTGGAACAAGGATATGGTAATGGGTATATAACTTGGATTCTGTCATTGAATGACCCCTTTTGTTTCATAATAATTCACTCGAGTTTCCTCCCTCTGATTTTCCAGGCTCTAATCTAATTATTGACTACTTCATTCTCAATGCCAAGCATGGCATGATATTGGGCCATGGGGTTGGAAAGCTCAATACAGCTAGAGTTTTCAGGGCCTCTCCTCTTGAAGTTATTTTGATAAGAAACACCCAACACAGAAATGATGTCTGCAACCACCCACAATGTTCACACCATATGAAAGCCCCTACATGCCTCCTATCCTCATTGTAACTAAGTGAACAATGTTACGTTTTTCCCCCTGCCAACTGGGAGGTTTCTGCATGTTTTGCTCTCCTATACAATTGATTTTCCCATTTTCTGTGACCTTCCTGGCGGTGGGTTTTGCTTTTCTGAGAGAATCTGAAGTCATTTCTATTAGGGTTGTACTTCATATGGGGAAAAGAATGTTCTAGGAAAAATAAAATTCTGTCATTTCCCTCCTGGTGTGTCACTAGTACTTGGCAGGTCTCCTATTAAAAAAATTGAAAATTCACAAAAATATTAGTAAAATGTTTCTGTTGCCACAGATGGCAATACATTATAAATTAAATTGCCACATTATAAAGTGCAGGCAGGGGCTGGGCTTGTTGAGCTTTCTTAAGTTCCAAACTCTAAAAATGCTCCAACAACAACTTCCTAATATTAAAGCTACAGATGCCTTCAGATATAATGTTATTTTTGGTGGAGATTTGGGATGTTAATATTAATTGCTTGGTTTGAATGTCCAAAGTCATTATAATATACTTTGCATCAAATCATTTTCAGTGTACATTATTCACACTAAATAGATTTTGTGAGAATGAACTTTGGAGATGCTTTAGCCAAATCTTGTCCTTTTTCTCCAATGTCTCCCAGTTTTCCTTTGAAACAAATATGACAAATGAGTCCCAGAGAGAATCTAGTTTGTCTGGATGACTTGGATATTGAATTACAGAGTCTGGACATGAATCCAGAGCTCCCTCCCTACTATATTATGTGACCTCGTGTATGATAAAAATAAAATAGCGCAACACACACTCCATTTAAACCAAATATTCAAGATGATAAAGCACATTTATCACAATATTAACTCAAAACCATTTCAGTGTGGTCTTTTTTTCCATTTCTTTAGTATCAAAAGTGATATACAGAGGGGTTACAGTTTCATACATAAAGCAGCGCGTACATTGCTTATCCAACTTGTTACCTCCTCCCTCATTTTCCCCCGCCTCCCCATTTCCTTCCCCCCATGAGTTGTAGAGTTGATTTACACCATATAGTTTTGTAAGTATTGCTGTTGCATTAGTTTGTCTTTTTATCCTTTGTATCTCAATTTTTGTATTACCTTTTGTATTACCTTTACCTTCCCTAATTCCAATACATGCATATACAATATCCAGGGTACTAAAGTCAGTTACAGTGATATCAAGGGGTAAAACCATGGGAAAGAAAGAAAAAAGAAAAAGGGCAAAATTTCACATGGTATATTGATAATAAGAACAACAATGATAAACCACTTGTTTCCATAACTTGGAGTTCATTTCGCTTAGCATCATCTTATGTGTTCGTATGGATATAGCTATTGAGCTGGTGTGATCTTCTGCTAGGAATATCCTAAATGTGTACTGATTATTCCCAATTGAGGTTAACTATAGAGTCTATGTTTCTTTGGGTCTGGCTCACTTCACTTAGTATCATTTTTTCCCAAGTCCTTCCATTTCCTTACAAATGGGTCAATGTCATTCCAGTGTGGTCTTTTATGCAGAATATTTTATGTGTGCCAGACCTGGGGCTTGAATTTGGGGCCTTTGTACTGTCCCTGAGCTTTTTTGCTCAAGGCTAGCACTCTACAACTTGAGCCCTACTTCTGGATTTTGGTGTTTCATTGGAGATCAGAGACACTCAGACTTTTCTGCCTGAGCTGACATTGAACTGAGATCCTCAGATCTCAGGCTCCTGAGGGTCTAGGATTGCAGGCAGAAGCCACCGATAACTGGCTTGGACAGCATAATTTTTTAACCAAGAAACTCAGTCACATCCCATTGGAACTGTCCTTCAGGTTGAATGCAGAAGATGATACCTAAGACTAAGGATGCTATAGGAAATTGTAATCTCTTAGCATCAACTCCAGTTTTATATGAAAGTCGTGTCTTTATTACTGGCCCAACATGACAACCTAATGTGTTGTGCCAGTGAGGATATGATGGATTGTGTTCACTAAAGGCATTTTTATATTCAATGTCTTTAATTTGTAAGATTCATTTAAAAAGTGTTTCTGTCACTCCAAGAAAATAATCATCCTTTGAGTCACGTTTATGTAGTATGAGTAATTTCACTTCTGTGTGGTACTAAGTATGCTAGTTAAAATTTTCAATGTGTGGGGCTGGGAATGTGGTTCAGTGGTAGAGTGCTTGCCTAGCATGCATGAAGCCCTGGGTTCCATTCCTCAGTACCACATACACAGGAAAAGCCAGAAGTGGCGCTGTGGCTCAAGTGCTAGAGTGCTAGCCTTGAGCAAAAAGAAGCCAGGGACAGTGCTCAGGCCCTGAGCTCAAGCCCCAGGACTGGCAAAAAAAATTTTTTCAATGTGTTTTTCTTTTAACTTATGGTAGATATGGGTTTTAATCTGGTGTCTTACTCCATTCAGGCTGCTCAAACAAAACATCTTAGAGGAGATAATTTATAAACACTAGAGGTACATTGCTCACAGTTCTAGAAACTGAGAAGTCCAAGAGCAAGGCACCAGCAGATTCATATCTTGTGAGGGCTTTCAGCTTCCTAAATAGTGCCATCAGGCAATCATGTTGCGTGTTCACACGGGAGAGGGCAGGAGTCTAATGGGCTCCCAGAGGCCTCAGGTAAGGTCATTGACCCTATTCATGAAGGCAGAGCCTTCATACCTAATCATTTCCCACTTCTTAACCCTATTACATTGGAGGTTGTATTTAAACATTGGAGGACATAATAATCAAGCCTTAACTGTTTCTTGGTCTTTGTGTCTGCAGCTTCTATCATGGTCTTTGACATAAGAAATATATTGAACAGCTACAAGGAAAAAGCAAAAGCTTATTTAAATGAACCTGGTTGGGACATTTACTTCCATCTCTCCTGTTCTCCTTCCCTTCACACAGCTGGGGTTGAAGGCACATTCTGGTAAGACCAGCAGTGACCACTGGTGGCTCCAGCTGGATAGACTGAGTAGAGTGAGCACTTCTGAGAAGAGTTTGCTACCTAGCCCACCCATGCTGCTTCCCTGCTGCTCCAGCCCTTCAACCATATCAAACCTACAGAATTCACAAGCACTGATAAGGCCCCAGAATCCCTCCCACAGTCCAGTTTATATGGTCTAGCTTCTGCAGAAAGCCAAGTCCCTCATCCCAAAATGCCCTTTAGAACTCTGCAGTTTCACCCCTTTTCAGGACTGTAAACAGCTGTCAGCAATCCCATGTGTGCATCCACAGCACTGTGACTAAACCAAAAACCAAAGCTTTGTAAACGCTCATGTTGACGCCACATCAAGGCAGTGTGCTCGTCAGCAGAGCACTTCCACATTTCTGGAAATAGCCATTCTGGATGAATTTAAAATCCCTGGCTCTCACCTCTAAAGCAATTGCACATGCTTTCTTATAAATCCCAGATTACACACTTCTGTGTATAACAGACGCATTTTGGGTTTGTTTGTTTTTTTCTTTTTGCCCATCCTAGGGCTTGAACTCTGGTCCTGGGCACTGTCCCTGAGTTTTGTGCTCAAGGCTAGTGCTCTACCACTTGAGTTACAGCTCCTGGCTTTCTTGTAGTTTATTGGAGATAAGAGTCTCCTGGACTTTCCTGCATAGGCTGACTTTTTTTTTTCCATAGGCTGACTTTGAACCGCAGTTCTCAGATCTCAGCTTCCTGAGTAGCAAGAATTACAGGCATGAGCCACCGGTGCATGGCTGACACTTAAAAAAAATGTCATGTGCTGTCTTTGGTAGCAGCTTTAAGGTAGAATCTATACACCATCCAGTTCATTCGTATGAAGTTCAGTGGTTTTTAATATATTGCCAGAACTGTGCAGCCATCACCACAATCTAATTTTTATTACTTCAAAAAGAAACCACAACTCTTTCACTGTCTTTTCTCCACAGTACTAGTCCTCCAAGTTCTAAGGAGCTTCTCATCTACTTTCTTTATAAATTATGGACATTTATGAAATATTACATTGATGTCTTTTGTGGCTGATATTTTCACTTAACATAATGTTTTTGAAGACTTGTAGATTGAAAAAAAAGACTTGTAGATTATAATGCATTTTTTTGAGACAAGGTCTTATTACATAGCCCAGGCTGGTCTCAAAGTCATGCTCCCTCTGCTTCAGCTTCCTGAGTGCTAAAATAACAAATGGTTACTAAGATACTTTTGAGAAAGAAAAGGATTGTATAATTATAATATTTAGAACCTTTTCTCAAAGCCTCAAACTCTGAAATTTATGTATTGGGTATCTAAGATACAGTTTTTGGCAGGTTAGTGCTTTCTCATCTATCATTACTGCCTCATTTCAATCCAGATATATTTCCTTCCAACCCATGGGTCTGGTATCCTCCATGGAAAGCCTATTATTAGAAGTTGACATATGAAATTTATTGTGAAAACATGATTACAAATAATAACAACCACGAAGTAGGAAAAATTCCATCTTTCCTTCACCTTCGTCCTAACGATATTCTTTATGTATGTGAACTGCATTTTATCTTGGTGACATGTAGTTCACATGCTGTGTGTGTGTGTGTGTCTGTGTGTGTGTGTGTGTGTGTAAGAGAGAGAGAGAGAGAGAGAGAGTTAATCTTTGGTAATATTGGCATTCTGGCCCAATTGACAGCTTGGCTTCAGATCTGGGCTCCAATTCCAGATCTATCCATGTGAACATAAAGCAAATGGCTTAAATTTTGTGTTTCATTTTATTATTTTTGAAATGAGGTAGTGTTTCTACATTTTTTTGCATTATTGAAATAAAATTATCTATAAATGTTCTTTGTGCACAAGAGAAGTTTTTCTTCTCCCTCCTTTGATAAAACCTTCTGATAATACAACATGTCAGAACACAAGGAGGAAATTGGTGATGGTCATCTTGCTGACAGAGACTTAAGATGGTGCAAAACATCATATCACAAGAGATGCAACAAGTTTATCTCTTATGGTACACTTTTTTTTTTTTTGCAATCCTGGGGCTTAACCTCGGGGTTTCACACTTACTATATAGGTGTTCCTCTGCTTGAGCCATGCCTTATTATTATTTTTTAAATAAAGTCTCACTTTTTTTCCAGACTGTCCTGGACCCAAAGTCCCCTATTTTTCTTCCCACTCTAGCTGAGATGACAAGCCTGTGCCACTATTTCTAGCTTTTTCTGTTGAAAAAGGCTCTCAAGAACTCTTTTGCCCAGGCTGGCCTGGAACTATGATCATTTCCAGTCTCAGCCTCCTGCAGAGCCGGAAATGATAAATCTAAGCCTCTAGCATCTGGTTCTTTCTCTTTGTATAAGGCCACTAGGACTGAGTCATGGAGCTCCATCCCGATATAATCCTAGTCACCTCCCAAAGACCCACCGCAAGACACCATAGATTATATTCCCATCCTCTTAATACCTCACAATGATCATTTAATTTCAATGCATGATGCTTTGGTGAATACTCCAACTACAGTGGGAGAAAAAAAACCCACTAATTTCAAGGGTCAGAGGGGAAAAATTAGCAGCTTCTGTCCATCATCATAGGACTTAACTATCTATTCCCCTTATTTATTGCCCTACAGGATGACAGTATTAACAGTAATTTACTGACATAACAAATAACTTGTTAACCAACACATTTCCCTCCACTCCAGTTGGTTACCCAAATCTGAAGACATCTTCTATTTTCTATCTGGATAGTGTATTTACAGAGACTCATGGATAAATCAGAAGACATCCAGAGAAGCCAGCCAAAGGAAGTAGGAATTAGGATTATTCTTTTTGGTATATGGAACAAGAAAAAGAGCTGAGATTTTTATGCTAGGAAAAAAGATCTTTCTAGGCATTAAGTCATCACTGTTTTGAGCAAAAACAAAAAAAGCAAGAGTTGGAATTCAAGCCACAGAACCAGCACAAAGAGAGAGAAAGAGAAAGAGAGAGAGTAGGAAAAAAGAAAGTCATTTTACCTGTGAAGGGGTAGAGTTTGAGAGGGTATTTTTTGTGATGTCGTTATGTTTTATTTGTTTTATAATATTTTTATTATCAAGTAGTTGTACAAAGGAATTGCCATTCAATAAAGCAGTTTATGAACGCAGTCATCTTTTCAACATTTTCACCCACCCTTCCCAATCCACCCCTTGCCTCACTTTTCCTAATTTTTAGGATATGTATTGAATTTTTTCCATTTCACAAAACAGTTTATGTATATAATGCATCTTGATCTGTGTAATCCCTTCAATATCTTCACCCCACTTTGATCCACCCCTTTCCTTATTTTTCTCAATTCTGGTGTATACAATGCATTCTTGCTTCATTCTCCCCTTACAGGGGATTTTTGTGCTCTCCTTCAGATACTAGATTCTTCATGATGACATGCGTTTCCTTTTATTCAGAGAAAATAATAAATGTTATTTTAAAATACAATCAGTAATTATTAAAGCCTTACTTTGATATTATTGGAGCAAAACAGAAAGATTTAAAATGTATGGTTATGAAGTTTGAACTTGAAGACATGGGTTTTTTAACTAGATTTTGGGAAAAATAGCTTATCCTATTTGTAAGGAACTAGCCTAGGAATGTGCGTATTAAAATGAGAGCAAGAAAGAAAGTTCTGAAGCTTCCACTTTATTCCTGCTAATGATTCTCAGTCACACATCACAGGAAAATTTAAGTCTAGCTGTAAAGGTAAACATGCACATTTACTTTTGGTATTAATAAATGAATCTCAAAAAATCGTCTTTCTGATCATAGTTTAAAGAAATGGTGCCACAAAACACTAGGGATGCGTGGTGTATAGGAAAACTGGCACCCATTGAAAGGCACCCATTAAAACATCTATAATTCCATCATGTTGGGCATTATTCCACTGATACACCCAGCAGCTAATAACCAGGTGAGAGGGCATGCCCCTTTGCTCCCTGCCTTGCTCTACATATGGCACTTCCAGGGTCTAACACAGTTGAAGCTTCCTGGATGGATGAGTGCCCTTGGTAGAAAGGGAAAAACTTCTGATGCAGTAGCTAAGTACTAGTAGCAGTATCTCCGTTTCTTAAGCTAACTCAGACTTACTAAGCCAGATTTCTCTACCTTCCAGAATTGGGGAGGAACTTGTCCCCCAGAGGCATCCAGATAACTGTTCTGTTACTGGCTTTGATGCATTTAATGGCGAGACTGAATTTATCAAATGTGCTAAGTATCTAGACCACACAACAAATAGCCACTACACAATAGGAAATGAAAGATAGTTCCTACTTGGAAAGTCATCACCCATTATGTGGAAACACAAGATTTCCCACAAGATCTGCCCAAATAGCAGCCTGCCTGATTTCTCCTTTCCATTTGTAGCTGGAAGCAACTTAGCCTTTGGTGTCCAGCTACAGGGATTTCAAACTCCAACATTCTTAGGAAATGATGGATTCTGAGACTCACTCCCAACTCCTTGGTGGTCTCTCCTGACAATGTACCACGGCTTCATACTGTTTTAGTCATTGGATACAAGAAAATAATGGCATACCACTGACTTTGATCTGCTGGAATAAATCTGTTGTTCCTTTGATTTGAAAGCAGAGATTTTACAGAATATTTTTTGTTTTGATGCATTTTATTGCTTTTTTAAACTGATTTACTTTTCCACAGTGTTCAACTTAGAAATATGCATAAGGGATTTTTACCAAGGTTGATAAAATCTACCCAAAACAAAAGCTTTCTCAGGGATCTCAGTGGCCTTCCAAAAGAATCCACTTGGGTTTTCTCTTCTCAAAAGAATTCCTTTCATGATAAGCTTAACATTTCTTCAAACAAAATGTTACAATACCAGAAACTTCCAAGCTGACATTTACTTAGTTTTTACAAGAGGAATGTTTAGAATTTACACAAGGCTTACATTTGAACATCTTGAAGTTTCATAGGTATAAACCTCAAAGGGTAACTCATACACAGTCAGAACAAAGGATGATACCAATAGGGGAGGAACCCAAAGGCTTGCCTCACTTAAACATTTAAAACTACCTAAACGAATTCCAAGAAACAGAAATATGGCTTATGTTGTTAAATAGAAGAAGTGAAAACCATTGCATTTTGACATGTAAACAAAAGTGTGTCCACATGACAAGTTTTAAGTCAATACCATGCTTGCCAAGGGAAATGCGATTCATCAGAGAGAAGTGATACTTGTTAGAAGTCAATTATTTGCATCCCTCATCCATAAAACTTACCATGGGCTGGCAATGTGGCCTAGTGGTAGCGTGCTTGCCTCGTATATATGAAGCCCTGGGTTTGATTCCTCAGCACCACATATATAGAAAAAGGCCAGAAGTGGCGCTGTGGCTCAAGTGGCAGAATGCTAGACTTGAACAAAAAGAAGCCAGGGACAGTGCTCAGGCCCTGAGTTCAAGCCCCAGGACTGGCAAAAATAAACAAAGTAATTAATTAATTAAATTTTTTTTAAAAAACAGCAATGAAATCTGAAGAAAAAAAAAAAACAACTTACCATGGACTTCCTCAGGAATTTAGCATGGGTACTCTAAAAGAGACTGTTTTAAATCTATACCAGTGGCTTATACCTATAACCATAGCTATTCAGGGAGCTGAGCTCTAAAAATCAAAATTTAAAACCAACACAGACTGACCAAGCTTTAACACTCTTACCTGTCTCTAATTAGCAAAAATTTGAAACTGTGGCTCAAGTGGTAGTATTTGTGAGGCCCTGAGTTCAAGCCCTGGTACTGGCACAGAAAAGTCTGTGATACTCATATCTCCAATTAACTGCCGAAAAGCCAGAAGTAAAGCTGTGGCTTAACTGATAGAACACTGGCCTTAAACATGAAAGTGTGAGACAAGTGACTATAAGAGCCCTGAGTTCAAGCCCTAGTACTGGCACAAAAATAAAATAAAACAATAAACCTAACAATCTAGCTCAGTAGTTATATCCTTTTTCTTTATTATTTCATTTTACTTACAAAATCAAGGAAATTGAACCCAGGGCCAAATTTGTACTAAGCACACAAGATCTACCATTGAGCTATACCTAATCATCTAGTTTCTTTTATTACAAACATTTCTTGTTATAATTGCAACATAATTATTGCTTCAGGGTCTTCATAAATTCATTGTACAAATCTCTGCTAGTAAATGACCAGTGAAAATAGTCATAGCATTGGTTTTTGTCCTTATATTTTATTTTGATTTTATTTTAACTAGCATATTTTATTTCTACAAGGAATATTTCATTCTGATATTTCCATCGATGTATACAATATATTCTGATCAATTTCACTCCCTCTGTCACTCTCCCTCTTACCCTCCTGCCTTGCAAACACCCACTCCAAAAACAGTTCTAGTGTTAGATAGTAACATTTGGATGCTATTGTTGCTTTAACTTCTTGAAGTTACTACCCCAAAAAATGTTAATATACTTTTCTGTTCTTTGTGGACTTGAGTTTTCAGAACACCCTTTATCTTCAAATAATTCACTTCTAATACATGTTCTTATAACATTTACTTCAAATTCCCATCTTTCAAATGGGGAAAATAACATATCTCACAAACATGTCAAGGGGATTCAAGATGATGCTTAAAGTACTATGGAACTGAAAAGCACTATTAAGATCATTTTTATTGAGTCTGCTTTTATGATCCATTATCACATCATACTTTTATACCAACTCTGGATTGTCTACTGCCACCCAAAGAACAGGAGAGTTCAGGTTTATTATATGAATCAATTGCTCTATCAATCAGAGTTCTTGACTGCAAGCAACAGACACTCTGGCTCACCAAAATGCATGGGCTGCTGGTAAAATTTCATCAGAGGCAGAAAATAAAATGATGGAGGCTATGCATTCAGAAAAATGCCTCAAATGCTAGAACCAAATAGACTCCATTTTTGCTGGACATGGACATGTTGTTCACCACTGACGGCTAGACACTACCATGAAAACTACTTCATCTTTGAAGAAATAGCATATTCAAGGGATAGAGCCGAGAAAGAAAGTATGAATACTATGCTATAGAATGTAAGGAAGTGCACAATGTCAGTGGGAAGATATTGACAGGACATAGGGACTGTCTCTGTTTAGATTCAAGACAATTTGAAAATCACAGTGACTAATGATAATAGTGGATTGTAAGAAAAGGGAAAAGATAGGAAGAGGGAAAGCTCTTCTTTTTGTTTTACTTTTATCTTTAGTTGTAGAAATGAGTTGCAGTTCAACAAAGCAGTTTATGAATATAATGCATCCTGATCAGTGTCACCCCTTTCATCATTCTCCCCATCCCTCCTAACTCCACCCCTTTCCTCAATTTTCTTAATTTTGTAGCATATACATTGAATTTTATGACTATTATCCCTCTTCTTTTCCTCATTTGTCTACCAAGAAAGCCCTTCTTTATGAAGGAATGTCAGCTTAGACATATAGATATAATCAAATTTGAATAACACCACTTAACCAATAGAGTAAACATTGATTCGGGTAAAAAGCTCATACAAGGCTGTTGAAAAAATGCATAATCTCAAAGTCTTGCCACACATACTACTTATTAATTATAAAAAGGAAATCTTTACACTAGAGGCATCTGGTGAACACTACCTTAAGTGATCAAACTTAGCACCTCCAGTAATAAGACAAATTGATACCACATGCCTCCTGGAGGGTCTAAGGACATCATAGTATCTCTATGGTAGTATTCCTGTCAAACATGTATAACCTAAATAGTGAGGAAATTTGACGAATCTAAACATCAGTGGGCATGAAAGATAAATAAAGATGGAAAGATTGTTTTAGGGTAAAAGAGACAAAAAGATCATTGCAGTAACATGCAATTTGTGATGCTAGATTATCTCTTAGTCTTAAAAAAATTTGAGGACAAGAAGGCTAAACATAGAGCTCCCCTATGACCCAGCATCCCCACTTTTGGGCATCTACCCAAAAGACTACAAACAAGAATACACTAAAGCCAGCAGCACAACAATGTTCATTGCAGCACAATTTGTCATAGCTAGAATATGGAACCAACCCAGGTGCCCCTCAGTAGACGAATGAATCAGGAAAATGTGGTACATATACACAATGAAATTTTATGCCTCTATCAGAAATAATGGCATTGCCCCATTCATAAGGAAATGGAAGGACTTGGAAAAAATTACACTAAGTGAGCCAGACCCAAAGAAACATGGACTCTATGGTCTCCCTCATAGGGAATAATTAGCACAGGTTTAGGCTAGTCACAGCAGAGGATCACAAGAGCCCAATAGCTATACCCTTATGAACACATAAGATGATGCTAAGTGAAATGAACTCCATGTTATGGAAATGACTGTTATATCACTGTTGTAATTACTTTCAACATGTGATGTGAAACTGTAGCTTCTGTTATTGATGATCCTCTTGTATCCCCTTCCTGTGGTTGTACCTGCACTATCTCTGTATCTTATCTGAGTACATTGGAAACCGTGTATACTGGTATTAGAACTAAGAAACTGAAAGCGAATACCAAAATCGAGAGACAGGGTAAAAAGACAAACGAATACAAAAGCAATACTTGCAAAACTGTTTGGTGTAAACCAACTGAACAACTCAGGGGGGGAAGTGAAAGGGGGAGGGGGAGGGGAGAATGAGGGAGGAGGTAACAAACAGTACAAGAAATGTATCCAATGCCTAAATATGAAACTGTAACCTCTCTGTACATCAGTTTGACAATAAAATTTTTTTAAAAATTGAGGATGATTGGAGAAATTCAACTATGAAGTATATATGTTATATTATTACAGAAACATTAAATTTCTTTTGTTTGACAGTGGTCTTGTGCATGTGTAGGAAAATGTTTTTAGGAGATGTATAATGATGCTACATCTCATTAGAGACAACGTAGCATGCTGTCTTTTACTTCAGTGTTCTAATATAACAAAAACTGTGTATATGTAAGAGATAGCTAGAGAGAAATAAAGAACAAACAGAGGGAGGGACATGCAGGCATATAAGGCAAAAATTCAGCAAGTGTGACAAGATATTTGTGAATACAGTTATAGCTTATGAAATTTAGATTTTATGATGCTTCATATATTCAGCATTATAATTTTTCCCATTAAATAAAATCCTAAGTGAGCAGGAATCAGTAACAAGTTTCATCTTTCCTCTCAGAGGTGCATTTTCTGAGTATGTGCAAGGAACGGGAATCAGAATTATATGTAGAGAGACATTGTGAAGATAAAAAGAAACTGGGGGCATCAATCAGTTGTAAAAGCGCAACTGATTGGAATCAACAGAAGTGTCAAAAATATAGCAATTTTCTCAGCAGGCCTTCTACAATGTTCTGGAGCAACAAGGGAGGCCAAAGATGGAGACAACTTAGTAGATATAAATTCAATTATATTGGATTACATTAAATGTAAATAAACCAGATTCGCCAATGAAAAGTCAAAGAAAGATAGATTACACTTAAAAAATAAATAGCCGAGAAAAGTAGACAAATAAAAGGATGGAAAAGATATTATAAAAGGGAAACTCTTAGGCTATGTTACTGCCATGCCAAGTAGACATAAAGAAGTATTACTACACATAAGCAGGAAATAATGGTTGTTTTTTTAAAAGTCAATTCAACAAGCAGACATAAAAATGATGTTTCGTGAGAATTTACCTCTGATAATTAGCCTCAAAAATAATGAAGGAACAGTTGACAGCACTAAAAGCAGATCTAGATAAATCTACACTCTTATTTAAACAAATTAAAATTTTTCTCTTATCAATTGGGAAAAAGTAAGAAATATATATATATATATACATATATATTAAATCAATGCATTAGTAAACAACATGACCTAAATGACATTTGTAGAATGCCTGTGGAAATCACAGGCAATGCTAACCAAAATAGATTAATATATTAGGGCACAGAGGAATCATAGTAAATCAAGGACTAGGCTGGGTATAGCACACACATATAATCCCAGCTACATGGAAGTCAGAAATTGGGAAAACAGAATTTGAGGCCAGCCTAGTCTGGAAAAAAGTTATCAAGACTTGTTGCCAAAACAAGTTGAGCATGGTGGTACATACCTATGGCCCCAGCTATACAGAGGGAAGAAATTTGGGCTGGGAATGTGGCTTAGTGGTAGAGTGCTTGCCTAGCATGCATGAAGTCCTGGGTTCGATTCCTTACCCCCGCATAAACAGAAAAAGCCGGAAGTGGTGCTGTGGCTCAAGAGATAGAGTGCTAGCCTTGAGCAAAAAGAAGCCAGGGACAGTGCTCAGGACCTGAGTTCAAGCGCCAGGACTGGCAAAAAAAAAAAAAAAAGAAGACAGAGGGCAGAAACCTGAGACTGGCATTGAACTAAAAAGCGCAATACTCTAAAAATACCAGAAACAATATCACTGTTGTAATTACTTTCAACATGCCATGTGAAACCGTAGCTTCTATTATTGATGATCCTCTTATATCCCCTTCTTGTGGTTGTACCCGCACTATCTCTGTATCTTACCTGAGTACATTGGAAACTGTATATACTGGTATTAGAACTAGGAAACTGTAAGGGAATTCCAAAATCGAGAGACACAGAATAAAAAGACAAACAACTACAAAAGCAATACTTGCAAAACTGTTTGGAGTAAATCTACTGAACAACTCATGGGGGGGAAGGGAAAGGGGGAGGGGTGGGGGGAAATGAGGGATGAGGTAACAAACAGTACAAGAAATGTATCCAATGCCTAACATATGAAAATGTATCCTCTCTGTACATCAGTTTGACAATAAATTTTTTTTAAAAAGACTGACAGTATGCCTCAAGTGGTAGAACACTTGATTAGCAAACATAAGACCAAGTTCAAACCCCCATACTACAATCTATGCATACACACATATATAATCATTTCTCCTGCCTGCCAAATAATAGATTTCCTGTGATGGTAAACTGGAAAATAAGATCTGTTTCCTTAGAACAGCCTGGCAACAATAGAGTAGCATCTTTAGGGTCATTTTTTCTGATACTTCCCTCTGAAAGAATTGGAAAAGTGGTGAGTTTATCCTCAAGTACAAGCTCTCTACTTTCTGAAATACTTGCCATTGCAATGCAATTGGTCTCAAAGGTTTATGGGAGAGAGCAGGATCGAGATATAGATGAAACAAAACTGGCCATGAGTTGATAATGGAGGAATTGAATGGCAAGTATGGGGTGGGGGAAGGAGGATATATTACACTATTCTGTTTGATACATGGTTTAAATTTTTGCATAATAAGAAACTCATTAAATAAAAAGAGGGAAAAGCAAAGAAAGAATTGGTAAGACTTACTGGCTTGGGCTGTGGGAATGCCAGGTATCTCTTCAAAACAGTCCTGGGGACAAGTCAGATGAGAAGAGGTGGTTCTCAGCTTCCCTTTCCACACCAAGTCCCACGCAGAGGATCAGGATTGGGAAGCAATAGAAAGAAGCACAGTAGCTGATTCTCCACAAGAAGGTGTAGGTCATACTCTCAATGCCATTGAATGGCAATTGACTTAGAAATTGATTCCAAGGTCAGGAGTTTTCGAAGTGCCATAAATAACATGCATAGTAGAACATTATGTAACAGTCACTCTTTTGACACTTTCTCTTTTCCACTTTTTATTTTTGAATGTATATAAAATTGCTCAGCTATGTGCCTAATGTGTTTTCTTTTTCTACATTTGGCACTCATGGTACTTAAAAGGCCAATTGTATATTTTTAGTTTTTGTGGTTTTCAGCAATACTTCCACGGTTAAAGGATAAAGGTTGCTCATTACTATTTGTTTAATATTTGAGGTAATTTTACAAACTGGGCTATGATGATCAACAGTATATGTAATCTAATGGAGCTGAATATAGGCTCTAGAGAAAGAAGCAATTGAGAATCGTGAGCCCAGCACTCAGGTGACTCATGCTTGTAATCCAAGCTACTCAGGAGGCTGAGATCTGAGCTTCAGGGTTTGAAGCCAGTCCAGCCAGGAAAGTACCTGACATTCTTATCTCCAATAAAGTACTCAGAAAAACCTGGAAGTGGCACTGCAGCTCAACTGGTAGAATGCTAGCATTGAGCACAGACAGGCTCAGGGACAGTGCCCAGGCCCTCAGTTCAAGCCCCAGGACCCGCCAAAAAAAAACTCTTGGTGACACTGATTTGATACAGTTTATTAATTCTTTACAAACTACGTAGTCTATTGGAGCATATAGACAGTGCGTGGTCATGCTTCAGTAACCAGCATGTTAAGTCATTAATCAAAATTTAAGTCATGGAGATTTCCATTTGTAGAACCAAGCAACCCATTCTTCTTTCTGAGAATACATTCAACGTAATAATTGGGAGTGCTTATCTGGATGTAGAAAATGGATGTTTAGGAAACAATATACCTAATTAGTTAAGAACCTAGTGCCAGTGTAGCACAATCTACATTCTCTTACTTGAACACACTGGCAACTTAAATAGTATCTCGGGCATTTCCTTGCTTATTTGCAATTGTGGGTTTTTGTTTCACATTATTAATCTTGAGCACATTATTTTTGCAAGTTGTCAGCATGAATAGTTGAATAATGATAGGTCAGATGGTGAGGAGTATCAGGATCAATTCAACCTTTTTGCGAGGCAAGCATAAGTCTGGATGCTTGAGTATATAGTGATTAACACAATAAATACAGTATTGCCCTTTTGACCTTAACGTTTGTAAGAGAGATGGAATAAATAAGCAAAGAAAGAAAATATGCCCTATTACAATGAGTGATAAAGACAGAAAGGAAAGTAACCAGATGATATTAGGTGTAACGATGTAGCAATGGCTCAGGAGGGAAGCCCTTCAAAGTAGGTAACATTTTGATTTTATTTCTGGTTTTTGGTGGAACATTTTGTTTTGAGTTTCTCTATGGAAATGTTTAAAGTACAAAAGTACCCAAGAAGAAAATAACCGCCTACAGTTCCAGCTCTCCAGAAATAACCTTTTAACATTTTGACATTGCTACTTCCAATTAACTCTGTAAATGATCTATTTCACTGCTGTGAGGAAAAGCCGATTTAATGGAGAACTGACGGTGGCCTGGCTCAGGCTTGCTACTGTGGCAATGGAATATAGGCAAGTATGGTACTCAAGAGGACTTGGCAGTGATTGAGTATAGGTGACTGAGAGGGAAGGAAATAGCAAGACTCTCAGGTGTTGGTATATTCACATGAGTGATGCTAATACCATTAGGGAAGTGGAAGGAACATGCAGAATAGGCTGGGGGGTGGAGAAAGAAAACTAAGAATTCAGTAAGATACAAATGAGACACCTCAATGGCATGGTCAAGAAGATCGTTAGAGAAAGTATTCTAGATCTCACAGATGTTCAGGGATTGCAGACAGATGCAATTTCAAGTCAAGAGAATGGAAAGGATCACCTGTGATGAAAAATAGAGCAGGAAAGCAGCTAGAACTGAGCACTAAGCAGCGCCAACATGAACATGGATTAAAGAAAGAGCAAATGTGCTCTAAGAATGAAAATGTAAGAGGCAGAGTAAGAGGCAGACCTGAAGGTCTGTGGTAGACAGAATAGTGGCACCTCCCTATCATAGTCCCTAGAACCTGTGAAAGTATTACCTCACATGACAAAAGGGACTTCACAGAATTAAAGTCGTAGACCTTAAAATATAGAAGAAAATCATCTTGGATGAGCCAATTTAGCCATGTTTTAGGAACATGGAATAAGCAGCAAATCTAAAAAGAGAGACTTGAACCTCCATTGCTGGATTTAAACTGGAAGAAGGATTGAGCCTAGGAATGCCATCAACTAACAGCCAGCAAGGAAATTTACCATGGGACCCATGAGTTCTCCCTACTCGCTCAATAAGCTTGGAAACACATTGTTCCCTAGGGCTTTTGGAAAGCCATTTATTCCTGCAACTATCTTGCTTTTAGTCTGGTAAGGCATGAGCCAAACTCTTGATCTACAAAACGATAAGGTAATACATAGTGTTGGTGTGTCTACATCTTTAGTAACTTGTTGTACCAATTAGTGTTCAAAAAAGTATCGATCGTGCCAGGAACCATGTACCTTTCATCTGTAATCATAGCTACTAGGAAGGCAAAAATCAGAAACATTTCACTTTGAAGGCAGTCCAGGCAAAAAGTTTGTAAGACCTCATCTCAACTAATAAAATGTTGGGCAGGAGATGAGTTCCTGTCATCTCAGTTATGTAAGAAGTGTTAATGAGAATAATGTTGTCCGGGCTAGCCTAGATAATAAATGCAAGACTCTATCAGAAAAATAACTGAAGTAAAAAGGACTGTAGTGTGTCTCAACTTGTAGAGAGCTGCCTAGAAATCACAAAGCCCTAAGTTTAAACCCCAATACCAACACACACACACACACACACACACACACACACACACACACACGAATGAGAGAGAGAGGTAGCTCTCATTAATATCCTTTCTGAGACTCACTTCCTAGATGAGCCTTTACAACTAAACCTCCCACAGCAGATAGTGTCAGGGTCAATGGATAATGAGATTTATGTTATGTTAACCTATCTAAGTTCACTGGTTGGCCACTTCCTAGTTGATGGTACAGGGACACCATCTGCACGCTGTATAATGTGTGCTACCTGTCTCCTTCCCTCAATCATGTCCAAGCCATCATCAACTCTCCTGTCTGGGTCCAATGCCTGTGTTCAAGGAAGCAAAGAGGAGTTGCATACAAAGTGACAGAAGTGTTGAGATAGTCTAAATGTCAGGCTCTCATGATTGTTCCTTCCCTCTTGTTCTGTACTAGTAATGTCATTGTACCTGACAGCTAGAATTCACTCTACTAATAAACACACCCAGGAATAACCTGAAGCCTCTTTGTCTTAGAACAGTGTTTCTCAAGCCTGACTCCATATGAGAGATGACTGGGAAGTTGTTGTTTTAAGTGATGGTATTCAGATTTCACTTTATAAAAAGTGAATTGGAATTTGTGAATACGGGCAAGGCATAGGTATACTTTGAAAGCTTCCTGATGGTTCCCAATGGCAGTGATGTTAAAGTAGCACTGCCTTAGAACTTTCTCTTTTACTCGTGGACTATGAATGCCTGAACTGTTCAGAGCAAATGGGAAAGTGCAAAGTACTTCCATAGTACTAGCGGAAGATACATGAAAAGACAAATGACTCTTCCTGGTGTGGTGAAAGGCTCATCTGCTATGACCTTCACTGCTGATAAAACCCTCCCGCTTGTATGGGAGGCTGGCAGAGGCTAAAGCATAGAAAGAAAAACTCTTTCCCTCTTCTCTTTCTGTCATTAACTTTTCTAAAGGTACTCAACATGTTTACAAAGTAGGAAAAGTATATGCACGTATATAAATATACATACTTCTATATGTGTATAAAAAGTATATATACAAGATATATATACTTTTATGTAAGTTTTATATAATATATAACAAGCAATATAGGTATATATACATGCATAGTTATATATGTTATATAATATGTAAGTATATATGTATATATATATATATACTTCTTATACAGGGGAAAATTTATGTGTATAAGTGTGTGTGAAACAAAATCACAGTAATGCCACCAGCACAACAATGTTCATCGCAGCACAATTTGTCATAGCTAGAATCTGGAACCAACCCAGATGCCCCTCAGTAGACGAATGGATCAGGAAAATGTGGTACATATACACAATGGAATTTTATGCCTCTATCAGAAAGAATGACATTGTCCCATTTGTAAGGAAATGGAAGGACTTGGAAAAAATTATACTAAGTGAAGTGAGCCAGACCTAAAGAAACATGAACTCTATGGTCTCCCTTATTGGGAATAATTAGTACAGGTTTAGGCAAGTCATAGCAGAACATCACAAGGCCCAATAGCTATACCCTTATGAACACCTAAGATGATGCTAAGTGAAATGAACTCCATGTTATAGAGACAATTGTTATATCACAGTTGTAACTACTTTCAACGTCCCATGTGTATCTGTAGCTTCTACTATTGATGATGTTCTTGTATCACCTTCCTGTGGTTGTACCTACACTATCTCTGTAATCTTATCTGAGTATATTGGAAACCATGTATACTGGTATTGGACCTAGGAAATTGAAAGGGAATACCAAAATTGAGAGACACAGGGTAAAAAAAAGACAAACAACTACAATAGCAATACTTGCAAAACTGTTTGGTGTAAGTGAACTGAACACCTCAGGGGGGGAAAGGGGAAGGGGAAGGGGGGAGTGGAGTATGAGGGACAAGGCAACAAACAGTACAAGAAATGTATCCAATGCCTAACGTATGAAACTGTAACCTCTCTGTACATCATTGATAATAAAAATTTGAAAAAACAAAACTAAATAAATAAATAAATAAATGTGTGTGTGTGTGTGTGTGTGTGTGTGTGTGTGTGTGTGTGTACTTCCTACAAGGAAAATCTCAAACTAGCCAACACCTTGTTTTTGTTTTTTTTGCCTTATGAGGCCCAGAATAAGAATTAGTGGAGGTGGGCCACCTAGACTTCTTACCTAAAGAGAACAATGAGGCGATAAACTTGTATTCTTTTTTGCCAGTCCTGGGTCTTGAACTCACGTCCTGAGCACTGTCCCTGAGCTTCTTTTGCTCAAGGTTAGCACTCTACCACTTGAGCCACAGCGCCACTTCCAGCTTTTCCTGTTTATGTGTTACTGAGGACTCGAACCCAGGGCTTCATACATGCTAGACAAGCACTCTACCTCTAAGTCACATTCCCAGTTGTGTTTTTTTTTTTTCCCAGTCGTGTTTTTAACTTCTAAATTTGTGGTAGTTTTTTAGACAGCAATATAACAGTATCATTTAAAATAATGTTACTGCCAAGGTAGTTTTGTGCTCTTAGCCCCTCGGAAGAACAATTTGTGTAACATTGACTTTGATTATTGAATGCAAACCATAAGTTGAGGGACAAGTTTAGGTGGTTGATTTACTCTTAGAACACAGCCTGACTGTTGATTTGCCAGAGAGGAGCTAGGATAGCAGTGACTTAGATAATGTTCCTTTCCACATAATCTTCAAACAAAGCAAGACATGCTGGTAAATGTAAGAAATTACATCTGGCCATCCGTACGGTGAAAATATAATGCAGAATGATGACTATTGCAATCAAATAATTGAAATGAAATGCATGAATTGGGGGAAGAGACTTCTTTATCAGCAAGATGGTTCTCTCTTGTAAATAGACTTCCAAGAACAGCAGTGACTTTTAAACAATTTATCTTGCTCCTTGCCAATGAATGTTATGCTAAGCAGGTGAGCAAATCCCCAGCCTTTATGGCCCTCTCAATTGCTCAGCATCAAACTTCCAGCTCCAGCCAAGGGTCCCATTAGAAATCACCTGCATTCTAGAATCACAGCATGATCTTTTAAAGAGCTTCCTTCTAGGCACATTTTATTTACTCCAACTACAGAAACTAACTCTGCTTACGTTAAGCAGAAAATCAATTTATTGCAGTTTTTTGAGTAGCTCATAGAATTGACAAAGGTCGGAGAATTGGCTCTGAAAATGGCAGCAAGCAAAGGAAGCACAGCAATTGCATGTATTGCTAAAATTACATCATAGGAAGTCTATTAAAGAAGCCATATCTGAGCCATGAACCCACCTCTGGATGTTGGGTAACATAAATAACATTACCAAGAATTCTGTTCCCTATTACTGTCTCCAGATCCCAAATCCTAAGCAAAAGGATATAAGTTTTTCTGAGCTTAAATTATATACATACGCACAAAATTCATCACTAGATTATGGGGAAAATGGCATATTTTAATGTACTGTTTGAAAGCAGGATCCCTTTCCTCTGAGTTGTACACTGGGGACCATTCCCCAGACATACAAAGCAATGCAGGGTTTCCAAAATTCTGCACCCCTTTTTGCTACTTGACCTCCCTGAACTCACTTCTTCTTATGAAAACTACTCTATTTACAAAGGAAATATCGGTATATCACCAGTTATTTCTCCTAATCCCTTACCCAAAGTATCTGAACCAGCAGCACTCTATATATGCAATTGTAGGAAGCACAGAGAATGTGAAAGCAGGAAGTGGAGCTGTGGCTCAAAGTGGTAGAACGCTAGCCTTGAGCAAAAAGTGCTCAGGGACAGTACCCAGTCCCTGAGTTCAAGTCCCACAACTGACAAAAAAAAACAATGAAAGAAAGTGAAAGCACTTAAAATATGTAATTATGTACATGGTATTGCACGGAATAAACGCAGATCAGAGCCTTTAAAAGGCTTTTATCTCTGCTTCTAGCAGTGAGACATTTCTACTTTCCCTTTTTACCCAGTCCATGTTCCACTTACCTTCAAGTTCAACTATACTGATAAATGTTTATGAACCAGTTGCAATGGGTTGAAATATTTTATAGATGCAAAGAATTTTAGCATATAGTTTGTAACTACTATATACATTCAATGTTCTTTTCTATAAATTTCATAAGCCAATTGATTGTCAAAGATTACTTTGGTTGACTTAATTTCCCTAACCCATGGTGGCAATTCAACCATGATTTGATAAAATCAAACTATAAAGTCCTCCTTACTATACCAGTTGGGCCAAGAAGATAATCAAGAGCGGCTCTCATGTGAAAATTAAACTTCTTTGAATTAACGTGAGGTTAAAAAATTGAAGATACATGATAGAACACCATTTGTCCATCAGTGATATGACATACTGCTTCACAGAACCAAGCAACTTTTCAAATAGTAGAAGAATATTTTCTCAAGTTTCATGCCACCCACAATGTGATGACTATAGATCCAATCCAATTTTAAGCTTAATCTGCCCTGCTACCATTATCTCCACCATATTCTTAGGTCTACACAATCAACAAAACAGATAATTGCCTTGGTTTGTTTTAAAAATAAATAAACTAGGTCCTAGCTAACTTTAATAAATTTTATAGTTCGTTGAAGTTGGATTTCCATATCTCAGTCTATAGAATTTTATGATAATAGGGTACAAACGAATGTGTAAAAATAATATACCATATTTTTCAGTATATATATAAAATGATATCAAATAGAATTTTTTCTTATTTTTTACCAACTTTATTGAAATATTGGCATTTTAAACTGCATATATTTAAGGCATAAAATGCAAGGCTTTGATACCAATATATAATGTGGGATGATTGTCACAATCAAGCTTATTAATGTATAATTGACTCACAATTCTATCTATAGAATCTTACATTTCATCTCTGTGTTAAAAATATCCTTCTAAATTGAATTATACAGTTATTATTTATATCCAATTGACCAAAATAGTGTAAATACAAACTCTGATAAATAATCGTTAAACATTAAAAGCAAACCTAGTTTAAGAATGTGGTTTAGTGGTAGAGTGTTTGACTAGCATGCATGAAGCCCTGGGTTCAATTCCTCAGCACCGCATAAACAGAAAAAGCCAAAAATGGCACTGTGGCTCAAATGGGAGAGTGCTAGCCTTGAGCAAAAGAAGCTCAGGGACAGTGCCCAGGCCCTGAGTTCAAGCCCCAGGACTGCCAAAAAAAGAAAAAAGAAAATCTAATTGAAAGTGTTTTCTAAATACTATGGATGGTACTAATTTTATTAAATCAATGTATGTATATATGAGTGGATATGATTTATAAGTAGAATGGGAAAGAGTTCTGCAGCAATTCATTTATTCCTGTTTTTCTTTATTAAAGCTCTAAGCATCAGGAAACTTGTTCACATAAATAAGTATGCAGGAATGGAGCAATTTTGCTATACCAATGTCACTCAGTTTGTTGAATTTTCTCCAAGTAGATGCTGAACATTACATGGTGATATATTGACAAAGATTATTTAAATGATATATCAGTTTCCAGCTCATAGGATTTTTAGATTCTTGAAAGCAATGAATTACAACTATATGTCTTGGAAAATAAATTGTCCTCTGTTTTTTGCATCATTTATTTTCTTCATTTCCAACAGTACAACAAAAGCATTACTTTCCACACAACTATTTTACTATTTTTCTTTCTCCCAAGTATCTTATTTAGCCTAATATATTTAATTAGCAAATACTTGTCCATATTTGTCACTATAACATTATTTATACTTTTATTTCCGTGCATATTTATATTATGTTTTCATCCAACGTTTGGAACTTCTGAAGCTTTAGCCTGTTCAAGTTATGGGAAACATCTGCCATTCAGAGTATATGGAAAAGCCAGTCCTCGGTTTCAAACCACTGTAGTCCATTTAGACTTGTCCCCCCGTTCCTGTGTCCTCTGTAGAGCTTCTCCATGTGACTTAGACTTCTCAGTATTGTGGTCTCAGGTAGTTACTCTTCTTAGGATGGCTGCTTTTCAAGATTCAAGAAAGGATTACACATAGAACTTGCTTGATGTCTCTTCTGTCCTGGCTTATTGATCAGAGTAATCACAGACCCCACCTAGATTGAAATGAGTGAAGAAATCGATGCAAAGTCACTTGCACTGCATTTTAGGATGTTCCAGTAATAGTGAGGAACTAAGGAAACATCCCCTAAAGATGTATGTTGTTTCCTTTTTTCCAGTGGACATTTCCTATGATAAACCCTAGCTCTTCACAGTGGACCATCAAGGATGATGTGTAGAAAGAGAATCCAAGAAGCACTAGGGAACCCTTTGCAGGGTTGTTTCTTCAAGCACGCATCCTCTCCTCCATCTACTTACATTGAAGAATAACTCTTGTAGTCATTGTAATCAGGTTCACCTGCAACCAAAAGCCCAATGTTCCAAGAAAGCCATTTTGGTTATCTCTCTTAGAAATGTAGGCATTTCAGCCTAGTGTTGGGGCTCTATGAGCCTAGAATCCTATTAACACAAAGCTTCCATCTTGCTATGCCAGATGCCCACTCCTGATCTAGCCATGAGGTTTGCATTGCATTCAGAGGAAAAGGAAAAAAAAGAAGATCTCTCCCTTGCAGAATGCTTACCAGGAACTATCAATGCCGCTCTTGCCTAATAAATTTCACCAGAATTTAGCCAGGCCAACAGAAAGCAGCAAGAAGAGTAGCCATGCAGCCAGATAGACTTCAAATTGGTTTAGTTAATTAATTACTTGGTATTTATGTTTAAGTAGATGAACAAAAGTATTTCAATTCAGCATGTCAGTGTGTGAGCACAATGCTTCTTCATCAGTGTCACCCCTTTCATTCATTCTCCCCCATCTCTCCCAAACCCACCCATTACTGGGGATTGAACTCAGGCTCTCCCACTAAAGCCATGTCCCTAGCCCTTTTCTTTTAGTTTTGTCTGTCGATATATAGTTTTGCTCTTTTATGGGGAGAAAGGACCTTTCTCCGACTGCAATACTTCTATCTCTACCTCCCAAGTAGCTGGGATTCCCTGTTCCATGTTCCCATCTCCCCCCCATATCACTGAGGCATTTTATATACTCAAAAAGAATTGATTGCCACCTTTGACCTCAGAGCTTCCCAGAACATCAGCGAATGTTCTACTCAACCACATTTCCATTACTGATGGTTTCCTTTCCCAAATCCTTTTTGATGCTATTACCTCATTTGCCATTTTCACTGCAGAGATTAGCAGGCTACCCAATCATTACTATTGATCATACATTATGTTCAAGTCCCTCTCCCCGCCCCTCTCTCTCCACTCACCCCTTTCTCTTTCCATCAATTTATTCAAGGATGCTTTCATATTGAACTGATATTTAAACCTCAACTCGTGGACAGCTTTGCAAATGACTTAGACAAAGGAGAAGAAAGGACAGCCTGGGATGCGTTGGTGCCATGAGATTTAACCATGTGGATATTTTATTGAAGCATTAAAAAATACCTAATAGATGAAACATACTGTTTCTACAGGCAAGAGGCATTTGGACCTGATGAACTGTGTTGCTAGCGATATAGCTATTTAAAAACTAAAACAAACATTTATAGTGATTATAATTTTGTATATTGATTGTTATGGAGAGCCAGTAACCACATAATGTTCTTAGCAAAAATCAAACATGTATGTCTCCCTAGATTTATCTCTAAAATGATGATATTAAATTTAATTTTGGAGCTGTTTATGATGGTACATGCCTTTAATCCCAGCAAGTCCAGAGGGGGAGATCAGGAGGATCATAGTTCAAGGCCAGCCTGGGCAAAAAGTAATGAGACCTCATCTTAAGCCAGTTGTGGTTATATGCATCTGTAGTCCCAGTACACAGGAGACATAAATAGGAAGAAGATGGCCCAAGACTAGCCCTCGGCAAAACCTGAGATCTTACATGAAAAATAAAGCAGAAAAGATCTGGCCATATATCTCAAATGGTAGAATGTCTGTCTAGAAAACACAAGATCCAGTGTTCAAATGCCAAAACAGTAAACAAGAAAATGTAATTGGGAAAATATGCAGGAGGAAAATTCATAATATAACATTAGGTGACATAGGATACACTATACAATTTCTGGTTTTGAAATTGTCCACATCCTCGGAACTATTTCAGAGTGGACACTTGTAGGAAGAAAAGAAACCAAATATGCTACTTCCCTATCCAGCAGCTGTGATGCATCTCAGTAAGCTATTTTAGAAGGAAAAATAGGAGGAATGATTCACTTTGACTCCTTTCCTGAATTCAAGTATATAAAATGTTCCTGATGTATATTTAGCTAGTTTCATCTTGAATACAATTATGTATTCTATAACATGTGTGTCTCACTGTGTCTGTCTTGCATTCTTTACCTGAAATACTTCCTGGCCTGCAAGGTGCATTTTGCCTGCCCCATGCAACAACAGGTAGCCCTCAATCAAAGGAATGGAGTTAGTGCAAAAACAGCTCAGCTCCCTGGCTCTTGCTTACCTGGAATCTGAGATGGTGTTCTCTTCAGACTCCCAGAGCTTCCCACTCTGCCACATGTAGCTTCAGTGTCCTCTTAAGTGGCTCAGTAGCGTCTTTCTCTGCCTCGTTTCACCTTCCCTGTCCCATGCTGATATTTCTTCCCAGTTCAAAGAAGCTACCGTGACCTGAATCCTAATCTCAATGTCTGCAGCTGTGAAAAGCAAACTAAGGAGCTACAGCATAGAACTGCTCTGGACTTTGGCCTAAATCTTCTGATTTAGATAAGGGAAATTGAACTATGGGAGCTATTTAAGTGTAAAGGATTTGAACTATGACTTTGATGACTAGATATATCAGCTAATTTTCCATTATTGTTTGCTTGTTTTTTCTTCAAAACTGGTCTTCATGTAGTTATTGGATATAGCCCTCATGGTAGCCTTTGGACATACTCAAATTTGGGACAAAAATGTCTAGTGGAGCGTTAGGAAAGCTCAGTAATCTGTTATCTAATGACTGGCCCTGAGGTTGGGCCAGGGCTCATGGCCTACTGAGGTGGCTAGAGGTCACATGGTGTTAACACGCAGAGCCATTCTTAGGGTTCTCTGCTCTCCATGGTGTAGCTAAGGCTGATAAATACTAGCTTAAAGCAGGTGGAGGGCCAGCCACACAGGGCTGCTCCATGTTAACCTCACTTCAGTAGAGTGAGTAAATAAAAGATTAAGGACAGGCTGGTGCCTGAGTCACCCCGGGGCAGTTCCAGGTCACATGCACACCCAGACTATGTGACATTTAGATGTCCCGGGTCACCCCAAGCCAGATGATCCTCTAGTCCTCTCTTGGCTTCTCCACCTGTATTCGGAAGCTCTTGGACATCCTCTTTACCCTTCAGAATAAAATAGATGATGAGTGTTCAATTGTGCATAAGGCAGATAGGTTTTCATTGCTCAGCTGGACCAAAGAGAAGCCACCAAACCTTTAGTCACCAGCCAAAGGGCTGGCCCTATGGCCAAATCACCCTCCCTTCCTCTCTTCTCTCCTCTTCCTTTTTCCCTCTTACACACACTTTTTCCTTTACAATCTCATGCAGTATGAAAACACTACAGTTTAATAAGCAGATCCTGCTAGGCAGCAATGGCTCACATCTGTAATCAGTATCTGACGATCTGGATCTGAGGATCGTGGTTTGAAGTCAGCCTGGGTAAGAAAGTCCGTGAGACTCTTATCTTCAACTAGTCACAGGAAAAGCCAGAAGTGGAGCTGTGGCTAAGTCCTAGAATGCTAGCCTTGTGCAAAAAGAGCTCAAGGACAGTGCCCAGGCCAAGTTCAAGCCCTAAGATGGGCAAAAAAGCAGATGCTTTGCCTTATCTTTCTTGAGGTAAAGTCATATGACACCAAGCTGTTTCCTGTCCCCCCAATCCCACCCTCACTCCAGTCACTGTTGTTTCCACTGCCCCAAGACCCTCCCACCTTATGTTTGGCTACTGTAGAGTCCTAGTCCACTAATAATCAGACATAAGCCTCAGGCCTCATGATGAAGTGTTTGTTGTCCTTAAAATCAGATTCCCAGCACCATGTCAAGTGAATTAAACTTATTTTGTGAGATCAAAACTTGGCAAATAACCATAATACTCAAAAACCCAAAGACTGTTATATAATCATCCTTTGGCGGAGACAATGAGGTCACATGTTTTTTCTGGCTAAGCGTTGATCAGGGATGTGTTTGATTGTAGATAATGTGTTCACTGGCCCACAACTTCCTTACAGAGTGTCTGAATCAACAAAGCTTTCAGATGTAGGTCTTGCCTAATGGTGCATCTGTTAGAGATTATTGCTTCTCTTCGGCCTCTAAAGGAAAGGTCTGGGGGATTCAATGTGCCATTGGCAGCACTGTTCTCAATGACAGCATTGAAAAATATATCAGTTCCCACGGTTTGTTTTCTAGGCAGCAAAAGGCTTTATTCTTTGGTATCTGGGGCCAAATGGAACCCGTGAGTCTAGAATGGCAGATATTGGTAAAGCCTCTGATGGAAGCTTGCTCTCAGAGAAAACTAGTGCTACTCACCAGAGGACGCAATCCCTTTCCAAAGCTGTGTACAGTCTCTTGGTTAGGATCCTTGCTGTAGACCAAAGGATAACTACAGAGTTTGAAGTCCAGAGGGTTCCAGAGGGTTCTCTCAGAAAGAGCCATTTCTCCTGATTAGTTCCTCCTCCAAAGTTTCCTACTCTGTGTGTGTGTGTGTGTGTGTGTGTGTGTGTGTGTGTGTGTGTCCCCTAATGGAGTTCCTACTTCCTCCCTCCTGGGTCACCATTAAGTATCATAGATATGATGCCTGGCAATGAAATCAAGATTTGAAAAAAGAAATAAGTTTGGAGGGTAGTGAGGTGTGTGTGTGTGTGTGTGTGTGTGTGTGTGTGTGTGTGTGTGTATGTGTGTGTGTCCACATTTTGTTTGTAATTTATCACTGAGATAGCTATATTGTTTCATGCTTTTTAAATTGAAAATAAGAATGAACGTAACATGCAACTGAGATCTGAGGAGCAAAGCTGGAAGCTAGCCTTGGCAGAAGAGATTCCATCTCCAAATAAGGAGCAAAATGCTGGACTAGAGGTATAGCTCAAGTGGTAGAGCACCAGACATAAGCAAAAAAAAAACTGAGCAAGAATGTAAAACCCTTAGGTAAAGCCCCAGTACAAGCACAAAAATTACAATAAGGTGGCTCTGATCAAGATACATTGTATACATAAATGGGCATAAAATGAAGCCTCCTTGTACAACTAATTGATGCTTTTTTATTAATTTTTTTCTTTATTGTCAAAGTGTGGTACAGAGTGGTTACAGATTCATATGTAAGGCAGTGAGTACATTTCTTGTTCAACTTGTTACCTCTTCCCTCATTTCCCCCCCCCTTGTTCTCTCCCCCCAAGAGTTGTTCAGTTGATTTACACCAAATGGTTTTGTAAGTATTGCTTTTGGAATGATTTGTCTTCTTGTCCTTTGTCTCTCAATTTTGTTATTCCCTTTCCCTTCCCCAGTTCTAATACCCCTATAAACAGTATCCAGGGTATTTGGATGAGATATAGTGGTAGCAGGGGTACAACCACAGGAAGGGAATACAAGAGAAACAAAACTAAAAAAAAAAAAAACAGACAAGAAAAAAAATACAAAAGGGGGCTGGGAATATGGCCTAGTGGCAAGAGCGCTTGCCTCTTACACATGAAGCTCTTGGTTCGATTCCCCAGCACCACATATATGGAAAACGGCCAGCAGGGGCGCTGTGGCTCAGGTGGCAGAGTGCTTGCTAGCCTTGAGCAAAAAGAAGCCAGGGACAGTGCTCAGGCCCTGAGTCCAAGGCCCAGGACTGGCAAAAAAAAAAAAAAATACAAAAGGTACAGTTTCACATGGCATGTTGATAATAATTTCAACAATGGTATAACTCTTGTTTCCATAAGAAGGAATGACACTGCCCCATTCGTAAGGAAAACAAGAGCTTTTTTTTTGCCAGTCCTGGTGCCTGAGACTCAGGGCCTGAGCACTGTCCCTGGGTTCTTTTTGCTCAAGGCTAGCACTCTGCCACTTGAGCCACAGCGCCACGTCTGGCTTTTTCTATATATGTGGTGCTGAGGAATCGAACCCAGGGCTTCATGTATGGGAGGCAAGCACTCTACCACTAAGCCACATTCCCAGCCTTGATGCTTATTTTTAAAAGACAGAAAAAAAAAGAAAATAAAGTGAAATGTGCATAAATGAGTTTAGAACAAACACTAAGCAAACACCTGTTTTCTGAGCACAGATTCCCAGGCTTTGATGAATGTTTAGTCTCCTACAAGCTGAAATGTCTCTTGATTTTTGATGCTCACTGATCGCACTAAATTTGGGGAAACTCACCCCAACGGGTGAAGACAGACTGAGCCTAAGCATCTTTGTGTGTGGCCACAGCCTAAAGACATGATATCAAATAAAGCAAAACAAAGTCATAAATCAAGAACAAAGCCTTCTCTGTTTGGTTTTTTTGTTTGTTTGTTTGTTTTGCCTAAAGCTTGCCATTAGCGAGAAAGCAGCCATGCTTGTGCTGGTGGTTCAATTGCACTTTGGTGGGTTCCAAAATGCTTGTGAAATGAAATTTCTCCAGGACCCTGTCTTGTCTAATCCACCATAGCTAGCTCCCTTTTTTTTTATTCCAAGAGCTGGTTGGCCACCCACACATTGAGGCAAAACCTGTTTGTAACTCCTGTGTTCATCTTACCTCACAACTGGCAATCAGATTTGCAAATTCAATTTCAGAGTGCAGAGCTGTGTTCGCTGTGCAGCTCCTCATCTGCCGGCACTTAAAGCCCAAGGGAAAATCTCCTTCCCTCTGGAATCTGCATATTAATGTATCTTTCCTGAACTAGGAAAGAGCTGCTCAGATAAAAATAAAATAAAATTTTAAGCCTTGTTATCTGATAGTATGATTACTCCTAGTCAGTGCTCTCAATGATTTGGCTCTGGAAAAGTCAAATGTTAAAGGATTGATTTTTCTCCTTTAATAAACAAGCATAGAGGTGAAGGATGGGAGGCCAAGAGCATCTCAGAATCTGAAAATGATTGTTTAATTGAGGCTGTTTTTCTTTCTCTGAAGAACACCTTTAGGTGGTGATGTTGTTAAGGCTGAAATCTTATTTTATGGTTGAATCCCCTCTTTTATAATCAGCATATATATGTTTTTGACAATGTGATTTGCCTTCTGTGCAAGATCTACACCAGTTTTGTCATTTGCTTAGAAAGAAAATGAACTCAATACACGAGCTCTAAGGGTTTGCTTAGCCTGGCAGCAAGCTTGATGGATTGCTGTCTCCCTCAGTGAATATACTATGTGTTGCTTGTTGAACGAATATGTCATCAAGTTATAATATACCCTCTCCCTTTGAAGTAGTACAGAAATTTCATTAATGGTATGTGAAACAAAAAAAACTAGCAATGGGCCACATTGCTACATACATTCAGCATCAGGTTAAAGTCCCAAGCGAACATCAATTACCACATTAAATGCAGTTTCTACTTCAAGCTAGATTGCAAAGCAATAAGATAATGCCACAAGCCTTCAAAGGGAATGCATTTTAATTGATCAACCTGTAGTCCTTGAATCCAAATGAGCCCTTTTTTCATCCCCAATGGGGAAACCCTAATTTTAGGTCAGCCCAAGAATGTAGGAGAGGGGATTTCACAGGATGACACAAATTAGTAGTGTTCCTTACTGGGCCTAATCATAATGGAAGGCTTTTTGTAAATCTCTTAACTGCTCCAGTTAAAAATGAGGTGTTCACTGGGTAATTATCATTCCCCATGCCCTGGGCCCAACTTCTAGAGATACTACTGTGCCATTCAGCTACTCAGTAAGTAATCTTGGAAACAAAGATAATTACCTTCCAATTTGTGCTCTCAAAATGTAAAGATCATGCCAAAAAAAGTGGCTAGGATGCCTCATTTCTGGTGGCTTCTACTCTAAAGAAAGAAGCTTTCCAAGTGTCCCACACAATCCTAGAGCCAGAGGCGCCTTTTCCTTTCACTGTCTTAAGCATAGCATCCGAAGATCCCATGGGGTGAGGTAAGCCCAATGGGGAGTTGGTTTCGGCCAGATGAATTTGCTGTGTTTCTCCCAGCCCTTGCCATACTTCCTGGGGTGTAGTAGAAATCCAGGGATTTTGAACAGAGTAAATATTGTACTCAGATAACTTAAAGTATAGTAGTACTGGTACTCCTTATAGCATTCACACAAAAAATCTCAGTTGGTTACCTTTCACTTATTCAAGACACTATTGTGTCTAGTTTTATTTTCCTCTCCCAGTGAATGTTCAACTACTTGACCCTTATTTCTCCTCCAGGGAGAGCTTTCCTGGTTGACTAGTTGTTTACAAACCCATATGACAAATAAACCTACTTCAACATGATGTATATGTTGGTTTTATTGTTGTTTTTGAGATAAGTGTTTCATTGTATTCCGAAGACTGTTTTCCAATCCTGGATTCTAATGATCCTCTTACCTCAGCCTCGTGAGTAGAGGGACTACAGGTGCAAGACACCATGCCAGGGTTCTGTATGGGGTAATTAGGGTTTTGTTTGTTTGTTTGTTCAGTGTGTTGGGTCCAACACAAGGCCTTATGTACAATGGGCAAGCACTCTACCACTGAGCTATATCTTTAGCCCACAATGAATGGATTTTTAAGTGTGAAATGTGTGAATTTGGGGGATTATAACTTCATCAAAATTTAAGACACTTCATATATTACATTATATGTACTGTCCAGTGAATGATAAGAATGTGGAACTTCTTAAATCTTATACATAGTGAATTTGAGCTTTAATACAATAAAATTCATATTGCATTTAAAGCTCTCAAAAATCCATTGAATTTGTACCCTGACTTTGGTCTGTATTACACTTCAAATGTACCTTGAGAGACTTATTAAAATATGAAGACAATTCTTATAACATTAAACCAGATCTTAATTTTGAAACTGAACACTGATAATTTAAACAAAGTGAACACTGAGGTAGATATTTTTTGTCAGTCACAGGATTTAAACTCGGGCCCTGCGCTCTTTTGCTTGAGGCTAGTGCTCTACCACTTTAAGCCACAGCACCACTTCCAGTTTTCTGGTGGTTAATTGGAGATAAGAGTCTCATGGACTTTCCTTCAAGGGCTGGCTTTGAACCATGAGCCTCATATCTCAGCTTCCTGAGTAGCTAGGATTACAGATGTGAGCCACCAGCACTCAGCTGAAGTAGATCTTATAACACTATACAAGTTAGGAAGGAATGAGACAGCTAGAGGAAATCTGGTGCTAAGTTATTTAGAGACCCCCATTTGTTTTGAGAGTATATGTTAGTATGGTTTGGCCCAATTGGTGGTTTCTTTCCCATAAGTATGTATTAGACATAGATGACCAGGATCGACCATGGACTGGAACCTACAAGCAGATGGGCCTCCCTTTAGGAAGTCATTGATTCACTAGGCATCACCAAGTCTGTGTGCAGTCACATGTGAGAGTAACTGTCTTCATTCTAGAAACCAACCTCTATAAAATAGAAAAATGAGAGCATTATCTACACTTGAGATATTCAAAAAATACAGTGGATTTGTTTTATTTAGTCCCAGAAACAGTAGAGAGGTCTCTTCATACTAAACAGGGAAAATGCTAGCTTTTCAAACAGGGTGGTCTTTGGTAATCTGGTCCCTCATGCCTTCATGATGCATACATGATGATTCTTCTGGGTTCATGATAGCATTGGACATTGATTGGGTTGACCTAGAGAATCTCCATCTTAAGAGGAGGCAGACTTCATTTTCCATTGCCCAGATAACATATGCTCAACCTATTTTCTTCTAATCTCTCAGCTTTACTTTATTGTGTCTTATAAAGAACTCTATTCCATCTGGGTAAAGAGAATTTCTGAGCCTTCTGTGGAAGTAAAGTGCACTAACCATAAAGGTCATCCTTGGAGAGAGAATACCAGCAATACCCAACTCCCAGACAATATTTAAGTTCATAAGCAATGATCAGTCAGCCATAGTGTTCATCATGGTGCCCCATAATTCAGAATGAAAAGCTCTCTCTTAGGACAATATAAAATTTGCCTCTTACATCTTATTTCTCTCTATCTTCGAGAATATGTAGCTCTCTAAAGATATGAAAATCAATTTAGTCTAGATTCATATTTTACATTTCCTCAAATATTTATTTGAACTCATAAAAAGTTTATTGACACAATTTGAAAGGTGAAGAACTAAAATATATTCCAAATATTGACCAAGAAAACCATGGGAAGTCGCTCAGACAACTTTTCAGAAAAATCGCTGTTTTGTACATTTGTCATATCCTCCTGTAAACAAAAAAAATCAGATCCCTCCTCAAAACCACACTCTTCGGGTGGTGAACTTGTGGACTCGTTTTCTCTACTAGGTGCCAAATATGAAGATAAATTGATAAATGCAGCCAACTAGAAGAAAGAGATATAAATGCACAAACAGGTCATTTCCACTAGAGTCTCGGGGAATTCAAGAGCTTCATACAAATATATAAAAATTTTAGTGAGCTGTATTCATCTGAATCCATTCTCTTCTGCCTTAATTCTTCACATAAAGCCTGCAAAAGAGAAAGCAAAGAAACCATCAATTTTTCTCCCTAGTTTTATTAAGGTATGACTAACAAAAATGGTATATATTTATCATGTACAGTGTGATGTTTTGATATATGCATGCATCGTGAAATGATTCAATCAAGTAAATTAGCATATCTATCAACTCACATACTTTTTGTAGCTAGAACATTTCAGATGTTCTCTCTTAGCAATTTTCTTGTTTACAATACATTATTATTAACTACAGACACTGTGCTTTACAGTAGAGCCCCAGAATGTATTCCTCATATCTCACGGAAATTCTGTTCCCAATGACCATTCTTTCCCCATTCCCACAGCTGCTAGCAACCACCATTTACTCTCTGCTTCTGTAAATTCAATGCCATTACATTTCACAAACAAGTGAGATCATACTGCAGTAGTCTTTCCGCACTTAATCCAATGTCCTCTAAGTTCCTCACTAGCTTAGGCTCCTCTTTTTCTATAGTACTCAAGTTTGAACTCAAGACCTTGTGATTGCTAGATAGGTGCTATACCATTTGATCTAGGCCTCCAGCCCATAGTTTTCCTAAGATAGTTTTAGGGACAATTTACATATGTCAATATGATTTATACGGGCAAATGGGAGTATGAGACCCCATTTTTATTCACAAAGTTACTTGATTTCATGAATGTAAAGTGAACTATGAGTACAGGTGTAGCCATCAACTTTGGGTCTAGTGATTTAAGTAACTGCAAACTAAGTCAGGAAGGGCTTAACAGTGAAGGACTAAAGGATAATGTCAAACTTTCTCTGAGATAAATGTGCATCCAGGGCTCCAATCAACCCTTCTCTATGTCCATTCCCACTGCCACATAACTGTAATTTCTTACTAGTGTCAGGATGAGGTATAATTTCCTGACTTCGGCCACGTGACTTGCTTCAGCCAACCGAAAGAGGCCAGAGTGATAGTGTGCCTGTCCTGAGCCCATACCTTAAGAAGTATTACCTGCTTTTGCTTGCCTGCCTGTACCTCTGTCGTTGCTATAACAAGATCATGCCGAGGCTACCCGTCTAATCCCAGAAGAACCTTGAGAAACATGGAATAGAACATCTCATCAAGTTGCTTCTACCAGGGCCACTCTAGTGCAAAGCTTCCAGTTGAGCTGAAAACTCATAAGTGAGCCTAGCCGAGATAAGCTAAGCACAAAAAAATACAACATAACCTGACCTGGGACTGTGGCTTAGTGGTAGAGTGTTTGCCTAGCATGCATAAAGCCCTGGGTTCAGTTCCTCAGCACCACATACACAGAAAGAGCCAGAAGTAGCGCTGTGGCTCAAGTGGTAGAGTGCTAGCTTTGAGCAAAAAAGAAGCTCAGCGACAGTGCCCTGAGGCCCTGAGCTCCAGCCCCTGAACTTCCAAAAAACCCCTATAATTTAAAAAGAAGTGTGTGTGTGTGTGTGTGTGTGTGTGTGTGTGTGTGTGTGTGTGTGTGTGAAGTATTTGATTTGGGGGGTAGTTTGTCATGCAGCAATAACTAACCGACATAGTGCCATTTATTTTCAAAACTCTTGTAATGGAGGGATTTTTTAAAAAACATTATTGACACATTTTGTGTTCCTCTTTTTGTGTTTTTCCTTAGGTGGTTTGGTTGAATCTTTTCTAAGAAATAGTGCACTTATATTGTTTCATTACCAATGGCTGGGGGAGGGGACACACAGACAAGCGTCCTCCCCCTACTGGGATAGAAACTGTGGATAAGTACCCTCTGCAACACTTGGTTTTCGCTACTTCAAAGGCTAGTGAATCAAATATTCTATTTCTCAGTCTCTCTTATAGCTAGCATGAGCCACGGGACCCAGGTCTGGCCAGTGAGCCCTGAGGAAAAGCCTACAGCAGAGATGTTTTAGAAAGCTTTGCTTTCCTGAAATTTTCTGTAGAGATTTCTGGAAAGATCACAAAACTCCATGTATCATTGAACATTTATAGCATTACTGTGCTGCCAGCAGTGTTGTGAGATGAAATCCACAGAGGTTGCAAAAGCAACTTATACAAAGCTGCTAAGTGGAAACGTTGGGATTTTTAACCCAAGTTTCTGACTCAGGTTCTTTGCAATCTACCAACAAGGACAGTCTGTGTGGTTCTTGAACCAAAAGGAAACATAGAAAAGTATTAATGATTACAAAACAGAATGTTGTCAGTGATAGTCAACATAGCCTCTTGAGCTACTCTAGCATTTCATTTCATTTTGTCTTGTTTTCTTGTAGTAAGGGCATATGAGATCTACTCAGTTAACATATTTTTAAGTATACTATATATCATTGTTGATCTTAGGTGTTTCACTTTACAAGATGTGCTGCAGGTTCTTCCCTCTTGTCACATGGTACAGAATGTCTATCCTTTCCAAGGCTGAATAGTATTGTGCTGTCCATTTGTATCACAGGTTCTTTATCCATTCAAGTGTTGGTGGATATTAAAGAGTTTCTCCATAGTTTAAAGAAATTATTTTTTTTTTGGGGGGGGGGGGTCAATACCAATTCCCAACAAGTACGATACCACCTCATCCCCAGCCCAGGGATTCTAGGTGAGATGAGTACCATTGACTAGCAATGTAATCGCCTTGTCCTGATTCACAATGCCAGTACCATCTCTTACCATTCTCTCTCATGGATCTGCTCTCTCAGTTTATTGGACCAGATATTTAACTGCTTTTGTAACATGACAAGAATGTCACACCCCACCTCCTTTTGCTTATAACTTTTGATTGAAATCCCACCTTTCCATGACACTCCATATAATGCACTGAATCATTATTATTTGTAGTGTGCATCATCTCTCTCCTCTCGTGTTTCTCCTCATGTTTCCTGCTGTATCTCTCGACCAGTAGTCTGTAACCTTATGTAGGATAGGAACATGTCCCATTCATTTTTACATCCCATCGCCTATCACAGCACAAGACACATAGCCAGGAACTAGAGAATGATGAGTTAAACCCCTGTAGATAGGTGAACTGGAGTTGAAAATATATACAAACTCACATTCTTTCATGTGAAGCAGGAGGAATGAGTGAGAGCTGCAGTAAACCCAGAATGTTGGTTTTGTTTTCTGTCTTCTCTGTGCTGTCACCTGTATCCTAGGCCCTAGCTGCAGCCCCATAATGGCCAGGTTATGCTCTATTCATCTTACTGCTGTGATCACTGTGCTGGGTGACAAATATGGCCTGTCTCTCTGGCTAAGTAAGAGGACCATGACAAGTTGCCCTTGAAGCTGAGACATTCCTTGGGCTTCTCTGAGTGGCATGAAAGGGGTGATGATCCATAGCAAATTGTCACTGAAGCATATTCTGTGAAGTGTGATTTCTGCCTGAGAAATATCCAGACTATGAAGCACCATCTGCAACCCAGAAATGGGCACCATTTATATGACAGGCTTGATGTGGACTTTGATCACCATACATCTGTCCAACATAGGTGAAATTGTGGCTCTAGTAGGAATTATTATGTAGACAACACTGACCATAGAGGAACTGTGCTCTGCCCCTTCACCAGCTGTACCTAAGAGCCAAAGAAGCCTGGAGAACTCTAGCCAAAAGGAGGCTGGAGTAATAACATCAGTGTGCAGTGGGGGCAGGGAAAAAACTGATAGTTATTGCACCAGTGTTTTTGTTTTGTTTTGAGGTTTTTGTTGTTAGTCTTTTGTATTTTTGCTTCCAGTATTGGGGATTGAATTTAGTACTTGGGTGCTGTTGCTTAGCTTTTTTACTTAAGTCTAAAGCATTCTACCAGCTTCACAGCTACACAGCTTCACATGTAGCTTTTTGGTGGTTAATTGGAAATGAGTCTCATGGAATTTCCTGCCCACATTGGCTTCAAGCTGAGATCCCCAGATCTCAGCCTCCTGAGTAGCTAGGATTACAGACATGAGCCACTGGTTCCCAGCTTAGTTTTGTGCCAGGCAAAACACTGTGGATTCTGTACAGTTAGCCCAATCTACAAAGTGAGCCTGGTTCTTTCTTCTTTGTACGAGTTGGGCAGGAAGCATCACCAAGGAATGGAGGAAACATGGTAGCTGTCCTGTAGATCACCCTGTCTCCCCAGTTGCTTCTCTCCCTCCCAGGTTCCAATAGCCTAGAAAGCCTGGACATGGAACTTTGCTCATGAATATGGTCAGATTCGAGCCTCTGTGGTGTACAAAACCCTAGAGGTTCAAAGTCTCTGTCTCTGATCTCACAGGATTCACTGTGTACTGAAAATACCTAAATGATACCATAAATTAAAAAATCATGCCCCCAGAGTCTTGGGCTCCCTGCTGTGTGTCAGACATCAAATTTAGAAATAGGAATCAATGGGAAGAAATCCAGAGCTAAAATTGCCTGTGTTGTAAAGCACACTTGTTTGTCAGGGTGTTGGAATGCAAGTGTGTTGGGCAGTCTCCAGGGCCACACCGCATTACCACCTAGAGAACAACTCTCAGCTATTCTCCTGTGTCCTACACTCCTATAGGGGGCATTTGTAAGAATAAAGAGAAAGGTGAGGCACCTGACTGAAGTCACTTGCCAGCTACCCCATACATTTTGTACTGAAACTTTTAAAAATTGAAAGGCCAACTTCTAGTTTACTTTGGGCAATACACACTTTGGCTGGTGCAGGGATGAGAACACCACATATCTCTCTTGTGTCACCCTAAGTCCAGGCTGCAGAGCATGTGATGTTTACGCCTTGCCACGACCCATTTATAGCTGTGTTACTCATAGTCACCATGGCCCCACATACATCATGTGGGAAATAAAGTCCACTCAACACTTGTCTGCCTTGGGTCCTTTAACCAGACACTCAGGAGGTGGTGCAACAATTACTTCCTCCTGTGTGGTGCTAAGTCATAGCACCATAAACGCAGTGACATTCCAAATTAGTGGAAAGAAAGGCAGCATATTATGCTATAGTTTCATTTGCAATGACCAACCACATACTCAGAGCAAGATGGTTCAAATTTGGAAGCATCAGAGATAAGATAAAAGCTTATTTTGGGCTCTTGCTGGAGCTACGAAGCACACCCCTACACATTGTCCCATGTAACCATGACCACACCATGAGGACAAGCTATCATTAAAGCATATAAGAAATATCACACACCCATGGTCATAAAGATAGGACATGCACGGATTAGTTGTACTTGGGCAGCACCAAACCCAGAATTTTCTTTGTCCCAAACATCCACTCACAAAATCAATGCAACAAAAAGTAAAACACATAGACCAGTTTTTCTCCTAAAGTATGAAACACCTGCTAAAATTGGCTGGACTATATCATGAAACCTTTGGTGGCTAAAACAATTATTGGACTGTTTCTACCATTAACTATTAAGAAGCAGGGCAGATACAGGAGATACAAAAACCAACATGTTTATTTTGGTATATACTGGTATTAGAACTAGGGAAGGGAAAGAGAATATCAAAATCGAGAGATAAAGGATAAAAAGACAAACGACTCCAAAAGCAATACTTGCAAAACCATTTGGTGTAAACCAACTGAACAATTCATGAGGGGAAAGAGAAGGAGAGAGAGGGGGAAATAATGGAGGTAACAAATTGTACAAGAAATGTACCCACTGCCTTATGTATGAAACTGTAACCCCTCTGTACATCACTTTGACAATAAATAAGTAATTATTTTTAAAAAATAAAAATAAAAGATTTCACATCTGAAATACAGACTAAAGTAGCAGTACATGCAGGACATGTAAAATCTGAGTGATGCTCAGGAAAAAGAAAATTGCCTATATGGGTCAAATGCTATTAAAATAAATTCAGACAATAATAAGTGGGGGAAACACACATCTGTACTCCCAGTATTTGGGAGGCTAAGGCAGGAGGATTGTGAGTTTGAGTCCAACCTGAGCTACTAGCAATACTCTTGTCTCAAAAGTCAATCAAGTAAATTTAAAGGGAGCTTTTTAAATGTAACCTATTGAGAATGTGTTGCATTGCATAGCAAGTCAGAATTCAAGGCTGTAGGCTTGGGCACAAATTGTGATTGACTGGGGGAGAATGATAAAAAAAAAAAAAAGATGATATCGCTGGGTGCTGGTAACTCCCACCTATAATCCTAGCCACTCAAGAGGCTGAGATCTGAGCATCCAGGTTCAAAGCCAGCCCAAGGAAGTCCACTAAACTACTCAAATAAAGCCAGAAGTGATGCTGTGGCTCAGGTAGTAGAACACTAGCCTTAAGAAAAAGAAACTCAGGGATAGAGCACAGGTCCTGAGTTCAAGCCCAGGACTGGCACCAAAAAAAAGGGGAGGGGAGAAGGACGATACTGATCAAGATGCATTGTATTTATAAACTGACATATGGAACAGTAACCCTTTTGTACAACTACTTAAAAATAATCAAAATATGATTTTGAAATGTGATTGGCTCAGTCATATATTGGTGGAGAAGGGAATCATCCATGGAAAATTTCTCTCAATCCATCAGAACATCATGGTCCTACTTATCGTCAAAAGGACCAGACAATACAGGCAATACTGACTCAAGATTTTCCTACCAAAGAAAGCTCCGTAACATCTAGAGGTGAAAAAGTGGTAAGTTGAGGAGACTGCTATCTCAACACTTTCCAAAAAATGGGAAAAATCCTTCTTTATGATATATAAGTGAACAGCTTGAGGACTTTTTTTTTCTAACAATTTGTGTGTTTGGGTTTTGTGAAGTGCTGGGAAAGGAACTCAGGGCTTCACACATGCTAATTACTGCTAATACATGCTACCAACTAACCTATACGAACAGTCCCTTTATGACTTCGATTTACTACTTATGTATAGTTTCCAGCTTACAGTGGTTCAATTTAATGTTTTCCAACATTATAATATACGATCAGAATCATTTGTCAAAAGCAACCGTCAGGCCTCTAAAAATTTAAGAATTTAAATGTCCAATAACAGGAGTTTAATTAGTCAAAATGCTGCAGCCACATTAGCAATTATTATAGACACTGTGATACAATGAATGATAAATGAGATAAATAATAAAACAGGAGTAATTGTGAGTTCATTTCTTTTATTAAAATGCTAGTGTTTTGCTTTCCAATTTGCATGAACTCTTTTTATAATTATACATTTCATTCAAAGCACTTTTATTCATTAGCCTCACTATTTAATGCTTATATTTTTAAGTACAAACTTTTTAAAAATCAGGATTAGAGCTGATTTTGATAGCTGCTCTTAAAAAGGTATTAAGAAAGCTTAAGTCAATACCTTCCATTTTTTCCACCCAAACCATTCAACCAATAATTTTTAAGCTAGTTGTTGCCAAATCCTACCATTTGAAAACATCATGAAAGGACTTTAACTATATAACCTTAAGAATTTAGAGGCCGAGGGGCTGGGAATATGGCCTAGTGGCAAGAGTGCTTGCCTCGTATGCATGAAGCCCTGGGTTCAATTCCCCAGCACCACATATATAAAAAAAATGGCCAGAAGTGGCGCTGTGGCTCAAGTGGCAGAGTGCTGGCCTTGAGCAAAAAGAAGCCAGGGACAGTGCTCAGGCCCTGAGTCCAAGGCCAGAACTGGCAAAAAAAAAAAAAAAGAATTTAGAGGCCGAAAAAGAAAGCTATGTTGGGCATGGTAGTACATGCCTATCGTCACTGCTACTAGGGAGATGGAAGTAGGAGGATTCAGATTCAAAGCCACACAGGCAAAGTCTTAAGAGTCTATATGAAAAAAAAAAAAACAACTAAACCCAAAATGACTAGGGAGAGGGTGGCTCATATGTTAGAGTTCTAATCTAGCAAGCACAAGGCCCTGAGTTCAATCCCCAGGACCACAAAGAAGAAAAAACAACCACTGGCTATTTGAAATCAACTCAGAATAGTAGGTTTTCAACTCAGGATAGTAGATCACAGTTGGCTATGCATCAGAATCATCTAGAGGTTTTCTTTTTATAATTCTAAAGCCCAAACTATCCCATACCAATTGCCTTGAAGTCTCCGAGTACAACCAGTTTTTCTACTTTCCCAGATACACTGATGTGCAACCACAGTTGAAAAGCAGGAGAAAATGAGGGAAGGGGTGACTCTGTTTGAAAAGAAATATCCTCATTACTTTATGTATGTAATTGTAACCCCTCTGCACATCACCTTTACAATAAAATGAAATTAAAAAATAAGAAAACCACAGGTCTAGAAATACTTCTCAGATTTCGACTTCCTGGTGATCTGAAGATTTCAATTTAGCAAGTCAGGGCTGGGGCCTAAGACTGTGTACCACCCAGAAAGTTTCCATGGGAGAGAGGGGTGCTGTTGATCATGGACCACACTTGGAGAAGAAAAGGTTGTCCTAACCATAGACATTTGGCAAGGTGGGAAACATAATTTGTTATTAAGGCCAGGAAGAGGGACTACCATTTACCTCAGCCAGGATACTGATCACCATCTTATACTGCCCAGCCCCATGACAGAGTTCTCCAGCACAAATGGCCAAAGTACTGAGATAGAGAAACCCTCATCTGATGACAACTATTTCTAGTGAAGGAAATACTCCCAAACCCAAGCCAAGTCAGAGCTCTCTGCTTTGCTATAATAAGTGGTTCCTTCTAGGAAGCACTGCTGATAAAATTAAAAAAAAAAAACATGAGTGATTTTTCCGATCAACTTTAATAAGATTAAGAGCCTCTTCTGGAAGATTAAATTTACTCGCCTCACTAAATTCGACTTGTAACAGAGTTTAATGATCTCTTGTACCTGGACTCACTAGGTTATCTATCCATGTTTTTTTTTTCTATTCCAAGTTTAGGAACTGCATTTTGTTTTGTTTTGTTTTGTTTTTGCCAGTCCTGGGCCTTGAACTCAGGGCCTGAGCACTGTCCCTGGCTTCTTTTTGCTCAAGGCTAGCACTCTGCCACTTGAGCCACAGCGCCACTTCTGGCCATTTTCTATATATGTGGTGTTGGGGAATCGAACCCAGGGCTTTATGTATACGAGGTGAGTACTCTACCACTAGGCCATATTCCCAGCACAGGAACTGCATTTTTGAAGCTTCTTTATAATCAACTCTGATTTAAAGCTTCAACATGGGTTTACAATCCATGTATGAGAAAAACTGCTTTAACATCTTTTACCTTACCTCTGAGCTGACTCTCGAGTTGGATCCTGATTTTATATCCCCCTTTCACAGCAGCTCAGCTTTTACTTCCCAGCTCTACTGTTTTCTACCTAGATCATCTTGGGTAAATAATGTGAGAACCAATAGTTTGCTAATTGACAAGAAAATACTAGTGTTGCTGGGCGCCAGTGGCTCACACCCGTAATTCTAGCTACTCGCTACTCAGGAGGCTAAGATCTGAGGATAGTAGTTCAAAGCTAGCACAGGCAGGAAAGTTCATGAGACTCTTATCTTCAATAAACTACTTCGAAAAGGCTGGCAGTGGCAGTGTGGCTCAAGCAGTACACTGCTAGCCTTAGGCAAAAGATGCTCAGAGACAGCACCTAAGCCTTGAGTTCAAGACCCACAACCAGCCAAAAAAAAAAGAGAGAAAATACAAGTGTCAAGCTCATATGATAGTTATTGGGATAAACACACTAAGCATTTAGCATAGTGCCTACCACATAGTCATCATGTGCTGTTGCTATTATTCTGAGACAAAGACCCACACAAAGCTAATAAATCAACACATCCCTTCTTCCTCCTCTGTCTTGCTAGCAAGATTTCCAGTATTTATCATCTTAACTTCAAGCTTTTTGTGGTGCTGACAGTTGAGTGGAGAGGAGAATTACAAGAAGCAAATTGAGTCTAAGATACAAAGGAAAGAGAAGGGCAAGAGCTTGGGCACTCGAGGGACTGATACTGTTCAAAAAGAAATGTACTTATTACCTGACTTATGTAAGTGTAACTCCTCTGTACATCATTTTTACAATAAAAATAATTTTTTTGCCCGTCCTGGGCCTTGGACTCAAGGCCTGAGCACTGTCCCTGGCTTCTTTTTGCTCAAGGCTAGCACTCTACCACTTGAGCCACAGCACCACTTCTGGCTGTTTTCTATACATGTGGTGCTAGGGAAAAGAACCCAGGGCTTCATGTATACGAGGCAAGCACTCTTGCCACTAGGCCATATTCCCAGCCCCTAGAAATAATTTTTTTAAACCAGCTAATAATACTATATATATTTTGTATATCATTAAATCTTTAAAAGAAATTAAATAAATTTATTCTTGTTTAAAAAAAAACAGCTAAGATATGAAACCAACCTAAATGCCCTTCAGTAGATGAATGGATCAAGAAGATGTGGTATATATACACAATCAAACAGAACGGCATGCCCCATTCATAAGGAAATAGAAAGACTTGGAAAAAATTATATTAAGTGAAGTAAGCCAGACCCACAGAGAAGTAGGTTTCATTATTTCCTTCATTTGTAAGAACTAGAATATGTCTGTGATATTCTTGACAGGGGATCTCAATAACCCAATTGCTTTGTGCATAGGACCATATATAATGAAGCTTAACATGAACTCCAACATGTGAAAACAAGGGTTTTTATTATGTCCTGTATGTAGGGGTTTTTTGTTTTTCTTAGTTTTCTGTACCTTTTGTCATATATATATATATAAGATTATTCAATATGTGGAAGGGAAAAGGAATCACAGAAACAGCAAGACAAAGGATGAACCAATGCAACATCAATACTCAACTATGTGGGATATGAACCTTACAATGTGGGGGGAGGGGCATATGGAGGGGTAAGTGGGAAATAATGCGGGATGGGGTAACAATGATTAAAAACAAATGTACTCATTACATTACTTGTGTAACTGTAGCCCTCCCTGCTTATCACTTTTTCAATAAAAATATAATTTTTAAAAAATCAGGAGAAAAGAAAGAGAGAAAGAAGGAAAGGAAGGAAGGGAGGGAGGGAGGGAAAAAGGAGGGAAGAAAGGAAAGAAATGAGGAAGGAAGCAAGGAGAGAAAGAGGAGATTGGTCTGTAGGTGTCTAGGATAGAGGAACTTTGAGCTGATAAGGAGAGGAGTCTTAAGTAGTTTTACCGCGTCTTTTGCCATGTACTGCAAATCATTCTCAGATAAAGATTTGTATCCTTTATGATGACATCTTTTGAAATTGACTTCCTTGGGGATGGAGCTCTGTCTTTAAATGTTCTTCAAAGTCCCTAAAGGTGGAAACCAGAATTCCTGTCTATTTGGGATCAATGATATGCCAGGAAATGTATTGGGCTCTATGGTGGACACATCAAGCATAGCATTTAATAAGTAGAAGGAAAGTCACACAAGAAAGTGGCAAACCCACTCCACTGTGATCAGTGCTGCTCTGTTGGTTCAAACACAGGGACTATGCGAAGGTTTTTTGTAAATAGTATTTAAGCTGAGACAAGATTGATGAGAAAGAGTTCTCCAGCTGATGAGAAGGGAATGGAAGATTCAAAGATTGAAAAGGAATACTCAAAGGCCTAGAGTTGTTATGACCCTTCTACGAATTGGGATACATATGCTAGGATAGGAGCGAGGAGTGTTGTGGGTAGACAGAAAGGCAATATGAGAAAAGCCTAGCGAGTCAGAGCCAGGTTTACAGGCTCAAAGGTTTATGGAGATCACTGAAAGGATGGGCAGCAGGACAGTGACATTATCACTTTTGTGAGTTTGGGGAAAGGGGCTTTTTTTTTTTCAAAAATCAGATTTCTGGGTTCTAGCAAATAAAAAGTTTGGAATGATTTTGAAGATCAAAGTACAGAGATCAATTTTGTAGCTATGGTCACTTGTGTTCCAATTGCTCAGTGAGGTCACATGACCTCGCAAAAACAGTTACTGGATAATGTTCACGGAAGTTCTCTCAAAATCCAGAGAGAAGCCAAGCTTATGGGAAAGCCAGCACTTGTTCAAAGGCTATGGCTTGAGGGTTGAGAAACAAGGCTCTTCGCCATTGGCACAAGCAGGAAAGTTTCTCCCTGAAGTATTTCACATTTCAAACTTCCATGAAAGGCTGAGGAATCTTCCCATGGGTCCCCAAAGTATTACTTGGAACAGTAAAACACAAGACATTTGGCCTGTGACCAGACTTAAGCATGGGAGTTGAGCAGTTCATACATTGGGAAGTATTTTGTGAGCTAGGAGGAATTTGACCTTAAATCAAGTAGAAACAGGCAGTTCTTCCAATCTTATAGCTTGATTTATTGAACAGGGGAAATAAGCCTGGTGAAAGAGACAGATCTATTCCTAATGATTTAACCATTAATAAAGCCCTACTATAAATGGAACACAAGAGAGAAGGTAGCTTATCAGAGAGCAAAGGAACCTCCCCATTTGCCAAAATAGGTCAGTTGGGGACAAAGTTTTGTTGCCAGGCTGGTTGAGTTAATCAGAGATGACAGACCTTGGCAGAATAGAGAATAGATAAGAGGATTTCTTTCTCGATTCTTTTCTCAGAAGATGGCTATTTCCAATAGCATCCTGGAAGGAAAAGAACTGATAATATTTACCAAACCCTTTGGGTTTTCTGTTTTAAAATGTGTGTGTGTGTGTGTGTGTGTGTGTGTGTGTGTGTGTGTGTGCACTCTAGTAAAAGAAAAAAAAATCCCATGCTTCTCCTGGGGAGCTCCTCAGGCTGGATTATTCTTTTTCATCTCAAATTAATGAAACTTCAACCCCTGAGGAGAACGTTTTCCTTCCATTGGTTTGATTTTAATGATATGTTCTGCTTTTTTACTTGTTCTCAGAAATCAAGAGATACCAGGAAATCTACTGCATATGGGAAAAAGCTAAAAGGAGAAACACACTTTCAAATATATCCCTTAAATGCCACAATGTGGGTTCCCTTCTAGATTTGCTCTTTTTGGAGACTTGCTCCCTAATGACTCTAAGAAGGGAAGAAAACATTTTCCCCATGCTCAGCCTACCCCCTTGCTTGGATGTGCTGTGCTTTACAAGGTCTCTCTCTGTCTCTCTATTTAAAGCATAAGTAAAAGTGGCTTCATGTTTGGAAATGATCTTTCTAATCTTTCTAATCTCCCCAAAGATAAATAACACTTGGTGTCTCAAATACACGTAAGAAGGTGTGAGTGATGAGGATCCATGGAGATGAAAGAAAAGCAGGCATGAGTTACTGGTGTCCAGCCTTCTTCTGCCTCCTTTTAAGCCCAGATGGCTATTGTTTGGATTCCCATGGCAACTGGTAACTCAATATCTCTTGCCACAAGTCCTATCCTAAATACCGTATGGCTTTCCAAGAAGGCTTGGCTGGTTTCCATGTTTGGAGACTTTCAACAACCTTAATATTCAGCCAAGGAAACATTTTCCAAAGCAAGAAAGATTTCAGTCTGTTTATCAAGGGAGGATGTGAGAAACAGTTCAAGCAGCGTATCAGAACCACCCAGTGAGCTGAGGAAACCTACAAATCCCTAGGCCTCTCCCTCCCTGGGAGTTAACTGGTCAGAACTGATACTCAGGCGAGTCCAAGTAACTCTAATGTGGAGTCAGTTCTGAGAGTAATACACGTAAGTGCTCCACTATACCAGTGAGGAAAGTGAAGCACAGAGCAATCATGCGACTTCCTCCAATATGGGATAACTAGACAGTATGGCAGCCATGAGTCAATTCAGTCTATGTGATTCTTAACCATTATCTCATCTTGCTCTGGGACTAAGGCAACTACAATAAAAAAATAAATGATTCTCACTCAGAATCCAAGTCTGGACATCTTAATTATTCAAAATTGATTTCTGTTCTTCAGTCATAATATTTGAGTAAAGCCATAAAGCTGCCTATCATTCAGCCACATCTCTGTGAGCCATTGGTCCTAACTGTTTTGGACATGGAAAGTGTTCAAATTTAGAACTTCTTTTGTGATTTACTTCCACTACTTGGATATATATAAAAAGCATGCATGAATGAAGATGATCAAACCCAGGTTTTTGTCTCAAGGTGTTTTTAGAACTTGGTAGGGCCATTCTTAAAAGTATTTTCATAGAAGATAGAAAAAGTTATTTCCCTTCTCTCTTTCCAATCATTGCATCCAGAGATCTCTCTGCAGTCTTACAACTGCATGTAAGCCTAAAACAATCTCAGAAAGCTTAAAATGAAAGCTCAGTGGTAGGCTGTATTTGACCTTTGGGCCCTGATTTGCCAAGCTTCAGACTGTAACAGTGTGACCATTTAATAAACATTTATAGAAATTAATGTTGTATATCCACAGCGTTAAGCAACTAGTAGATAAGTCAATGCCATTGAGAGAATTTCTCATCCTTTGCATGAGATTGTCCCTGTGATTTGCAAAGCACATTTCACTTGCTTGGGAGCCATCCTATCTGTCTGGGATAATAATTATGAGTCATACAGCCTGAACTGATTCATAACTGTTACACTGTCCAGTTATGCCATGTTGGAGAAAGACTGGTCTGTGCCTCAGTTTTTTCACCTGTATAATAGAGCTCTTATATGTATTGCTCATTTGTGTCTCACAAGGTATGGTGCTCTGAATAGTGCCTGACCATTAGAAGCACAACAAGAATTCACAATTATTGAATCACGGATTCTTAGTATATCTGAATTGCAGAAAAAAGTCTGACCAGGCTTTTTCCTCTATATTTGAATACTATCTGTAAAACTATGAGGTGGGTGACAGGATACTCACAGGATTTTTAAATATCCTGACCTAAACAAACTAGGTTGATGACTGGATCAAGGTCAGTGGTTCTCAAAGTGAGATCACCCAACCACCACCCACAGAAATAGCAATAGCCCAGGAAACGGGACACAAATGCAAACTTTGAGACTCATCAGAGATCTGCTGAATCACTTGGAGATTAAAGGCCAGAAATCTGAGCTTTGGCAATCCCTCCAGATGATTGTAATGTACATAAAAGTTTGAGGACCACCATTTTATACGTATCTAAAAGGAGTTTCCAGCTGGGAATATGGCCTAGTGACAAGAGTGCTTACCTCATATACATGAAGCCCTAGGTTCGATTCCTCAGCACCACATATACTAAAAAAAAGCCAGAAGTGGCGCTGCGGCTCAAGTGGTAGAGTGCTAGCCTTGAGCAAAAGGAAGCCAGGGACAGTGCACAGGCCCTGAGTTCAAGGCCCAGGACTGGCAAAAAAAAAAAAAAAAAAAAAAAAAAAAAAAAGGATTTTTCTTCACAACCTCCCACAGGATGCTGTCCTTGGTGCTGCCCTATCCCCATTCTCCTCAAAGAGTCTCATTTAAACATAGGAAAAAGTTTGCCTCTCAAATTGGCAGGTTATGTATCCAAAGCCAGCCTGAAGAAACAGTGACACTATTCAATGCTACAATGTAAGCCTGCAATGAGTTCGGTAGGTTGGAAGGAAGCACCTGCCAAAATTCACAGAATTGTTTTGATTTTTAGTAGAGATAGATTTTTTTAACCTAACTCTAGTTTCTTGGTGTTTTAACTCCTACGCATTCTATGAAGTTGTCAGCAGTGATGAAGGTAACTTGGTCTGGTGGTCCCAGTGTGCACCATGGTAAAGGCTGCAGAATTATAGCAGGTAATGGAAGGCTGACTACAAAGCACAAGAACACGCCTTAGCTATCAATCTTTAGATTTCAGAACTTGACCCCTTAATGAGAAAGAATCCTACCCAGAAGATAACACTGAATCTGGAAGGCTCCAGAATCATCATGATGTCTTTGCATTTGTTATCTGGGCTTGTCTAGAGCATTATCAACTGTTCTGTCTTATCTGGACCATGAGCTCCTATCACAAGGAAGCCATGCTAGCCAGGGGATCGGAGACCAGCTGGGTTGGTAGGGTAGTAGCTGGTGGTTTGCCTGCTCCTGGCAACAGAACATATAATTGGGCCATAATTGGATTGGATTGGATTTGGCTCAGAATGGTGCCCAAGCTGTCTCCTGACAGATAAGAAGCAGTGAACTTTGTATGTGATTCTACAGGGAGTCCACAACACCATTTCTTGGCTGTTGGTGATGATGGAGAGCTTTCCAGAAGAGTTGACCTTTAGCATGGGGGTATGGGGAGCAGGATGAACAGCAGTTTTCCCCAGATCCATTTATTCTAAAATTAAAGACATTTCAGCATCATTTTCATAACCATGGAACAAATATGTCTTAAATAGTATGCATGTAATGTCTTCGCATGTTTGTATGTGTAGAAAGACTACATTTCAGTATAACTTTTTTAAATTAAGCAGCAGAACTTGGGTGTATCTCAGTGGCAGAGCACTTTCTAACATGTGCAAGACCCTGGGATTGATTCTCAGGACATTTAAAAAATTATAATTAGGCAGTAAGAAAACAATGGAGGTAGAAATTAAGATAATACATTTTCTGTTAAGTATATCTATAAATAGAAATAGGTAGATATTTTTCCAGGTTGGTGAATAAAATCCTTGTGGGTATAAGCAGAATCATTATCAAGCCAGTTCTGACCCTCCTTGGCACTAGTTGCAAACTAGGCAGTGGTCCTACCTTATTGCTTAAAAGGGATTTCACCTACTTTTTACAGATAGACTTCAATAGACTTCAAATCCATTTCCTCTAGAGAATGATGACAAGACTTGCCCCCAGTCTTTCACTGTATGTGAAGTTGAATGTCACACACAAACCAACTGCAAATTCTATCCCTGCCCTACCTAGCTCACAGAACTGTTGAGCAGCCTGAAAGAGAATGAACCCGGAAGTCATTTCGAATATTAATGGTATTTCTATCTTTAACCTCTGGCTACAAGATGTGGTTTTGTTTTCTTCCACAAAATCCCTAAGGAATCTCCGTTGCTTTTTTATCTAGCTCACAATGCCCCTTTAAGCAGCCATTTCATACAGTCTCCCAGCTGCCAGGTTAGTTTGTATTTATTAACAACAACCTGCCTGTTTCACTCTTATTACAAAGGACATGTCTCTCAATTGTGAGGCATATCAAAAAGAGGGATAAAATGCTCCTGTGGTATTTGAATAATTGGAAACTGGATGTGAATGAGCATACCTAGGACAAGACGTCATATTGAAGACACCCAGGGCACTTCTGCATGTTCAGACTGGCACGGCTCTTGGGTTCCCATCCCCCCCAGGCCAGACTCCAATAACATCTGTGTGAAAGATTAATAAATGGGTAGGATGACTCCTTCTGGTTGTCAAGCCCATCTGAAATGCTCAAATAAAAGATGTACAAATTTGCTTTTTCCTTGAGATTGGGGAAGCTCAGCTCTACAAGTGTTTCTTAAACGGATTCTCTTCGGAGAACAATCCAAGATTATAAGCTATTTCCTAGTTTAAAAAAATGGGGAAAGAAGAAAATCCTGTAAAGTCTCCAAAGCAAAATGAAAGTGCTCAGGTAAAAATGCTTGTAATGTGGCTGTCTTGAAATAACGGGGGCTCTGGAAAGCAGCACTGCTGCAGGTTTTGAAAACTGGAGCTGCAGTGCCTCCTCCAGGAGAAACAGGACATGTGCAGGTTAGAACTAATCTCACCATCCACACAAGCTTTGGCCCTTTAAGGGAGGTGCTGCCAGATAATGCTTGCAAGCCACGGGTTTTCATTTTCAGTGCACTTTCTTCCTATTGCCTAGGGAAAAATACTGAGGTACTCCTTAGAGAGTATTTCATTTCAAAACCAACCAATTCCTGATCTTTGAAGCAAGTGGCAAAGGGTAGAAGAATTGCAGGTACTGCAAAGGGGAAAAAATACCTTCTAGTTCATACCTGGTATACCATCTGAGTCACCTAAATGGTCTCTCTCTCAAGACTAATATTTTTGCTACTAATAATAGATTTGGTTCAGAGTGGTTAAGAGGCCGAACGTTGCTGAGTTCCCATTATGTCACAGAGTTAGAAGTGGAGTGCAGCTAAGTCCCACTCTTTCCAGCACATCCTATGCCCAGTGGTAGTTGACAGGTGGGTAAATCTTGAAGCAGAAGGCCTATCAATGCCAGCTTACACAGTCCAAGCTGACTCTGCTGTTATCACCCCACTCCCTCCTGCAGCCACTCAGGAGGCTGAGATCGGAGGATCTTGACTGAATGCCAGCCAGGGAAGAAAGTCTGTGAGACTTATCTCCAATTAACCACCTGAAAGCTGGAAGTGGAGCTGTGGCTCAAGTGGTAGAGCACTAGCCTTCTTGCACTGAAGAGCTCAGGGACAGGGCCCAGGCCCAGAGTTCAAGCCCCACAACCAAAAACAAATCAAAACAAAACAAAAACAGGGGCATGGATACTAATCTTAATTCACTTGCTCCTGGGACTCAAATTATACTGCTAATAGGTAACTCTCCTTAAATTAAATTCTTTCCAGTATGAACATTCAATCATTATTAAGCACTGGTATTATTAACTATTAATGGTATCAGTAGCTACGACTATATGGAGAACTCTCTACACACTATGTAGCTCAATGAGTCTCAACCTTGTCACCATTGGACTTTACTGTGGGGATGACCTGTGCATTTCAGGGTGGTTATGGCATTCCTAGCCTGGACTTTCCACATGCCAATAGTACTCAACCTAAGTTGTGACAGCCATAGCTGTCATAAAACATTACTAAGCGTCCTTTTAGGATAAGGATCAGAATATTCCTCCTGTGAAGCAGGTTTTATCTTTTTTCTTTTCTTTCTTTATTTTTGTTGGTTGTGGAGCTTAAACTCTGGGCTTGGGAGCTATCCCTACACACTTTTTGCTCAAGGCTACACTCTACTACTTGGAGACACAGTGCCACTTCTGGTTTTCTGGTGGTTAATTAAAGATAATATTCTTACAGGGAATTTCAGCCCAGGCTAGCATTGAACCCTGATCCTCAGATCTCAACCTTCTGAGTAGCTAGGACTACAGGTGTGAGCTACCGGCACCCAGCTGTTTTCCCATCTTAAGAAACTGAAATCAAGGGATTCTGTAAGTCATATAGCAGAGAATACCAAAGCAGGGCTTCAGTCCCCTCTCTGCAACATTTCTTTCAGTGGAATACCTATCTACCAACACCCTATCAACTCTTCCTTTGTCACCTCCATCCTCTTCACTTCTGCTCCAGCCTATATGTGCTAATGTCCCCCTCACCTCCTCACCAACTTAATGGATGCTGTCTTATCATCTACTTTGAATGTAATTGTGCTTGGCAAAGTGAGTACACTTAATAAATGAGCAGATCCATTCTAGAACTTTAATTTTGTTTGTGTGCACTGTGAAGTAAAAGAATTCAGCCAAACTAAACTGAATTGGAACACGTGGTTGTTCAAACATTCAGGAGTTAAGAAACCTGTTTGATAAGTTTTCAGGAACTGATTGTTGTCTCTGGAACTAAAGGGCAGCTATGGTTCCTATCATTTGGATCCACAACTTAGGGTGAGACAAGAGTTAGGCAATAAAATTGTTAAAGATTCAGTTGTGAAATGCTGGAGGGGGTGCGGGGAAAGAGGAACCCTTCTCCATTGTTGGTGGGAGTGCAAATTAGTACAACCACTTTGGAGAACAGTATGGGGGTTCCTCAAAAAGCTCAACATAGACCTACCCTATGACCCAGCCATACCACTCCTAGGCATCTATCCTGAACAACAGGTCCCAAGATATCATAAAGACATTTGCACATCCATGTTTATCGCTGCACAATTCACAATAGCCAAAATATGGAAACAACCCAGATGCCCCACTACAAATGAATGGATCCAAAAAATGTGGTACGTGTACACAATGGAATACTACATAGCAATTAGAAATGATAAAGTATTGGTATTCGCAGGGAAATGGTCAGAACTTGAACAAATAATGTTGAGTGAGACAAGCTGAGAACACAGAGAACAAAGGGGCATGATCTCCTTGATATATGACTGTTAGGGTGGGGGGAGGGACAGTAGAGACCAGGTCTGCAAAACAAAAAACTCCTTTTCAAATGGTATTTCCACATTTGGGTCATCAACTTTACATTATATATCTAAAACCAAACAACTACTAAACATAAAAAGGTCTAGAATAACCTATCAGTGAATCACAATAGCTCAACAGCTATGTACACATGATCATATAAGACAAGGATAAGCAAAAACAACTCCAAGAGAAGGACACAGGAGGATTCTACTGTTGACATTATCTTTAAAGTTCTAGGTTAATTTCCTGTGGCATACCCTACGTGGTTACTGTATATGATTTTGGTACACTGGATATTGTATGTATGCCTACCTGATCTAGGGAATGGAAAGAAAAATGAGGGTGTAAGATATCACAAGAAATGTACTCACTGCCCTATTATGTAACTGTACCCCCTTTGCACAACACCTTGTCAATAAAATTCAATTAAAAATGAAGATTCAGTTGTGCCTACTCTGTCAGGGCAGGCTTGTGGGGCAGAAGGAAGTACTGATGTCCTTCCTAGAGTCTCTGGCAATAGAGATGCTTGCTTTTGGCTGTTTTTCTAGCTATCCAGAGGAATTGGTGTGAGCAGCATTTGTGCCACCTGCCTGGACAAAAGAGATTCCAATCTGTTAGCTTCTTCATCAAAATTTCTCCCAGTGAGAAGCCAATTGACTCTCTCACCTGGGATTAAACCAGCCACCACCCCACCATCTGCATAAAGTCCTAAGCCAGAGGGTGTGGAATAATCAGTTCATGGGCAAGGAAGAGAAGCAAGGAAGCCCAAGTTGAATTTGCATGTCTTGATTTGCTCCTCGTGATCCCTTCTTCTCAAATGTCACAGCATGTGCAGGAAGATGAAACGAGCAGCCTTGTCACGATGCAGCCCAGCCTGATTAGGCAGCCTGGAATTCACTTCCCCAGTTTTCTGCGTGGGCTGCTTACAGCGTGAGGGGGAAAGAGAGAAAAGACTTCATGACACAGAGATTGCTGCACCATAAATGACACAGACATGCTTGACAAAGCCCTTGCTCATCCTGCAGTTGTGTTAGTACAGGACATGCACAACCTACGGTGTCCTTCCAGGGCTATCAATGGGAGCTGCTCTCCTGTCCTCTCCGTTCTTCTCGCCTCTCTTCTTTCCATCTCTTTACCTGTCCTTCCATCTCGCTCTTCCTTTCATGCATTCTCTGATATTAATGAGCATTATTAACCTTTCCTCTTTTTTTCCAAGACTTTTAAGGAGAGAAAATTCTTTGTACTTCCATGTGGTGTTTTAACCCATTGAACTTTGAAGTGGGTGCTCTGGCTCCTATTTGAACCCTCAATGGCTGACATACTCACGTAGTATTTCTGTGAATCCTTTATGCTTAATACAAAGCTGGCTGACCAATCGAATGGATGAGTGAAACAATCAAACAAAGAAGTAAATAAGCCAGCATGGGAAAATTGTATTTTGGTGTTCCTTTTGTGGACCCTAGCCTCTGGAGTTTCTTCAGCCTGTGCCTATTTTATTTACTCATTTTATTTACAACATGGTGAAATATTTGTAAGGACTCACACTAAAAGGGCATTTTTAAAGAATATAGTGTGTAGTAGTGATTAAGAAGATTGGCTGTGGAGCATGATAGATATTTGTATGTCATTTCACCCTGTCACTTAGAAATTGGGTGACTTGGGTCAAGCTGCATAAGCTGTCTTTGCCTTCATTCTTCTCATGGTAACAATAAAAATGACATCAATATTGATGATGATAATTATTCTCAACTCGTGTGTGTATGTGTGTGCGCGTGCATGTGTGCACACGTATGTACTGGGGCTTGAGCTCAGGGTCTCATGCTGTCTCTTAGTGTCTTCACTCAGGCTGGTGCTCTGTCACTGGAGCCATCCCTCCACTTCTGGTTAATTGGAGGTAAGGCTCTCATGAATTTGTCTGCCTGGGCTGGCTTCAAACCTTGATCCTCAGATCTCAGCATCCTGAATAGCTAGGGTTAAGACATGAGTCACCAGCACCCAGCTCTAAACATTACTCTTTTTTTTTTTTTTTTTTTTTTTTGGCCAGTCCTGGGCCTTGGACTCAGGGCCTGAGCACTGTCCCTGGCTTCTTTTTTGCTCAAGGCTAGCACTCTGCCACTTGAGCCACAGCGCCGCTTCTGGCCGTTTTCTGTATATGTGGTGCTAGGGAATCGAACCTAGGGCCTCGTGTATCCGAGGCAGGCACTCTTGCCACTAGGCTATATCCCCAGCCCTAAACATTACTCTTTTAAAATATTTGGTGAGCCACTGGTCTAGCCTACTGCTTTCTGATATAATTGAGAAAAAAACATATCCTAAAGCAAGTACTTGGGTTTGAGGCTTAATACTATAATTCAGGGATAGTCGTTATATCCTATAGATATGTTCATTTACTAACTGATTGGGGTGTTTGTTTTCATTTCTTTATTGCCAAAGTGATGTACAGAGGGGTTACAGTTTACTCACTGCCTAACTGATTGTTTTACAAACAAAATTGTAGTTGAGTCCTTTATTCTTTTCATTTATTTATCTATCTATTTATTTATTTATTTATTTGTCCAGTCCTGGGGCTTGAACTCAGGGCCTGAGCACTGTCCCTTGCTTCTTTTTGCTCAAGGCTAGCACTCTGCCACTTGAGCCACAGCGCCACTTCTGGCCTTTTCTTTCTATGTATGTGATGCTGAGGAATCGAACCCAGGGCTTCATGTATACGAGGCAAGCACTCTACCACTAGGCTATACTCCCAGCCCCGAGTCCTTTATTCGTAAGTCTCTAGTTACTGTATAAATATATATAAAGCAAATAGGTAACAGGGTATTAATTATTGTATTTTTTCTTTATTATCATCTTAATTTTTGTAAAAATGAACTTCATAGATTTCTTGGAGAGTAAAGGTTCCAGCAAGCTGAACCAGACATTAAACTTTCAAGCAGACATATCAATATCAGTATTACTCATTCTCAGCACCATTGATATCTGGGGCTAGCTCATTCTCTGTTGTAGGAGAATGTCCTAGGCATTGTAGGCTGTTTAACAACATCCTTGCCTTCTCCACCAGATGACAGTAGCAATTTACCCTTACCACACTTGTGACAACCTAAACTTTCTCCAGACATTGTCAAATGTCCCTTATGGGGCAAAAATCCAAATAAACTCCCGTATGTTGAGTGAAAAGCCACTGAGTGGAAAAAAAATCATTCCATTATTTGGGGATCAGGGCACATGGTGGTTATAACTCTCCCTTGGCCCATAGAAATTGACATGCTAGTGTACATGTATCTGTAGAATTGTGTCCTGACTCACCTCTGCCTTCCATCAAGCTGGCCAGAGCTGATGTATTCTCTAGTCTCATCTGCTCCCTAAATGATCTCTCACCAAATCTAACTACATCCTGAGAATCCACAGCCCAGATCCTCTACAGGTATGTTTTGACAAGTGATACAGGTAACTTCTGTGACGTTGCTGTGAAGAGACCTTCAAGCAATAGTGACAGCTCAAAGCCTCCTTGTGATCACTCTGAAGAGCTCTTTACACCCACATAGGCTGGTACCAAGGCCTAGATCAAGTTGCCAGGGAAGAAAGCAAATGAGAAAAATCTTAATGTAGTTCAGAAGCAAATGCAGAACTTGTATGTCTCCTAACCAAGTGAAGAACAGGAAAAAGAGCATTACGATTGAAAAGAAATACAGCTTCATTAGAGAGTGAAAATTTTCAGCCTCCAACCATTTCCTTCTGAGAAAGTAAATAGAGCTTGTGTAATTGGGTCAAAGCAGAGAACATGTCAAAATTGAGGACAAAAAAAATTCCAGTAAACCACAGGGAAGACATTGAGAGAACCTTTTGGGTTTTGGTTTTCTTTTTAGGTCTAGTTGTATACAAATCAGTAAGTCAGTCCTAGGTCATTTGGCAGAGAAAAAAGGTTATGAAATCATGATAATTCAGAGATTATGGGAAATAAATCATCTTAGTACTGACGGCTGCAAAGCAACATGAAAAGCATTCTCTTTTTTGCCAGTCCTGGGCCTTGGACTCAGGGCCTGAGCACTGTCCCTGGCTTCTTCCCGCTCAAGGCTAGCACTCTGCCACTTGAGCCACAGCGCCGCTTCTGGCCGTTTTCTGTATATGTGGTGCTGGGGAATCGAACCTAGGGCCTCGTGTATCCGAGGCAGGCACTCTTGCCACTAGGCTATATCCCCAGCCCATGAAAAGCATTCTTGATCACATGTACAGTGGACAAGGCAAGATACAAAACTGTACAAGCCAGGCACTAGTGGCTCACACCTGTAATCCTAGTTACTCAGGAGAATGAGATCTGAGGATCACGGTTCAAAGCTAGCCCGAGCAGGAAAGTCCATGAGACTCCTATCTCCAAAAAGCTGGAAATTGAACTTTGGCTCACTGTCGTAGAGTGCTAGTGTTGAGCACCAAAGCTCAGGGACAGTGCCCAGGCCTTGAGTTCAAGCCCCAGGGATGGCACCAAAAATAAAAAAATAAAAATTATATAAATATTGTAAATGGTGCTGTCAGGGGGAAAAAGTAGTTTAAAGAGATCTGATCTCATGAACTGAGTCATGGGTAATGACTGTTGTGCTTAGATATACTTCTCTCGAAACATCTTAATCCTTCAAAACTACCCTATACATTTCTGCTTCTTATGAAATGAGAAAACATACAGCTCAAAGTTGTAAATATAGAGAGAAATGAGATTAAATTTCCATACTTAGCATCCTGTTTCTATTGTATCCCATGTGTAAATGCAGAGGAAAAGACTTGAAAAGGGTATATCAGAATGAGTATTACACTAAGATAATGTTCTTCTGGATAACTATTTTTATTATTTTCCAGTTTCTGTTACATTGTTATAATTTCCTCTTATACAAATAAATTATTATTATGCCTTACCATTTGACAGGGATGATATTTCCATTCACAAATTTAATCTAAAGTTTACAGTGAGATGATAAAATGGCATGTTCCCCAAATATAGAGTTGCTAATATTGATTGACTGGTCAGTTGGTTCATAATTTGCAATCTTACTTTTTAATATTTTACATATAGCATTCTAAGCACTACTTTCCATAAGTTTTGCTATATTTTTTCTCACTAATCTCCAAGTATTTTCTAATTTCCCTTGTGATTTTCTTGTTGACTCATTAGTTATTGAGGAATGTGTTGTTGGAGTTCATCTCATTCAATCCTTGTAAATGTATCGAACCTTTTTCTCTGTCCCAAAATGTGGTGTGTCCTGGGTGATAACTATTCCTTGTGCACTTGAGAAGGACATGTGTTTTGTTACTGGACAGTTTCTATAAGTATTTATTAGGTATAGTTGGTTTATCATGTTGGCCAAATCTTCCATTTCTTTGTTGATCTTCTGTCTAGTTATTCCAGACAATACCAAAGATGTGATATGGAAATCCTCAATGATGATTGTTGGATTGTCTATTTCTCCCTTCAATTCTGACAGGTTTTTCTTCTTGTACTTTGGGGATCTGTTATTGAGTACAAATGCACTTCTTATCAAGTATCTGGGTATATCAATTGGTCCTCTTGCCAACACTCTCAAAATTAGTCCTTGAATCAGCAAGAAGTTGCATAATGTTTAACATTTAATAGCAATGAGTACCTTCTGTTCTCCTCTGTCAGAGATGACATCCCTGGATGGCTGCTTGGCAAATATATCTTATCTTAAATATTCTTTGAAAAATAAAGCCAAGTGCTTCAAAATTAAATTTCCTTCTGTTCTTCCACATTTTTCTCCTCTTTTGAGCAAAAGAGCCAAACTTGATATTTTCCCTAATTGTTCAGATTCTCAGAAGACTATAAAGTCAAAAAACTAATGAACTAAAAGACAAATTTCTGAAGCCCCTATCAGTTATTGTCAACAATGCTTGTTAACGAAGATAACCTTGATTTTAAGTGATAACCTCCCTAAGAATACAAAGATTTAGAAGATTTACATTTCTAGGGGACAACAGACTTGCTATAGTCAGGCTACCAGTAGCATCCTATATACATGCCTCGTGTGCTTAGTGTGTACCAGTGTATGCCAGAAGATAGGAAGAAAATATGTCAAAAAGACATAAGCACGAAAACCAGCATATTGCAAATTAGTAAATATTGTGACATCATAAGTAGAGGATACTATAAGAGAGGGAGAGTACTATTGGACACTGTATGTTTGAGTGTTCCTCAATTCATATGTTCAAGTCCTAGACCCCAATGTGATGGTGTTAGGAATAATTGGGTTTAGACAACATCATGAGGATGGGGCCCCATGGTGCAGTAGAGGAAAGTTCATCAAAGAATCCTCCTTCTACTCTCTACCAAGAGAAGAGAGCTGTCTGTATGCAGAAACAGGGCCCTCCAGATCATGCCCATGCTGCCATCCTCATCTTGAACTTTCAGCCTCAAGAACTGTGAGAAACAAATGTCTGTTGTTTATCTCCCCCCGCCCAGGCCAGTCTATGGTATACTCTTCAATTCTTTCTTTCTTTTTATCTCAGTCCTGGGGCTTGAACTCAGGGCCTGGACACTGTTCCTGAGCTTGTGCACTCAAGGCTAGTGTTCTACCACTTGAGCCACAACTCTACTTCCAGATGTTTTGATGGTTAATTGGAGGACTTTGTGTCCAGGTTTGCTACAAACTACAATCCTTAGATCTCAGTCTTCTGAGTGGCTAAGATTACAGGTGTGAGTCATTGGTGTCCAGCTCATCAGTTCTTAATAGCAAATGAAATTAATTCTACTAGTTGTCACTCTTACCCATGACCAGAAGCTACTGAATTACTAAAATTCACTATACTTTGTCCTTTTTTGCCAGTCCTGGGCCTTGAAGTCAGGGCCTGGATGATGTCCTTAAGATTTTATGTTCTAGGCTAGTGCTCTACCACTTGAGCCACAGATCCATTTCTGGCTTTCTTTTTTTTTTGGGTGCTTAATTAGAGATAAGCATCTCATAGACTTTCTTGCCTAGGCTGGCTTCAAACCACAATCCTCATATCTCAGCCTCCTGAGCAGCTAGGATTATAGGTGTGAGCCACTGGCACTTGGCAAAGTTTGTATTTTTTTACTTCAATGAAATATCTGCTGATGGATAAATGGATGAAAAAAACATGACATAAATGAAAAATGGAATAGCACTCAAACATGAAAAGAAGAAAATTGTGACACATACAACAAAATGATGAAAATAAAGGACTTTATGTTAAGTGAAATCGCCCAGGCACAGAAGGACAAATAACATACGTTCTTACTCATATGAGGAAGCTAAAAAGTAATTTCAGCCACACATTGTGGTGCGCCTATAATAATCCATTGTGGTGCACAATGTGTGGCGCACGTGTAATCCAAGGAGGCTGAGGCAGCTGGATTGTAAACTGTAGGTTAGCCTGGGCTGTATAGCAAATCATGCTTCAAAAACAAAAACCTTAAAAAGTTGATTTCATGGAAATAGAGAGTAGAATTGTGGTCATTAGAGATTAAGGAGGAGAGGAGAAAGGGAGAATGGATGTAAATTGGATAACAGATAGCAAAGGGAAGTTACAGGAATAATGAGTTTTGGTATTGTACAGCACAGTAGATTGACTATAGTTCACAACAATTTATTATGTATGTCATAAAGAGTTGAAAGTTTCAAATGCAAAGAAAATAAGCATGTAAGAAGAGGGAAATGCTAATTATCCTGATTTCATCACTACATATTGTATATATGTATCAAATGATCACACTGTACCCCATAAAGTATATCTTATGAGACAATTTAAGCAATGACAAACCATAGAAATGTTTTACATTTCTCAGAGACCCTAGTTTAGTTGTGAAGAAGGTTTGTCCACCCCACGACTCATGATAAGGCTGCAAGGTCCAACACCAAGGAAATGAATTCCTGTAACTTCAGAATAAAGATTTCTTTCTAGAACTTCATCAGTCTCAGGGCATTCAATGGCTTCTATCTTGATGTCCTTTTGCATAGCTGTAGAATTATTTCTAGGTTTTTCACCTTTGTGAATCATTTCTTTTTCTTGGAATTGTTGCATTGTTACCATTTTAATACTGATTTTGTTCCTCTCCAATGCTTTGTTATCACTGAGCTCTTTCACCACTGGAAAAAGAAAAGAGACAGTGTGGGCAAGTTGTGGGCTCTTATTTTCTTCCACCCAGAAAGTTTCAAGTGTATTACCTTCACCTAGAAGAATGGTTAGGTCTCAACAGGCTGCTCTATTATCCGCACATGTCACTGAGCCTCGCTTTAAAGCATTCCCTTCCCCACTGCCCCTAAACAGCACAGGTCCCTCCTCTCCTAAGTCACAACGACATTCACTTGTTAGTGAGTCAGGAAGAGCTGTCAGGAATGAGCTGCCATCTCATCACTGAATTAATTATCTGCCCTTTGAAGTATTTTATCTTTACAACTAGACTTAGGGAATTCTGAGGGCCAGGACTAAGTTTTAAACCTATATTTCTTAGTACAAAAAAAAAAGAAAGCACCCAAGGAACATAAAGTGGTTATAAGGGTCCTTTACTCAGGACCTGTAGCCCGTTGATAGGGGGAAGACATGGATACATCTCTTTGGACACCAGCCTTTTTAGAAGTTCTCCGTGTTCCCAGACTAGGTCCATAATGCGTGTGCTGGCATCCCCTGTAAATCTAATGAAATACACTCGTGGTGGCTTAAGGCATGAACCTGAGATCCTTGGTGTTGCAGCAAACGATCAGGTCTGAGAAGATTAGAGGACATCTGCTTTTTGGACTTTTGCTGTTGATTCTTTAGTTACCCATGGGACCACCTTTCAAGCTCATCCAGCAGAACCATGAATTAGATGGCTGAACAATCTACTTTCCCTACCCATGCCCGTGTTAGCCTAGTTTGGAGCTCCATCTGAGATATTCCCATGTCTCTTGGATGTAGTGTATATTATCTCATTGTTGTCTGGACTCATTCTTGATTGGGTCCAAGTCCTAAGTATTTTTCCACCAACTGTGATTTCTGATCCCTAATAGGCTAGTCATTGACGTCTCTGACCCCAGTGCTATAATATTTTCATAGATTTCCATGAACGATGCTAGTCATGACACAGAGCATGAAAAGATTCTGAAATATCACTTAAAAGGAGGGACTGATATTGGCTGGAAGGAGAGGCTGCTCTGTCTTCACATGTCTAAAAATAGTATAATAGGTATAATGTTTGCTCTAAGCCTTGAGTCACGTGGATTTCAGTATTTGAAACTCTGGATGTCATACATTCAATCTTTAACCAATGATCTGTTTGACCAAGTAGTTGGATACTACTGGGTAAGGATGAATGACCACAAAAATGGTGGCTCCAGGAGGAAGTTGGTAGCCCAAGTAAGGGGTTAATGACAGCTGGTCTAACATGTGTGTTGTTTGAGTTCAACTAAATCAATCAATGATAAGAACTAGTCTCATCTATGACTGCAGACCATAACCAGGAAACTTTCAAAATCTCCTATTTGCAGACCAGATGATTGCAAAGCAAACAAGCACACCACCTGTTCTCCAGAGATATAGAACATCCATTGGCTTAAAGGTAAAGATTATACTCATTTGAAATTCAGATCGATTGTCCTAACAACTTAGATGTTCACATTCTAGTAAAAATAAGGATAAAGAAGCCTCTCTGGGTGGTTTTGCATTTGAATTTTTTCCAGAAGAAAACATTCATTAAAAGGTGTCTCTGAGAGAATGAAGTAACAGAAATGTGTTCTGAGTATTCCTTTTCAATATTTTATCAAGTTGGAGTTACTCCTTGTTCAATGTAACTAAAAAATCAAGGCTCCTGAATCAACTACACAGCTCAATAACATTTCAAGATCCTTTCCAAGCTCATTTTAAAATAGCATTCCTTTGAATCTTCAAAATCAAATTCTTTTGAAAGTGGAATGGGGGTTAAATTTAGGTCAGCATGGATTTCATAAAAGCAAAATCCTTTCAAGTCTGCATTAAAAATTCATGTGTCTAACTGAATGGCTTTGCTTGGGTGGTGATAATAACTATTACCAAAAGTTAATTTCCCATTTCTATTCTTTCCATAAGAAAGTTCTCCTGCATCATCCCAGATGTATGGGAAGGTTTCAGCTCAGTTTGGAAACACAAACAGAACTGAGGATGACACTCAGTCATCGGTTTATTCCGTTCAGTCATAAATGATGACAAATATGTACAGTCGTATGTTAGGTCAGTTCCCATTCACATACTTTGTCCTCATCCTGGTTCCTAGAGTTCATTCTGTGGGCACGGAATCTACTGTGTTTTATTCTTATTCCTTTATTCCCTTATGTAATTGTGCTAAAACACTGGATCCTTTTCATTTACTTTAACTCAAAACGGTTCCTCTCTTCCCCTAGGCAATAAAGGAATCTTTTATGCCAAACTAATTTGCAAATATCCTAGTAGGTCTGCACAAGCCTGACACAAATAGCGTGGTGACAACATTGAATTGTCACTTTGTCTAAGGGAAAAAGCAGAGCAGGCCCCCGTGTGACCCACGGCTTGCCATCTAGTGTCAGAAGCTTCTTTCCAACAATATCGGTATGTGTAACCCATCCACACGGTGTAGAAAAGAAAGGAGGGCTGGGGATATAGCCTAGTGGCAAGAGTGCCTGCCTCGGATACACGAGGCCCTAGGTTCGATTCCCCAGCACCACATATACAGAAAACGGCCAGAAGTGGCGCTGTGGCTCAAGTGGCAGAGTGCTAGCCTTGAGCGGGAAGAAGCCAGGGACAGTGCTCAGGCCCTGAGTCCAAGGCCCAGGACTGGCCAAAAAAAAAAAAAGAAAAGAAAGGAGCTGGCTGAAGCAGTGTGACCTGTAGTTATGCTGCTTTGAAGTCAGATCCTCTTTTTAAGAGGCTTGTGGAATGAGGGCAATAAGTGGGCATCATGAGGCTTAGAATTGATCATTGCCACAGTGCTATTCACATAGTATCTGGCACATAGATTGTAGTTCATAAATATTTCTAGTGTTCAGCCATATGCAGATAGGCAACAAATACTGGCTAAATAAATGCTTAATGGCCAAGTGGACGAATGAATGAATGCACAAGCAACCAGAATAAATCCTGTTTCAAGATTCCTCTCCTCTAGACTTTTCCCATGAAGAAATAGAGTAGATTGTGTATGATGGAGTTTAGTAACGTTAGATAAAGGGTAGATTTGCTCCTGAACAGGAGGAAAAAGGAGCAATAATTTGGGTCAACTCCACAGTCTTCCCTTTGGCAGAATTTATTAGTTAGTAGGATAAGAGGGTGGCCTGAGGCCTCACTAGGAGACATTATAGGACATAGCAATTAAAACAGAAACAAAATGTCATGTCAGGGCAGTGTAGGGGCTGGAAATGTGGCCTAGTGGTAGATTGCTCACCTAGCATGCAGGAAGCCCTGGGTTCGATTCCTCAGCACCACATATATAAGGAAAAAAGCCGGAAGTGGCGCTGTGGCTCAAGTGGTAGAGTGCCAATCTTGGACAAAAGAAAAAGCCAGGGACAGTGCTCAGGCCCTGAGTTCAAGGCCCAGGACTGGCAAAAAAAAAAAGCCATGTAGACAGTTGTGAATTTACCTGTGACCCATCCACACCCATATAGGGCAGAGATCCTCTCCATCTGCCTTACACTTACATGAATTACCTTTTTCAAGGCCTGACTCCTGGGTTTCTGTACTTTCCCCCTTTCAAACCTGCTTAGCTCCTTGCTTCTCTGATTCTCTAACTAGCAGGTGTATGGAACCTATTTGTTCCTGCCCCTGTCAATCTGTTTAAGGCCTGAAAAATCATTTGGCAAATGATGAGACAGACATGTGAGCTTCTTATCGATGTCATGGGCTTATCTGTCTATTCTGCTCATTTTGTATGGCCCATGAATGATTTCATAAGTAATCAAATGGCCCTTGACAGAAGAAAGGCTTTCTACCCCCAGATTAAAGGAACTGTTTTTCCTTTGGTCTTTGTGGAACCTGGATGAGGACACTGAAATATGCAATGCTCCCTGGACCCCAAGATCAGAGACCTCTCATGCCCTTTCTTAAGTATCTTCTTTCTCCTAATGTCATTCTTCTCCAGCTCAGAAGGATGAACAGAAAGGGAACAGCAGGCAAGTAGCCTCAATAGATATCTGACTAAACCAGGCACCTGTAGCTCACACCTGTAATCCTAGCTATTCAAGAGGTTGAGATCTAAGGATCACAGTTCTGGGCTGGGATGTAGCTCAGTGGCAAAGCGCTTGCCTAGCAAGTGCAGCGTCCTGAGTTCAATCCCCAGTACCAAAAAAAAAAAAAAAAAAAAGAAGACAAACTGAGGATCACAGTTCAAAGCCAACCCAGGCAGGAAAGTCACCATGAGACACTTATCTCCAATTTACCACCAGAAAACCAAAAGTGGTGCTGTGGCTCAAGTGGTAGAGTGCTAGCCTTGAGCAAAAAAAGCTCAGGAGTAGTACCAGTACCCAGGCCCTGAGTTCAAGCCCCACAACTAAGAAAAAAATAGATATCTGACTAATTATGGAATGAGTCCCAAAGCTTAGCTGTTCCAGAAGACTAGAAATGCTGGTCAAAACTGCATACTTAATAAGAAATTCTGGAATTCCAGGTTCCTCTTACGAAAGGCGTCTTCAAACCATTATGTAGTGGCCTTGTTCAGACAAAGAGACTAGATTTTTACTCACCGTTTTTCTTCCAACTACTGTTCGGCTTTGGGAACATATTTCAGTTCACTTTTAATATTCTGGATCTCTGATAGGTTGACTGCAGGTCCTGGAAGTTTCTTTGCTCCCGGAATTGGCTTCTTCTCCTCATCTGAGGTGGAAGGCGCTCCCTGAGGAGAAAGGAGAAGGAAGTCAATTCACCAAAAAGATATTTGATCTCTCTGGCTCATGGTTTGAACCAGAAAAAAAATTAAAGCAAGAATAATAGGATAGGCTGGAACTAGTGGTAGAGTGCTCGCCTCATATACATGAAACCCTGGGTTGGATTTCTCAGCAGCACATATAGAGAAAAAGCCAGAAGTGGCTCCGTGGCTCAAGTGACAGTGTGCTAGCCTTGAGCAAAAAGAAGCCAGAGACAGTGCTCAGGCCCTGAGTTCAAGCCCCAGGACTGGAAAATATATATATACATACATACATACATATGTGTGTATATATATGCATATATATATATCCCCAGTGATGCACTTTTACTAAATAAACTGTACCTCGCAAGTCTCTAATACTTCACAGAAAAAATAATAATAGGAGCATGTGATTCTAGAAGTGACTTTTCCTTGTTTTGTTGGGACCACCTTAGAGTTTCAATAAATTTTCCTGAAGTTTGTACAGGAATGTAAAATAAAGTTGGAAGAAGAAAACAAATAATTTCCACATGACAGAAAACACTAGAATACTGTTCAACATCTGGTAACTAATAAATATTACCAACAATTAAAAGGATTTGTGTTTCCAAGAAAAGCATCTTACAAGACTAAATTTAATTTGGTATCATACAGTCATAATATGCCTGACAGCAGAAAGCTGTGGAACACTGGTGAACAGTTGGCTCTAACAATTAGTGTGGCCAGAATTTGTCCCATGACATCTTTTTGAAGTATAAACAGGCTGAAAGTACAAAAGGAAAACATCCTTGAACATGAGCAGTACAGGAGGAAGTAACAAAGTTGATCCAGCCTTCTTCTCCTGCTTTGGGAAGTATTTTATATTTCCTATCATTAAATGTTGTTACATTTTCATCACAATTTCAGTGTAGGACTCACATTCTGCTCTTTTTTGTGACTCCCCCAATGCCTGATTATAGATGTATACAAACAGATATTTGATGTTTATTGTTTAACTAATCCTGAGAATGTACCCTAATGACAAATCCACACCACTATATATATACACCAAGCACACATAGAAAAATGATCATAAAACATTAAGGGAAGTTGCTGTATGCAGCTCCAACTCATTAGTACAGAAGAAAGTTGCTTGTTTGGTTGGCCCATTCCTCTTATTTGCTCTAGGTAGGTGTGGGGCAAGCTCTTGGAGGAAGGCATTGGATGACATTTAATCTCTTTGGCAGTCTGAGAACACACCTCCAGATCAGTTTACAACCAGAAAGATATTGAATGAGGGCCCCAGCTGCTTCTCCCCGAGGTCACACCTCCCAAGCCTGCTTGATCACCAATGACTGAAGGTGACCAAAGTCAAGGGGTGGGCCCATTCTTGGGAAACTAGGGACTTCTCTGATAAGCCACTTGGCCAGAGAACTGGCCTTAGTCTGAGCCACTCCCACCATCTCACCCCTGCTTCATGTTTTATGTTTTGATGGTTCCCAGCCTTCTGTAACTCCTCATTTTCCTTACAACTATTTTCAGCAATAAATATTTTACAAGATGAATCTCATTCTGGGTCTGCTTCTTGAGAGACTCAGACTAACACATTCCTCCATGCCAGCACAACAGAGCTCCAGCTGTCTGGCCAGCCACTGGGTGAACCAATGCAATTCCAGAGGAATTAAGAATAAGAAACCCACATGTCTGTCTCCTAGGAAGCCCTGCACTTCCCAGTCTAACTTGGCAACCCTGCCGTGGGGTGTGAAGGGGATTACAGTCCATGCTTTGTGTTAACCCTTATCTGGCTCCTATGTCTCATTCTTAAACTGGTGAGATCCTAAAGGAAGAACATGTTCAAGCCTCTCCAAACTCTGCCAAATCATTTCATATTTATGTCCTTCACAGACATGTTTTGAAATTGTTTATTGGTAAAGATGAGTGGACTTAGGAAATATTGAGGTATTTTTCTTCTACTAAGGGCTAATGGTTTTTCTCTGTAATTTTTCTCTCTAGATCTGCTACAGTGCTAAGAGCTAATTTGTTGCTCATATCAAATGATAAAGGAATTCATTGTGGACTGTAATCAGTGTAAGTACATAGAAGAACAGATTGTTTCCCCAGGTCAGTGCACCAATGACCATAGGGTCAAAGAGCCATAGGATTGGCTACTTTTCCTCATACCACGTTCATCACATGTAAGTGCAGATGTCAAAGCAGTAATTAAAACTGCAAAACACCCACACAGAAGATGACGTATTCTAAAATGTTCTTTGCTAGTCTTCTGGGAAGGAATTTTGAACAAGTCTATAAAGTGTTGCTTTTTTTAATACATGTAGCAGTGAAATGAAAAATGTTTCCTCACTTATAAATGTTCCCACGGTTGTTAGGTGGGTAGATCTTAATAAAGAAGCATGAAGGAGAAAAATGTTTCCAATTCCTTCTGTCAAATTCCTGGGTAAGTCACATTCACTGCCATTGTAACATCAAAATATGCGACACTGGTACATTAAGTGCTTGAAGCCACTAGCAGTACTCATGTGCAAGGATGTATGGTGTGAAAATATGCAGATTAATAATGATACTATCTAATATTGAGCATCTTTCTGTCAAATTATTAAAACCCCAATGCCCTGTATAGTTTATTTATCAAGATAAGGAAGGCTTTCAGCATTTGATTTGGTAAGGTGGAATGTGGTGGAAAATTCTAAGTGACATATTTAATAATATGTAGTACTTTGACATTATAATATTGACCCAGGAAAGGTGGTTAGTAGTGGTGTATTTTTTATTAAATTGTGACTTCTTTTTGAAAACACAGTGGAAATTAGACCCCATTACTTTTGTGAATTTCTTATTATAAGAATTACAATAAATTAAGGCCTGCTTGAAGAAGAACAGTTCCAGATGGTTTTATTTGGCTAATTCAGTACATTCTTCTTTTTTTCATAGATATTAGAATTGAAAAGGGACATGGAAGACGTTCTTTGCCTTATATGAAGAATGTGAAAGAAAACTTATGGATAATAGCAGCATTCCCAATTTCAGGAACAGCTACTGTGCTGGGAAATGCTTGCTTCAAGAATCACAAAGAACTTGTACAATATCACATAATAGGGGAGCATTTTCCAGCTACCTTGTTTTTCTCTTCCCCTTTACTATCAGATACCATCCTGAGACTCTCCTGTGTGAGAACTAGTCTGACCTGCTCATTCATGCTCAGACACTGAAGACTCAATCATACCAGCAAATGCTTCCATTGCTAGCTCCTCAAGCAACTCATTTTGTCCTCATATGAACCTATAGATCTGCCACTACACTGCTGGTATCCTTGTCTTACAGTTCAGAGGATTGGGAGGAAGGGGGGCAGGGAGGGATTGGTACAACAGGAGACTTACTTTAAAAAAAAGAAAAAAAAAAACTTGTCCAAGGCCACACTTCTTACAATGGCTGGATCAGACTTAAATGATGTGTTAGCATCTTCTAAAGAGACCAGTTTGAAATTGAAAGGGTAGTATTTAACAGAAAGTCCCAATGTGCTATTTGGTGGCTTAATAGTGATGCTATTTTAGTTAAAAGATGACATTTCTGTGGCTTAAAGTGGTTTAGTAATACCCTTCAGATCACTTCAAGCAAGCAGCTGCTTGTCTTAGGCAAAACAGCCCTTTTTATGAGGATTTGGCTCTAAGGCATGACTCAAGTGGGAGAGCTCCGGTCACCAGCAAGTGTAAGGTCCTAAATTCAGACCCCAGTACCAAATTTTTTAAGATAAATTGTAATTTGCTGTACCTTGTCATTTAATTCTGTTTTTCTCATTTTGTGGTAATGAAATGCTTCTATTTTTTTTCCTCAGAAACACAGTGAGATTTCAGCAGAAAAGTCACTTGTGGGTAAAACATAAACATCTGCAGAGGGAACTCTTTCCTCTTTTGGCATTTGTTGATTTTAGCCTCCATTTTAACACATCAGGTAATTGAGTTTGGTGTGAAGTGAAGGATGAAAGGGAGGGGAAAATGCAGAAATGGAAACTCGATAGGCTGCCTTGCAAATGCTTCCAAGGAAGATGAAGGCATCTAATGTGTTTGTTTGAATCTACAAGTGAATGAATGAAGTTCTGATGGCTTTATCACCCCCCAGAATCTGTACTAAATAGATGTTGATTGGTTGAGTAAATGCTCTTAAGTAAAAACTTATAAATTCATAACTACCATTAGACAAAAAGCATCTGAGATGCTCTATCCTTCCCACTACACCCAAAGTCACTCACCAACTAGAAATTAAATTTAGATCTTCAAGTAATCATGCTTACCTTTGGCTGGCAGGGAGAATGGGATTGAGTTTCCCACTAGAATGAACAAAGACTACTGTAGAAACCCACAAACTCTATGATGATTCCTTGACACATAGCTATTTGGCCCTCCTTGTCCTGGAGAGCCATTCTGCCTTGCTTAATGAGGACTCTGAAGGAGACAGGCCTTACTAAGCTCTGCTAGCTAAGTTTTTCTCACCTCCTCCATTTCAGGAGTGCATTCTTTTCTTCTGGGAGGTTGCCCAGCTCCAGGCCTAAAGGCTCCCATTGGAATATTGATGTTTGCCTAGAAGCAAAAAAAAAAAAAAGTATAAATTTAGCTCAAGAAAAAGGTAAGAAATTGTAATGACATTCTGAGGCAGCAATCATTGTGAGGAAAAATGTGTCTGTGAAGTACATCTTCAGAGCTTTTTATCTCTAGAAAATTGCTGTAATGACAGTAGAAAAATATGCAAAGGCAAATTTGACTTCCATTTATTACAGATTTCTGGTATTCATCCTAAGGTCTGCACAGTGATTTCACAGTTCCTTACTGAGTGGAAGATTTTTTAAGGCAGTTTGTCTGGCTGTTGCCCTCCTGTAGTGCACACTATTTTTCTCTCTGAGATGAGGAACACATAATAACAGGAAAAGAGGCGTGGAGAAACATGGGCAGGAGCCATCTTCACACCATAGGCTTCCTTCAGGTTCCTTCAGTTTACCCTGGTATAGTATGGTATGGGCAGTGGGCAGCAGGATCCACACTTTCTAAGCTGCCTCCTCTTTTTGTAATATTTTTTAAATTATCTTTAAGTAGTTATCCACACAAGGTGCCAGATAACAAAGCAGTTTATGAATGCAATGTACCTTGATCAGTGTCACCCCTTCAACATTCTCACCCAGCCTTTCCCTTACTTGCCTTCATTTCATGATATATACAATGAATTGCTGACTGCGTTCTCCCCTACATAACCCCATCATTTGTCTTCCCCCTCTCCTTGGCCCTCAAATCGATAAATGAACATATTGGGCAGTATGCAAGTGATTACAAATGAATTAACTGGAGTGTAATAGACTCAATGAAGAGCTCAAATATTACAATCTTTTTAAAAAGACTAGCTCAAAACCCAGCAAAATTAATACCAGGAAAATGGTATATTCTGTAACATCTTGCTACTAGTCCAGCATCCACTCAGGCCTCTGGAGTTTGCATTCTTCTACCTTTCTTTTGTGGGGGACAGTAAGGAGTAAGGAAAGTGCTTGAGAGTCAACCTCCCTTTGTATAGCAAACCTCAGCTATTTTTGTCCTTCATTAAATGGTAAATATAAAATACCTTCTAGTAAACATGTGATATTCTGAACACTAAATTGTGTAATATGCGGGCACATATTTGAATTTGGAAAGAGAATATGAAAGTTTGAATTTTGCCCATATTTTGTCTTCCATCAAATGTTGAAAATATTTAATGCAGACCAAAAGAGTCTTCAACTAGTAGTATCATTCAAATAAAATATGCACTAAAGCTGAGTGCTAGAGGCTCATGCCTATAAACCTAGCTATTCAGGAGGCTAAGATCTGTGGATGGTGGTTTATAGCCAGCCCAGTCAAGAAAGTCCGTGAGACGCTTATCTCCAATAAACTACCAAAAAAGCTGGAAGTAGAGCTGTGGCTCAAGTGGTAGAGCACTAGCTTTGAGCAAAAGAAGCTCATGGACAGCACCCAGGCCCTGAGTTCCTACCCTAGAACTGACAAAAAAATGTACAATACATTTCCCACTGAAAATAAACTCTTGCCTTATGAGTAATCAAGCATATGGGAGGTAGAAAACCACATAAGGATATGTGGGTTTGAAAAACTGAAATTTGTTTTGATGTTGTGATTGAAACTGTTGCCTGAGAAAAAGGAGCAAAATATTCTGTTATCTTATGAAGCAGATTGGGCTTTGGTACACTACCAAATAAAATTATTAGAAAGTATGGTAAGGTATGTGTGGAACCGTCTGGTATAAAGTCTGTTGCCAGAGGAATGATTAACCCATGACACAGGAATTAAGTAGTATCCATGTCTGTGCAGCATGTATTTTGCTCCTATGAAGGGAGTAACAAGTAACTTTTCTCAACTAGGGCCTTTAAAACTTCCTCTTCCTACTGGAATAATGCTGACCCCACAGAAAGGAAGTAGATTCAAACTGTGGCAAATAACAAGAGGCTCATCATTATGGTTCCATTCCTTTAGGGTCAACAAGCCGATCAGTATTTTTAATTATATTTTTTTATCTTTAAGTAGTCATATAAAAGAATTACCATTCAACAAATCAGTTTATGAATACAATGCATCTTGATCAATGTTACTTCTTCCAAGAAGTACTTTTTGGGGGTATGTACTGTAAGACAGTAGAGCATAAGACATGGGGAAAACCAGCCTTATTATCATGGCAAATATGAAGCCATCCCTCATGAATTCCAAAATATGCCTTTCTTAATATCTTTCATATTAGAATATGTCTTATATACTCCATGATATCTTCAAAAATATTTTTGAGACAGGGTCTTACTATATTGTCCAGGTTGGCCTTTAAACTCTGGGGCCCAAGTGATCCTCCTACTTCAGCCTCCGAACTAGCTGGGACTATAGGCAAATATCTCCATGCCAGGCTCTAACAATTTTAATGGGCACAATTTCTTTATTGCTCATCAGGTAATAGTGATGTAACTCAATCGTAGAGGCCTACTTAACATGCATGCGGCTCTGGGTTTGATCCAGCAATACACACACACACACACACTTCACAGTTCCTATGGGCCTGAAATCAAGATGTTCCAAATGATGTAAGCAGATTCAAAGAAGATAACCTATACTGAACTATTACATTATTTCTATCACTTCACTTTGGATGAATGAGAGAGAAATTCAATATACGGACTTTTGGGAGAAGGTTAACAAAAGTTTAGTTAGAATCAGGCATGATGGTACACACTATAATCCCTACACTGATTAAGAAACTGAATGTCAAAGATGTTAGATGATGTGCTGAAGTTCACACAAGTAAACATACAAGCAAATGTCAGGATTCCCAATCAACACTGCCTAAGTTGATAAAGTCAGACCTTTCCAATCCTCCAAACTGGTCTCCCCTGAGTTCTTTTCACCGGGACAGAGTTAATGCTAACCAGCTCTCACATTGCAGACTTACATTCTGAGAGTGGCCTTCGAAAAGGGATACACGAAATGGATAATTCCAGAAGTGCCAAAAGCCACCGAAAAACTGAGCCATTCAGTCACTAGCACTCACTTGATTATAGCCATAAGAAAAAGTCCTTTTATTGTTTATGTGAAACAAAAAAAGAAAGAAAAAGTTCTATCACTTGAATTTGATAGAGAAATGTAAATCTGTAGCTCTGTTTTTATTCTGTTCACCAGCGAATTGGATCCTTTTCTTTTCTACACTGCCATGCTCTGTGTTCTAATGCAAATGAAATGCCCTTGCAATCACTGTCTTTCTACCTGCAAGTTGGGCGTGCCATTTTCTCCTCCGAATGTGTTTGGAATATAATATTTTTATTTAAAAAAAGAATAGATAGATAGGCAGATGATAGATAGATAGATAGATAGATAGATAGATAGATAGATAGATGTTAATATAGAGTTCCTCCTCCCTACCCAGTAGAGACCAAGAAGATGATGGTCAAGACAATTTCAGACAAAAAGTTAGTGAGCCTTCCCCTCATCTCACTAAGTAAGCCACATGGGTCTAGAATTCCACCTATGGTAGGAGATGTAAGCAGGAAGGTTGTGGTCCAAGGCCAGTGATGGGGAGATGGAGACAAGACTCTATCTCAAAAATAATTTTAAAAAAACCAAAAGCCCCACCCCCCACCCCAAGGATGGCTGAGGTTGTGGTTCCAGTGGTAGAGCGTCCACTTAACAAGCTCTGGGCCAAAGGTTCTAACCCCAATAGTGTCAAAGGAAAGGAAACCAAAAAGAATGGAGTTCTTGCTTTGTTTTGAATGCTGGGCAAATGCAAGGGAAGCAGGCTCTTGGCTTTTTGCTTTTGTAATGCAATCTTTTGTATCTGTTGTCCCTCCTGGAGGTTTGGTCATCATAGACACCGAAGCATCACTTTCCCAAGCTATACATAATTTGTAGCATCCTTCAAGTTGGGAATGGAAAAAAATCTACTAGGTTATCTTTTGCCAAAACAGGATACCAGTGCCTGATAGAAGACCTATCTGATGTGAAATGAATACTGCCCTTGATCACACTGGGTGAAGAAAAGTAAAAAGAATTCCCTGTAAGCTAATTCCACCACTCCCTTAATTATTTCTATTGTTCTCCTTGTTGGGTACTAGGCTTTGAGCCAAGAAGATTCTGGAAACAATATTCCCACCACAGCCACTCCTATGGGCTTACAATGGGATGACATCTTTCCCTAGTGGGTTAGATTCTGATAGCTGCTGGCCCCTGAGGACTGACAACTCTTATTGCTCTTTGCTGTCTACATCCATTGTTCTCCTATCTCCCACTCCTTTTTTTGTCCCTAATCTGTCTCCTCTGAAGTCATTGAGAGTTTCCTGTATATTTGTTTCAGATCACCCCCTCTGGTTCTCTTTCCTTTTCAAAGGTCCTAGCAGCTCCTGCCATTCTCCCTAGGCACTATATAGAATTGCGCTTTAGTGGTCTCAGAGTCTTCAGTCCTCTGAATAGAGCAGGATATGGCATTTTCAGGTTCATATAAAGCATCTCTATATACTACTTTCAGAAAGGCATGCCTTCTGACTAAAAAATGAGATTCTGCTGGGAACAGGTGGCTCATGCTTGTAATCCTAGCTAATCTTGAGTCTGAGATCTGAGGGTCACAGTTCAAAGCCAGCCCAGGCAGAAATGTCCGTGAGACTTGTATCTCTAATTAACCATAAAAAGCTGGAAGTGGAACTGTGGGTCAAGTGGTTAAGCTCTAGCCTTGAGCACAAAAGCTCAGAGGCAGTCTGTGCCTAGGCTGGGAGTTCAAGCCCCATGACTGACAAAAATAAAAGATTCAGTTTTCACATGTTCATCCAAATAAGACAGATGGATATTCAGACACATCTACCAATTAAATATAGCTCACATGTCTTAAAATAAAATGCCTTTTCACTAGAATGCAAAACTGCTTAGAGATTCTTGTAATATAGATTCAAAACATAACAACCCCCACCCAAGACGAGACACTCAACCAAGGTTCCTCACCCTAATATGTCATACTAAGAGGTTTTTCTCTCTCCCTCTCTCTCTGTTCTCAACACTCTTTGTTCTCTTCAACAATTTCCTGAATGACTCAGCTGTAGTCTCATCATCCAAGGTAAAATATGTTTCAAGAATAAGCTGTACCACTACTAAAACAATGTGCGCCATTATGGGGGGTAGGGGCAGACTGCATCCCTTAAGTCCTTGTCATTGTCAGAATCAAAGATGACATCTGTGGGCTGGGACTATGGCCTAGTGGTAGAGTACTCTCCCTGTATACATGAAGCCCTGGGTTCGATTCCTCAGCACCACATACATAGAAAAAGCCAGAAGTGGCGCTGTGGCTCAAGTGGTAGAGTGCTAGCCTTGAGCAAAAAGAAACCAGAGACAGTGCTCAGGCCCTGAGTTCAAGCCCAGGACTGGCAAAATCAAAACAAAACAAAAATGACATCTGTGTAATTCAGATGGATTTAGTCAACATCCATTATATATGTGTTGTAAAAATCACAATAAAGCCCATTTATACAACTAATTTAGGCTATTAATTTTTTTTAATTTTACGCTACTAATTTTTAATGATATCTTTTTAGCCAGTATCTGTTTGTCCCAAGTCACAAGGCTGAAGCTTTAATCAACACCACACAGATTAGCTGAAGTCATGCCAAACCCACTTAAGAGTCAGATTATTATATTCAAGTTCTTCCTACACTTTAAAGAAGCCAGCATTGGATTTCATAAACAATGTATTTTGTAAGAAACTTTAGATCCATGATGAAAGGAAAATGTCTTGGTGCTACATTAGAACATAGGTCAAATGAAAGTTAATGTTTGTTTTTTGGTTTTGGAGTTTGTTTTGTTTTGATTTTGCCAATCTTGAGGCTTGAACTCAATGCCTGAGTGCTGTCCCTGATTTTTTGTCCTCGAGGCTAGTGCTCTACCACTTGAGCCACAGCTCCATTTCCAGCTTTTTTGGTAACTTATTGTAGGATTACAAGCATGAGCCACTGGTGCCCAGCAAAGGTTAATGTTTTGTAGGCCATTGTGGAGCACACCTGTATTCCTACTTATATGGGAGGTGGAGGTAGAAGGATCATAGTCTGATACTCACCTGGACAAAAGCAAGAGACCCTATCTAGAAAACAAACTAAAATCAAAAGGAACAGGAGTGTGACTCAAGAAGTAGGAGGCACTTAGTTCAAACCCTAGTACCACCAAAAAAAGATAATTTTTTCTTCTGAATTTTCACAGAATATTAAGGAAAGGAATATATCATTATTATGATTTTAGCTTACTTGGTGTATTTGGTTAACTGAACAAATATGAGGAGTAGCAAGGACTGTCATATAGTTTAAATCTTTTTAAAACTACAATTCCTACACAGAAAACACCCAAGAATCCCAAACCTGTTTTATGTTCTGTTCAATGGACAGCAGATGAGTACAGATAATGTGTGGAGAAGGGGATGAGGTACTTAAATATGAGGCATCCAACCGTTCTGTTCTCGGTGGGTATGGTAGAATGCACCTGTAAACCCAGCTACTTGGAAGTCAGATTATCAGGAAGATCATAATTTGAAGTCCAAGCAAAAGGTGGTGAAAACCTATTTTAAAACCAAGCTGGAACTAGTGGCTCACATCTGTAATCTCAGCTGCTCAGGTGCTACTCAGAAGGTATATGTAGGAGCATCTCAATCTAAGGCCAGGAAGGGAGAGATCAGAAGGATCATTGTTCAAGGCCAGCCCAGGCAAAAAGATCCCATCTCAATAAACAAGCTGGACATGGTGTCAAACCCTTTATCTTTAGAGGTCCTGGGAATTGGATTCAGAGCCTTGTACTTGCAAAGCAGGCACTCTACCACTTGAGCCATGCCTCCAGCCTCTTTTAGCATTGGTTACTATCAAGGTAGAATCTCACATAATGCCCGAGCTGCCTGTGCTGAGGTCTTCATACGTGTGCTTTTCTGTGTTGCTGAGGATTACAGGCATGCACCACTACAGCCAGCCTTAGTTGAGATAAGAGTCTATCTAACTTATTTCTTTACCTAGATTGGCCTCAAATCATGATCCCCAATCTCCATTCCCCAAGTACGTAGAATAAATGGCTTGAGCCACTGTGCCTAGCCATGGTGTGACACAAAATTCTGAAGTTCAAGCTACATGATAGGCATAAGTAGTAAGATTGTGGCTCAGGGCTAACCTGAGCAAAAAACATGAGAGCCTATCTAAAAAGTAACAAGGCAGAAAAGGAGTAGGGTCATGCCTTAAATGGTAGAGCATTTGCCTAGCAAGCATGAAGCCCTGAGTTCAAGCCTAAGCACTGCTAAAAAAAATACCTATTTTGTTCTACATGTGCACTGTATAGCATTGGAAAATACCTTGTAGTAAAAAGTCACACACTCCCTCACAACGCAGGACTTACATAATCTTCCTTTTTGAATATATGATTAAAGAGCTAGATTTAGTTTCACTTTGCAACTTGATTAAGTCAATTAACACAGAGGTAGCAATTCAGTACTCACAGTTGCATGTATTTCAAGAGCACAGTTGTTGCTGAATTACTTTACTTTGTACTTTTCACTCAAAGCCATCTTTTGTCGTGTGACAGTTCTGTGGCGTGAACTCAGGGCCTGAGCCCTGTCCCTGAGCTTTTTTGTTTGACCTTAATGCTCTATCACTTGAGCCACAGCTCTACTTCCAGTGTTTTTAGGACTTTAGTGAAGATAAGAGTCTCACAGGGCTGGGATGTAGTTCAGTGGCAAAGTGCTTGCCTAGCAAGTGCAATGCCTGAGTTTGATCCCCAGTACCAAAAAAGAAAAGACAAAAAATATATAGTTTTAAAAGACAGTCTCACAGACTTTCCTGCTCTAGCTGGCTTCAAACAGCGATCCTCAGATCTCAGCCGCCTGAGTAGCTAGGATTCCAGCCGTGAGCCACTGGTGCCCGGCCATCTTATTTTTAATGTGACTTGAATTGGTGTAAGTGATTATCTTCACCCAAATGCTGACACTATTTCTGAATTTCAGTTTAGTTCTTTACAGGGAGGCAGTCAACATCTGTAAAATGGTGACTGTCGTTCAAGTAACCTTGCCACTTATAATGACCCTTGAGATGGCCCCAACCACTCACCCAGCCTTGTGTTTTGTGCCAAGCATGGGGATAGAAAGGAAGAAGACTAGGTAGCACTGGCAGTGTGGTCCTCAGTTAATGAGCTTTGTGACCAGACTGAACAACTGAGTTCTGGGCCTCACTCTTCCTTCCCCAGTTGTATAATCCTAGTGTGTTATTTTACTTCTCTGACCCTAAGTTTCTGATCTATGGAAATCCATTGCCCCATAGCAGCTACATGGTAACTGAATAATGGTAGCTATCAGCATCCTGAAAATCAAGCCTAGAAGCTATTCTCAAGAGATTTACAGACGTCAATGGCAGTCAGAGGCCCATGGGCTCCCCTTGCAGAACATAGGGACCATGGAGGGGAAGGGGGTGTTCATATAGCAGAAGGCTAGGGGCATGGCTTAAGCACTTGCCTAGGAAGCACAAAGCCCTGGGTTCAATTCCCTAGTGCTGCAACAACAACAACAAAAAGAAACCTACCATAATAAAGAAGAGAGCACAGCACTCTTTTTCTAAATCAGCTAGGAAGTTCTCGGGTTTCTTGGGAGAGGACACATAATAGATACTGGCTTACTTTGATCAATGGTAAGAGAAAGGACCTGTGACAATCTAGAGAAAATTGGCTCTGTGTGAGCCCCAGCTCCAGGCAGGCCTGTGATCCTTCCCAAAGGGGCTATGTTCAGAAGAAAGAAAAAAGAACAGCAGATGCTGCCAGTTGCTGTATCGCTTTGTCTCATTAGAGAAAGTCACCAAGCAGATCAGTGATGAGATTAGATTTCAAGCAGCTCTAGCTTTCCCCAGCACCTGTCATGTCACTCTTTCATCTGAAGGGAGTGGATCTGTTGTGCAGTGTACTGGTGTTACCTTGGTTACGACTTCATCCCTATAAACAATGGGTGTAACAAGTCACCTGCAGAGTCTTGAACCAGGGTTGTCAAACAATAAGCCATGAGACAAAGTGTCACACTGCCATATTTTTCCCATAAACATTCATTGTAAAACAAACTCATTCATTCACATATGAAATACCTGTAGATGCTTCAGAGTTGAGCTGTCGGAGCAAATCAAACTACTCTGAAAACTAAAATATTCACTATCTGACCCTTTACAGGAGAAGTTTGCCAAACCCTGGTATGGAATGTAGCAACTGCTTAACAAATTCCTCTCCAGGCTATGGAAGAATCAGTTGATTGCTTCAGAGTGTTTTCAAACCTCTGGATAGAATTTAGTTAATACAATGACAAAGCAAGATAGACTTAGAACCTTCTTATAATTCGAAGGCCATCTCTTCTTCAGTATGCACAATAAAGACAAGCGTACTATCTACCTTCTCGATGGATGAGTCTAAGATGTACCCCTATTCTGCTACATAAAGGAAATGTCCTTGCTTAAAGAGAAAGGCCAAGGTCCTTAGTGTGTTACACAGATAGAAGAGTCATCTAAGCATGTGCGTAGTATAAACCAGGAGCTTGTTGTACATTATTTTGTTTACTCATTGTAATAACTCTATTAAGTAGAATAGTGTCCCCATGTTACAGAAAGGTAAACTAAGGGCGAACTAAGATCACAGAAATGCATACGTGTTTGACTCCACATACTCACAGGTGCAGTAGCACCTTCTGATATGCCTGTTAGCAATATGGTTGAACAGTTTCAGTTCACCCAAGCCAAACAAATTAAAGATCTATGCTTCTAGAATTTTTCCCTACAAAACACTGACCTATAAGACAACAAATGAAAAGATCCAATATGTATAGAGAACATTGCATATATTACACTCCTCAAGAAAAACATGCCATTAGCAAGTTAAAATTCTAAGACATTTTCTGCAAACAACTATGGAAACTTTTCATGTGATTAACAACATCTCATAAAACTGCTGTCCTAAGGGACACATTTTGAGAAGTGTTGAGTTGGATGATGTCAAGGATTGATAACAGCTACGTATTAAGCAACTACAAGTTTCCAGGCCCTAGCCAAAAGATTTGCATGTATTAAACTCACTTTACCTTCAAAGAATGCCTGTAAGATACTATTACGAATGCCTTTCCTGACAGATGAGGAAGTGGAAGCACAAACTCACCCAAAGTCACATAGCTAACAAGTACTGCAACTACAAGCTTCTCAAAGACAAGACTCATGCATCAACTCATCTTTGTGTACTTTGCATTTGGTACCATACCTGGCATGGAAAATGCACCCAGAAAAATGACCAGTGGATGGAGATGAAGTGGATGGAAAATACAGTTGTAAGAAATAAAAGTGACTGATTGCATGGAAGAGACCATTCAAGGTGACTTGCACCTGTAATCCTAGCTACTCAGGAGGTAGGGATCTCAGACTTGCCATTCAAAGCCAGCCTAAGCAGAAAAGTCTGTGACACTCTTAACTCCAATTAACTATCAAAAAGCCAGAAGTGGGGCTGTGGCTCAAGTGCTAGAGCACACCCCTGAGAGAAAAACTAAGGGACAGTGTCCAGGTCCAGATTTTAAGTCCCCAGAAAAGACCTTTCAGGAGCATTTATGCCATGAAGATACTCCTTCATCAGTCAGGGCTTCCATTTGTATCATAGAGGACAGTAACCAAGATAATGTTCCTACTATATCCATTTTCTATCATATTTTATTTATGTACCATACCTTAAGTAAGTGCAAAGATGAGAGGAAAATATTAGATTGTGCTGGTCCTATTTAGACACATAAGAAATAATATTTCATCTGAAGTTACATTCAATTGGGCCTTTTGTGAAGCATAGAACATATTGAAAGAGACAATACCACATAAGGAACCTGTTTTGCCCTTTTGTTGGTAAAGTGCATGGATTTTTTTTGTAATGCAGCAGAATAATAGCCGTTGAGAGTAGTCAATAGTGGCTTTTTAAATATTACAGGTCTAAAAATATGTCAAGGTCAAAATTAGTAAATAAAATGCTGGTGGCTTTTCAGTGATCTGGAGTGAGGCAAGAGAAGGAAGAAAAAAATCAATACACTTTCAGCTTTGAAAGGAAGAAAAGAAAAAAGTAATTCAAGAGACTGTCTTTTATACACTAGAAAATAAAAAGGGAAATTTATGGTTAATACTTCAAGAGCTTTGAGTGCAGCACTCATATCATTATTTCATATAACCCTCATATGAAGTATTCTTTTTACTTTAGTTTCTTATTTTGTTTTGTGCTAGCATTGAGGGTCTCATTCTTGCTCTACTGCTGCCCTGCCATTTGGACCATACCTCCAGGCCAGCTTTTCGCTGGTTAATTGCAGATGGAGTCTTGTAGACTTTTCTGCCTGAGCTGGCTTCACACCACAATCCTCAGGTCTCAGCCTCCTAAGTAACTAGGATTGCTGCCAGTGCCTGCCTAAAGCCTTCTTGACTGATGACAACTATAACAATGGATGATCTTCAATGAGTGCTCATGGTGCTATTTTCAGCATCTTATACACTTGTAGCCCTAAGTGGTGAGTGCTATTATTACCTCCACTTTACAGATGTGAAAATGAAGACCCAGAAAGGTAAAGCAGCACAAAATAATTTCCCACGATCCTATATCAGCACTTAGTGGATTAAGGACCCCAGCAGACTAATGGTAGAGACAATGCTACTAACTGCTTGCAATCTAGGTAAATGATTCAAATGCTCCATGATGGATCATAGGTCAAGGGGAAAAACAATACCCAGTACCACTGTGAGGAAATGTCAGAGACTTACTAGACAGACACCAGAGGACTAAATGTCACCATGCAGAATGGAATCCTTATCAAATGCTAGGCCCCCTCCTTGGTGGCTTGTTCAGTGACAGGCTTCCAGCAGTTGTTACACATCCTGCCACTTAAGAATTCCATCAATTGAAGGACATGCATTAGTCATGCCAAGTAAAGACCTGTCTCTCCAACCACCCCTATCACGGTGTATGCTAGGATTTGTACATCCTTCAATGGTATGTTGTTCACTGCCCAGCCATATGCACACCCTTCCAAAACATGCCCCTGCATTTCCGATTGTGCATAGCTGTGATGGTGAATCAGAGATAAAAATATTTGGGAACTGCCACCTTCCTACAATATTCTCAAAAACCTAGGAAGAAAGAAGTTTCTTTGAAGAAAGACCAAATGGACTCCGTGTTGATAGGATTGTACAAGAAAGCCTTGTGCCCAGAGTCTTAGAGTGGAAATCTTTAAGATTTGTCTTAGAAATTTGGTATTTCTTTCTTTTTATCCAGTCGTGGAGCTTGAACTCAGAGCCTGGACCCTGTCCCTGAGCTCTTTTGCTCAAGGCTAGTGTTCTACCACTTAGAGCCACAGTGCCACCTCTGGTTTTCTGGTGGCTAATTGGAGATAAGATTCTCACGGGCTTTCTTGCCCAGGCTGGCTTTGAACCACAATCTTCAGATCTCAGCCTGCTGAGTTGCTAGGAGTATAGACATGAGCCACTGGCTCCTGTAAAACTTGTTATTTCAAACAAATTTAAGTCTTGAGCAAAATCAAGTTCAGAAAGTTATTTTCATAGTGTATTTGTTTCAAAATGTCTACTTCACTGTCCTCTTTTTGTGGGTGACACTTAAGTCAGTTTAAACAACCAAGGAATTTGATTGCTGGGATAGAATGAGGAGAACTAAGACCATATAGAGTTTAAAAGATGAATATTTAATCTTGGTAGGAACACTTAACTACACAAAAAAATATTTAGCTGTGCACCCAGTGGCTTATGCCTACAATCCTATCTACTCAGGAGGCTGAGATCTGAGGATCGCAGTTTGAAGCCAGCCTAAGCAGGAAACGCCATGACGTTCTTAACAACAGTATACTCCAGAAACTCCTGAAGTAAAACTGTGGCTCAAGTGGTAGACCTCTAGCCTTGAGCAGAAAAAGCTCAGAGACAGTGTCGAGACCCTGAGTTCAAGCCCTGGGACTGGGGCAAATATATATTTATCTTTATTTTTTTTTTTCATGCTCAGGATTTAATCCAGGGCTCCCACGTGCACTTTAGCACCAAGCTACATCATCCAACCACCATCTCAAAAGATGTCTTTGAAACAGACAAGTCAAACAAACTGACATATATTCTAGTATATAGTCAAGTCCTAGTAACATATAAAAATAAAAATTGAATATTCTATTCTCTATCAATAAACATATAAAAACATGTATAGAAAAGTATACTATAGTGGCTGGGAATATAGCCTAGTGGCAAGAGTGCTTGCCTCGCATACATGAAGCCCTGGGTTCAATTCCCCGGCACTACATATATAGAAAATGGCCAGAAGTGGCGCTGTGGCTCAAGTGGTAGAGTGCTAGCCTTGAGCAAAAAGAAGCCAGGGACAATGCTCAGGCCCTGAGTCCAAGGCCCAGGACTAGCAAAAAAAAAAAGTATACTATATTTTAATTAACATGTAATAGTTATACCTCTCATAGGGTACAGTATGGTATTTTAACAATGTGATAGACAGTTTAATTCATGTATACAGTGTGCACTGGTATAATCAGGAAAATTAAATTTCCTGTTCTTGATGATGGCTTTAGTTTGGAGCCTTCAAGCTCTTCTTCCAGCTTTTCATAAAGTATATAATAGGCCGTGGTGGACACACTACATTTTGTAGAAGCTAATTTAAGTCTCATTCAGAAACTTTGATTATCTAACAATTCAGAATAATTGAACAAAAGAGCTCTTTTCTCGGTTGTACCTTATTTAGTCTTCTATCTTTTCTCAATTGTTCCCCAGGAGGCTTACAAAGAGGAGCTTTCTTTTCTGCTTAAGGAATAATCAGTTTAAGATGAATGATCACAATAAGTATGACTTATTAAGCAATCAGGCTAAAAGTCAGAGCTGATGATAAAACATAAATATACCTACTTACCTGGATGGCTCTGACGTTGGAAACTGGCTGTTTTGACATATTCACGAGGTCTTATCCCTAAAAAACAAGTAAGAAACTGTTAGAGGTGGCAGCATTCAGATTCAAGTTGGTGATAAGTTAGAATTTAACTCATGATTAGACTGGGCAGTCACCCCTTTCACTGGCCATATATTCTTTCAGTCTCAGTTTCTGAAGTTACTTGGAGACTCTCCCTCCCAATGCCTTAGGGAGAGGGAACACTAGAGCACCCCGATAAATCATTCAGGAGGAGAAATGCTGAGATGCCTCGCCCCTGATGCTAATGATAGGCGATCAGAAACTTGAAAGGCCCTATCATCTCCTTCCCTGCCCTCTTGACCCTCTGCCAAGAACAGCAAAACACAGAGATGGTGGGAATAAAACACCTTTGTTCAGAGCCTGAGAGGCTCTCTGCTTGAAACTGAACTTTTGATCTCCATTCAATGTTGCCAGGGCAGCAAGGCTACTGAGAGCACCTGCTTTTCCTGCAAGACTCGGAGACATGGCCTGCAGGACACCCTTGCTGCCATGATCGTCTCCTGTCCTGGTACACATATTGATTCTCACAGACCCCTGTAAAATGCTCTGAGGAGCTGGACAACATCTCTCCACTGTTTGTCCTCCCCTCCCCAGGCTGGGTGCCTCTGACAGAGTGCAGGCTCTGTAAACATAATCATCAATGTTTTCCATGTGTTCCTTTCTTTCAACAAAACACTATCCGAAGGAAAGGAGGGGACTGAGCATGGACTCCAGTGGTAGAGTTTCTGCCTACCAAGTGTGAGAGGACCTCGTGTCCTTTGTTTCTTACTAGTACCACAAAAAAGGGAAGAAGAAAGAAAGAAAGAAAGAAAGAAAGAAAGAAAGAAAGAAAGAAAGAAAGAAAGAAAGAAAGAAAGAAAGAAAGAAAGAAAGAAAGAAAGAAAGAAAGAAAGAAGAAGGAAGGAAGGAAGGAAGGAAGGAAGGAAGGAAGGAAGGAAGGAAGGAAGGAAGGAAGGAAGGAAGGAAGGACAAAAGAAGAGAAAAAGAACGATCAACTTGAAAGGAAGGCAGGCAGGCAGTAGGGCTTCCATGTTAGATTCCCCAAGATGTTAACTGTCTTTTAACACATGAGAGATGACTTAGCACATTTAGGGGCATAGGCCACAGATTGCTGGGTTGAAGGAATAAGAACCAAGCTCTGGTCTATTTTTACAGCTCCACTTGTTAAACATGAATGGGACCAAATGAAAAGTCAAACCTTCATTGAGTTAAAAAAATGCTATGTTCCAAACTGTAGCTGTAAAATAAGTTGATGGAGTTCTCTATTGACTGGCAAGAGTGTATGTGTTAACATGTAAGTCAATGAACACCAGCAGCAGTGTTGGTATTTGCCACATGTTCACCATAACTTTGGCAATGTCATTCATTCAACATTTCTTGGCTCATTTCCTTGATTTCCCCAATTGTGGTAAGACTCTAAAGGATATAATGCTGCTGGGGAGCCTTGCTGATCTAGAAAATATGATGTAACTATTATGTTATGCCATTGTGCACAACTAATGACTTCTGAGTGCTATACTGATCTGAAGCCTTAAGTAGAAGAACTGATGAGAGATAGTCCTTAACACTTATAGCAATAAAAGCTCTGGGAAGAACTCTGTGGAAAACTTGGGATATTTTTAGGTCTTCAGAGTCTTATACTCTACTGTATGATGACAAACAATTGTATTTTTAAAAAAACCCTATTGCAGCTGGGCATTGATGGCTCACTCCAATAATTGTAGCTACTCAGGAGGCTGAGATCTGAAGATTGCAGTTCAAAGCCAGCTCAGGCAGGAAAGTCTGTGGAACTCTTATCTCCAATTAACCATGAGAAAACTGGAAATGGAGCTGTGGCTCAAGTGGTAGAATGAAAGCCTTGAGTAAAAGGAGCTCAGGACTGTGTCCAAGCTCTGAGTTCAAGCCCCATAACTGACAAAAAAAATCTATGGCACAAATTTTAAAGGAACTATAATTAATGCATCCAGATAGAGCTTGAGGAACTTAGTACTTTTTATAAATGGAAAATTTTTAAGTTTCACCTTAATGTTTCAGTAATACATAAATATGGTTTCCATGTCTGCTTTTAACTTATATGCTATTTATATTTTCATTAAAAAGATTTTAATGTGGTTCAAAGCTAAATAACAAAATGAATAATCAAGGATGCATTTTTGCTGTCTGCTTTGTGTGCAATAGTTTTTGGCTCTCCTTCACTGTCAAAGAGACATGAAGGAATTTAAAAATTTGAATCTAGGGCACACAGCTCAATTTCAAAATGAAACAGTACTTTAATTTTTAATGTTTCCATTCCTCAAAAGCTAATAGAAATAATGCAAAGCAATAATTCTCACAGTACTTTAAATACCTCAGCATGTAGTTAGTGTTCTCTATGCGTGTATAACCAAAGTTTTGCCAAGATCATATGGGAACTCCTTTTTTAAAAAAACTTATTGTACATTGATGTAAACCAGGAACTAGGAAATTTCTTCATGATATTGCAGACACAGGTGGAAATACTAGAAAACAAGCAGTCTGTGGTTGTGTTGTTCATACTACATTGAATTTTCAATGTAAGCTGATTTTGTTTTTTCACCAACTTCTAGTAACTTCTGGATTGTTGTAGAGGTTTTGGAGGGGGCAGGTGCAAAGGGATAATGAGTCTGAGACAAATGGATAGATGAGCCTAGTCTCCTATATCATTTTGGTATGTTCTCATTTGCATATGAACCTATTCTTAACAACCATGTCAATCTTCTATAGATAGAGACATCTATAGAAATCTGGTTAGCTCCCAGATCTCATTCCTCATCAACAGGCTAGAGAAAATTTGTGTAAATCAGTTCAGCAGCAGTTCCCTCTGTCCTCATTATTTGCAGAGAAATCAGGGCAAAGCACACTGATGAATAAAAATAGACAGTGTTCCCTGGCTGTTTCTCTGGCCCTGCATTCACCTCCATCGGGGATGCAGCGTGTAGAATGCACCTTCCCTCTTCATCTGCAAGCTTCATCCCAGAACCAAAAAAAAAAGCAAGCGATGCCTTAGATACACATTTCACTCCCATTGGGGCCACTGTTTTTCATCCAAAGAGGTACTCGACTTTACAGCACTCAATTACTGTGTCTGTCTCCTGTCTCTGACTAAAATTTGGAAACACTGAAAGGTTGACAAGGCATATTGGCTTTTACAATGCTTGTAGTATCATGGAAATGCTTGCCAACCAAAGCCAGTTTGAGTTTCCTGGCAGTCCTGCAAATCAGTAGGGACTTGTAATGGTCTCTATGCTGAGTCACAGACAATATATCCCCATTTGGTTTTGATTGGGCAGCACCGAATATCTAACTTCTAAATAAAACATCGATGTACTAAAAATGTGTCAACATTTATATCACTAACTTAATGAGAAGGGATTCAGAAGGCAATCAATCAATATTTGGAAAGAAGAGCTTTGCTCTGTTTGTTCTTTGTAAAGGTCTAATAAATGGGTAAAGTGCTATCTCAAAGGGAATTGTCTTCTGTCCTGCAGCTAAAAATAATTCCTGAAGAGAGTACAGAAAGATGTCCAGCTGTCTGAACTAAGTCATATTCACTGTCTTAAACATACTGCGAGGGTGCCCCCATATTCCCAGAAAGAGACAACAAGTAACCTACCCTGCTGATACAAGAAAGAAGCCTGCGACCACATTGAAGCTCTCGAAAAGTTGTTTTTTTTCTACGTATAGAATACCCATAGAACTTATCACCAAGATCAAGACATAGTCTTAGAGAAACAAGCAAAGCACTCAAAACGTGTACTATGTAACAACACAGACAATAACTTGCACTTAGGTAAACCAAATGGTATTACATTGCTTTTGTCTTTCCCCAATTGTCCTTAGGAATTCTCATCTTAGAGCTGAACTCTGTGTACAGGTGACACCCTAGGCTGCCGGCCATCACAGCTTCAAGGTCATAATTATCATATCTGAACTGTGGATATTTTATTAATGTCACTATCAGTGAAAACCACCTTTAGCTCATTTTCGTTTTCATCACACACACACACACACACACACACACACACACACACACACACACACAACCTGTAAAACAGAAACAGCAATAACATCAGTGAGCAAAGAAGTGACAAAGAAGTACACTCACTGGCTACACACCTACAAAGTTATAAGTAGTCACTTCAAGTTAGATTCTCGAGGAAATGTCCTAAAGAAAGCACAGTTGCCAGAGCTCGGTCCTTCTGCTTACCTGCCTCTGTATTTGTTTACTGCCTGAGCAAAGTCTCAAGCAGCCAGGTACAAGAATACAAAGCTCCTTGGAGGATGGAAGGGACGCCGGGTGTCCTCTGAGCTGCGAACTCAATTCCGATGCTTTTCATGTAGCTGAAATAGCTCAAGTGCTCTGTGACTCTCCCGGTACTGAGAGCTGCTCCTGGCTCGGGGCTGAAGGGGAACTCAGTTTAAGGCTAAGTGTTAAAGAGAATTCCTGTCATAGCTCACAGTTGTTCTTCCTAAATATAGAGTTTGATACAAGCCATATACTGGCTGCCTCCAAAAGGCTTGACCGTGAGGAAAGCAGGGCTCAAATGTCAGCCGGGAGGTGGCTACAATATCTTACTGCCTTCCTAATCTTCCAGAAGAGACCGGCTATGTTTTGTCACCGTTTCAGAAGAGGTAGAGTGAATTTCAGGAAGTAGGAAAAGTCTTTCTTTAGCTTTATTACCTAGAGGCCAAAACATGAGGGATGTTGAGTAAAAATTGGGGGAAAGCAGCTAGGTTCCTGGTGTCAAACAGTGCTTGAAACTTAGTTTGGTGATTGGGGAGCCGTTGAAATGATTTAATGATGAGCACTCAATAAGCACTTTCCAGGTGATGACAATTATACCATCGCGTTGAGCTATATGGCATTGCCCTTTCTGTAGGTCAAACATGATGGTAGATGGACCAGCTGTGTGGTGCTCACTGGGCTCTACTGCCTCTACTGGTGGTATTAACTTTGATCCCAGAGCAAAAGAGACAACAGAATAGAATAAAACAAAGAGGAAATGTCTCCTTTAAATGACAAGAGCCAGTACTAGATACTAGGAGAGACCTTTTATTCTTTTCTTTTTTATAATTATATTTAAGTAGATGTACAAAGGAGTCTCAACTCAACATATCAATTTATAAGTACAATGCATCTTGATCAGATTCATTCCTTCCATTGTTTTCTTCCATCTCTCCCAATCCCATCCATTTCCCCACCAAGTTGTATCTTTTTAAACAGAATACTCCAAATCCTAAAGCATGTGATCATTATTTTGTTATGTGCCAGTACTGGGCTTGAATTCAGGGCCTGGGCATGCTCCCCTAAGTTTCTTTTGCTCAAGTCTAATGCTGTGCCTCTTATTTCTGGCTTATTGGTAGTTTGTTGGAGATAAGGGTCTTGGAGACTTTCCTACCAGGGCTACAAATCGCCATCCTCAGATCTTAGTCTCCTGAGAAGCTAGGATTACAGTTGTGAGCCACCATTGTCCAGCCATAATCGTTACATTTAACATGACTTTTAATTTTGTTTAACTTTTCCAGTGGTTAAAATTCACCTTTGTATAAAACTTCACTTCAGGAGAAGTGTTGAACAAAAAGGAGATGCTTAGCCAGATGCTGGTGGCTCACACCTATAATCCTAGCTACCTCAGTAGGCTGAGATCTGAACATCATAGTTCAAAGCTAGCCCAGGCCGTCAAGATTGTGAGACTCTTATCACCATGTAACCATCAAAAAAGCCAGAAATAGAGCTGTAGTTCAAGTGGTATGGAGCCAACCTTGAGCATAAACGCACAAGGACAGTGTCCAGACTCTGAGTTCAAGCCCCAGGAGAGACACCAAAGGAAAAAAACTGTACAGAAACAGTAATCCCTCTGTACAGCATGTTTATAATAACAATTTAAATTGGATAGACTTAAAATCCTCCTACTGGATGAAAATGAGCCGCCCTGTCAAAGGCCCTGACAGCACACTGAGCCACTGAACTATTGTTACCAGAAACCATTGCCCACCAGTCTTGTCCTATGAGGACAAGCTTCTATTACTGAGATGCTGAGATCAAGTTTCTCTTCCCTGAAGCTGAGTGCATTCTAAACAAAAGCAGTTAGCTTTTGTGGGGTGGGGGCTTGTGAAAAGATAAACAACTTTCGGGGAGTTTAGGAAGTCAGCAGATTATTGGAGTTTATTTTGATTTAAGGTTCACCATTAAGTTCTATTATTTAGGGGTGTGTGTGTGTGTGTGTGTGTGTGTGTGTGTGTGTGTGTGTGTGTATGTGTGTGTTACTGAGGATTGAACTCAGGGCCTTGAACTTACTAGGCAGATGCTCTACCACTTGAGCCTTGCCTCCAATCCCTTTTTGTATTGTTATTTTCAAGATAGGGTTTCACTTTTATTTATTTATTTTTGTCAGTCATGAGGCTTGAACTCTGGGCCTGGGTACTGTCCCTGCGCTCTTCATCTCAAGGCTAGCTCTCTACCACTTGAGTCACAGCTCCACTTCTGGTTTTCCTGTGGTTAATTGGAGATTAGAGTCTCATGGACTTTTCCTACCTTGGCTGGCTTTGAACTGCAATCCTCAGATCTCAGCCTCCTAAGTAGCTAGGATTACAAGTGTGAACCAGGAATGCCCAACTAGAGTTTCACTTGATCCTCAGGCCCAGACTGAGTTTTGATCACATTACACGTGGTTGTCCACAGGTCTGGGGATGACAGGCACATGTAACTCCACCTAGCCATTGTGCTTCTGCCATATCTTGGATAAAAGGTGCAAGCCACTACATTTAGTCATTGGTTGAGATGGAGTGTCCTGAACTATTTTGCCGGGGCTAGCCACAAACTGATCTACATCTTCTAAGTAGCTAAAATTACAGGCTTGAGCCACTGGGTCTGGCTCATGTGCTATTTTTATGAGTACAAATTAATCATATAAAGGGTTTTCATTGTGATCATTACATACATGCATATAATGTACTTGGATAAAATTCACCCCCTCTGTAATAGTCTTTCTTATTTTCCCCCTCCTTTTCAATTACACAATATTGTGGAAAAGGCTGTCTTTAAAATTCAGTTTAGACATCAAGACTTTGACAACATACAGTGCTAAAAGTGAATTTGTTCATGCCTTGAAGAAGAAAACATAGTAAACGCCTTAATATTTCCCTAGGGGTTTGGTTGCTCTGATGCATTCAGAATTGTTTACTAGGTAAATGAAGGCATCACTCCATGGATCAATGACAACAGTGAGTGTGCGCGTGTGTGTGTATGTGTATGTGTATGTGTATGAGAAAGAGAGAGAGAGACACCGAGTTTGCACTCAGGACCTCACTCTTGCTCTTGTTCTCTCACTTGAGTCTCTGCACCCCCTCCCAGCTCTGCTTTGTTTTCCAGATCATTTGCATTTTTTGCCTGAGATGGCCTCAGACCTCAATCTTTTGGCTTCTACATAGCTGGAATGACAAGCCTAAGCCACCATGCCTTAATGCCTTATTTTTTTTAATCCCTCGCCCTGCAGTCGGCCCACATATTTTGCAACCGTCCTCTTGCCCTAATAACCCCTCCATAGCCACTGATAGAAGGACATGCTCATGGCAGCCGTGCACAACAGGGACATCTGTGGGGTGCACTACAATGCTCTATTGCTGGAAGGGACAGAAACCTAAAGGAAACTCATTTTAGCCAATGGGGAGGGGAGTGGCAGATCCTTATGATGCCATTTCTCAGTATCTCCTCTACCTACCTGAATTCTCCACTGCTGTAAACAGTCAGCTACACAGCCAGCTTCATACCTCAAAACCCTAAATCTCTCTTTTTCTCTGCATTGGAGCTTTCTTTGTCATCAGGCAGCAATAGGCATGGCCCATAAGTGTCAAGGAGAAACACCCCTAGGGACAAGCTTCAGCCAATGGGGATGCAAGCTGACTAATAAATTCTTCCAGTCCTTGCAACCACTTCCCTAGCTCAGCAGATGGAGTTGAGGCAACTGCAAACAAGACAAAGGTGTTCACTAAGATGGCTCCTAGAGCGACAGGAAGGGCAGGAGATCAGGTGGGCCCCAGACGTAACCAGAACCAAGGGGTCAGATCTCATAGGGAGTGATGAATCTATTTCCCCAACTCCAGTTTTAAAGAGCCTAGAACTCTGATTGTTTCAGCCTGAATCAATTGCCCAGTAAGCCAGGGCAAGGTCACCTAACATACAGGAGGCCACTGGGATGCACGCCTACAGATGAGGTCTTTCCCAGAGATGAATTGTGAACTTCATAGTCCTCCCAAAAGGTATCTCCTAGAAGCACAAGGAGCCAAGTGCTTTCCTTGACTGATTACCATACCTACCTAGAATTTCTATTGCTGTTGTCAGTGTAAAGTGCCCGTAAAAATATACACCTGCCACGAGGTAAATCCTTAACACACTCCAACACATACCAGGTCAGTAAGTGACAATTAACTGGTCCCTAGGACATAAAGAGAAAGTCAAGATGGGAGGGTATGGAAAACTGGAAGCCAAGAGCATATAAAATAAGTAAAAGGTAGCTTGAAACTTTTGGCCATGTTTCCCCAAAGTGGAGATCACCAAGGAAAGGGAAGGTTGGGATTGTTGGCAAAACCAAAATTCATGCATTCACTCCAGCCTCTCTACAGTCAAAATACACAAGGTTATCTAAAACGGTCAATCCATACAATGTTCAATTGCAAGATGCTTTCATTTTTATCATAATATTTAGTCCTTCCAACAACTCTGTGCATTGGGTGGTATAATTCCCATTTTATAGATGGGAAAGTCAAGGCTCAGACTATTAAGTCAGAGCAAGTTTCAACTCTCAAATTTGGTGTTCTTTCCTATTATACCACAGCACCCCCAAGGAACTACAGTCACATGTATACTTGACATAAGCACATATGAGTACAGTATTTGTTAAGATGTAGTTGGTTGCAATTAACAAAATACTTAGTTAGCAGTGGCTCAATCACTAGTCATATAGATGACTTGTGGTATAACAGGCAGACAGAATAAAATAATCAAAGTTTGGTTAGAAGATGTTATTTCTAAGAAAAACTAACTCAGACCTATGAAAACACTTTGTTTCCTGTAATATTTACTTTTATAGTGCATTATATTTTGACACTATGACTCTGATCAAAGCTAATGCTTATTTTTAATCCAGGAGAGCAGGTGATGAGGCTGATCCCTTGGGACTCATGGTGGGTGATGAGATCACTCCTTCTCTCATAGATACTGGCACATTCAAAAACAAAACTGGTGTGGCCAGACACCAATAGCTCACACATGTAACCCTAGCTACTCAGAGCCTAGGATTCAGAGGATCTTATCTGAAAGCTAGACTGGGCTCTAATTAACCATCTCTAATTAACCATCAAAATGCTGGACTAGTGGTTGGCTCAAGTGGTAGAGTACCAGCTATGAGCAAGAAAGCTGAGCAAGAGCTCAAGGCCCTGAGTTCATATCCCAATATGGGCACAAAATGAAAAAAACACCAGTGTGCAATTGTAGGCCTGCTGCCCACCTCACTCCTACCTGGCCAATCCAGGTAGCTTTGGCAGAGAAGAATTCATTTTTTTTCTAGAACATCTATTAGAGTTAGACCAAATTTCATAAAGTATAGATGATTTTATTTTTAAAATATAGTCAGTTGAGAGCAGTAAAAATATAGCACACTACAATATTGATGAAGCCCAACTAACGTGATAGAAGGTTTGGACTGGGGCATTGGCTGTAGTTCTTCATCAGGTAATGGGACTACCAACACTCCCAGGACCAGTTGATTTTATTTGTTTTTAAAGGTTAGAGAGAATATTTACTATCAAAGGAAATACATATGTTTCTAGTATAGTCAGCTAAATAACAGGGACTTCCTTAAAACAACCAGTATTGGCATGAATTCCTTTTCTTCTCCCCACATCTACAACCTTATTTCTCTATGCACAAATAATACAATATCATCACCTTGAATCAATTGTTTACTGCCATCATCCTTTTGAATTAGGACAAGATATACATTTTGCATTCTAGATTATAAAAAAAGTCCAATGACATGAATATGTTTTCCTTTTCTGTAGGCTAGGCTTGTATAATGCTGTAAATGATTTCTGGAGGATTGCTGTAATAGCAAAGGCATGTTGCTCAATTCTACAACCAGCCTCTTTTATTGCATTTGTTGCTACTGAGGCTCAAACTCAGAGTTGCACAGTCTACTTGGCTTTTTCACTAAAGGCTTACCACTTAAGCCACACACCTACTTTCAGCGTTTTTTCTGGTTAATTGGAAATAAGAGTCTCATGGACATTTCTGCCTGGAACTGTCTGCAAACAACAATCCTCAAATCTCAGCCTCCTGAGTAGCTAGGCTTATAGGCATGAGCCACCAGTACCCAGTTCAACTAGCCTTCTTAAATGTGATTATAACATAATAATAACAACAACAATAATAATAATAATATGATTTATATCTCCCCTACACTCAATTACTTTGTGATACATAATTGTCATTGAAAGGTTATCCCCAAGTGTGTGGTTCTGTGGCTATCATAAAAAACAGATAATGACAAGATTTAGGATATAGAGAAGTACAGATTCCCTGAGACATTCCTAGTGGGTAAGTACATGTGGTCAGAACCCTGGTCTGGAAAAGCATGTATGTTCTCAAAACTAGAAGAATGTGGCCTATGTAGTAGTGGCAAAAGAATATATAAGAAAAAAAAAGGTTGGGATTAGCAGTGCTTATATAAGAGATGCTGAATCCTTGGAAGGTTTTAGTCAGTGGAATTGTGTGTGTGCTGTCGTGAGCTCTTTATTGCTGCTACACTGAAAATGGTCTGTAGTAGAACCAGCAGGATAAAATGGAGACCAATGAAAAGACTAGAAATGATAGTGACCCAAACAATAAGAAGAAAAGAGGTTCAAAATATATTTTAGTAATAGTCAAAAGTTTCCTTGGTAATGGATTGGCTACAGCAGAATGGAAAAACTGTCAAGTGTCTCTTAAGTTTCAAACTAAGAAAGAGAACTGGAACAGTGGAGAAGGGCTGAAGACAGTAGTGACAATAAAATACACTTTTTAAATGCTTGACACTGAGCCTGGCACATGGCAAGCTCTTAAGATGGGAGACATTGTAATTAGGACAAATATACTTCTGGTTTTGTCCACAGCTTGTTGATTATAACCTATCTACTTTGATCTACCTTGTCTGACAGCAAGTCATAAGACCCTCTCATTCCCGAAGGACCTAGCCTCATATCTAGGAGGGATTATTGCTACAGAGTAAGGCCCAGACGAATCTGCACAGACATGCTTTGCTACATTTCCTCACACCATCTATTAGTAATCATGCATGGTCAATAATATCTCCATAAAATTTCAAAATGAGGGGCTGGGAATATGGCTTAGTGGTAGAGTGCTCACCTTGCATGCATGAAGCCCTGGGTTCGATTCCTCAGTACCACATACACAGAAAAGGCCAGAAGTAGAGCAGTGGCTCAAGTGGTAGAGCAAAAAGAAGCCAGGGACAGTGTTCAGGCCTTGAGTCCAAGCCCCAGGACTGGCAAAACAAAATTCAAAATGACAGGAATTGGGGTGCTTCCAGGTAGCTGAACATGGAGAGCTTCCTGAAAGCGCTGCAGCCAGATAGGGCATGGAAACTCACACCCCTTCTCTCATACCTCACCCTGTGCCTCTCCTCCTTTGTATTCTTTATAAAATCCTTTCCAACACACCAGTAAATGTCTTTCCCTGACTTCTGCAATACAGTCAAGCAAAGTAATTGAATCTGAGAAGGGGACTGTGGGAACTCTGATTTATAGCTAGTCAATCAGAAGCAGACATAAAAACAATCTAGAGCTGGGTGCTACTAGCTCACGCCTGTCTGTAATCATTGCTACTGAGGAGGCTAAGATCTGAGTGAGGATTGTGGTTAGAAACCAGCCTGGGCAGGAAAGCCCGTGAGCCTCTTATCTCCAACAAGCCACTCAAAAACTGGAAGTGGGGCTGTGACTCAAAGTGGTAAAGCACTACTAGTCTTGAGCAAAAATGCTCAGGGACAGTGCCCAGGCCCTGAATTCAAACCCCGCAACCAACAACAGCCAAAAAAAATAAAAGTAATGATAACTCATACCTATAATCCTAGCTACTCAGGAGGCTGAGACCTGAAGGTTGTGGTTCAAAGCCCACCCAAAGTAGTTAAGTCTGTGAACCCAACCTAGCCTGTTACCTCCAATTAACCATCAAAAAGCCAAAAGTAGAGCTGTGACTCAGGTGGTAGAGCACTAGCCTTGAGGGGAAAAGGAGTACAAGGACAGCGCCCAGGTCCCAAGTTCAAGCCCTAGGACCTGCACCTAAAAGACAAAACGGAACTAGTTCCAGGAAAAACTAGGAGCAAGAGTATGATCTTAGATTCCAGAAGTTTCTGTTTGACCCCACAGGGGAGGTCTGGAACCTATATTGTGCCATGAAGTTGCCCCAACTCAAACAAATGAATAGAGGCTATTATATTGCTGTGTTTACCATGTATTGCTTATGGGTTAGTCAAGGCAACAAATTCATAGAGTTTCTTGCTCCCTTTCCTAGCACTAGGTGTCCACATTGCCCACCCAGAGCTAAGGTGCTGGAAGTAAAGGTACACTGAATCCAGAAGGAGACAACAGATGTTGAGCAAGGATCTGAAGGGATCAGGACAGTGCCTGTTCATTCTCCACCCCAGTCCATTTTCCATTATAGTGTACAAGCCCCAGCAGTTATTCATAATGCCATTAACATCTTCTTTCCAAAAATCCTAATTGATTTGGATCAGTCTTGCAAAGTTCTATTATTGCAATGCTGAGATGAGCACTTTTCTTTCTTATTGGTCATTTTCTAGTGAGTGTTGAAATGAACTATTTTTGCAGGGTTTTGGCAGCCTATAAATCTATTTAGAGTTATTTTTTTGCCTTGTCACATGCAACTTCTATAACCTGGCTCTTTGTCAAAAAATGAGGTAATTCTAGTCCCTTTGGTGACTCATGGCAGATGCAGTAGGATGGGCTCCTCTTCTGGGGTCTAAAGCAGTAACAGTAGCTACCCTGGCATATGCACCAGAGATCTACAATGTTACAGAAACATCACAGCAGCCTATGTGCTATTGAACAAAATTCTTACTCAACTCCAATTGTATTCAAGGTCAGAATCTACACAGACAGGATTGCAATTGTATCACACAACATGCAGGACAATTTTCCAAGTTTCCTTTCCCTCCAGCTCTGCAGTCTTTACAAAGAGATGGCTTAGAATAAGGACTAGCCTGATCCGAAAGTGGTCACTAGCAGCCCATCCTCTCCCATCTCAAGGACATAGCTAGAACATGTTTCCTTGCTTCTAAGTTTAGGAAAATGGAGGGGGAAAAAAGATTCTTCTTTTCCTTTGTTTTCATTATGTCCGTGCTATAAATAGGCTTTTTCTTTTTCTTTTAAGCTGGTCTTGGAGTCTGAATTCAGGATATGGACACTGTCACTGAGCTTTTTTGTTCAAGGCTAGAGCTCTACCACTTGAGCCACAGCTCCACTTCTGGATTTTGGGTGATTAATTTGAGATAAGAGTCCCAATGACTTTTCCTGCCTGGACTGACTTCGAACTGCACCACGAGCACCTAGAATGGCTTTTTCTTTGGTAAGTGCCTGGTGATACAATGAGGTTGATCTACATAGGCCAGTTACATAAGGGAGGAGTGATTTTCTTCAACCTACTTTTTGTTGCTTTTCATTGGTTTTAAATATAATTCTATTGTTAAGTTGTGTGGTAGGGAAGGGCTACCATTTCATAAGCCAGGTAATGAATACATTTCTCCAGCCAAATTCTTTAGGTCAACTGAAATAACTTTAGGAATATATATGTGTATATATATATATGTATGTATGTGTATATATACATATGTATATATATATTCATTCGGTGTAACTGTGGAAGATTCTAGTACATACAAAATTCAAGAGACTTTTGAAGAGAATAAAGAGCATCATTGTGGAATAAGCAAGGTACAGTTAAGTTAACAGGAAAAGCACTGATTCAATTTAGTAACACTGCTAGCCACTGAAGAATGCAATATAAAACATGTCTTTGGGAGAAAAATAAGGGAAGAGTAACAAGTCTGACAAGAAATGTACTCACTGCCTTATGTAGGTAACTTTAACCCCTTTGTACATCACCTTAACAATAAAATATTTTTTTTAAAAAACATACCTTCAAGGAACTCAGTTTGGTAGAGTCTCCTACCCTGTTCATTAAAGCTTTTCCTCTCAGTGGTGCCTAGAGTTGAAATCTGGAGTAAGCCGATTAATAATATATGTCAGATCATTTAAAAGGTAATAAAGCAGTGAGTTGCTGGGAATATGGCCTAGTGGCAAGAGCACTTGCCTCGTATACTTGAAGCCCTGGGTTAGATTCCCCAGCGCCACATATACAGAAAATGGCCAGAAGTGGTGCTATGGCTCAAGTGGCAGAGTGCTAGCCTTGAGCAAAAAGAAGCCAGGGACAGTGTACCTTCCTGTGGTTGTACCTACACTATCTCTGTAACATTATCTGAGTATATTGGAAACCATGTATACTGGTATTAGAACTAGGAAATTGAAAGGGAATACCAAAATTGAGAGACTCAGGGAAAAAATAGAAAAACAACTACAAAAGCAATACTTGCAAAACTGTTTGGTCTAAGTGAATGGAACACCTCATGGGGGGAAAGGGGAAGGGGGTGGGGGGAGAGGGGTATGAGGGACGAGGTAACAAACAGTACAAGTAATGTATCCAATGCTTAATGTATGAAACTGTAACCTCTCTGTACATCAGTTTAATAATAAAAATTTGAAAAAAAAGAAATAAGAAAAAAATAAAAAAATAAAGCAGTGAGTTCTATATTTTTTTAATATTTATGACTCGATCATAAAAATCTCTCTAATCATATATAGCAGGGCTTGGCAAACAATAGCCCCATTGCTTGTATTTATAAATAAACTTTCATTGGACCAGAACCATTCCCATTCAATTACATGTTGCCTAAGATGCTTTTCCTCCTACAAAAACAAAATAAAGTAGTTGCAACTGAAATGGCATGGCCTACAAAGGCTGAAATATTTATTATTTTCCCTGTACAGAAAAAGACTGCCTAACTCTGATGTACTATCATGTCCACTTTCTCCAGGTCATTCAACTCTTCAGAAAATTCCTTGTTTTCCCTGTGGGAAACAACCGTGCTTAATGTATATGTTAAAAGAAAGACTGCTCTAGTTCAACTAATGACTTATAACCATGTGCAAAGCACAGTGTGGTAAGTTTTTAACTCTTCCAGCAACACACTAAAACACAATTATGACTATTGTTTATTGACTAGTTATTTGAAATAAAATTTTGCTTTTATAAATGAAAATGTATTCTCCAAGATGGTAGCTAATTTTATAAAAATGGAAACTTTCATGGTGAAATTCTGACAAATTCTTGTGGAACAAAGAATTGCTCTGTGTTAACATGAGTTGATTTATTCTATTTTTATTATTGCCCAGCAACCTCAGTTTCGCATCCCAAGTTCTAACTTCTTTTAATAGCTGTAGAGGTATTATCTGAGTTCCAAGAATTCATATTAAGCTCTTACAAAGTGTATTTTGAATGTAACCCACACAAACACTGAAACATAACTCTGGGACAGCTGCATTAGAACTGAAGCTGGTTTCAGTTACACTTACTTTTTGAATAGAGTATATATCCAGCAGTGAAAAACCCTTTAACAAACTAAGATACTAACTGGCATTAGATTAATACTTCATTGCTCTCTGTGAGCATCAAAACACTGGAGCCATAGCCAAGGGGCCTAACCAAGGTGTGCCATCATGGATTTGAACTTTCTTTTTCCCTGTAAACTATTAATTCATTCCCCCTAGAAGCAACAGGTTTGCTATCTTTGGCTATTTGAATTGGGATTTAGTGTGAGGGAGAGATAGGTTTTTTTTTTATTATTATTATAAAGGTGGTGCACACAGGGGTTACAGTTTGATAAGTCAGGTTCTGAGTACATTTCTTTTTTTTTTAATTTTTATTGCCAAACTGATGTACAGAGAGGTTACAGTTTCATATATTAGGCATTGGATACATTTCTTGTACTGTTTGTTACCTCCTCCCTCATTCTCCCCCCCCCTCCCTGAGTACATTTCTTTTTGGACAATGTAACTCCTTCCCTTGCTCTCTCCCAGTTTTTCCCTCCCATCCCCACCTACAAATTATGTGGTCCATTTTCAACATAGTTCCTAGTGAATACCACTGCTGCATTTGTTCACCCATTGTCCCTCCATTTCTGTACCCCCTTACCCTCCCAAAGAAGATAAATGAATGAACAAGACAAAAAGAAAAGAAAGCCAGAACAACACTTTGGTTTGTTTGGAGTTACACATTATGAAAACACTTCTGAAGCCCTGAAGAAATAAGAACTAGGCAAATGTCAGTTTTGCAAACCACACAGATGAGGAAATAAAGGTGTGGTTTAAGAGGTAGAGTGCTGGCCCCAAGTAAAAAAGCCAAGCCAGAGAGCATAAGGCCCTGAGTTCAAGCCCCAGTACTAACACAAAAATATCAAAAACCTCATGTGATTATACTGAATATTCATAGTCTTCTTCATTATAGCCACATAGACACATCATTCTTCTAGTTCCTGACGTCTCTTTCAATGGTTTCTTCTAGTCACCATTCATTGAGTCATTTGGAGAGTGTTAGATCACCTACTCCAAAGGTTAATATTGTTCCAAAATACGTACAAAGAAGCAACAAAGCCACAGAGGTACTAACTAGAAACTATGTTGAAAATGAACTTTACAGCTTGTAGGGACAGGAGGTAGTGAGGGAAAGGGTGACATTATATTGTCCCAAAAGAAATGTACTCTTTGCCTGACTTATGTAACTGTAACCACTCTGTACATCACCTTTTTTAAAAATTTATTTATTAAACAAAAATTTTTTTGACAAGGTGTTGTTCAAAGGGGGTACAGTTACATAGTAGGGCAGTATGTACATTTCTTGTGTTATCTTACACCATGTTTTTCTTTCCCTTCCCTAGGTCAGGTAGACATATATACAATACACAATGTACCAAGAACATATATAGTAGCCACGTGGCCTACGCCAAAAAAAAATTCGCCTAGGTCTTTAAATGTAATGTCTACAATAGACAGTATGTCGGGCTGGGGATATGGCCTAGTGGCAAGAGTGCCTGCCTCATATACACGAGGCCCTAGGTTCAATTCCCCAGCACCACATATACAGAAAACGGCCAGAAGCGGCGCTGTGGCTCAAGTGGCAGAGTGCTAGCCTTGAGCGGGAAGAAGCCAGGGACAGTGCTCAGGCCCTGAGTCCAAGGCCCAGGACTGGCCAAAAAAAAAAAAATACAATAGACAGTATGTCAACAATAGTCTTATATGAACATCTGTACATCACCTTTATAATAACAATTAAAATTTTCAATTTAATTTTTTAAAAAAGCAACCTGGACCAAGTACCATCTTAGTGGGAGGTATATGCCTTAAATTGAGAATATTTTGGAAAGTGGGATTTTTTTTGTCAGTTGTGGGGCTTGAAGTCAGGGCCTGGGCACTATCTCTGAGCCTCTTCGTGCTTGGGATTAGCACTCTAACACTTGAGCCACAGAGCCACTTCAGGTTGTTAAGTGATTAATTGGAGATAAGAGTCTCATGGGCACTTTTCTGTCTGGGCTGCCTTCAAACCATCATCCTCAGATCTCAGTCTCCTGAGTAGCTAGGATTACAGGCTTGAGCCACTGGAACCCAGCTATTTTTTAAATATGTCTTCAGGACAAAGAGAAGAATTCAGCTGGGTTGGAGAAAGGACTTTCAAAGATTTTTTTGCTGATTCTGAATATATTCCATGTCCATATTTTATCAGAAGAAAGGAATCTACCCATCAGCAATTTGCTTCTGGGTACAAAATCATAACTGGATGAAATTGTATCTCCACAGAATTCATATGCTGCTGTCTTAATCCTCAGTGCCTCTGCATGTGGCCTTATTTGAAAATACAGTCATAGTGGTAATTAGTTAAGATGAGGACAGGCCCTAATCCTGTATGAGTAGTGTCATTATAAAAGGAGAAATTTGGACAGACAAGTATACAGATTGCTATGTGGACAGCAAGTCAAAGATCAGGGTAATAGATCTCCAAGGTAAATGTTACCAGCAAACCATCAGAAGCCGGAGAAGAGGCGTAGTGCAGATTCTCCGTCAAAGCCTCAGAAGGAACCAACCCCATTCACACTGACCTATCTGTTCTCTGGAATTGTCAGTCACATTCTAGTGTTTAAGCTGTACAGTTTGTGGTACTTTGCTACTGCAGCCTTAGGGGGAACTCATGGAATCGAGCCTCCATCAGATTTGCATTCAGCACCTATGTGTGCACAACAGCACCACTCTAAGACAGAGTCATTTCCTTCAGTAGCCCATTCTAGAGAAAGCTTAGTAAACTAGGTAGTTAATAGAAAGACAGACAAATAGATAGATGATAGATAGAAAGATAGTGTCAACTTTATATTGTATATAATCAACTATAGTATGATATACTGTGTGTAGCATAGTCAGTTACATATTATATAGATTCACGTTCTTATTTGTCATGCTAGAGGTTAAGTATCCCTAAACCAAAATTCCATACTCCAAAATGCTTCTGGGTTCCGATGCAGGATGATTTTGGATTTTGTAATTTTAGACTGATCCTGCTTAACTGGTAAGATCTGTTTTTCACAGCGTATAAATGATTTACTTCCAGTATCCAAACTAAACTGTCTTAGTAAATGAACCATAACCCATACATTCTTTCCTTATCTATCACTGGGTTAGAATAAAAGTAATATATAGAAGAAGCACTAGTTCCAAAACACAAATAACCAGGATACTCACTAAATGTTTTTCAAAATCAGAATATACAATTACTTTTTGTATATAGTCTCACATTTTTTACTTTTCATTATATTTTCATTATTATTCTGATGGACAGTATACAGGAGCCACCAAATCTCTGTATTTTGAAGAGTTTTGCTTCACTAAGCCAAAATATCTCTTATGAATTATTCAAATTCTATCTTTATATGTATAATTAGGTGATCAAAATCCTAACAAAAGAATAATAGAAAAAAGCTCCTGTAATCAACCCTAGCTTCTCAGGAAGCTGAGATCTGAGGATCGATGTTCAAAGCCAGCCTAGGCAGGAAAGTCCATGAGACTCTCATCTCCAATTAACCAATTACCAGAAATCCAGAAGTGGAGCTGTAGCTCAAAGTGGTAGAGCACTAGCCTTGAGCAAAAAAGCACAGGGACAGCATTAGGCCCTGAGTTCAAGCCCCATGATCAACAAAAGAAAAAAAGAAGAATAGAAAAAGTTATCAGAGGGCTGGGAATATGGCCTAGTGGCAAGAGTGCTTGCCTCGTATACATGAAGCCCTGGGTTCGATTCCCCAGCACCACATATATAGAAAACAGCCAGTAGTGGTGCTGTGGCTCAAGTGTAGAGTGCTAGCCTTGAGCAAAAAGAAGCCAGGGACAGTGCTCACGCCCTGCGTCCAAGGCCCAGGACTGGCAAAAAAAAAAAAGAAAGAAAGAAAAAAAAAGTTATCAGAGGGAGGCTGGGGATATGGCCTAGTGGCAAGAGAGCTTGCCTCGTATACATGAGGCCCTGGGTTCGATTCTCCAGCACCACATATATAGAAAATGGCCAGTAGTGGTGCTGTGGCTCAAGTGGTAGAGTGCTAGCCTTGAGCAAAAAGAAGCCAGGGACAGTGCTCAGGCCCTGAGTCCAAGGCCCAGGACTGGCCAAAAAAAAAAAGGTATCAGAGGAAAAAAATGGAATCCTTTGTGTATGATCAAATCAATAAGACACTAATAAACTGGAAAGGAATGTAACAATACATATGAGGCTAAGACATAGCCAATGTTTTTTCTGTTGAGATAGATAAGTGCTTTTATGATATCAGTCTTTCCATTAGACAATCTTGAAAGGTAGATACTACTCTTGTTTTTCTGATTTTGTAAAGATAGACAGTATAGGCTGGGGATATGGCCTCGTGGTAAAGTGCTCGCCTCGTATACCTGAAGCCCTGGGTTCAGTTCCTCAGCACCACATACATAGAAAAAGCTGAAAGTGGCGCTGTGGCTCAAGTGGTAGAGTGCTAGCCTTGAGCAAAAAGAAGCTAGGGACAGTGCTCAGGCCCTGAGTTCAAGAACCAGGACTGGCCAAAAAAAAAAAAACACAGAGGGGGCTGGGAATATGGCCTAGTGGCAAGAGTGCTTGCCTCCTACACATGAAGCTCTCGGTTCGATTCCCCAGCACCACATATATGGAAAACGGCCAGAAGGGGCGCTGTGGCTCAGGTGGTAGAGTGCTAGCCTTGAGCGGGAAGAAGCCAGGGACAGTGCTCAGGCCCTGAGTCCAAGGCCCAGGACCCAAAAAAAAAAAAAAAAAAAAACGGAAAGTGTGATGGGAAGAAATTCTATAAATGGCGGAAAGTCACAGAACTAGCCAGTGGAAGGATTCCCCAGGCTGCCTGATGCCACAATCCCCACCCCAACCCCAAGTGACACAGCTTCTCAATATCCAGTCACATACACATTTCTATTTCATTTCTCTCCTTCTGCATGTGGAAGATGTGAAGCAATATTAAAAGACAGGGATCATTGGAATGATTCAATGACATTAGAATGCATGATGAGTGGAGAAAACTGATTTTTCATTCTCCTGTAGTACTCAATTATATTTTCGAATTGTAAGTTCATTTTGTTAATTCTTGTTATAGGTCTAAGAGATAGAGTTGTTTGCCTGCCATAGGGATTGGTATTGAAGTCATTAGGGTGGGAGTGTTCCAGAAGTAGGATTGAGGGATATTGGGCAACATGGGGTAGAGGCTTAGCAGGGATGTGGTCTCAGCTTTGGAGTCCAAATGGCACCTCCACAATAAGGTGTCAGTGTTGGTACTGCAATATTTTACACTCTTTCCTGGGAGGGAGGTAGTTCAAGGAGATACTCTTTGGCCAAGGGTATGTCTTTACAGCAAGGGCAACCAATATGTGCTGTAGCTTAGGTGGAGAAAATGAGGGCACCAACAGTAAAGAGTCCCCGCAGTATCCACGAAGCTTAAAGATTCTTTTCAGAAGTTATTTCCAACCAAGAAGTCTTACCTGAATTCTTCATGTAAATCTGAGAGAATTTGTAGTTTTCTAACTCAGCTCTCACCATACCAAGGCCAAACTATTCATAGATTTATCTTTTTCAGTTCTAGCAAGCAGGCTTCATATAATAAAAATATAGGATTTTTAACCAATACCAAACATAGAAGACAGCTAGCTGCCTCTAATTTTCCGAAAAGGTCCCTCTATGCATTGGCATGAAAATTTGCCCCCCAGTATTTCCCCTTCTTTTTTTAGTGTGCTTTCTTCATTTCCCTTTCTCTGCCTCTGTTATTTTTTTTCTTTCTCTCCATTCGTTCTTTGGTACCCACTTTAACTCCATCCAAAGGTACAAATACAGTCCAGCATGAACTTCCACCATGGACCCTGAATGGGATAAACTTTAAAATAAGTGACCATGAAGTTATGGCTCTGGGTCAATGGTCTAATTTCAAAGAAGGTAACCATGCTTTGATCCATTGTATACACTGACCATCCATATGAGCTGTTATTTGAAGACAGGGTTCAATGACCTTACAGTGTTTCCAAAACACTGGTCTACATCACAGCTGCATCTACAACGCATTTCACTTGGCAATGTTGAATCCCTCTTTAGGTCAAGGATTCTTTTTTTTAATTTATTAAAATTTTATTTCAAGGCTGGGAGTGTGGCTTAGTGGTAGAGTGCTTGCCCAGCACGCAGGAAGCCCTTGGTTTGATTCCTCAGTACCATATAAACAGAAAACGTCAGAAGTGGCGCTGTGGCTCAAGTGGCAGAGTGTTATCCTTGAGCAAAGAAAGCTCAGGGACAGTGCTCAGGCCCTGAGATGAAGCCCCAGGACTGGCAAAAATATATATTTCATGTGATAAATTCTTGTTTAAAGTCTATACCATTTTTCGCCTGTTTGGTACAGAGATTCAGGTGAGCAGGCTGACATGTCACACTCTCATGGTAAAATCCCCAGCTAGATAGTTAAACGCAGCTGTTCATGTTGACATCACTTGATCAAAACATAACAGCATAAACTAAGGATTTTTATTTGTGCCACAGACCCCTTTGCATCTAGTAAAGCCTATGCACACGGACTGGCAAAAAAATATCCTTGGGAAGTCAAACAGATGACCAGTATCTCCTTTAAAAAAATACAAAGAAAACATTTCTATGAATGTCTTCGTGCTGATTAAAGATAGATATAGCCTCTTTAAGGAAGTATAAATGGGAACATGGTAAATAGTTCTATATAAGGGAATATCCCGGTGGTGATTGAGAACAGCTGTAGCCTGCTAATGTAATTGTATTGGGGAATTGGTAAACTACTCAAACATTGTCACACAAAAAAGAAAACATTTCTATGAAAATTTGCACTTCAAAACACCCACAAATTTGGAAAATGAAACTTCAGGGGTTCCAGGCACTGGTGGCTAACATCTATAATCCTTGCTACTGAGGAGGCTCAGGCAGCAAATTATGTGAGAGTCTTATTTCCAATTAACCACCAAACAGCCCAAAGTGGAGAAGTGGCTCAAATGGTAACCCAGCTTTGTGAGTGACCAAGTGAGAGTTCAAGGCCCTGAGTTGAAACTCCAGTAGTGGCAAGCATGTGCGTGTGTGCGCACGCGCGCGCACACACACACACGAAAGAGAAAGGAAGCAAGAGAGAGAAAGGAGGGAATGAGGGAAGGAGGGAGGGAGGGAGAGAGGGAGGGAGGAAAAGAAAGAAGAAAGGAGGGAGGGAAGGAATGAAAGAAGAAAGAAAAAGACAGGAGGAGGGGAAAAAAGAAGATAGATTCAAGGGTAGCAAATAGCTTGGCAGTACAGCCTGAATTATGTGGTTTGCAAGATGTTAATTGCAATTGGCAGTTCTGAAGTGGGTGTTGTCTTCCATCTCTATAAAGCTGCTTCTGCCCTGTTTTCTTTCTGATCAGTCTGTCAGACAAGAATGGAAGCCTTTGAATTTGCTTCTAAGCATTTCACTGGGTTCTTGCAATTAAAATACTTGATATTAGTGAGCAATTATGACCTAGATTGAATAAATTTAAACTTGACTCATTTTTCTATTAGTGTAATAATCCCTCATGTATATTCATAATTCTTCCATTCTGTCTGTATTTACACATCTCCCTCACATGAAACATCTTCACAAAAGAAGTATGCATAATAAATTTCAAACAGGTCATGCAAATTTCTGCCATATTTGTTTCTTCATTGACATTTTTGGGTAAACATTTAATTCTCAAATGAACCTCAAGTGAAATCAGTCTCAATCTCATAGACTAACATACTAAATCTTTTTTTTTCCAAATCCCACTCTATAAGGTTTTTATGCTCCTAGCAAAAAGCATATGTTTTATGCAATTTTTGGCTGCTCAAATGTTCTGAGCTTTCATTTATTTATTCAATAAATATTTACTAAAAGCCTCCTCTTTGTTATCTGGAGATAAGATGGTATATGAGGATTGTGACAGACAAACCTAACTAAAACTAACCTGACCGATGGATGGTTTAACAAAGAAAGGATCTCAGTGCTTTGGAGGGTCCACTGAGAGCATTAAAGAAAGGCTTCAGGTGCGGGGGGGGGGGGCACTGGTGGCTCACACCTGTAAGCCTAGCTAATCAGGAGACTGAGATCTGAGGATCCTGGTTCAAAACCAGCCAGGGCAGGAAAATCCATGAGACTATAGTCTCTGGTTAATCACTAAACTGTCAGAAGTGGAAGTGTGGCTTAATTGGTAGAGTGCTAGCCTTAAGCAAAAAAAGCTCAAGGACAGCATCCAGGCCCTGATGAGTCCCATCCCTAGGACTGGCACACACACAAAAAGAACAATACATAAGAAATGCATGAAAGTAACTGCCTTTAAGGAGGGAAGAAACATGAAGAAACAGCAGTTTTCAAGTTTATAATGATTTACCTTTGCATAAAAGTGGAACAACTTTGATAAAATATTCATCATTAGCAATTATTATTTGCAGTGTGGTTTCTATGCTTTCATACATTTTAAAAAATAAATGCACATTTCTAAAAAATTAAAGATAAATATTTTAAATTAATGAATTAATTTTAATATAAAATGGAGATGGTTCCAGTAGTTAATACATATGAAGAAAGATTAGAGCTATTTTTTATCCATCACTCATTTCATTGTTATCAACTTCATAAATTTCAGATCAAGGCATTGTGAAATTTTACATGGTCCACTTCCAAAGCATTTGACGATGTAATGCCTGAGTCCTAGAAGTATTCTTCAACCAATGACTGGCAACAATTGGTAGGTAAATATTATACTTTCCTTGAACTTTGGATGGGATCACCCTGAAGTATACATTTAACCTCTACAACCAGGCTAAGGTCTACTTGTCCAACCTTTGATAACACACCCTTGATTGGCTGCCTTCCCTTCCTTTTTAAATTTCCCATCCCTTACTGGTATTTCCTAGAACCATATCCCAAAGAAACAATTTATGTTTCAATTTTCATTATTCTATATATCAAGTAGGTTAGGAAACAAATGTGAATGGAAACGTTAAAGGTTTAAAACTGAGTACCATGGCCAGGCACAGTGGCTCACATCTGTTATTACAGCTACTTGAGATGTGGAAGTCAGAAGTGTGGGGCACACCTGGAAGTCAACTAGCTGGCCCCTCCTGTTTCTCAGTCTTGGGGCCACGTGTGGCTAAGATGGCGGCACCTAACAACAACGTGCAGCTGCTACAAGTGTCTTTGGTTATAACCCGGAGGCGGTTCTGTGGGCTGTGATGCCCCAGCTCTTCCCCCCTTGATGGACAGCTCATGCCTCTTCTTACAGTCCCTAGATAGGCGCACACCCCTCCCCTTCCTGCCAATCTTAGGCCTGATTGGTTCATGTGCCTTATATTAGTGGCACGCACTTCCCCAATAAACGAGATCTTGTGCCTACTTGACTCCCAGGCCGTCTGATTGTCCTCTGGTGAGGGAGGGCTGGGTGCGGGCGGTCTGCTGACCCTTCTCCTTTCTTGGCTCGTCCGGTCGGGGAGTGCCTTCCCCATCTCTCCCGCGGGTCGGGGGAGCGCGGGGGGGGGGGGGGGGGGGCTAAAGACCCCGACAAGGACCATGGTTCAAGGTTCGCCCTGGCCAAAAGTTAGCAAACACACCCAACTCAATCTATAAGCTGGGTATCGCCATTTTTTGTGCCTAATTGGAGATAAGAGTCTTGTGGACTTTCCTTCCCAAACTAGCTTGGAAATGTGATCCTCATATGTCAGCCTCCTGAGTAGCTAGGATTGTAGGCGTGAGCCACTGGAGCCCAGACCTCTAACTTATTGCTAAGTCTCAAGGAAACTCCATTTTGTTGAAGAGAATCTTTACTCTTTGAAACAGATCAAAGCCCAGCCTTGACTAAAGGTCTTTATTATAAATTTATGAACCATTTGAATTTATAAGATGTGACTCCTGAGAAACTCAATTGCACAGTGAAATGTGGCTCATGATAATAAGCCCAAGCATAGAAAAACAGCAATATCCTGTTTCATTCAGGTTGCTGAGATTGCTATCTTTTGCATTTATTTTAATTTTTTGCCTTAATGTTAATTGTTTCAAAATCGTTTATTATTCAAGCACATTAGGACTAGCAATCTCATTTTCCATTTCCTGTCTTCTGTCCAAATTCAATATAATCATAAAATAAAAATTAGTCTGATTCAATAAGCTTACCTTAAACAGTACCATACTTATCTTTCTTAGATAGTAAACTGACAGATATCCATTAAAAAAGAAATGTAGAAACACATGTGAGCCAGTGGCTCACATCTGTAGTCCTAATTACTTAGGAAGCTGAGATCCATGGTATCTAGGTGCAAAGCCAGCCTGAGCCAAAAAGTTTGAGATTTTATGTCCAAAATTATTGGCAAAAAGCCAGAATAGAAGCATGGCTCAAGTAGTAGAGTAACAGCTGAGCAAGCTCAAAACCACTAAGCCCAGTACTAGAAAAAGAAAAGTAGAAATTTCCCAAATGCTAAAGACACTCATAGCCCTATTAGAGAAGTAATTGTTATTAATGTACTGGCAAAAATGTCTCCTATACTTTTTTCTATGTGCTTGTATGCTTTATATAATCAAGATCACATTCCACTTTGAGATCATATTTATAACCCATTAATTGTCTTTCTCAGCATGATTTTCAATGACTGTATAGTGTATAAAGTAGGTAAGTTAGATAGCCAATTCCAATTTGCTAAAGATTTGGATTGCGATTGCTTTTTTAAGTACTTCAAGGAACATTAGTCTATATTTATTGTTGGGCACATCTACGATTACTTCTCTGGGATATAAATGTGCTCATTTTAAAAGACATATTTTTAGCCAGGTACCAGTGGCTCACACCTGTAATCCTAGCTACTCAGGAAGCTGAGATCTGAGGATCATAGTTCAAAGACAGCCCCAACAGGAAAGTCCATGAGATTCTTCAATTAACCACCAGAAATTGGGAAGTGGTGCTGTGGCTCATAGTGGTAGAGTGCCAGCCTTGAGCAAAAGAGCTTAAGGACAGTGCCCAGTCCCAGAGTTCAAGCCCCAGGGCCAACAACAACAACAACAGAGAAAGCCAGAAGTACAACTGTGGCTCTAGTGGTAGAGCCCTAGCCTTGAGCAAAAGAGCCTCAAACACAGTGGCCAGAACCTGAGTTCAAGCCCCAGGACCAGCGCAAAAAGGGGGAGGAGCTAAGTTGTTTTACTTTTTAGAATCTATCACAATTGCAATGAAATGACTCTTCATGCTGCTAGTTTTTTAAGTAACTGACTTCCCAATCATAAAGTGCAGCATTTTAGCTTCCAATCTATATCTCCCCAACTGTCTTTCATGACTGAAAGAAGTGTAAAAATCTTTTCTTAGGAACATGTGTCTATGTGTTTAGTTTGAAAAGCATGGTAGCCATAACCATATGCCATGAAAGCAAAGGGTTTAGTAAAGTTCTGGATTTTTGCACACCAAACACAGCAATGTTCCCTATAGCTAGCAACATCTATAAGGGCAGATATCTTAGATTTGTCTCCTCCTGTGTCTGCATAGGGCAGAGTCATTTCTCCATACCAATGGGTTCCATGACCCATTGTAGATACTGAATTCCACAACATTCAAGTCACTTATATAAACCTAGTATCAGTAGTTCATGCCTGTAATACTTGCTATTCACCAGACTGAGATCTAGAGAACCGAGTTTCAAAGTCAGCCCAGGTAGAATAATCCACAAAAGCCTAGCTCCAAAATAAACAGCAAAAAGCAGGGACAGAGGCATGACTCAAGGAATAGAACACCAAGTGAATAAGACAGAGTTCCCTGTAACCCCTCTGCATGTCACTTTTTTTTTTTTTTGGCCAGTCCTGGGCCTTGGACTCAGGGCCTGAGCACTGTCCCTGGCTTCTCTTTGCTCAAGGCTAGCACTCTGCCACTTGAGCCACAGCGCCACTTCTGGCCATTTTCTGTATATGTGGTGCTGGGGAATCGAACCCAGGGCTTCATGTATGGGAGGCAAGCTCTCTTGCCACTAGGCCATATCCCCAGCCCCTCTGTATGTCACTTTGACAAAGGAAAAAAAAAAGAGTTCCTGAGTTTAAACTCTAGTACGGGGGGGGGGGGGGGGGAGGAAGAAATCACTTATATAAGTGTAGTATTTGTATAGAACTATATGCACATGCTTATTTGTACTTCAAATCATTTCTAGATTGCTTATAATATTTGACACAATGGAAATGCTATGAGAATAACTTATAACTCATAACCTCTAATGTTTGGGTAAAAACTCTGCATATCCGACAAAGACTCAGTGTTTGAAAAGATATGATTTAATAGCTTAAGAAAATAAAGCTACCAAAAGGAGGCACTCAGCCAGGCATTGGTGGCTCGTGACTGTAATCCTAGCTACTCAGGCGGCTGAGAACTAAGGATCATGGATCAAAGCCATCCTATCAGGAAAGTCCTTGAGACTCTTATCTCTAACTTGCCAGCAAAAGGCCAGAAGAAGAGCTTGCAACTCAAGTATAAAAACACCAACTTTGAGTGAAAAAGTTAATCCAGAGTAAGAGGCCCTGAGTTGAAGCCTCAGTACTGTCACACACAAAAAAGAAAAAAGAACATGATTTCTACTTAGGTTTCATAAAACTAATATAGCTTTTTCCTTACTCAGATGTTCCAAATAAATTTCAAAGTTTCTAATAACTTAATTATCCGTTTTAAAGTTTTCAATTCAATTCATAGTTCTTCATGGCCAGTGGCTGTAATAATGGACAGTACTGAAGAGGCTATCCCTTTGGGTAATTGTCTTTTGTGTATCCCATTAGCATTTAACAAGTTATCACACAACTTGAGCATTATTATCCCTGTTTGTAGATGAGGACATGGGACTATCAGTTGTCATTCATATAATATCATATGACTAAGAATTTATTCAGGCTCACATCTGTGCATTTGGATCCCAGAGGCTAAATCCTTTTCTGATTCTACTAGCTGAGAGAACATCGGAATTGAACATCTGTGTTAGGTGTGTAAATATCTGGGACTTTCCCAGGCACTTTGCTTTCATGACATATGGTTATGGCTACCATATTGCCCAAGTTAAAAACATAGACACATGGTTTTGACAAAAGATGTTTGCGCTTCTTTCGGGCGTAAAAGACAGTGAGAGACATAGTTTGGAAAACAAAATGTAGGTATTTGAGGACATTTCAGTAGTTTGTGGCAATGGCTCCCAAGTTCTTTGAAGTAGCCAAACCCCTTTGTCCATATCTTACATCAAGCCCCAATGCAGAAAATCATCAAAAGTGAAGCTCTTCTATTAAATCATAGGTAAGAGTTCCCAGAGCACTGGTTACTCATGAGCTACCTTTGTCATACCTTCTCCTCACTATGGCAATCACTGAAGTAGTACTCCACATCACCAGCAAAGAACATTTAAAAACCACATATCAGTTGGGTGCTTGTGGTTCATGCCTGTATCCTAGCTACTTAGGAGACAGATATCTGAGGATTGCTGTTCTAAGCCAGCCCTGACACTATTATCTCAAATAATATATCTTGGGTCCCCAGACTTGCTCCACTCGAGCTGGTCCTGGAGCTTGAACGCAGGGTCTGAATGCTATCCCCAAGTTTTTGGTTCAATGCTACTATTCTAACACTGGAGCCACAGCTCTCCTTCCAGCTTTTATTTTTGTCAGCCATGGGGCTTGAACTCAGGATGTGGGTGCTCAAGGTTAGTGCTCTACCATTTTGAGCCCCGGCTTCACTTCCGATTTTCTTGTCGTTAATTGGAGATAAGAGTCTCACTGACTTTTCTGCCTCGCTGCCTTTGAACCACAATTCTCACATCTCAACCTCCTGAGTAGCTAGGATTACAGCTATGAGCTACCAGCACCAGGCTTTCTCCTTCTTGACTTCTATAAGGTACACAGATTTCCTCTATCATGCCAACTGCCATAACATACTGCCTCAACACAAACCCAGGAACTGTGAGCCCAAGTAACCACAGATTCGAATCATGAGTCAAAATACATCTTTCCTTCTTTATCTCAGGTGTTTTGTCACAGTGATGGATAGCTGACTAATTCAACAGTTAAAGCAAAAATGTAATGCTGGTCTAGTTCTCAATGTTATAGAAGAAATATTTAAGATAATTACATTATAAATCAGTTTAAGTGAATGGACATAAAGTTGTTACACTCCAGTTGAACTGTTAAAATGTTGCTCAAAATAGATTGTAGATATATATATGTATATATGTACACATATACTTATATATGTGTGTATATATGCACACACATCCATATGCAACATACAAGTATCTTGACTACTTGGGCAAAGCAGTGACTATTGCAATATGCATTAACTTGCCTACATTAAAAGCATTATTAGGGCTGGGGATATGGCCTAGTGGCAAGAGTGCTTGCCTCGTATACATGAGGCCCTGGGTTCAATTCCCCAGCACCACATATACAGAAAATGGCCAGAAGTGGCGCTGTGGCTCATGTGGCAGAGTGCTAGCCTTGAGCAAGAAGAAGCCAGGGACAGTGCTCAGGCCCTGAGTCCAAGGCCCAGGACTGGCCAAAAAAAAAAAAGCATTATTATGCCTTTAGTTAATATCAATTTATAAATATTTGCAGGGAAGAATATGGAATGTGGAAGTAGACTGTGGAATCAGAATGACTGGATTTGAAACTCTACAGTTTTCACCTCATAGTGGAACTTTAGTAAAAGCTAAATTAAAGGCAAACTAATACACCAATCTCTCAATCTTGGAAGCAAGAAGCAAATCTGATTCACTCTTGTATCCCTAGTATTTAATCCAGTAGCACACAGCAAGTAATTACTATTACCTAATTGTTTAAAAACAAGGATTCTAAAGTCACAAAGTCCTGGGCTCAACCCAGTCACATCCCTTGCCAACCATGTGACTTTGGACATACAATTTCATCCTCTGATATCAATCTCCTTGCTGATAAAATGACAAAATTGAATGATATCATTTATAGAAAAGATATAGCACACTGTGTAACACATAATAGAAGCTCAAAAACATTAAGCTAACTGGATGCCAGTGGCTCATGCCTGTAATCCTAGCTTCTCAGTAGGCTGAGATCTGAAGATGTGAGCATAAAAGCTCAGGAATGGCACTTAATCCCTGAGCTCAATCCTCAAGACTGGCACCCAAAAAACACTAAGCTAAATGGAAATAACTGTTTAATTAAATTGACTTGCTAAGAAACTATAGTTGAATTTACCTTTCTGAGTGACTTGAATCTCAAATCAATTTAGGGTGAGAAGAAAATACTGGATTTCAGAATGCCCACCATAGCTGAAATGTACAATGTGCTGTTTGGGAAATGTGGATTTACCAGGTGAGCTGAGGGAAGAAAAAGAAAAGTAGTCATTTGCAACTCTCCTAGATTAACACCAAGTACTGTGCAGAGGTGTGGGGGCAGGGGCACTCAGCCTATGGGGAGGTATTGATTTGTCATTTCCAGGAAGAAATGCCCATTATCCTTTTATAATAGGCTGTCTGGCTCTGGAAGATAACTCGTGTGACTTTGAGGTAACACACTTGTGAGTTTTCGGTCTTGGTTGCGTTGGAAAGAATGCTGTTTGATTCAGTGATTCCACAAGAGAGTACAGAGCTGGCTACAATGATTAATAGAGGAAATTTACCTAGTCCTGGTCTTTACCTGTTCCTTACTCTACTCTCAGTACACCATCAACCCAGAGCTTATTTTGATGATAACTAGTGTTGTACTGTCTTCTCTATGCAGACAAAGGTGTTGTCCTCCATGGGGGCTTGAAAATTTCCTAGTCTAAGATTGCTTCACCTGGCACTTACTATCTTTCCAAACATTTCTGCAACTCTGCATGAGTTTGTTCTCTTAACTACCCAGTACATTAACATACTGACCTATTTCAGCCTGGGAAAACTAAGGCACAGGTGTATAAATGGAAGGTAAAAAGCATGAAAAAGGGGGAGCTGCAGAGGCACCTAAGACCTAATTAATTACTAAGTAAATGCGTAGCAGATGATACTTTTTCTACTAAGAGAACCATGGGAAAAATGCTTAGTGGGAAAGTAAACTAGTACAACCGGAAGTGGAGCTGGGGCTCGAGTGAGAGAGCTAGCCTTGAGGGGATAAAAAGCTGTAGGACAGCACCTAGGCCCTGAGTTCAAACCCTAGGACTGGCACAAACATACATACATACATACATACATACATACATACATACATACATACATACATACACAACAACAAAAATGTTCCCTATCCCAATTCATCTACAGTATATGAAACTCCTTAATAGGCAGGATGTCAGTGCCTCATGCCAATAATCCTGGCAACTCAGGAGGTTGAGATCTGAGGATCATGGTTCGAAGCCAGCTCTGACAGGAAAGTCTGTGAGACTTTTTTTGCCAGTCCCGGGGCTTGAACTCAGGGCCTGGGCACTGTCCCTGAGCTGCTTTTGCTCAAAGCTAACACTCTCCCACTTGAGTCACAGCACCACTTCTGGCTTTTTCTGTTTATGTGGTGCTGAGGAATTGAACCCAAGGCTTCATGCATGCTAGGCAAGCACTCTACCACTAAGCCACATTCCCAGCCCTCTGAGAGACTCTTATCTCATATTAACAACCAAAGCACTGGAAATGAAGCTATGGCTCAAGTGGTAGAGGCCTAGCCTTGAGCACAAAAGCTCAGGGATAGTGTCCAGGCCCTGATTTCAAGCCCCAGGAGGAGTTCGCACGCACACACACACACACACACACACACACACACACGCACGCACGCACGAAAACAATATGGAAGTTCCTCAAAAACTAAACAAGCCCTGCCATATAACCCAGTGATACCTCCCTCGAGCATGTAGCCAAAGGAATGTGAGTCAGGATACAATAGACGCCCTGCACACCCTTGTTCACCGCAGCACTAGGCACAACAGGCAAGCTATAGAAACAGCGTAAATGCCCTACAACTGATGAATGGATCAAGAAAATGTAACATGTGTCAATATGCCTATTTATGTGTGCATATGTGTGTATATATATATGTATGTATGTAATATACAATAGACTATTTCTTATTCAGCCCTAAGAAGAATGAAATTATGTCATTTGTAGAGAAATGGATGGGTCTGGAAACCATCATATTAAGCAAAATAGGTCAGGTTTAAAAGGTCAAAAGATCATGTGTTTCTTCTTACATGTGGATGCTAGACTTAAAAGTTAAAGATGGGCTGGGTATGTGGCTTAGCAGGAGAGTGCTTGCCTTGCATACATGAAGCCCTGGGTTTGTTTTTTCAGTACCACTTACACAAAAAAAGCTGGAGGTGGCACTGTGGCTCAAGTGGTAGAGTGCTAGCCTTGAGCAAAAAGAAGCCAGGGACAGTGCTCAGGCCCTGAATCCAAGCCCCAAGACTGGCAAAAAAAAAGATAAAAGATATATGTAAACATGTGTGGGATCGATGTATATATGATCAAACTGATTAAAGTACATTATATGCATGTATGCAATGGCATGGTAAGAACCATCTTGAATAATTAACATGCAATTTAGCAAAAATGAATATTAGGAAACTAAAACATGTCCTGTCTGGAGTGGAGGGAGGGAGATGAGCAAATGCAGATGGTAAAGGAGGGTGAATGTGGTCAAAATGCTTTATGTACATATTGAAAAATGGAACACAAAAGCCTTCTGAGACTGGTCAGGGAATGGATCAGGGGAGGGAGAATAACAAAGGGATGAAAGGGGTGAATCTGATCAAGATTCAATGTATGCATAAATGAACGTGCTATAATGAAATCTCTTGTACAAGTAATTGATGCTAATAAAAGAAAATGAGTTCCAGCAAAAGCTCACAGATTAGGCTGGATTATTCTTCACCACTTCTGGCTCCAGAGAGAATTAGTCCAGAAGGCCCCTTTGAAAAGCACCTGGATATATGCCAGGCCCTGTGTTCAATCCCCAGCATCACAAAAACAAACAGCAAGTCAGGCACCAGTGGCTCAGACCCGTAATCCTAGCTACTCAGGAGGCTAAGGTCTGAAGATTAAGGTTCAAAGCCAGCCTGGACAGGAAAGTCCATGAGATATTCATCTCCAATTAACCTCCAGAAAACCAGAAGTGGCGCTGTAGCTCAAAGTGGTAAAGCACTAACTTTGAAAAAGCTCAGGGATAGCACCCAATGGCTGAGTTCAACCCCCACGACTTTTTAACACACCACCCCCAAATAAAACACAGGTGATTTTCTTTTTGAAAAAGTAAGTTTTGTGCTAAACACACCTTATACCATCCTAGATTTGAATTGCCTTGTTTGCTTGAGCCCCTACGTGTATGGGCATACAACCCAACCCTGCCTGAATCCCAGGCAGCTGTTCCCCTGGCTGTCATCACTAGATGACCTTTACTATCCTTGCCCCTGCTTGAGGGACAAAACTAAAGACCTGTTGTAAACACTTTTTCCCAGCAGGCTGTATGTCAGGGGGATTAGGATGCCACCTGGCTTGTACCCTGCTGGAATTACTGACATCAGTGCCCTAGAATGGCCTCTGGAGTTATTTTTAAGCCAAGTAGTTGAGAATTAGTCATCACCTAGAATTTAAGATGTGTATTTCCTGGCCTCATCACTAAAAACTTTGCCCAGTACACATGCAATCTATTTACTCTCCAGTGCAACATCTAAGAAAACTGCTGCTTTGTAATAGTTGGCGTTGCAGGCCAGCATGATGGATCATCTTCAGTCTTTGGCTGCCCATTTTGGTGTCCAAAAAGAAATTGCTTCTGGTTCTCTCCTACAGGGATGCTTGGGGCAGCAAGATCTGCCTTCATTCTGATACCTTCCCACAAACATAGAGCAGTCAGAGAATTTCTCCCTAGATCAGCAGATCAGTTGAAGGTATACAAAAGGATTTTGAGCTTGAGAACAATTCCCACAACATCAAGACTTTAGGGTTGAGGATCTGTGCTGCTGCTCCTTTTGTGGCCTAGTCTGCCAGGCCACCTGTTCCTGTGGACTCCATCCTTGGCAAGCGTGGCATATCACCTGAATAGCATGGTCCTCCTGTAATGTCTGTCAGATTCACTGCAGCCTTGCCCTCTGCCCATTGCCATCCTGGCTGCTGAGACTCTGTCTAACCTTCCCTAGAGCTCTTTAAATCTTTCTACCAAGAGAGAGTTCAATGGACTCCTATGGACTCCTGAAAATTATAGCCTCATCATGGATCTGCTTGAATCACAGCATCTTGTGGGGAAACTGCATGGTCTATCCTTTCCATCCCTTTCTTCTCCTTGCACTCAGCTCCGATCCTTCTGTAAATCCTTTCCTTAGTGCTCTGGAAGTGGCATTATGTCATCTTCAAATCCCCATGAATAGCCATGTTCACAAGAGTAATCCTAGCTACTCAGGAAGCTATTTGAGCATCATAGTTTTAAAGCCAGCACAGGGAAGGAAAGTCTGTGAGACTCTTATTTCCAATCAACCATCAAGAAGTGAGCATGTGACCCAAGTGGTAAAGTACTAACCTTGAGAAAAAGCTAAGGGACAGCACCTAAGCCCCAGTACCGGCACTGTGTTGGCACTACTGATACTATGACTATTTATCATCTAGTAAAGTGCAATCTTAGTGTATAAACCAAAGAACCACAAGCAGGCACTTGAACAGATCCCTGTATACTAATGTCCATAGCAACATTATTCCCAAAAGCCAAGAGGTAGAAATAACTCAAATGTCCAACAACTGAAGTGTGGGTGAGTGAAGTATGGCCTATCCATACAAACAATATTATTTGGCCAAAAAAAAGGAATGCTATTTAGTCACAAAAATAATGGAAAATTGAAAATGAGAGGGTCTTGCTGTTGTTTCTGTTTCCTTTTCCTTTTGTCTTGTTTATTTGTTCAACTATCTTTGGGAGGGTAAAGAAAGGCACAGAAATGGAGGGAAAACAGTAAAGAAATACAGCAGTGCTCTTCATTAGACATTATGTGGAAAATGAACTATATGGTTTGTGGGTGGGGATGGGAGGGAAAAATGCAGAGAATGAGGGAAGGGGTAACAGTGTCCAAAAAGAAATGTACTCTTTACTTGACTTATGTAACTGTAACCCCTCTGTATATTACCTTTATAATAACAATATTTTTAATTTAAAAATGAATGAAAAGAAGCATCAAAGGCTTCATATCTAAAATATACTTAGAGCTCAAAAAATTAACCACCCTTCAAAATGAACCCTCAAAGAAATAACAACCCAATTAAATGGACCAAAGTCTTAAAGAGAAACTTCTCAGAAGTAAGAATGGCCAATAGACACATGAAGAAATTTTCAACATCTGTGGCCATAAAAGAAATGCAAATCAAAACAACATTGAGATTCCACTTCACCCCAGTTAGGATAGCCATTATCATGAAAACTAACAGTAACAGATGCTGGAAGGGATATGGCCAAAAGGGAATGCTACTACACTGTTGGTGTGAATATAAACTTGTTCAACCAGTCTGGAAAGCAGTATGGAAGTTCTTCAAAAGACTAAACATAGAGATCCAGGCACTGGTAGTTCATGCCAGTAATCACAGCTACTTAGGCTGAGATCTGAGGATCACAGTTCAAAGCCAGCCAAGGCAAAAAAGTCCATGAGATTCTTGTCTCCAATTATCCATCAGAAAACTGGAAATAGGGCTGGGGATATAGCCTAGTGGCAAGAGTGCCTGCCTCAGATACACGAGGCCCTAGGTTCGATTCCCCAGCACCACATATACAGAAAACGGCCAGAAGCGGCGCTGTGGCTCAAGTGGCAGAGTGCTAGCCTTGAGCGGGAAGAAGCCAGGGACAGTGCTCAGGCCCTGAGTCCAAGGCCCAGGACTGGCCAAAAAAAAAAAAAAAAAAAAGAAAACTGGAAATAGTGCTGTAGCTCAAAGTGGTACAGAAGTAGCCTTGATCTCTGTACATCACTTTGACAATAAATAAGAAAAAAAAAAAAGAAGTAGCCTTGAGCAAAAAGAACTAGAGAGAGTGCCCAGGCCTCAAGTATAAACCCCACGACCAGAAAAAAAAAAAAAAAGAAGACTGAATATAGAGCTTCCCTATGACCTAGCAATTCCACTCCTGGGCATTTATTCAATAGACCACAAACCAGGCCACACTAACGCCACCAGTACAACCATGCTCATTGTTTCATTGTTTACCATAGCCAAGATATGAAATCAATCCAGATGCCCTCAGTGGATGAAAGGATCAAGAAAATGTGGAATATATACACAATAGAATTCTATGCTTCCATCAAAAAGAATGATATTGTACCATTCATAAGAAAATGGAAAGATTTGAAAAAATTATATTAAGCGAAGTAAATCAGACCCAAAGATACATAGGTTACATAGTTTCCCGCATTTAAGGTAACTAGAATGTGCCTCTAATCTGCAAGTAAACACATTGGATGGTAAAAGACGATATATGTGTGTGTGTGTGTGTGTGTGTGTAATAAATTATACAAGTCTCTCTAGACATTCACATATTGAGACCAAAGGAGAATATTCTTAGTAGAAGATCACAAAGGCTCAATAACTATGTGCATATGGTCATATAAAATAATATTTTTCGAGATAAAATCCAAGAAATGGAAATAAAAGGTGTTTATTTTTCTTTGTTTCTCTTTTTGTTTTCTCTACCTTGTGTCTTGTTTGTTAGTTTGTCTTTGGGAGGGTAATGAGAGAGCACAGAAAAGGTGGGACAAAGGGTGAACAAATACCACAGTGGTACTCACTAGACACTATGTTGAAAATGAACTGCACAACTGGTGGGTGGGGATGGAAGGGAAAAGCTGGGAGAGAGGGGCTGGGGATATGGCATAGTGGCAAGAGTGCTTGCCCCGTATACATGAGGGCCTGGGTTCAATTCCCCAGCACCACATACATAGAAAATGGCCAGAAGTGGTGCTGTGACTCAAGTGGCAGAGTGCTAGCCTTGAGCAAAAAGAAGCCAGGGACAGTGCTCAGGCCCGGATTCCAAGTCCCAGGACTGGAAAAAAAAAAAAAAACTGGGAGAGAGCGAGGGAAGGGTGACATTGTTCAAAAAGAATTGTACTCATTACCTGACTTATGTAACTGTAAGCCCTTTGTACACTATCTTTCAAATAACAATCTTTAATTTAAAAAGCAAGGGCTGGGAATGTGGCTTAGTGGTAGAGTGCTTGCCTAGCATACATGAGGCCCTGGGTTCAATTCTTCAGTACCACATAAAAAAGTAAATGAATAAATACATAAAATTTTTAAAGCAATGAAATTCAGACATGTAGAACAGTATGACTAAATCTTGAGGACATTATGCAAAGTGAAATAAGCCAAGCATGAAAGGAAAAATACTATATGATGTCTGTAGAATAGGCAAATATATAGAAATAGAAAACAGAAGAGAAGCCAAGTGCTGGTGGCTCACAGCTGTAATCCTACCTACTCAGGAGGCCGAGATCTGAGGATCATGATTGGAAGCCAGCAGGGGCAAGAATGTCCATTAGACTCATATCTCCAATTAATCACAGAAACAGCTGAAAGTAGTGCTGTGGCTCAAGTAGTAGAGTGCTAGCCTTAAGCAAAAGGAGCCAAGGGAAAGTGCACAGGACCAGTTCAAGCCCAAGGACCAGCAAGAAAAAAAGAAAGAAAAAGAAAACAGAATAGAAGAGCTGAGAGGATGGAGAGAAGAGTTAGTTCCTGGGTACAAAGTTGTGTTGGCAATGCTGGAAACAATTGTGCTACAGATAACAGTGCCGGTTATTCAGCACTGTGAATGTTATTGATTCCACTAAATTGGACAGACCTTTTTGTGTGTGCTCCAGTACTGGACTTGAACTCAAGACTTGAGCACTTCATTTATCTTTATTGCTCAAGGCCAACAATCTACCACTTGAGCCATACCTCTACTTCTGCCTTTTGGTGGTTAATTGGAGCTAATAGTCTCATGAATGTGCCTGGGCTGGCTTTGAACTGCAATCTTCAAATTTCATCCTCCTAAGTAGTATTATTGGTGCCCAGCTGAAATTAGTTGTTTCTAAATAGTGTAAATAATAAATAGCATGCTATGTGCATTTTAGCACTTTTTTTAAAGTTTCTATTAACCTGCACAGTATGGGTCACTGTAAACAGCCTTTTAATTTCAGTGCCCTCCACCTGCTTTGCCTCTCAGTATATCTGTGGACAGCATTTGGCACCAGGAAATGCTCAGATACAGAAAACAGATGAATTTGCAGATGAAGGGGAAAGAGAATGTACATTAAAGAGCTCACAGCTTCAAGCAGAGCTGTTCAGCAGTGCTGCCACCACCCTGCAGAGTTATAAACACACTTGCCATGGAGAGTCAAGGCCTGCTTCCTAAAGCAGCAGAGAGGAGGAGTCAAATAGGAGGAGGGGAGGGGAGGGGAGGGGAGGGGAGGGGAGGGGAGGGGAGGGAAGGGAAGGGAAGGGAAGGGAAGGGAGAAGACACCTTCTCCTGCAGCAAGTGGGAGATCAGAGCTCATGCCTGCGCCCCAGCCCTCTTAAAAGTCTTGTGCTGCACAATGGCTGGAGAAACCTCAGCTGCTACCAGCCATTCTGTCCTGCTCCAAGAAGGCAGCTTCTCTGGTGTTTATCCAAGAGTAAAACGGATTTTTAGGGATCAAAGACTTAATTCACATGAAAAGCAAGGTTTGCAGTTGAACAGAATTACTGTTTAGTGCTTCTTTTCTCCTTTCTGTAATTTATTTCTAGTGTGTTAGAAAGCCGGGGGGGGGGGGGGAGGGACAAATGAATGCGAGTGTCTTTTTCAATTAAGATTATCTGCAGTGAAATTGCCATTATATCCTCAACCCCCAAAATTTAAAAACACACCATGAATACTTATAGATATGTGTTTCGATGTTCTGAATAATTCCTTGAAGGTGTACTATACCATTTTTATTGTGTCCCTGAACGTTCTGCAGGGGCAAATGGCAGTTTCAGGCAAAGATTAACTCGCCAAAGAACAGTAAACAGTGGCAGCCTATTTTGGTTTGCTTGGGAGAGCCAGGACTAGAGCCAAAACCTCCTGACTTAAAAAATCCAGGCCTCTTTTCTAAAATACCCTTCTGAACAGATGCAATGCAAGGCTTAAGATCAGATTTCTTGGCCAGAATCAAAACCACAAGTCATCATTATGAGAAGTTCTGAGGAGAGAGAAATAAAGCACCTAAAATTCAATATTTTCAGGACTAAAAGGAGTTGATTCAGACCTTAATCCTCCAAGCTGAACTTGTCTCCAGCAATAGGGTAAGCTTAGCTGCCAGTGTGCTGGAATGTCACCTTGGTTGAAGGTCTATCAGAGAAGCATGAATAGGCAGAACTGGATGGGCCTAGCACTGAGGGAGCTTCCATTGCCTTAGGTGGTCTATAGTTTAAACTACAATGTCTAAAACAATAGGGCAGCCTTGGATCTGAAAGGACATTCACACAAAAGGAGTATAAATCAGTTAATGAGACATCATGGGTGGACATTGGCCAGATTCTGCAGTGCGGGAAAGTAAGGCATCCTGGGTCTCAACTAACCGCCCTGCTTAGGGGGGCTGGGAATGTGGCTTAGTGGTATAGTGCTTGCCTAGCATGCATGAAGCCCTAGGTTCCGTTTTTCAGAACTACATAAACAGAAAAAGCCAGAAGTGTTGCTGTAACTCAAGTGGTAGAGTGCTAGCCTTGAGCAAAAGAAGCTCAGAGACAGTTCTCAGGCCCTGAGTTCAAGCCCTAGGACTGGCAAAAAAAAAGAGTTGTGTTTAATTGCTAAGGGAAAAGGAAGGGAAGGGAAGAATGCTAAAACCCATCATTATGCCCTTCCAGGACCAGGCTGCTGCTACCATTTAACTGCTCACCATTGCATCCAGGTTAGGAACCTCCAGACCTCCCCTAGCTTCTCCTACGTGAGGAATAACGTCATCCTGCAGCTCCCCATGCCCTGCAATAAATATGATTGAATCAAATCACTCCTTTTAAAGACTCACGCTTTTCCACTGCCAGTGGCTCAGGCCTGTGATCCTAGCTATTCTGGAGGCTGAGATATAAGGATCACAGTTGGAAGCCAGCCCTGGCAGCTAAATCTATGAGGCTCTTCTCTCTAATTAACCACCAGAAAACCAGAAGATGAGCTGTGGCTGAAAGTGGTAGAGCACTAGCCTTGAGTGAAAACGCTCAAGGCCAGCATGCAGGCCCTGAGTTCAGGCCCCAAGCCCGACAAAAAAATAAATAAAATAAAATAAAATAAAAAATAGACTCATACTTTTTTAAATGCCCCTTGGGAAGCCAGGGCCTCAAATTAGTTCCTGTGGAAGACTTTCTAAAAATCTTGGCAACTAAGTATCCTGACAAAACCAGATTAATCCTCTCCTTACCAACACAATTCCAAATCACAATTGTTAGCAGTGGCAATAGTTACAAGTAATATTCAGGTAGCATTTACTATGAGCCAGAAGCAACATTTCTATGGCTCTTTTGCTGCCTGACTGATTCAGTCGGCAGAAACAATCCTGTGAAGAGGTACTTTTGCCACAAAGCAGTGAATTTTTTTTTTTAATTTTTGGCTAGCCCTGGAGCTTGCCTCAGGGCCTGAGCACTGTCCCTTTCTTTTCGCTCAAGGTTAGCACTCTGCCACTTGAGCCACAGTGCCACTTCTGGCCATTTCCTATATATGTGGTGCTGGGGACTTGAACCCAGGGCTTCATGTATATGAGGCAAGCACTCTTGCCACTAAGCCATATTCCCAGCCCAAGAGGTACTTTTATCCTCATCCACTTCACAGATGGGGAAACTGAGATGCTGAGAAATTTTGGAACTTGCTTAATGTCACACAACTAATAACAAAGCCAAAATTTTGATGTTGGGCAGCCTGGCCCCAGAATCTATGCTATTAACCATGATACTGCCTCTTATTTCAAGAAAAAGTTTCGTGTTTTCATCAAACACAACCAAAATACTGAATAAACCCAGCTCCCAGAGGCGGTAGGAAACATGGAAATGAAGAAGGAATAATAACACTGTCCTTTGTTTGTTTATTGGTGCCAAGGATTTGTTTATTGGAGCCTTTACTGGGTGCTGTGGTTTTAAGTCAGGGCAGCATCTGTTGTGCTGAGGACCACTTGATCTGAACAGGGGCATGCTGTGTTAATAACAAGCCTAAGTGGAGAGCTTCTAATCCAAATATTTGTGGAAAAAAGCAGTCTCTGTAGCTGGGCTGCTCTGAGCCAAGCGAGAGCAGACACAACTTATGTTAGAATAGAGTTGTCACTTCGGCTACACTTCACATTTTCACATAATGGAGTCTTTGTGGACTTTGAAAAATATATAAACTAAACACTTTGTTCCTCATTCAGTTACTTCAAAGAGATGTTATGGCTGCCTGCCTAATGCTTACATGGAGTCGCTTTGGTCTTAACGCTTGGAATCATTAGGTATCAATATTTGAAACATCAAGTTTTCTCCTATTGGTTTTAATTTATTTTGTATGGTGTGTGTGTGTGTGTGTGTGTGTCTGTGTGTGTGTCTGTGTGTGTGTCTGTGTGCCTGTGTGTCTGTATGTCTGTATGTGTGAAGTGCCAGATGCAGGAATCACTTAAAGAAGGCATTGATGCATATAAATTTGATTCATAGTTCATTTTCAAGATTATTCATTAATTTACAAAACATACAAATTTGAGTTCTGATGGCTTAGTGAGCTAATGTTTCTAGGTTATAATGATGAAATTTAATCAGTCTCTGACTTTGACAATGTCCTGAGATAGCACCGACTCTCTCAAGGAGAATACAAAAGCTCCAAAAGCTCAAAGATAATATTTAGGGGCTAGAGGGTATAGCTCAATGATGAAGCAAATACTTAGCATTCACAAGGCCCAGGTTCAATGCTTAGCACCAAAAAGAAAAGAAAATTTATATCAGGTGTTCAGGATTTACAGTCCTGCAATATACTCAGCCAACGGATGACTGTGGAATGACATAAATTCTGAGGACATGATTACCTCATCTTAAACTGACTCATTTCAGCGACACAATAGGTGACATCACATAGCTAAAATATGGAACCGACCCAGATGCCCCTCAATAGACGAATGGATCAGGAAAATGTGGTACATATACACAATGGAATTTTATGCCTTTATCAGAAAGAATGACATTGCCCCATTCGTAAGGAAATGGAAGGACTTGGAAAAAATTATACTAAGTGAAGTGAGCCAGACCCAAAGAAACATGGACTCTATGGTTTCCCTCATAGGGAATAATTAGCACAGGTTTAGGCAAGTCACAGCAGAGGATCACAAGAGCCCAATAGCTATACCCTTATGAACACATAAGATGATGCTAAGTGAAATGAACCCCATGTTATGGAAATGATTGTTATATCACAGTTGTAACTACTTTCAACATGTCATGTGAAACCGTAGCTTCTTTTGTTGATGATCCTCTTATATCCCCTTCCTGTAGTCGTACCCGCACTATCACTGTATGTTATCTGAGTACATTGGAAACCGTGTATACTGGTATTAGAACTAGGAAAGTGAAAGGGAATACCAAAATTGAGAGACACAGGGTAAAAAAGACAAACGTCTTTGTGGGACACAACCCGATATGTTACATCAGAAAGAGGAAGTCAACTAGCTGGCCCCACCTGTTTCCCAGTCCTGGGGCCACGTGTGGCTAAGATGGTGCCTGACAGTGAACCCAGAGGTGGTCCTGTGGGCTGTGATGAAAAATTAGGCCGCCTCTAGGATTGGTCCCTGGCTCTTCGGCCCTGACGGACAGCTCATGCCTCCCCTCACAGTCCCTAGATAGGTGCACATACACCAACACCCCTCCCCTTCCTGCCGACCTGATTGGCTCCTTTGCCTTATTTAGTTGCAAGAACTACCTCAATAAACGAGATCTTGCACTGACTTGTCTCCCAGGCCATCTGATTGTCCTCCGGTGAGGGAGGGCTGGGTGCAGGTGGTCTGTCGACCCTTTCCTTTCTTGGCTCATCCGGTCAGGGCGTGCCTTCCCCATCTCTCCCGCTGGTCAGGAGAAGACCAGGGGGCTAAAAACCTCAACACGACTACAAAAGCAATACTTGCAAAACTGTTTGGTGTAAACCAACTGAACAACTCATGGGGGGAAAGGGAAAAGAGGAGGGGGAGGGGTAATGAGGGAGGAGGTAACAAACAGTACAAGAAATGTATCCAATGCCTAATGTATGAAACTGTAACCTCTCTGTACATCACTTTGACAATAAATAAGAAAAAAAACAATAGGTGACATCAATGACATGTATGATATATATATACATATATAATATATATAATCACCAACAACTACCCTAATTTGACTTCTTTGACTATTAAAAACACACCTGGTTATAAAAAAAATATGAGCAGTCAGATTAAAGACCATTTTGCACTGCTGAGACTGAAGTTCAAATTTAATGGTTAGAATCAAATTCAAAAGCCACTACTTATGGTGGTGATGGTAGTGGTGCTGATATTTGGTTTCATTTTAGGATTTTTTTTTGTAGGGCAGCCAAGCAGAGACAAAGAAGAAGAGGATGAATGAACAATGTAACTTGTGAACAGGGATGGGAAGGGGAAACTAGAGAAAAGCAAAGGAAGGGGTGCCACTGTCCATAAAAGAAATGTACTCATTACCTGATTTATGATATGGTAACCCCTCTGTACAGCACCTTAATAATAGCAATAACATTGTATATATTTTTTAAAGCCACTATTTAGAAATTCCTTCTGGTACTGAGGACCAGATTGCTATGAGAGGGTGAGTTACATAGAATGGCAGTAAGTAGAGAAGAATTTCCCCAAACTTAAAGAGCTAGCTGTCAAGAATAGTCTTACAACATCCAGGTGCCAGTGGCTCACGCCAGTAATCCTAGCTACTCAGGAGGCTGAGATCTGAGGATCATGGTTCAAAGCTAGCCTAGGCAGGAAAGTCCATGAGACTTTTATCTCCAACTCACCACCAGAAAACCAGAAGTGAAGGTGTGGCTCAAGTGGTATAACACTAGCCTTGAGTTAAAAAGCCAAGCAGTGCCTGAGGCCCTGAGTTCTAGCCCAAGTACTGGCAATAACACAAAAATATTCTATTTCTTATGGATCTCAACAGAACTTCTACAACAGAGTTAAATGGGATATTCAGATTCTAACCATGAATAAAAAACCAGTAAAAATTGATGTGTTTAAAGAACTGAGACAAATTGACTTTCATTCTCAGCCTTAGTCCAACCCCAGTCCTTGTTTGTCTATTCAGTTGCTCATTCACTCTCTACACCTCTCTTTTCTATTTTCCCTCTTCACTCAACCCAGAAATTCCTAGCCATTTCTATGTAGGCAATTCTACCTACATCTTTGTCTCATTCCATTTAACACTCAAATACTTCAGTTTCCATCATCCAAGCACCTAATGGAAGGATTTCACACCCTTCATAAGCTATATGCCTGGTGGATGTGATCAGATTTCTACCTTGTTGTGACAATTTTAAAGAAAGAGTTTGGAGCTAGCCACTGGTAGAATATAAAGTTAACACGCAAGGAGTGGGTGGCTCAAGTGGTCAAGTGCTCGGCTAGCATGTACAGGCCCTGGGTTTAATCCCCAGCACCATAACAAAAAGAAAGCCTATTTAGAGCACCAGTGGCTCACACCTGTAATCATAGCTACTCAGGAGGCTGAGATCTGAGGATCACAGTTCAAAATCCTCCTGGGCAAGAAAGTCTGTGAGACTCTCATCTCTAGTTAATTACCAAAAAACCAGAAGTGGAGCTGTGGCTCAAGACGTAGAGTACTGGCCTTGAGCAGAAAAAGGTCAGAGTCAGTGCCCAGGCACTGAGTTCAAGTACCAGGACTGAAACAAACATACACTCACACACTCACAATTCTAGGTGTTTACGTTTTTAGACACTGACTATATGGCTCAGAATACAGTCTTGAATACAGAATACTAGTTGTTTTAACAGGGTAAACCGAATAAAAGGATTTAGTAAAGAAACTATTGGAGGGATAAAATGCAAACAGAAAACATGAAGACAACACCTCTGCAGGAAGCAGCTATGAGTCTATAGGCTGGGAAACAATGGGAAGTAGTGAAAACTCACAGAGCCTTGAAGCTCAGAAAAAAAGAGATCAATCCCAGACCTCTGAAGGCAAGGAGCTGCTTGGTTGAAGTTTGATGCCTTGGAAGCTAGGAAGAGAGTCTTGTGGAACTGGTACCTGTGCCTCCAACAAGAGCATGATTTCAGGAGTGCTATGAACCATCTGCGAAGTAGAGCCGACTGTTGGACCTAACAAAGTGAAGTTCAGCCGATGGACTGATACTAATAGACACATGAAGCAGATAGAAAAGATCAGTCCTTGCCCTTTTCTTCAGCCTTGTAGTCTGTCTCTAGGTCAAGAGCCTAACAGAGACAGCTACAAAAATAAGTCTCATTTGCAGAGTCCCAGTACCATAAAGAAGCTCATAAAGCAGTATCCATAAAGCAACAATGGCTTACTAACCTATATACTTCTTTACCCTGAGTGGCAGTACTTTTGTTTGACTTACTTGAATGATGTTTCTAATATTGTTTATGGGGAGGAGCTCAAGAATTGTTACATCTTTGAGTGAAAATACACTTTCACCTAGAATCCAGAAGTGTTTAGTTAACATCCAAGGACTCAAATTCATGAACTACATTTCAGGGTATCTAGGCAACTATGACCATCAGAATCCCCTGCAGGTTGGGGGTCTGGAAGTTTGGTTTCTTTTGTTTTGTTTGTTCTGTCATGTTGGGGTTTGAATCCAGGCATGCCTTGCAATTTTATATTAACTTAAGGAGTTTTATAAATAATATATCACTCATGGAAAGAGAAAAGAGAATCCAGTACACCTAGCATCTTAGGCTCAGCATTTTTTCGTGCATTTTGCTGTTATTATAAAGGTGATGTACAGAGAGGTTACAGCTACATGCATCAGGCAATGAGTATATTTCTTTGTGAATAATATCACCCCTTCCCTTGCTCTCTCTCAGTTTTTCCCTTCCATCCCCAACCACAAGTTGTATAGTTCATTTTCAACATAGTGTCTAGTGAGTACCACTGCTGCATTTGTCCACCCTTTGTTACACCATTTCTGTCTTCCCCCATACCCTCCTAGAGCCAGATAATGAAGAAACAAGACAAAGGAAAAATCAAAACAAAAAAACCTCATTTCCATTTCCTGGAGTTCATCTCAATAAGTATTATTTTATATGATCAGACGTATATAAGCCTTACACCTTTGTGTTCCTCTCCTAAGAATATCCTCTTTTGGTCTCACTGTGTATGAATGCCTAGAGACCGGTATAATGTATGTGGGTTTTTTTTCATATCCAGTGTGCTTACTTGTAGGTTTATAACACCCAGCATTTTATGTGGTTTTGTTTCATTCTGCTTTCATACAGTGCAATGGGGACAAATATGCCTAAAAGACATGCTCCCCTGTTGTGTTAGTAAGACTTCATTGCTATGCCAAATACCTAATAGAAATAATTTTAAAACAAGAAAGACCTATTTTGACTCCTAGTTTCAGAGGTTTCAATCCAGGGCTACTTGACTTCTTTACATCTGGACCCTGGAATAATAATGATGGTGAAGAGCATGTGGTAGACAGGAGGCAGAGAGAGTGACAAGAAGCCAGGGCAAGATACACCCTTCAAAAGCACTCCCTCAGCGACCTTCTTCTTCCAACCAGGAAACACCAAAAAGACCCCTCCTAAAAGCCCACTCAGTATGAATTTACCTTTGGGTTACCTATTATAAAGTTAGTTCCCTCGTGGTCCAATAGCGCCACCAACTGGAGACCAAGCTTTCATCATGCACAAACTCTAATGCAGAATATCGCTAAATCGTTTCGAGTTAGCACAATCATAGTGTGTTTGAGCTCATAATATTGCTAAGTCCACATCTAGTGCTTTTTGGAATGTCTAAGAAATTGAGAGTGAAAAGGCCACTGAGATCACGAGTACAGGTTGCCTGTTTCATGACTTGTTGCTAAAAATACTTGCACCTCAGTGCAACAGATACATGACAGGGCCTATGGCCTCAACGACCAACTTCTGCATCCATCCACAGATCTGCCTCTTCTAGAAGAATACTTGAGGCCACCAAAAGGTATTAATAAAAGTGCTGCTAAAATTCCTGGAGCCAAAGCCAGGAACCCCTGCAGGAAGCTGAGAACAGGAGGGTCCCAATTCAAAGCTAGTCAGTGCAGAAAAGTGTGAAAGATGCCTTCCCTAGTTAACTAGAAAAAAAAAAGATGGACTGGCTGGGAATGTGGCTTAGTGGTAGAGTGCTTGCCTAGCATGTATGAAGCCCTGGGTTCAATTCCTCAGTACCACATAAGCAGAAAAGGCCTGAAATGGTGCTGTGGCTCAAGTGGTAGAGCACTAGCCTTGAGCACAGAGAGGCTCAGGGACAGTGCCCAGGCCCTGAGTTCAAGCCCCAGCACTGGCAAAAAAAAGATGGACTGGAAGCATGGCTCAAGTGGTAGGGCATCAGCCAGGACAAACAAGCCAAACAAGAGTTTGAGGCACTGTGTTCAAGCATCAGAATAGGGGAAGAAATTCTGGGGCCAGAAAAATTGGTGTTAAGTCCTGATACCTAGAGGTTTATCCAACAAAATAAAATATCTCACTCAATGCTTATTGTACAGGAGGATAAACAAGGCTGATGACCTTACCTTTTGGCTCCATGATGCTAGGACCTCAGGTTGAGACATTTAATCTCTCGAAGGAGCATGTGCACAGTCATCCTGGTGAGCCCTAACAAACCTAGGCATGAATAAATGCACATGTTACATAAACTCCACCTGTCAATCAACGTTCAGAATTCATCAGAATTCATGCCAAAGGAAGGAACTTCCAACTCTGCCCAACAACTCACTGTTCTTTGTTGATTTTTCCATAAAGGTGGGAAGGAATGTTGCCTCCATTTCAGCACTTCCTCAGCAGCCTGCCCTTGTATTCTGGCCGGACACACTTTTGCTTTCGATAAATGTTTCTACCACTTTCATTACACTTTGTGTCTTGCCTGGATTCTTCCCTCACTAGACACAAGAACTGAAGCTGAACTTGTGTTGACTTTCTCATGATAATACGTTTGTGCTTTTTTTTTTTTTTTGGTGCCAGTCCTGGGATTTGAATCCAGGGCCTGGGTGCTACCACAGAGCTCTCTCTCTCTCTCTCTCTCTCTCTCTCTCTCTCTCTCTCTCTCTCTCTCTCTCTCTCTTTCTCTCTCTCTCTCTCTCTCTCTCTCTCTCTCTCTCTCTCTCTCGCACGCGCTCTCTCGCTCTCTCACTCTCTCTCTTTCTTCCCCCTCCCTCCCTCCCTCTCCCCCCCTCTCTCAAGGCTGGTGCTTATTTGAGCCATACCTGCACTTCTGGCTTTTTGACTATTCATCAGAGATAAGAATCTCATTGACTTTCCTGGCCAGCCTGCCATTGCACCATGATCCTCAGATCTCAGCCTCCTGAGTAGCTAGGATTACAGATGTGAGCCAGTGGTGCCAGGCTTTGTGGTATGCTTTTACAGCCATATTCCACCTGATTGTGGGAGTGGAAATGCAGAACTGTCTCATCTATCTCTTACTATAACTATTTCCCTATATTTACCAAAGGTCCTGTTAATTACTAAGGATCTACACAGGCTTACATTTATTTCCAATATCCCTAAAGGTGCTTATGGTCGTGGCAGCTTCACTAGTGAGAGAACTCTGGAGAGAAGGCAGCATTTATGGGAGCTGGCTTTGAACAATTGATTCCATGTTGCTAGACATTCCTTAAATTAGTCAAGCAAGTCAGGGCAATTTTTTTAAGGTTCTGGCTTTACACAAGAAAAAATTCGACAAAAAGAAACAAGTAAATGCACAAGTCTGTATTCTGTAACCTAGGGTCATAGGGCTTTGGGGAAAAAAGGGAAACCATTTGGCACTTTCAGTAGTGATTTCTGATCTAATGTTTGGCTGGGATGGGATCTTCCAGGGCATTCATGCAGTTCATTAAATATGTTATTATGTTGGCTTATATTTCTCTTTCAATTTAAGTACCCAACTCCTAGAAAACATTTTCCTGAAATAAGTCCAAATAGCTTAGGCCTCAGAAACAAATCCATTTTGACTAATAAAAGGCTAATTTTCTAAATAAAGCAGGATGGTTTTCCTTAAATGAGAATCTAATTGTGAAATCCTATATCCTTAAATCTAGCAAATTACCAGCATAGACATTTTTAAGCCTCTTCAACTTGCATCTGATTTCTCATCCTCAGAAAGAAAAAGAATTTCTTGATCATCAGAATCCGAAATGAGCTGCAAGAACTTGGGCCTCAGCTGGCAACTACCTCCATAAGTAAGCAAATCCATATGCTGGAACCCCCAAAAGATTTGAGTCTCTTCCATGACTTTGCTCATCGCCCAATACCCCAATCACGCTGCACACCAGCCACCAGCCAATCATTTTCCAATTCTTAATCAATGAACCTTTTGTCTGCCCTTTCTCGGAAATTAGGAATAGTTCCTGTCTTTAATGAGATTTTCTTCCTCAAATTTCAGAGACAAAGTATTGTGTTCCTATTTTCATGCAGAGTAGCTAGTCAGGTGTGACTGATCAACTCTCCTAGGCTTCAAGCCAGAATTGCATAAATTGTCACACTCTGAAAAAGAAAATTAGCATGTAACATCTGGGTCTCTGTTCAGTGAGAGCCACATTGATTAAGAATTCCTTTTCTGGCCATAAACAAATAACTTAGAACATCATAACCTACAACGGCAGCTCCTACCACTCCCTCCTGGGGACCATGCCTTTGTCCCTGGCATCTAATCAGCCATAAGAACTAATCATTATTCGAGATGCATCCTTTGAATTGTTGCAAACATTAGCATCCCAGTTTTGTGTTTTTTATTATAGTCACAGGACAAAGTCTCCCTTTAAACTACCAGGGGCCACCTGTAGGCTGTCTTGCAACGTAATGTGTGAGCAGCAAAACCCTAACAAAAGGGAAATTAGTGTAGTGAAAATAAACAGCAGAAAACAGAGCAAACCTAGAATAAAGGCAAGGGCTGTGCATATATTTAGTTGTTCTGAGACTTGAGGACATTCCTATACCCTACACTTCTCTAAATCAATTCCTGTGAGCAGATCCCAGAACCAAACTCTATTCAGAGTTACCTTTTCTCTCACTTGTACATGTATGCATTTATTAAATAAAAAACAAAATGTGCCAGGTGCTGGTGGCTCACACCTGTAATTCTAGCTACTCAGGAAGCTAAGATCTAGAAGATTGAGGTTTGAGGCCAACCTAGATAGAAAAGTCTGAGACACTCTAGCTCCAAAATAATCAGCACAAAAGCAGGATTGGTAACATGGCTCAAGTGGTAGAGTGCCAAATTAGCAAGCTCAGTGCCCTAAGTTCAAACTGCCAATAAATAACTAGCTAGATGGATAGGTAGATAGATAGGTAGCTGATAGACAGACAGATAGTATGTCCTACCTGCATAGACAGATAGATAGTATGTCCTACATGCATAGTACTGTATTAGGTACTGGGAACAGACTGGTGAGATAGTCACATTGTCAAACTCAGGAAGGTCATAATCTAGAAGGAGTGTCAATTAAAATTTTTTTAAATGGCTGGGCATTGTTGGTTCACACCTGTAATCCTACTTAGTCAGGAGGTTGAGGTCTGAGGATAGTGGTTCAAAGCCAGCCTGGGCAGGAAAGTCCATGAGACTCTTACATCCATTTAACCACCTTAAAAACAGAAGTGGCACTGTGGTTCAAAGTGGTAGAGCACTAGCCTTAAGCCCAAAAACTCAGGGACAGCTCCCAGGCCCTGAGTTCAAGCCCCAGGACTGAGTCCTACAAAAATGTTTAATGCTGTTGTGATAAAGGCTCTGATAAAATCAAGTCAGGTGCCACACCAGTGTAGGCAAGGAGTATAATTCATGCTAGCTGGAGATGGCGTTTACACTATTGACCAGGAGGGACAGAGACCCTTGGGAACAGAGAACAGAGAGGCACTAGCAGGAAGATAGAAGGAAGAGTGGCTGGGACAAGGTAACAGCCTTTGAAGGCTTGAAAATGACAGACACTATACTCTGTTATTCGAACTTCAAGGTGACTAGAAGAACAGAGTGAGAAGGCAGTGTGAGGAGAGACTACAAGAAAAGAAACTGGGGAAAAAAGAAAGAAAAGAAAACAGATTGTGAAGGTAAAGTAGAGTTGACTAGCAAGCAGTACTTGCCTCTTATGCTCAATTGTTTCTGAGGTTTCGGTTACCCACGTCAACAAAAAAGAGCAAGAACAGTACATGCCTATGCATATATGTATACACACACACACAGACACAAATGTTTTGTAGTACTGGGGTTTGATCTCGCTCAGGCTTTGGCCTTATTTGGGTTGCTTCCTTGCCTCGCTGACACTTTACCATTTGAATCACACTTCCAACCTAGATTTTTGCTAGAGATTTCTGACTTTCCTAATCAGGGTGGCTTCCAATAACAACCCTTCAGAGTTCAGGCTCCTGAGTAGGTAGGCTTATAGGCATGAACCATCTGTGCTTGGCTCAGTACAATATTTTGAAAGAAAAACCATATTCTCACAACTCTCACTATAGTATAGTATTATATTTGCTATATTTTATTATCAGTTCTTGCTGATCATCTTTTACTGTGCCTAATTTAGAAACAATACTTTGTCATGAGTATGTACTTGTAAGACAAAACATAGTCTGTATAAGGTTTTCCAGATATCCTCTGGGGGCTTTTAGATGCATAACCAAAGCATAAGAAAGGAGTACTACATTTTTGCCAGTGCCCACTCCATTTCTTACAGAGCTATCATTCCCTGCCCTTGCCACGGCTCCACAGTAGACAACGCGGACTTCTCTGGCCCTTGACATTGGGTTTAGAAAGGTAATTTGCTCTGCTCACTGCAGTGTTAGCACAGAAAGACAGCCAAAATGAGATCTCATGGTTTGGCTTGCCTTTTCATACCCCTGTGATGATCTAGGACAACAGTTTGCTTCCAGTAGCTGTTGTTCATGCAATGAAAGCCCTAGCTTAGTAAACATATGTGAACCAAACCTGAACCCACATGGAAGCCTGAAGCCAGCCTCTGTGAGTTACGCTGCCACCAACCTACTGACCTGAAAGGATGAAAAGAAATATTTATTTTGTCAGCTACCGAGATATGAAGGTTGTGTTGGAATGGGAAACAGGCTAAAATATAAAACCATTGTAATTTTTAAGAGGTGAGTGCTATGACCTTTTTTTTTTTGCCAATACTGAGGCTTAAGCCACCAACAGGGTGTTTAATAAAATTTAATAAAACATTTAATAAAATGAGCGGAAACAGATTTTATAAATTCCCCCAAGCCCTAGGTGACCCTGTAGGCTTTCAGACTAGGAGATCTTCAAGCTGTCACACCGATGGTATAGGTGTGACATTTACCACCTGTTCCTCTCCCTGCTGTTGTTTTTTAAACACCCAGCACACTATAATATAGTGAACTGGAGCATTCCCTTCCAGAACAGCTCGGCCAGCTTTCAACCCATGGCACCTGAAAACTGAACTAAGGATCCATCTGGGCCTCTCTTCCCCAGCCTCTTGCCCAGTGCCATTTTATTGAAGGACTGAACTTTCAAGTCAACCCTCTGCTTTTGAGAAATTCGGAGAACTATGATTGGTCACTTCTGTCTACACCCTAATCCTCTTTGGTAGTCTCTGCAGCAGCCACAGCCTTAGCAGAGCTGGGTTCCTTGTCTCTGCACTCTTTCTGGATGGGTAAATTTTTCTAAGATCATTAGCAATGGATCAACTGGGTTTTGGCCAGGAAGTTGTCTTTGTGGACTCCGCCTGCATGGCTTAGTAGTAGAAGGAAGTAGTAGAAGGAAATGCCGGGATCATAATTGTATTTCAAATGTTCCTGACTCTACTACAGAAAACAGATTGAAACAGAGAAGGTATGGAGACCATTTGGAAATGGCTTTGTCTGAGGATGGGAAAAATGAAAGTTTACCTCTTTCTGTTTAGTAGTCTTTCAGTGCAGCAGGATTGGAGTGGGGTGGGAGTTACTCTTTTCTTTCTTTTTTTTTAGGGGGGGCTATGATCCTGGAACTTGAACTCAAGGCCTGGGCATTGTCCCTGAACTTTTTTGCTATAGGCTAGTGCTCTACCACTTCTCCACCACTACTTCTACTTCTCCTACTTCTTCTTCTTCTACAACTTCCCCCTCCACCTCCTCCTCTTTCTCTTCCTCCTCCTCTTCCTCCTCCTCCTCCTCTGCCTCCTTCTTCTTCTTGTGGTTAATTGAGATAAGAGTCTCATGGACTTTCGTACTCCACTTGGCTTCAACCATGATCCTCAGATCTCAGCTTCCTGAGTAGCTAGGATTACAGGTATGAGCCACTGGCACCTGGTTAGGGTGTTTTTCTCTTTTTAATACAAAATCAATTTGCCTCTAACACCAATAGAAGCACAATATATTTGAGGACTTAGAACTCCACAGTTCTTTGCCATCGAGCTTTATTTTTCATTCATATATTCATTCCACTGTCCTGTTTGAATGGCTGTCACATGCCAGAATAAGATAGGGCATCCTATCTATCCAAAAGCCACAGTCCAAGAAAGAAAAACAGACATGTATAGTTGTACTAATGCATTCAAAAGGCTGCAATATGCTATAATAAAAGTCAGAAAAGCCTTGAGGTTGGTTGAGGAGAACGTGATCTTTAATATTTATATTTCTAACCATTAATTGAGACATTTATATTCTATGATGTGGGCCAAAGACTTTTTGTCAATCATTAATATATCACAGATGCCTAAAAGAAGGGGCCTGGTAAATGTCTAATAAATACTGGGTTTGGCTCAGATTCAACCTCTGCTGTTTTGCAGTCTAGGCTGCCTCAGACACAATTCTGTAGTGATGGTCAGCACTTTTGCACATTCAAATGAATGTAGGAGCCAGGCAGCCATATCTCATATAATCCTAGTTACTCAGGAGGGTGAGGTCTAAAGATTGCAGTTCAAAGCCAGCTCCAGGGGCTGGGGATATGGTCTAGTGGTAAAGTGCTCGCCTCGTATACTTGAAGCCCTGGGTTGGATTCCTCAGCACCACATATATAGAAAAAGCCAGAAGTGGAGCCATGGCTCAAGTGGCAGAGTGCTAGCCTTGAGCAAAAAGAAGCCAGGGACAGTGCTCAGGCCCTGAGTTCAAGCCCCACAACTGGCAAAAAACAAAACAAAGCCAGCTCCAGTGAGAAAGTCCATGCCACTCTTATCTCCAATTTAACACCAAAAAGCTGGAAGTGGAGCTGTGGTTCAAGTGGTAGCCTGGAGCACAAAAAGCTCTGGGATAGCACCCAGACCCCAAGATCAATTGCCGGGACTGACACCAAAAACAAACAAACAAAAAAAAGGTAGCTTGAAGTTTTATGGAATCAGAGAAAGTATAGAGGACTTCAGTATTCAAACAGAATCAGGTGTTCCTTTTTAATCAGATTTTAATGACAGGGCTCAGGGCTTGAATTGCCAGGCATTTGGGATATTTATTGAGATTCACAGGGCACTCTGTCCCCAGGACAGTGCATAGAAAGGCACTACCCATATTTACCTAGTTCCATTGCTGTCCTGCCTTTGTTTGTGATTGACACTTGGCTTTCCACAAAGCCTCTGTGGGCAATGCCTGGCATGAAGGGCATTGGGCCCTTGGTTGTGGAATGTTTGCCTATGGAATGGTTGAATGCGCAAATGCAATTTGTTAAAAAAAAAAAATCAGCAAGTAAATTCAGATGTGGCTGGCTCTTCATAACAAAGCTAGTTGTAGGATTACAATGCTGGCATACTGACAAAAGATTAAGGAAAATTTCACAACTATTTGAACAGACCTTAGTCTTCCACTGAACCACAAAGTAACAAAGGATTGTGTGAGTGATGTGTTCACCTTTATCTCCTCCCAACCAGCCTCTAGCTGACTAGGAAGTCTCCAGATAAAATTATGCAGCTCTGAATACCACGGAAGAGTTGGCATGGGAACAAGAATACCATAGATGATCATTCTTGTCGAGTTTCACCTGTGTGCATCTGCCTGTGCCATTATTGCTATACAGAACACAGTGGCAAGTCTGGATAAGGGAGATGACTTCAGAACCATGTGGTATATTGAGGGTGGGGGAATGGTCCCTTGCTCTACATCCCAAGCAGAATGGGAAGTACTTTCATATTTATTTTAAATTCTTGGTTTGTGTATAAGTATTTCAACCACAATTGGCACATGGTTTAAATGGTGTGTTTTACTTTTGAGCTTACTAGTCTTCAAATGCCTGGTTATTTGGGCCCGTGAAGTCCCATGCGTATAGAGGTATGGCCTTCTTTTTTGCATCCTATCTACAGGCAATGGCTGAAGGCCAGCCCCTATCTGGGTCAGCTCCAAAGTTCAAGGGGCACAATGAAAATGAATCCTGCATCTGGGTATCTCAAAGGCCAGATTTAGTCACTTTGTTTCCTTTCATCCCCCCAAGCAAATTCTTGATCAAGGCCAAATTTTTGAAACCTCAGAGATAAGCTACACTTGGAGCAGGCACTCCAGCCTTTTGGGGGAGGGGTTGTAAGCCTAAGACCAGGAAGTCCACTCACTTCCCAGCCACTCCTCACCCCAGGAAAGATTAGGCTCTGCCTCACATCTACATACCTCCACAGTCCCAGTGAAGTCTGTCTTGATTATGTCCCTCAACAAAGATTCTGTACGTGTGTGTGTGTGTGTGTGTGTGTGTGTGTGTGTGTGTGTGTGTTATTGATTTCCCAGATCTGAGGCTTGAACTTAGGACCTGGACACTGTCCCTGAGCTTTCTTACTCAAGGCTACCATGCTACCCCTTGAGCTACAGAGCTCTACTTCTGGTTTTTGATGCTTAAGTGGAGATAGTCTCACAAACTTCGAACCACAATCCTCAGACCTCAGCCTCCTCAGTAGCTAGGATTACAGATGTGAGCCATCGGTGGCCCACCTGTCTGTGCTTTTTGAACAAGAGTTCTAGAAGTGTGCCAACCTACGACTACTTTTTATACCAGTTTTTCAGCTCAGGGCTGCCAGACCACACAGGTAATATAAATCTAAGCTATAAGCCATCTGAGGAAAAATGGTGATTATTCATTCTTACAGAATATAGTTTTTGACACAAAGGTCAGGCAAAAGCAGAAAATTTGGGTTTTATTTTATTTTATTTGTAAAGGTGATGTACAGAGGGGTTACAGTTACATAAGTAAGGTAATGAGTACATTTCTTGTTGAACATTGTTACCCCCTCTCACTTTCCCTCTCCTCAGGCTCCTCCCCTAAGTTGGAAAGTTCATTTCCAACATAGTGTCTTGTGAGTATTGCTATTTCATTGGTTCACCCTTTGTCCTTTGTCTCACCATTTTGTCATTCCCCTTTCCTTCCTCAAATCAGATAAATGTATATACAAGACACAGGGTACCAAAATTGAAAACAGTGACAACAGGGGATAAACCAAATGAAAGAAAAGAAAGAAAAAATAACTTCACTGAGTACATTTAAAAAAACACCAAAAAACCCTCTTGTTTGGGGCTGGGAATATGGCTTAGCAGTAGAGCACTTGCCTTGCATGCATGAAGCCCTGGGTTCGATTCCTCAGCACCATATAAATGGAAAAACCAGGAAGTGGTGCTGTGGCTCAAGTGGTAGAGTGTTAGCCTTGAGGAAGAGGAAAGGGAAGTCAGGGACAGTGCTCAGGCCCTGAGTCCCAAGCCCCAGGACTGGCAAAAAAAGAAAGTAAGAAGGAAGGAAGGAAGGAAGGAAGAAGGAAGGAAGGAAGGAAGGAAGGAAGGAAGGAAGAAGAAAAGACAAGACAAAACCCTCTTGTTTCTATATCTTGGAGTTCATTTCTATTAGTATCATTTTATACAGTCATATGAGCTACTGGGATCCTCTGCTAAGACTACCCTAGGAACATACAAATGAGGGGAAACATGGAGTCTATGGGCCTTTGGGTCAGAAAGAATGACATCACCCCATTCATAAGGAAACAAAGACTTGGGTTTGTTGTTTGTTTGTTTGTTTGTTTGTTTTTATGACACAGCACATGGATGGTATTTTCTTCTTCTCAGCTGTAGTCTTTCTAGAGTTCCACATTTCTACAAATACTTAGTTCTAATTCCTCATACTGTCTGTGCCCAAAGTCTTATCTCTTGACCTCTAAAGCTATTAATACTCGAAAGGATCCTGGCATGGTGGCTTATACCTGTAATCCAAACTACTTGGGATGTGGAGATAGGAGGATAACAGTTTGAGGGCAGCAAAAACAAGTCAGTGAGACATTCTCTTGAAGAATAAGCCAGGTGTTAGTTGGTTTCTGATGGCTCATGCCTATAATCTTTGCTACTCAGAAGGCTGATATCTAAGGATTGCAGTTCAAAGCCAGCCTGGGCAGATAAATTTGAGAGACTCTTATCTCCATTTAACTAGTGAAGAACCAGAAGTGGAGGTATGGATCGCATGGTACAACACTAGCTTTGAGTAAAAAAGCCAAGCAAGAATATGAGGCTCTCAGTTCAAGCCCCAGTACTGACACTAAAATAAAGAGAGAGAGAGAGAGAGAGAGAGAGAGAGCACAACAAAAATAGCAAACCTAGATTATATTATTCAAGAAGGCTATTTATATTTAGCTGAAAAATAATCTTTGAAATACCATCTGTCAAAAGAAATAAATCTTTTTTTCCAGTCCTTGCCTTGAACTCAGGGCCTGAGCACTGTCCCTGGCTTCTTTTTGCTTAAGGCTAGCACTCTACCACTTGAGCCACAACACCACTTCTGGCTTTTTCCATATATGTGGTGCTGAGGACTCGAACCCAGGGCTTCATGTATACAAGGCGAGCACTTTACCATTAGGCCATATTCCCAGCCCCCAAATGAATGCTTTTTGATGGCTATTTTCACAGTTCATTGGATAGAAAAGCTATTATTGGAATTATGAATTATTATGTAGAAGACAATTTTATATTCTCAAAGGAAAGGAAAAGTAGATGTTTGTTTTTTGTTGTTGTTTTTTTTTTTGGCCAGTCCTGAGCCTTGGACTCAGGGCCCGAGCACTGTCCCTGGCTTCTTTTTTGCTCAAGGCTAGCACGCTGCCACTTGAGCCAAAGCGCCACTTCTGGTCATTTTCTATATATGTGGTGCTGGGGAATCGAACCCAGGGCTTCACGTGTACGAGGCAAGCACTCTTGCCACTAGGCCATATTCCCAGCCCCTGAAAAGTAGATGTTTGTATCATGTTTCCTCCATGAAAATTTTCCTGGACTAACATTTTTCTGAGCTCGAGAAACAGTTTAAAACAACGTTTACATCATTTGATTTAATCAGTCAATATGTTGAAACCTAGTACCACTGCATTTGACCTTTGGCAGAACTTTTTAGCTGAATGTATAATAATTCAGCAATTTTTAATTGTGTCACTGATAAGATAAACAAGTGTAAAATTGCAAGTGCTAACTAAGTACAGCTGCTACCCAGTGTGCAGTTACTACCCAAATCTGTTAAGCCTAAGCAGATAAAATGTCCTTTGTAAATATGAACAAAATATTGAAAAAGAGGGGCTGGGGATATGGCCTAGTGGCAAGAGTGCTTGCCTCATATACATGAAGCCCTGGGTTCGATTCCCCCGCACCACATATATAGAAAAAGCCAGAAGTGGAGCTGTGGCTCAAGTGGCAGCGTGCTAGCCTTGAGCAAAAAGAAGCCAGGGACAGTGTTCAGACCCTGAGTCCAAGCTCCAGGACTGGCAAAAAAATAGATAGATAGATAGATAGATAGATAGATAGATAGATAGATCTACACAGAGATGGGCACTGGTGATTCACACTTATAATCGTAGCTACTGAAGATATTGGTTCAAAATGTATAAGACTCTTATCTCCAATTAACCACCAAAAAGCCAGAAATGGAAGTGTGGCCCAGGAAGTAGCACTCCAGCCTGAGCAGTAAAAGCTAAGAGACAGCACCCAGGCCCTGAGTTCAAGCTCCAATATTGGCTGTGTAGATATACTTGTGCTCTCTCTCTCTCTCTCTCTCTCTCTCTCACACACACACACACACACACACACACACACACACACACACACACTGTTCAATCTTTTCTTTTTTGTTTTTGGTCATCAGAGCCTCAGTGCTGACCTTGAGCTTTTCTGCTCAGGGCTAGCACCCGACCACTTTGAGCCACAACTCCACTTCTGGTTTTTACATGATTAATTGGAGATAAGAGTCTCACAGACTCTCCTGTCCAGGCTAGATTTGCTCAAGGCTAGAGCTCTACCACTTTGATCCACAGCTCCACTTCCCAATTTTTGGTGGGTTAATTGGAGATGAGTCTCATGGACTTTTCTGCCCAAGCTGGCCTTGAACTACGATCCTTAGATCTCCACCTCCTTAGTAGCTACGATTACAGGTGGCATGATTCCATTCTTATAGAGTTAAAAATCAGACTGTGAGGGCTGGGGATATAGCCTAGTGGCAAGAGTGCCTGCCTCGGATACACGAGGCCCTAGGTTCGATTCCCCAGCACCACATATACAGAAAATGGCCAGAAGCGGCGCTGTGGCTCAAGTGGCAGAGTGCTAGCCTTGAGCGGGAAGAAGCCAGGGACAGTGCTCAGGCCCTGAGTCCAAGGCCCAGGACTGGCCAAAAAAAAAAAAAATCAGACTGTGAGGATAAGCAAAAACAACTCCAAGAGAAGGACACAGGCGGATTCTATTGTTGACATTAAATTTAAAGTTCTAGGTGAATTTCCTTTGACGTACCCTATGTGGTTACTGTATATGATTTTGGTACACTGGATATTATATATATGCCTACCTGATCTAGGGAAGGGAAAGAAAAACGAGGGTGTAAGATATCACAAGAAATGTATTCAGTGCCTTATTATGTAACTGTACCCCCTTTGCATAACACCTTGTCCATAAAATTTAATTTATAAAAAAAAATCAATGTGCAAAAAAAACCAGACTGAAATGATCTTTGGTGATAGATAGCAGAAGTGTTTGGCTGACTAGCTTTGGCTAATGGAACATAAGTGGAAGTAACACTGCAGTCTGGACTAAGCATTTCACTCCTAATGGCAAACTCCCTAGTCTATACTTCCCATGCCTTGTTAAAACCTTCAGCCTCACCTTTGGCTGTATATGTAATAAACAGTAGTCTTCATTGATCTGCTACGTCCCCACCTGCAGATTCTGCCAGGCCATGTGCCAGGCATGAACAAAACAAAGCTTTGTTGTTTTAAGTCTCTAGATTTAGGATTTCTTTCCCCCAAAAAAAGTCTAGCTTATCCTGATTGGTTCAATTTAGTGTCATAAATGTATAGTATAATGACACCAGAAGTAAACTATCAGCTTAGATTTATGAGAAATAATTCTTTCTCTTTTTTTTTCATCAGTGGTAGGGCTTGAACCCGGGGCCTGGTCACTGACACTGATCACTCAAGGCTAGCGCTCTACCACTTTGAGCCACAGCGCCACTTCCAGATTTCTAGTGTTTACATGGAGATAAGAGTGTCACAGACTTTCCTGCCCAAGGGAGCTTCAAACCAAGCTCCTCAGATCTCAACCTCCTAACTAGCTAGGACTAAAGGCGTGATTGCTAGCTCTGAGCAAAAAAGCCCAGAGAGCAAAAAGCCAAGAGTTCCAGCCCCAGTATTGGCACACATGCACTCGTCTATGTTATCGGGTTTGAGGGAGGGGATTCCCAGTCCACCAAGAGTCCACCAAGAGTCCACCACTCAGAGACAGTCTCAAGCAAAAAGATGAATTTATTGGGGAAGTTCCAGACGGACCAGTCCCAGGTTTCAGAAAAACATATAACACAAAACAGGACAGAGATTTACTTCCAGATTTCTAAGTAATTCCTGCAGCCCACACATGCCCTTAACACTATCAGGAAATAGGCCACAGAGGGAGGAAAGAACAAAAACGCTACCAAGAAACCAATTCAGCTTCTATGGAGAGCTGACTTGGGACTCCATGGAGACAAGAGATGAGCCAGGAGACAGCACCCAGGACACGAAAGTGGGGACTGTGGCATGGCGTAATGGCACCTGAGCTGGCCTGACCCTAAATAGGGGGCGGGGTCACAGGAAGATCCCAGTCCCAAGCACTTGACTGACAAGTTCAGTAACCTATAGGCCAAGTGCTCACCCCGTCTCTTGGGATTCAGGAACACCTATCACCTGGGAATGGGACTTCCCTTCCTCTAGGAATCCAGGCACACCCATCAACACAACATGCCAGATAGTACAACTCACCCTGTAGTCAGATCTGACCTCCATATTACAATACACACGCGTGCGCGCGTGCACACGCACACACACACTCGAATACTGATACTTTTAATCAACAAATAAAAATTATATCTACCATGTCGTTTTAAAATACATCACATAACTAATTACTTATTTTAATAAAATTTTAATTGAAATTTCATCTCACATATTATTTTATCTTAGACGTGTATTGTGGTGATATTCTAATTTAGACAATATTAATGTGCAGCTGCTTTGCATTCAGCCAAAATGCATATCTGGTGTCCCTCTAAAAATAATAGATTAAATAAAAACGATGTTAAGTAAAAGTTCAGCTATTTGTCCCTTAAAATAGTAACTTGATAGAAACCTAAAGTGATTGGTAAGGGAAATCATAGATTTATTCTATGGGAAAATACCTTGATGAATCACAATTCAGGCATTCCTGGCTGCCATTTTGCATCCTCTGTCTGGTTTCTTCTGCGGCCACCAGCTGGCTTCTACTACAGCTAAATTCCAGCAACCAGCAGGATTCAATTCAGTGCTTTGTTTTGACTGCTGGGCTCCTGAGGAGAACACCAGCTCAGATGAATAACTACATTTTTAGGCTGGGAACAGAACAGCACAATCAACTCATTTCCTGCACATTTGAGGTTAAGGGATAGCCACTCTCAGTAGCTAGTACTTGTCCCAGCAAGTGGTCCAGACAAAGCTCCAGGCTAACAAAAGAGAAGCCATTTCAATTCTTAATATTCTCCTCCTAGAGAGAGGGGGGGGAAGAAAACCTACAAAGTAAGCCGGGTGGTCACAGAAGGCTCACTCTTGTAATACTAGCTACTTAGGAGGCTGAGATCTAAGGATCCTGGTTCAAAGCCAGCCTGGGCAAGAAAGTCCTTGAGACTCTTATGTCCAATTTACTACCAGAAAACAGGAAGTGGTGCTGTGGCTCAAGTGTTAGAGTGCTAGCCTTGACCTGAAGAGCTCAGGGACAGTGCCCAGTCCAGAATTCAGGCCCCAGGACTGGCAAAAAAAAAATCAGGGGCTAGGAATATAGCTTAATGGTAAAGTGCTTGCCTCATATACCTGGAGCCCTGGGTTTGATTCCTCAGCACCACATATATGGAAAAAGCCAGGAGTGGCGCTGTGGTTCAAGTGGTAGAGTGCTAGCCTTGAGCAAAAAGAAGCCAGGGACAGTGTTCAGGCCCTGAGTTCAAGACCCAGGACTGGCAAACAAACAAAAAATCCCTGCTTGTTAGCCTACCAATTACACCACCAGGATGTTAGTGCCCAAGAAAAAGAACAACTCTTGAAAGTCTGCCCATGACTATTGAAAAATACCGATCGTTAGGCAACCCCCCAAAAAGGATTAACAAAACTCTACTTGGTAAGGGTCTGATCACTTGTTTGGCCAGAGTTAGCTTCCTCCTGTTCCCAAGCAGAAGAACCAATAAAGGAGTTTGGGTTGTCCTGTTTATAGATGATTTGGTTTCAATTCTACTTACTGTTTTCATACCTACCTTTCTACACTAATACAATATAGTATTATGACCCCAATTTTTGGTATTAATATTATTATTGTGAATGACTGTTTCCTACAAAAGTTGAAAGAAAAAAACGTTCAAAGCTGAAAAGCGATTACAGCAGGGGGTTGGTGAGAAGCTCAGTGGAAGAGCACTTCATTAGCTAGTATAATCCAAGCCCTTGGTCCCCACAGTGCAAACAAACAACAAAAAAGGCAGAAAAACAGTAGATATTTGTTTTCTCTCCAGTTGGAGTATCTCTAATTCAGTGGTTCTCAACCTTGATTGTACAGTAGAATGACAGCTAGTTTAAAAAGTATTAAGCTTGGGTCCTTCCAAGCGTCTGGTGTAATTGTTCCAAGCTCCAGAATGAGCATCTGGACTTTTTTTGCCAGTCTGGGGCTTGAGCTCAGGGCCTGGACACTGTCCCTGAACTTCTTTTGCTCAAGGTTAGCACTCTACCACTTGAGCCCTTTATGTGGTGCTGAGGAATGAAACCCAGGGCTTCATGCATGCTAGGCAAGCATTCTACCACTAAGCCACATTCCCAGAGCATCTAGACTTTTAAAGCTCTCAGGTGACCCTAATATGCAGCCAAACTTAACCACTGTTCTTGTTCATTTACATTTGGATATATGTTAGCATAAAAATGTGTGCAAGCCAGGCACCAGTGGCTCATGCCTGTAATCCTAGCTACTTGGGAGGCTGAAATATGAAGATTGAGGTTCAAAGACAGCCTAGGCAGGAAAGTCCACGACTCTTATCTCCAGTTGACCACCAAAATGCTGAAAGTCGTTCTGCGGCTCAAAGTGGTAGAGCACTAGCCTTAAGTGAAAAAGCTCATGGACAGCTCCCAGGCGGACTTGAGTTCAAGCCATGCAACTGACAAAAGTGAAAAAAGTGTGCAGATATTCCAAGCTCCAAAATTTTCTTAATATCTTTAGTTGTACCAAGGAGTTGCCATTCACCAAAGCAGTTTATGAATACAATTTTACCTTGATTAATGTCACCCCTTTCATCATTCACCCCCTCCCCCAACATATACACACCATTTCTTTTCGCAAGTATTAAGAGTTAAACTCAGAGCTTCACCCTCTGGCTTAGCTTTTTGCTCCAGGCTGGCTTGGAGAGCCAGCTTGAGCCACACCTCATTTCAGCTATTTTCTGGTTAAATGGAGATAAGAATGGACTTTTCTAAAGTCCAGGTGATCCTCAAGTACCAGCCTGCTGAGCAGCTAGGATTACAGGCATGAGCTGCTAGCACTAGGCTCACAGTTCCAGTGGGGCAGGGAGGGCAGGGGAGTCCTGGTGCTTGAACTCAGGGACTGGGTGCTGTCCCTGAGCTTTTTTTTTTGTTAACACAGTTCCAATTTTTAACATTACCAGTAATCTCAAATTTTATGATGTAGAGGGATTCTTTTTAACAAACCCTTACTTGATCCACATGGATAAATCTCAAAAATATAACAAGAAAACCCAGCCAAAGAAACTGGCACACTTCTATTTACATACAGTTTAAAAAGAAGCCAGGAGCCGGTGGCTCACCCCTGGAATCCTAGCTACTCAGGAGGCTGAGATCTGAGGATCACGGTTTGAAGCCAGCCTGGGCAGAAAAGTCCTAGAGAATCTTATCTCCAAATAACCACCAGGAGGCGCTGTGGCTCAATGTGGTAGAGCACGAGAGCCTTGAGCAGAAAAAGCTTCAAGGGCAGCACCTAAGGCCCTGAGTTCAAATCCTAGGACCAGCCAAAAAAAAAAGTTAAAAAAGAAATCGGAATTGCTCATGGCAGGAGCCGAGGGGGAGAGGCAGAGGGAAAGGAGGGGCCTGGGAAAAGAGTTGGAAATGAGGGAGCAGATTGCTGAAGGATGGAGAAGAAACTTTTTGAAGCGAAAATGTTATTTCTTTACTTTCTTTTTTGTTTTTAGGTTGGAGATTGGGACTCGAACTCAGTACCTTACGATTTTGTTGCCTGGGTGGCGTTCTATCAACTGAGCCACGCCTCCAGCCCCCAAAATGTTATTTTGATTATAGAGTACACCTCTATATTTGTTTATCAAAAGTAATGGAATTCAGGGGCTGGGAATGTGGCTTAGTGGTAGAGTGCTTGCCTAGCATGCATGAAGCCCTGGGTTCGATTCCTCAGTATTACAGAAACAGAAAAATCCACAAGTGGCGCTGTGGCTCTGAGTTCAACCCCAGGACTGACCAAAAAAAAAAAAAAAGTCAGGGAAATGAACAACTGGGAACTGTATTATGATTTCACCACATGTGAACTATTCTCACCAAAGTAATCAAAGTAATTAACTTAAGGATGGATGACTATGATAATCATTTCAGATGATCCCAATTGTCAGCATAAAAGGAACAGCATCTATGTCACAACCAATGAGAAGAGCGAGCAGATCCGAGGCTGGGAATCCTCATACCCACGGCAGCACGAACCGAGCGGCTCCCACCGGCACGACGACGTCAGGGTGTCACAGAAAAATAAGCCCTACACGGTCTTCCGGTCTGTGTGTCTCTACCGGAAAGGTCCGGTCGGAAACATGGTCACCAGAGCAAAGGAGCCGGGGGCAACTTGGTTCCTGCGCAGATGTTGAGGCCGTAAAGCACGCCGGGCGGTCAGTTGGTTGCAGATCGCAGGGAGGAAGCCGCCGCGGTTCGCCTTCTCTCCGCTGCCGCTATGATTCCGGTGTCGTTGCTGGTGGTGGTGGTGGGTGGCTGGACTGCAGTTTACCTGACCGACTTGGTGCTGAAGGTGAGGGCCTCGGGCCTAAAGCTCAAACCAGCGGTGCCCAAGGGCCGCTCGGAGTGCAAGGTCCTGTGTCTCCTGAGGCCTTTTTTCTTCCTCTGCCAAATACCTCCCAGGCGCGACACCTTTCCGCCGATGCCCACGTGTGGCCTTCCGCCTGGCCCAATGGCCCCGGCGGAGTAAATAAAACCCCAGCGACCGTGGGAAGGGAGGGGCGGGAGGCCCGCGCGGCTGCCGCATTGCGGGCAATGGGTTCCTGCAGCGTTGGAAAGCTACCTGGGAAGCATCGATGGTGGGCTCGGGAGGCAGAGTACCTGGGAGGCAAATGATAATAATAAAACATCCATTTAGGACAGGTATGGTTTTTCCCTTATTGCAACTCGGTGAAGGATTCTGGTATTGGAATGAAACTAAATCAAGTGGTGATTTCAATCTGTGGTCTCCAATGCAAAAGTGATTTGGATCGTGCGTTGAATCATCTGCACTTTCCAGTTCGAATGCAGGTTTCGATCTAGCAGGGCTGGGGCGAAACCGAAGATTCTCTATTTCTCGTAATCAGTCCCCAGGTGCCACCTGTGCTGCTAGTTCATCGACATTCTTCAAACTAGCGCACCCAAGGGGCACGGAGTGTGATAGAGTGAGAGTAATCGGAATACTGGATAAGCGTGTGGAGATGTTATGCCCTTTGTATAATTGATCTACGTCAATCAAAGAACTATGGTTAAGTAAACATTTTTAAAGAAAAACAAAAAGAAGCATCCGGGAGTCAGTGGCTCATGCCTTTAATTCTAGCTAGTCAATAGGCTGAGATCTGAGGATTGCAGTTTGAAGCCAGCTGGGACAGACAAATCTGGAGGTTTAGCTCCAGTTAACCACCAAAAAGCTGAAATGTCCAGCGCAGAGTGCCAGCGTTCAGTGAAAACACTCAGGGACAGCCTCCATGCCCTCAGTACGGGCAGCAAAAAGTATGCTCAAATCCAAGGGTTTAGATGACTAGAATTCTGCTTTGCACCGGCTCTCCCCCCTCCCTTTTTGTGCCTGCTCTGGGGCTTGAACTCATGGCCTCACACTCAAGGCTCACACTCGACACACACAGCGGGTGCTGTACCACTCAAGCCACGCCTCCACTTCCTGCTTGTGTGGTTTCCCCATTCAAGACCAGAACTGGCACGTCTTATCTTACGCTTTCGCTCATTGGCTGGCAATGATGCTTTCGCTCATTGGCTAGCACTCTACGACCTACGCCACACCTCTAAACCTCCACTTGCTCCTTTTTTTTTTTTTTGTCAGACCTGGGGCTTGAACCCAGGGCCTGAGCACTGTCCCTGGCTTTTTTGCTCAAGGCTAGCACTCTACCACTTGAGGCACAGCGCCACTTCTGGCCTTTTCCATATATGTGGTGCTGAGGAATCGAACCCAGGGCTTCATGTATGCGCGGCAAGCACTTTACCACTAGGCCATATCCCCAGCCCCACTTGCTGCTTTTTTTGTTGGCAAATAGGAGAAATTAATTTTCTGTCGAGACAAGTGACAAACTGAGATCCTCAAATCTAAGCCTCCAGAGTAACTAGGGTTACAGGTGTGGTCTACCTGTATCTGTCAGGTAACTTTTTCCCTTTTAGGAATACAGGGGTTTGAAATCAGGGTCTCATGCTTTCTAGGTAGACACACTACACTTGAGCCCCTCTACCAGTCTACACTCCCCTTTCACACTAGCCACACACAACCTGGTTACACAGTCCATCTTTCAATTACTTGGGAATAGTATTGCAAAATTAGGAACTTTTAGAGGCACATACTTCAAGCAACCTTTTGAAATGGAATATTGGTGGAGAGGATCTGTGGAATAAGTCATATAAATTCTCAGGGGGTTAATACCTTCATGTAAGGAATATTTTTTGGTTTTGTCGGTGTGGGGCTTAGACTTGGGGCCTGGACACTATCCCTGAGCCCTTCAGCTCAAGGCTAGCGCTCTACCACTTTGCGCCACAGCACAAAGCTTTCTGGTGGTTAAAGAATCTTACAGACTTTGCTTCTGAGGCTGGCTTTGAACCATGATCTTGGATCCTCGAATCTCAGCCTCCTGTGTAGCTAGGATTATAGACATAGCCACCTGCGCCTGGCTTATGAATACTGTTTTTTGTTGTTGTTGAGTGCTACAATTTCAGTTTGGGGCCTCATGTTTAGTAGGCAACGGATGTTACAACAGAACCACACCTCCAGCCCTATTCTGTACTAATTATTTTTAACATAGGATCTTGCTTTCTAAGCTGCTACACACTGAACCTGAGAGACACCATCTTCTTTTAGGCTTCCAATTGTAGCTCTGGTAACAGGCACTCCCCACCCCCCAGCTCTTGATTGAGGATTTTTTTTTTTTGTGGTCTTTTGTTGACCTTGAACTGTGATCTTGATTTCAGCTACCTAGGTAGCTGAGACTATAAGCATGAACCACCCAACTCTAGCCATTCCACTGTTAAATATAACATACACATACTACTATAAAATTCTCTTCTACAGGGTAGTGTGTGCATTAGATATTTCACAGTAGTGTGTGTATGTGTGTGTTAGATATAACAGTGAAACAAAACAGTATGTGTATTTTTTGCTATAGTCCTTAGGAAGGCTGGGCCCTGCCACTTCCTAGCCCTGGTGATTTGGGGGCAAATAGCTACTTGTGCATTGCCTTCTCATCTCTAAATAGGGATAATAATAGGAAGGGTCTCCTGAAATTCTGGAGATTACATTCAATCATCCGCATAAAGAAAGGCTTGCTACTCAACCTGATATTCAGAGCCAGCAACACTTGCAGGATCTGGGTACTTTGTTGGAAAGAGAATCTCAGGCTTCATCCCAGACCTACACAATCAGGATCGTATCTTCGCAAGCTCCCCAGATAATTGCTCTGCACATTTGGGCTCAAGAAGCACTGATGTAAATGACTTAGCAGAGTTCTAGGACTTAGTGTAGTCATAAGCAGTACAATGATTTTGTTGTTTGGGGTTAAAGAAAAGGCAACCTGATTTCAGGTTATGTGTGTGGAAAAAAATCCAAAAATGCCAGTTGCTAGTGGCTTATGCCTGCAATCTTCACTACTCAAGAAGCTAAGTGATATAGTGCTAGCTTTGAGCAAAAGAGCTCAGGGACAGTGCCCAGGCCCTTAGTTCAAGCCCCCAAACCAGAATCAAAAAAAAAAAAAAAAAAGGAAAGAAGAAAGAAAAGGGAGAGGGAAAGCACCTCATCAAACTTGTACAATTAATCTCTGGTCAAATGTGAGGGGTGATAACGGTACCACTTTAATTTCAGTGGCAAGTCATGAGCACAGACTCCTGAGCAAAAGCCCTAACACTTATGCAGAGTATCTACCTGGAGAAGTAGACACCTTGACTTTTAGGAGCTTGCAGTCACTCTTAGCTCCTGGGCTTAGTATGCTATTCCATCTTGAGTTTTTTTAGCATCTCTGCAAGAGTTGTTGTGTGTCACTCCTTTTCAAGTCCTGGAAAACAAGCGGATTTTAAAAGTCATCAGAAGACAAAGATAGGGACCATTACAGACCCAACCAATGCAAACAGATACCTGTGTTCAGACCGGATGTGTACGTGTGTGTGTGTGTGTGTGCGCATGCGTGTGCATGCTTGAACTCAGAGCCTAGGCACTGTTCTTTAGCTTTTCTTGCTTAAGTCTAGAGCTCTGCCAATTTGAGCCAGAGCTCCACTTTCAGCTTATTTGTTTGTTTATTTTGCTGGTTAATTAGAGATAAGTCTCGCAGACTTTGCTGCCCAGGTGGCTTCAAACCGCTATGCTCAGATCTCAGCCTCCTGTGTAGCTAGGATTACAGTTGTGAGCCACCAGTGGCTGGCCCAGGTAAATTTTTTATGACTACAATAAGACAAATTGCCTTCTAGAGCAAATAAGTTTCACTCATAGTTGGTCATTAATCATGACCATGCAGCACTAACTGTAACTCTCAGTACTAAAACAGAGCTTTATGTTATGGACAAACTTAGCCAGGGACTTCAAACTTTCATTAAGATAAAACTTCTATGGCTGTGTATAAACTGCTATACCCACAACCTCTAGGAAATTTAAGAGATATTACTGACACCAAAATGGCTTGAAATAAGTTTTGGACTTGTATGTGTGTGCATGTGTGTGTACACACACCAGTACTGGGGCTTAACCCAGGGCCTATGCTCTGTCACTGACCTTTTTGTACTCAAGCCTAGCATTCTACCACTTGAGCCACAGCTCCACTCCCAGCTTTTTTGGTGTTTAATTGGAGATAAGAGTGTCATGGACTTTGCTGCCTGGGCTGGATTCGAACCGAAATCATCAGATCTTGGCATCCTGAGTTGTTAGGATTACAGGCGTGAACCACCAGTGCCCAGCATATTTTGTAATTTTATATCATCAAAGTTGGCATCTAGAAGAAGAAAGCAAGCACTGATTCTTCCAACTTCTGTTGACTTGGTTGAGGATCTTTGAAAATTGCACCGTATAACTTTTTTTCTGTGGCAACAAATCCAGAATGGCAAGTATTAGCTAAGTGAAGCTAGTCAGTGTTTGAAGAAGAACAAGTCTGAACATAGATGGGTAATGATGACACCAGATTTCAAAAAGGAAGTACCTTGACTTTTACATTATTTTATGTTGTGAAATGGTATCTTAGATATTAATGACTAAAAGATATGAAAGCCAGGGCTGGGAATATGGCCTAGTGGTAGAGTGCTTGCCTTGCATACATGAAGCCCTAGGTTCGATTCCTCAGTAATACATACAAAGAAAAAGCCGGACGTGGTGCTGTGGCTCAAGTGGTAGAGTGCTAGCCTTGAGCAAAAAGATCTCAAGGATAGTGCCCAGGCTCTGAGTTCAAGCCCCACCACCGAGACACACACACACACACACACACACACACACACACACACACACACACACCAACACACACAGAATTTTCCTAGCAACTGAAGAGGCTGAGATCTGAGGATGGGGATTTGAAGCCAGCTGGGGTAGGAAAGTCCATGAGACTCTTATCTCCAATTAACTACCAAATAAATCAGGGGTAGAGGTATAGCTAAAATGGCCTGGGCACCGTCCCTGAGCTCTTTTACTCTAGGCTAGTGCTCTGGTGCTTTGATCCACAGTGCCAGTTCAGGTTTTCTAGTGATTATTTGGAGATATGAGTCTCATGGACTTTCCTGCCTGGCTTGGCTTTGGAACACAATCCTCAGATTTCAGTGTCCTGTGTTGCTAGAATTACAGGCATGAGCCACCAGTGCCCAGCTAGGAAATATCTTTTTAAGGCACTATAGTTGTTAAATATTTTACATTTCCTGAGCCACATAGGATCCCTATTGCATATTCTTGGTTTTTATTGTCTTTCATTATAATCTCCAAAAGGTGTAACAGTTATTCTTAGCTCCCAGGAGCTGGCTGTAAGCCAGATTTGGCATGTGGGCCAGTTTGCCAACCTCTATCCTTAGTAGTTCAGCTAGTCTGGAGAGCTATAATACTCTGAATAATAAATGGTAAAGTTTTTTTCTCATTCTGTTAGTATTTTAAATATTTGGTGGTTACACCTTTGTGTTCCTCCCCTAAGGGTATCCTCCTTTAGTTTGTGTGTGAATGCCTAGACTCCTGTATAGATTATCATGTCCAATTATATTTTAGATCTAGCTTCCCTACATACATACCATTTGCAAATGCTAAAGCTTTTAAGATAATAAACATTCAAGTGGTCAAGTGGCCTAGTGGCAAGAGTGCTTGCCTCGTATACATGAGGCCCTGGGTTCAGTCCCCCAACACCACATATACAGAAAATGGCCAGAAGTGGTGCTGTGGCTCAAGTGGCAGAGTGCTAGCCTTGAGCAAAAAGAAGCCAGGGACAGTGCTCAGGCCCTGAGTCCAAGGCCCAGGACTGGCCAAAAAAAAAAATAATAATAATAATAAACATTTGAGCAGTCCACTTCTAGATTTCTTATAGAAAATGCTTTATCTTATGTCACACATTGTTCTTAAATTTGAGTTATGTGAAACTTTTCTTTCTCTCTTTAGTCATCTGTCTATTTTAAGCATTCTTATGAAGATTGGCTGGAAAACAATGGCCTGAGCATCTCTCCTTTTCACATCCGATGGCAAACTGCAGTTTTTAATCGTGCCTTTTACAGCTGGGGACGGCGGAAAGCGAGGATGCTTTATCAGTGGTACACTTGATCTCTTTTTTGGTTTAAATTAGACATTGGGATCATCAGAGATTACTTGTTATATTCACCTTTATAGCATTTCATTTTGTCTGTGGAGTTTTAAGATACTGACAGCAGAAAAGCTGTTTGTTTTTTTTGCTGAGCTCATACCTACAGTCCCAGCTACAAGGAAGTCAAAGATCAGGAGGATCACATTTCCAGGCCAGCCTGGGGGAAAAACATTACCAAGAACTCATCCCATGGGAAGTATAAATAAAAAAACTGTGGCCCAGGACTGCCTAGGCAAGAAGTGCAAGACCCTACCAGGCTGGAGGATTTGGTTCCAGTGCTAGAGTGCCTGCTTAGCACATGAAGCCCTGCGTTTAAACTCCAGTGCCACAGGAAAGGAAAAAAACTACATTTTTTGTTCATATACCTTTTATTGCCAGTTGTGGGGCTTGAACCCAGGGCCTGGGCACTGAGGTCCCTGACCTTCTTTTGCTCAAGGCTAGAGCTCTACCACTTGAGCCACAGCGCCACTTTCCAGCCTTTTCTGTTTATGTAGCACTGAGGATTGAACCCAGGGCTTTGAGCATGCTAGGCAAGCACTCTACCACTAAGTGACATTCTGAACCCATCCTTACAGCTTTACATGTGAGTGCCGGTCCTGGGGCTTGAACTCAGGCCCTGGGCACTGTCCCTCAGAGATTTTTCCTCAAAGCTAGTGCTGGACCACTTGAACGACAGCTCCACTTCCAGCTTTCTCTGTGCTTAACTGGAGATAAGAGTCTCATGAACTTTGTCTGGGCTGACTTTGATCTGTAGTCCTTAAATCTCAGCCTTCTGAGTAGCTAGGATGATAGGTATGAGCAATTACAGCCATTTTTTTTGTTTGTTTGCTTAGTTGTTATTTGTTATTGGTTTTTATGCATGCATACCAGGTACTAGAGCTTGAACTCAGGGAATTGCATTCTCACTTGGAATTTTCACTCAGATCTTATGCTCTATTTCTTGAGCCATACCTCTACTTCAAACTTTTTCACTGGCTAATTAGACATAAGTATCTCACAGACGGCCAGGCACTGGTGGCTCACGCCTGTAATCCTAGCTACTCAGGAGGCTGAGATCTGAGGATCATGGTTCAAAGCCAGCCTGGGTAGGAAAGTTCATGAGACTTATCTCCAATTAACCACCAGAAAACCAGGAGTGGCGCTGTGGCTCAAGTGATAAAGCACTACGTTGAGCTGAAGAGCTCAGGGACAGGGCCTAGGCCCAGAGTTCAAGTCCCATGACTAACCAAAAATTTAGAAAATCTTTCATTTTCTGCCCAGTCTAGCTTTGAACGTTAACCCTCCGATCTCAGCCTCCTGAGTAGCTAGAATTATAGGTATGAGCCACCAGTGCCCAGCTGAGGAGAAACCTTTTTTTTTTTTTGAGGGAGGAATGATAGTCAACTTCTTAGATTATCAGAAAAATTGTAAATTTATTAGAATTGATTTTAAAAATTGTAAATTTATTAGAATTGATTTTAAAGAAACTAGTCAACATACTTTAGTCAGAGAGTATAAAAGATTAATGAAAAATTTTTGCCATTATGTCAAAGCTATGCAATGCAGCTTGTCAATGAGTTTGTTAGCTCATGCAATCTGAAGAATTGTGTATTGACATGGTGGTTTTCTTTTCCTCTTGGCAGGTTCAATTTCGGAATGGTGTTTGGTGTGGTTGCCATGTTCAGTTCTTTTTTTCTCCTTGGAAAAACCCTGATGCAGACTTTGTCACAGATGATGGCTGATTCTCCCTCTTATCCTTCCTCTTCTTCGTCTTCCTCCTCCTCCTCTTCCTCTTCTTTCTCCTCTTCTTCCTCTTCTTCCTCTTCCTCCTCTTCCTCCTCTGCCTCTCTTCACAATGAGCAGGTGTTGCAAGTTGTGGTAAGTTCTTTTGGCTTTAAATAACTTCGTTGAAATAACTGTAGATAAAAGACATTTTTCTCACTAGTATAACTACTATCCATAGTATACGAACATGAAAATAAAAGTCATGGCTTTTGTTTAAAACTGTAATTACAAAATTAAATCTTAAACACTATGTGAGCTCTCAGCATCTAATTTGTTCAGTTCCTCTCTTTTGTAAGATAAGTTGTAATGCTTTCTGGCTTGTACATTTTGCTTTAATGAAAGCTTTGATTGAGTAGAAGCCTCCAAATATTTTAAGTCACATTCTTTTTCAAACTGCCTTTTTAAACAAAGCGTTGATCAGTAGCAGGAATTATTGCACTATTTGCTGGTGGCGATGGTGTACTGGCAGAGAACAAATATGCCCCCATCAAGACCCACAATTGCATACACCTTTTAATTAGTATTTTCTTTTTTGTGTGCTGGTACTGGGGCTTGAACTCAGGGCCTTGAGTTCTTGCTTGACTTTTCTTTCACTCAAAACTAAAGTTCTACCACTTGAGCTACACCTCTTCTTCCAGCTTTTGACTGGTTAATTAGAGATAAGTGTGTCTCATGGATTTGTTTGATTGGGCTGGTTTTGAACCATAGTCCTCAGATCTCATCCTCCTGAATAGTGAGTGAGGCTTATAGGTATAGGCATGTGCTACTGACATTTGACTTCATGTTGTCTTCTTAAGATATGAAATGATTGTTACATTCAATGAATAATCATGGTGATGTACAATCTCTATATCAATAAATTGCATTGTAATCCTATAGTGTTCCTCTTTCCTTTTTATAATTTTCAGAATCTAACAATATCCATTTAATTCATTTTATGGAGGCTGGAGATGCAGCTCAGCAGTATAGCATTTGTCTAGCATGTGTGATGCCTTGGGTTCAATCCCTGGCACACACACACACCCCCACACACAGTGTAAGGCCTTGCTGAATGGTGACTGTGATCTCTTAATGTGAACAGTAGTATGTTGAATATTATTGAGAATAGTATTCATGAGGTATTTGTGGTTTTTATTTTATTTATTTAGCCAGTCCCAGGGCTTGAACTCAGGACCAGGACACTGGCCCTGAGTTTCTTTTTTGCTCAAGGCACTCTACCACTTGAGCCACAGCGCCACTCCCAATTTTTTGTTTATGTGGTATCAAGGAATCGAACCCAGGGCTTCATGCATGCTAGGCATGTACTCTACCACTAAGCTACGTTCCCAGCCCTTTCTTTCTTTTATTTATTTTTTAAAATTTATTTTGCTGGTCCTGGGGGTTGAATTCTGGGCCTGGGCGCTGTCCCTATGGCTCTTTGTGCTCAAGTCTAGCGCTCTACCACTTGAGCCACAGCACTGCTTCCAGCTTTTTTTCTTTATTGTCAAAGTGTTTTGTTTTGTTTTGTTTTACTTTCAGCTTTTTCTGATTAGTTTTATTGCAGTTAAGAGTCTCTCAGACATTCCTGCCCAGGCTGGCTTCAAACGGTGATCCTCAGATCTCAGCCTCAGTTGCTAGGATTGCAGGCATGAGCTATGGGTGCCCAGCAATGATTTTTATTTTATACCACATATATACTTTATCTTTTTCTATTTCCAGAGCTTGGAAAGGGGCTTGACATGGCTGTTTTATTTTGCATGTTTAGACCTATAGTTCTCATTCCATAAACCATTTGTTGTATTTTTTAAAAATATTCTTATCAATGGGATAGATTTTTATGGTTTGGTAGCAGATTTTTAGATAATATGTCCCTTTGTGGCTTTTGCTAGACTGAATGATTATAGGAAAAGATAGCAGACATATAATTCTTCAAGTAAATGTAAGGCCAGGTGCTGGTGGCTCGTACATATAATCCTTGTTTCTCAGGAGGCTGAACTCTGAGGATTGTGGTTTGAAGCCAGCCCAGGTAGCAAAGTCCGTGACACTATTATCGCCAGTTAACAACAACAACAACAAAATGATCTAGAAGTGGAGTTGTGGCTCAAGTGGTAGAGCATTAGCTTTGAGCAAAAAAAGTTCACAGACAGTTCCCAGGCCCTTAGTTCAATCCCAAGACTAGCACAAAAATAGAAGGAAAGAAAATATAAGTAATTTCGACCTGTGTCTATGAGGTATATGGTGGAAGCCTTCATTCTAAGTTTCATTTTTACCTATAGGTAACAGTTCTGTGCACACTGGGCCAAATATGAGACTGTTCAGAAGGCAGTTAGAATAATTCATGTTAGATATCATAAGGAGCTAAGCAAAATTAATGGCAAGGATAGTGAAAAAGATGGATTCAAGTGGGCTCTTGGAGCAGAGTTCTCAGACCTAGTGATTAATTGAATGTGAGGCTGCAGGAAGAAGCAAGAGTTGATGAGTCTCAGGTTATATGAGAAGTTTTTGTTCACTAGGAAAGAGGATAGGAGGGAAGGAAACCAGTTCGAAGGAAATATGATCGTTGAAATATCTGCCTGCTAGAATTAGAATGACAAAATGTTATGTTGACAACAAATGGCTTTTCCCTTTGCTTTTCAGTTTATTCTTAGAACTCATAAAAATACTGTTAGGCAAGCTGTGCTTTGGAACCCTTAAAAAGTCAGCAACCCTCGAGTCCACTATGTGTATTTATGTATAGTTTTAAGAATATTACATCTCCTGACTTTGATGTAAGCCCTAGGAGCTTAAGGAACATATTTTCTGTTTACTCAGTAAATCCCTACAGTCTTGTTCAATATTCATTCTCAGAACCCGAGTGCTTTGTGTTGTTGAGAGTATTCTGTGTTCAGTATTCTGGTACATCTAATACCCTGTGTGATCATGGCAGAGACAGATGGTAATCTTGTACTGTTGCCAGGAAATAAGACCTACCATCTGTCAGGCTAGTCACACACTGAAATTCTTACCTTATCTCATTCATTATTACATCTAAGACAAAGAGAAGGGACAAACACTATACAGGATTAAGCTTGCCAATTTATTTGAAATAAAGGTAAAGTGACCAGTATATTCTGTGAGAGAAGTAATCTAAGTACATACACTCAAGAGGTCAGAGACAGGAAAAGTGCTGAGCTGAGCAGATGCCTGACAAAATGGAGCTGGAGCAGCTCTAAAGAACAAGGGACCCTAATGTGTATGGAAAAAGTTGCTCAGTAGAGTCTCCATAAAAAGAACTCCGGACCAGGTGCCAGTGGCTCATGCCTGTAATCTTAGCTACTCAGAAGGCTGAGATCTAAGGACCACAGTTCTGAGCCAGTCTGGGCAGAAAAGTCTATGAGACTCTTATCTCCAATGAACTGCCCAGAAAAAGCCAGAAGTGGTGCTGTGGCTCAAATTAAGGTAGAGACTAGCCTTGAGCATAAAAAGGCTCAGGAACTGTGCCAGGGCCCTGAGTTCAAACCCCAGGACTGGCACAAAAAAATTCCAGGTAATGAAATATGCATACATTAAGATGATTATGAGACTGGGTGCCAGTGGCTCATGCCTATAATCCTAGCTGCTCAGGAGGCTGAGATCTAAGGATCATGGTGCAAAGCCAGCCCAGGTAAATAAAAATCTGTAAGACTTTTATGTCTTAACTATTTCCCCCCCCACCCCCACCCCCCCCTCCCCAAAAAAGCCAGATGTGAAGCTGCGGCTCAAAATGGTAGAGCACCACTCTTGAACCAGAAAGCTCAGGGAAAGAACCCAGGCCCTAAATTCAAACTAGTTTTAGGACCAGAGAAAAGACAGCTGGAATCAATGGAATTTACAAAACAATCCAAGCAGCATTCTAGGAAATCTCTTTGGTTAAAAGGTAAAATTCCTCTGTAGTGCAGTACAAAAGTCAACTGTTTTGGAAGTAATTGTAAATCATAAAAGATCGTGAGAAAAAAAAATCAAGCTAATTGTTCTTATGAACAGGTAAAACTAAACAGGGAATATTTTTGTGTAACAGTACCACCCTTTTTATTTTTTATTTCAAATGGTGTCATTTTTTAGAGTAGTATTAGGCACATATAAAAATTAAGAGGACAACACAGAGGTATCCTTTGTAGCTCTCCCTCCCCCACAGGAATTGCTTCTACCACCATCACCCATCACCACTACAGTGGTGAATGTGTTACAAATGATCAACCTGTGTTGGTCGGTTATCGCCACCCAAAGTCCATGGTTTACATTCAAGTTCACTCTTGCTGTTATAGGAAATAGGTATTGATAAATCTGAAGTTTTTCCATATCAAAACAATATGATTACAAGGCAAGCATACTTGGGTAAAATGTTTGTGACACATACTAGAAAGGACCAAAACTGATATTTTAAGTGATTTTATAAACCAGTGAGAAAAAGACAAGTATTTCATTTTAGGGAAAAATTCATGTCATGAAAAGGCAACTCAGAAGACAAAAAAATAGAGAAAAATGTACGAGAAAAGTTCAGCTTACTAATGACCATAGAAATTTAATCAAATTGCAGAGTTGAATAAAATGAACTTACCTAAGGGTAAAGAAGGGTCTGTTTTTAGAGAACATCTAGATGATTGGAAGGAAATGCTTTCAATTTTGTGTAACGAAAGAATTTATTGCCTGGTGCAGGTAGCTTACGCCTGTAATCCTAGCTGCTCTGGAGGCGGAGATCTGAGGATCGTGATTCAATGCCAGCCGGAGCAGGAGATTCTTGTCTCCAATTAATTAACAGAAAACTGGAAGTGGCACTGTGGCTCAAAGTGCTTAGGGACAGCACCAAAGCCTTGAGTTCAAGCCCCATGACCAACAACAACAACAAAAAAATTTATTACTGTCTTTATGAGGCATGTGGGTGCACTGTTACAGTGATTTATTGCCCAAAATATTTGGAAATATCTATCTGTGTCAAATTATATAAGATCAGAAACTTTAAAACAATTAGACAGTATTCCCATAGTTCACACCTGTAATCCTAGCTAATCAAGATGCTGAGATCTGGAGGACTACAGGTCAAAGTCAGCCCAGGCAGAAAATCCTCAAGATTCTATCTCTAATATAACCCTTAAAAACCAGGCTGGGAGCATAGCTCAAGGGGTAGGGTGCTAGCCAAACAAGTAAGCCCAGCAAGGGCAAGGCCATGAATTCAAACCTTGGTACCTGCAAAACAAAAATAAAACAAACCTGATAATTATTGCCATATTGTGTCTCTGAACAGGTTCCTGGTATCAATTTACCCGTCAATCAGCTGACCTATTTCTTTGCTGCTGTCCTCATTAGTGGTGTTGTACATGAAATTGGACATGGAATAGCAGCTATTAGGTAATGATACTTAACCTTTTTCTTTTCTCTTACAGAGCTTTTCATTAAAGGTTTATTACTAAAATTTGCTACATTTGGTAAATGTTCTTCATTCTGTATTACCACGAGATGGCTATGCTTTTATAGAAAATGTGAATACATTCATAAATGTAATCATGTGCACATCTGTAGTGAAGTCTTCCTCTCCTTTGCCAGAATGGTTATAGCCTTGTGGAGCTTCAAGGTTTTTCATCTAATCTTGAAGTTCTTTTTAATTTTATGTATTTTTTGTGCCAGTACTGGGGCTTGAAATCAGGGCCTGGGTGCTGTCCCTGAGTCTTTTGCTCAAGGCTAGCACTCTACCACAGCTCTACTTCCAGCATTTTGTGGTTAAGTAGAAATAAGAGTCTTACAGAGGGCTGGGAATGTGGCTTAGTGGTAGAGTGCTTGCCTAGCATGCATGAAGCCCTCAGTTCAATTCCTCAGTACCACATATACAGAAAAAGCCGGAAGTGGCGCTGTGGCTCAAGTGGTAGAGTGCTAGCCTTGAGCAAAAGAAGCTCAGGGACAGTGCCTAGACCCTGAATTCAAACCCCAGGACTGGCAAAAAAAAATGTCCCACAGATTTTTCCTGTCCAGGTAGGAAAAGATCCTCAGATCTCAGCCTCCTGAGTAGCTCGGATTACAGAATTACAGACATGAGCCACCAGTGCTGGCTTTAAATTCTTTTCAGTTTATCAATAATCTTTATTCTTGAGACTTGGAAGGGTGGCAGGAGTTTGTTAAGTGGTCCAGGGTGGCCTAGGTCTCATAATCCTCCTGCATCCACCTCCCAAGTTCTGGGATTATTGAAGAACACCATCATACCTAGCATATATCAATACTTTCTTTGGCTTATCAGTTGAAATAATTTCCTGCCTTCCTAATCATATCTTGTACTAGCTAGACAAATAAAACTCAATGTGCTGGGTTGAATAAATTCAGAGGATGCAACCTAGGATTTGTTTTGAAGATCACTACTTGTTTGTGGCCTTAGTGCTCCAGATGTTATTCTATATTTACTCTTGACTAGCTATGATGGAAAGTGAGTGAAAGGCATCATAAATTCCCAGCTGCCTCAGTGATAATGATGGCCATTACCAGAAGCATACTGACAAGACTTGTGTTTACCCTGGGGAAGCAGAGTAGAGACAAAGCACTCTTATAGTAGAGTGAATTTGGTCACCTGCTACTTCGCAGTTGCTTATGAGCAACAGTTTACTTACTGGTAATAAGCCCTCATTTTAACAGAACAAATAATGTTACGTAGATGTGTGTGCTCATTTAATCTCTTTCATCATTGCCTCTATGTCTTTACCCTGATAGACTTTTGAGTATATATGTTAAAAAAAAAAGAATGCATTTAGATAAAACTCCATCATTATCTGTGATACCTAAGACAGACAAATAGTATTACATAATTTATGTGGATTATACATTTGTGTCCTCTGATGATAGTTCATGCTAAATCATAAAAACGTTTATAATTTAATTTCTTACAGAAGTATTCTTCATTTTAATGTGTATTCAGTTTCAACTATAAACTCAGCATATTGCCTTTTTTTTTTTCCAGTCCTGGGCCTTGGACTCAGGGCCTGAGCACTGTCCCTGGCTTCTTTTTGCTCAAGGCTAGCACTCTACCACTTGAACCACAGTGCCACTTCCAGCTTTTTCTGTTTATGTGGTGCTGGGGAATTGAACCCAGGGCTTCATGTGTACAAGGCAATCACTCTTGCCACTAGGCCATATTCCGGGCCCACAGTTCGTTTTTAAGCAAGAATTTGAATTGAAGTGGACTTTAAGATTACATACATTATTACTTTGACAAATGCAGTAATATTAATAAATTCCTTTTTCTTACGTGATTTCTTAGGGAACAAGTTCGATTTAATGGCTTTGGAATTTTTCTCTTCATTATTTATCCTGGAGCATTCGTTGATCTGTTCACCACCCATTTGCAGCTTATATCACCGGTCCAGCAGCTAAGGATATTTTGTGCAGGTAAGAAGACTTCAGTATATTTTCAGACTTATTTTATTTAATATTCATCTGTGTATTTGGTTTTGGTTTTCCATGGTTAGCTTTTATAGAAAGTACATTAAAAATGACAACCTCTTATCATGTGTTTAACTCAGTTTTATAAAATATCCTCAAAAGTAGTACAATAAGGGGCTGGGAATATGGCCTAGTGGCAAGAGTGCTTGCCTCGTATACATAAGGCCCTGGGTTTGATTCCTCAGCACAAAATATACAGAAAATGGCCAGAAGTGGCGCTGTGGCTCAAGTGGCAGAGTGCTAGCCTTGAGCAAAAAAGAAGCCAGGGACAGTGCTCAGGCCGAGTTCACGGCCTAGGACTAGCCCCCCCCCCAAAAAAAAAAAAGTAGTACAATAATCTACATTCCATTTTCTTCTTTAAAAGTAATATAGGGGGGCTGGGAATATGGCCTAGTGGCAAGGGTGCTTACCTCCTATACATGAAGCCCTGGGTTCAATTCCTCAGCACCACATATATAAAAAAGGCCAGAAGTGGCACTGTGGCTCAAGTGGCAGAGTGCTAGCCTTGAGCAAAAAGAAGCCAGGGACAGTGCTCAGGCCCTGAGTCCAAGCCCCAGGACTGGCAAAAAAAAAAAAGAAAGAAAATTTATTTTTTTAAGAGTGTAAATGGGTCTGGCAATGTGGCTTAGTGGTAGAGTGCTTGCCTAGCATGCATGAAACCTTTGGTTCAATTCCTCAGTACCACAGAAACAGAAAAAACTAGAAGTGCCTCTGTGGCTCAAGTGGTAGAGCTCTAGCCTTGAGTAGAGAAGCTCAGAGACAGAGCCCAGGCCCTGAGTTCAAGCCACAGGACCAGCAAAAACAAACAACAACAAAAAACCTCTGTAAGGCTGGATGGTGATGGTTCACACTTGTAATTCTAGCTACTCAGAGACTGAGATCTGAGGTTTGAAACTAGCCTAGGCAGGGAAATCTGTGAGACTCCAATTAACTACCAGAAAACTGGAAGTGAAGCTGTGGTTCAAAGTGATGGAGCATTTACTAGCCTTGAGCAAAAGGAGCTCAAGACATTCAAGCCCCACAACCACCCTCCCTCAAAAAAAAAGTCTGTGAAACTTAAAATTCATGCTGAGTGTTGGTGTCTCACACCTGTAATCCTAACTATTCAGGAGGTTGAGGTCTGAGGATCAAGGTTTGTAGCCATCCTGAGCAGAAAAGTCTTATGAGACTCTTGCCTGTAACTAACCAGCAAAAAGCTGGAACTGGAGCTTTGGCTCAAGTGGTAGAGCACCAGCCTTAAACAAAAAACCCACTGAGAGCGTGAGGCCCCTGAATTCAAGCCCCAGGAGGACCAACATGAAACAAAAGTCTCATGTATTAGTTCCCAAAGAAGGACTCAATATAATGTAAGAACTTAAGGTAAAACTTGCTAAAATTTAGAAATTTATCTTAATTATATAACTTTCATCAATTTAATTAAAATCATACTTTCCGTGTTCTAAAATTGTAATTTTGCTGGACTATTTTACAAAGTTTCGTTAAAAGGAAAAAATTACTTTATTTCACTGGGTCTGGTTTACTTAATATAATTTTTTCCAAGATCAAGATGCACTGTATTTATAAGCTGCTTTGTTATATGGCACCTCCTCCTTTGTACACCTATATATATAATTTTAAAAATAAGTATTTCTTTATAAAAAAAGATGCACTGTACTCATAAACTGCTTTGTTGAATGGCAGCTCCTTTAAAGATAATACAATATTCAAAAAGGGAAAAATTACTGCCTTCAGTTACTATGCAGTTATAAATAGAAATAAGTGAATTGAGCAAGCACCAAGATACATAAAAAGAACTATAAAACAGTTAAGAAGTGATGAAGTAGCCAGGCACTGGTCATCCAACCCCTGTAATCCTAGCTATTCAGGAAGATGAAATCTGAGGATCCTGGTTTGAAGCCAGCCCAAGCAGAAAATTCTAAAAAATATCCAATTAACTATCAAAAAGCTAGAAGTGGGGCTGGGGACGTGGCTTACTGGTAGAATGCTTGCCTAGCATACAGGAAACCCTGGGTTCAATTCCTCAGTACTACACACACACACAGAAAAAGGCAGGATGCTGTTGTGGGTCAAGTGGTAAAGTGCTAGCCTTAAGCAAAAGAAGCTCAGGACAGTGCTCAGGCCATTAGTTCAAGCTCCAGGACTGGCAAAAAAAAGCTAGAAGTTAAAGTGTGGCTTACATGGTAGAAAGCCAGCCTTGAGTCAAAATACCAAGTGAAAGCTTGAGGCCCAGAGTTCAAGCCCTATTAGTGAAACAAACACCCCCACACACAAAGAAGATGATGAATTAATGTATAAGGATATAGGCAAAATGATGACTTAGTAAGGATATAGGCAGGAAATAGAACTGTGAAATCTAAGAGTTCTTTGAGGGAAAAAAAAAGATTACACAACTGGGTGCTTGTGGCTCACCCCTGTTATCCTAGCTACCTAGTGGTAGAATGCTAGCCTTGAGCCAAAGAAGCTCAGGGGCAGCACTCAGGCCGAGTTCAAGCCCTAGGAACAATGCCCCCCCCCAAAAAAAAGATTAAACAATAAGAAAAAGCATCTATGTACAGAATTATCAATCATACTAAATAACTGATAAAAAGAAAATGAAAATGTCTTAAATATTCTTTGTTCATCCCTGTAAAAAAAATTTTAAGAAAACTGGATATAAGGAAAAAATTAACAAATTAATTCCAGAATGGATAGATTGAAAACAAAAATCTAAACAGGCCAATAATTACAAGGGGAAAAATGAAGAGAGCTGATGAGGAATGCCCTGAAAGTTACATATGTAGAATTCTCCAAAATCTTGACTGAAAAGTCTTTTTAATTCTATTATGCTATTCAGCATAAACTTTCCAGATTACAAGACAAAGGAAATTAAGGTTTTTTGTGTTTTTGTTTTTTTTTTTTAGTCTAGGATAGCAATGAACTCTTGGTGGTATTCTGCTTCAGCCTCCATAGTGCTAGGATTATAGGCATGTACCATTCCAGAGAAAACTAACATTTAGAGGAGTAATGGAGTTTGAACTCTGGGCCTCAGGGACTCTTACCCTCTGAAGCCCTCCTCTGGGCTTGTTTATTGCTAAGTTTTTTGTGTGTGTGATTTTTATTTGATTTGGCTTTTTTGTGGGTTTTTTTGCTTTTGTTTTGTTTTTGTGCAAGCGCTGGAGTTTGAACTGCAGGCTTCATTATTGTTCCATTTTTCATTCACAGTGGCATGCTACCAATTGAGCTACACCTCCAATTCTAGCTTTTTTTTCTGGTTCATTAGAAATAAGAGTCTGGAGTACTTTTCCCGGGTTGGCTTTAAACTACAATTCTCAGATCTCAGCCTCCTGAATATCTAGAATTATACTTGTGGGATACTGGTGCCTGGCATCTGCTAATTAGTTTTGAGATAGGGTATCTCTTCTGGGGTCCCCCTAACCAGGATCTTCCTGTTAGGCTTCCCCTCCTAGTTTGGACAAACAGGAATATGTGCCACTACTTAGCTCTTCATTGAGAAGTCATTTTGAGAAATTTTCTGTGAAGGATGGCCCCAAACTGCTTTCCTCTCATTTTTGGCTTCCAAATATTCTACTAAAGGGGAGAGTGGGGGAGGGGCTTCAAACTGCTATCCTCCCAGTCTCAGCATCCCAGATAGCTAGCTTTACAAGCATTAAAAACTAACATTTTTAAGACAATATAACAATGGTACATCAGGGCTGAGAATGTGGCTCAGTATTAGAGTGCTTGCCTAGCATGCGTAAGGCCTTGGTTCAATTTCCTCAGTGCCACATATGCAGAAAAATCCAGAAGTGGCACTGTAGCTCAAGTGGTAGAGCATGAGCAAAAAGAAGCCAGGGACAGTGCTCAAGCCCTGAATTCAAGCCCCAGTATTTGCAAAACAGACAATGGTACATCATTTTTGGAGAAGCTTAAAGAAACTACAGTTACATGGTACATTTCAATAATGCAAGGATGGTTCAACATTAGAAACTCAATTTGAATGTGGTAAATGTTGAGGGAAACATTTTGTCATCTAACATGATATTCAGACATTTTTTTTAATTACCATGTCATGGTAATGGCGTGATATTTAGAATTTCTATTAAAGGACAAGATCACTATCTTGTAATCTTGCCCTGTCTATGAGCTATTACTGATGGTAAGTGTTGGTTTATGAATATAGGACAGTGAAACTAAATATGAGGAAATGAAGTATACTGGAAGTATAGCCACTGGTGGAGTGCTTGCAGCATGTGTAAAAGATGCCCTGAATTCAACCCCCAGCACCACCAAAAAAAAATTTTTTTAACCTGTTTATCAGTAAAAATACTACTACTAATAATAATAATAATAATAGGTTTTCCGTTTTTTCCGTAGTTATAAACCTCTCAGCTTGTGGGGGGAGGGGCAAATGCTAGGAGCGGCACTTGAAATGAAACTCAGAAATAAAATGAAATGTAGAAATATTGTGGTAAAGAACCTCGTGAAATTAATATTCATCTAACTGGCAGTTGGACCCGCCGCAGGAACACCCGCTGCAAGCGCACACTGAACGTAACACTGTAGTGGGTACTTGTGGGAACGCGGAACAGAGTATGCGCACTGAGTGCACCAGCGGGGTGCCTGAACAGAGTATGCGCACTGAGTGCACCAGCGGGGTGCCTGAACAGAGTATGCGCACTGAGTGCACCAGCGGGGTGCCTGAACAGAGTATGCGCACTGAGTGCACCAGCGGGGTGCCTGCTTGCCCCGGATGAGGTGGGAAGTGGCTGTACAGGATGTACACTTGATGGGCGGGGCTTGGGTCAACTGCAGAATGTGATAGGTGGCGTCTGGAATGTCTACGTGACCACGTGGTAGCGAGGGGGCGGTCCACCGCCTTCACGTGCACGTTTACTCCCAGAAGCACCTGCGTCTTCCGCGTCTTTCGGAAGAGGCAGCCGCTGTGGGGAGCTCGCTCTTCCGAAAGCAGCGATTTTCCAGACTGCTGACTGCCGGTGCGTTTCTCTGGAGATGGATTTCTCCACCTACCAAGAGTCCGGTGGCCAAGCCGCTGTAAAGACTTCAGCCTTGGCCTCCGAAAACATCATCTATATTACCACAGAAAACGCGGAGGTTCCCGCCGATATTCTTGAGGTAGGCGGAGGCGGCGCAGGCGGGGGCGGCCCAGTCGAAGGCGGTGCGGTCGAGGGCGGTGCGGTCGAGGGCGGCGCAGTGGGAGCAGTGGGAGCAGTCGCAGTGGGAGCAGTCGGAGAGGTCTGCACCGCAGTGGGCGCAGTCAGTGCTGTCGGTGCGGTGGGCGCGGTCGGCGAGATGGGCACCGCGGTCGGCGAGATGGGCACCGCGGTCGGCGAGATGGGCACCGCGGTCGGCGAGATGGGCACGGTCGATGTGATGGGCACGGTCGATGCGATGGGCACGGTCAACGCGATGGGCACGGTCGACGCAGTTGGCGCTTTCAGCACGGTCGACGCAGTTGGCGCTTTCGGCACGATCGGCACAATCGGCACAATCGGCATGGTCGGCGCAGTCGGCACGGTCAGAGTGATCGGTGTGGTCGACGGCCTGCCTGTGGAGGCTCTGGCTGTGTACCAAGATATCAATGGCGATTGGGCTCACGGTGGTCACTTTGACTCACCTCTCATTGCCCTACAGCCGTTGGGTATTAGCAGCCTGAGCCACGGAGACCATGACCAAGAAATGATCATGGTGCAGACCCGAGAAGAAGTGGTGAGCTGCCACGATTCCGACTGCCTGCCCGATTCCGACTGTCTGCCCGATACCGACTGTCTGCCCGATACCGACTGCCTGCCCGATACCGACTGCCTGCCCGATACCGACTGCCTGCCCGATACCGACTGCCTGCCCGATACCGACTGTCTGCCCGATACCGACTGCCTGCCGGATACCGACTGCCTGCCCGATACCGACTGCCTGCCCGATACCGACTGCCTGCCCGATACCGACTGCCTGCCCGCCACCCATGAGATCTCCCATGAGATCTTCGACACGGTCTCCATTCCGTGCCCTGATGCTGATGAAGACTTCCAGGAGACCCTGGCCGCACTCGCAGCTTCTATGGAGCCCGCGGCGTTCGGAGCCAGCTGTGAGGGCAACGACAACGTCCTCAGCTTCATCCACGATGGCTTCCAGGCTCTTGGCCTCGACAATCCCGATAATCTTTGCCAAAATAACCAAGAGCACGGCGGATGTAGCCAGCACGGCCAGGAGAGCAACCAGACCGGAGGAGGCAGCAGCAACCAGGTCAATGCTGGCATCGTCAGCGCAGACCTGGGGCTGCCGGAGCAGGTGCAGTTCCCAAACCTGGAAGGTGAGTTCTCGGTCGCGATGTGGCCTACAAGCGAGAAAAGTGAGCCGGAGTGCCCCAAAGCAGCAGCAGCAGCAGCAGCAGCAAATTCACCCCCGGATTACTCCGAGTATCTGACGGGGAAGAAACTCCCTCCTGGCGGCATACCTGGCATGGACTTCTCTGATCCCAAACAGCTCGCCCTATTCACTAGCATGAGGCAGAAAAAAGCCAAAGAGGATGGGCCGAGAACCACCCCGTGCGTTCATCCCGGCTGCACCAAGATGTTCAAGGATACTGCAGCGATGAGGAAGCACCTGCATATCCACGGGCCCAGAGTGCACATGTGTGCTGAGTGTGGCAAAGCTTTTGTGGAGAGCTCCAAGCTGAAGCGCCACCAGCTAGTGCACACTGGCGAGAAGCCTTACCAGTGCATCTTTGAAGGCTGCGGGAAGCGCTTCTCGCTCGATTTCAACCTGCGCACCCACGTCCGCATCCATACCGGCGATCGGCCGTTCGCCTGCCCCTTCAACACGTGCAACAAGAAGTTTGCCCAGTCTACCAACCTGAAGTCGCATATCCTTACCCACGCCAAGAATATGAGTAACCAGTGAAGATGAGAGAGGGGGCACAAATGTTCCTCCGTTCCACATGCCCCAAAGTTCGAGAATGAATTATCCGTTACCTGCTGGTCAGTTTTTGTTTTTGTTAGAAGTAGTATGTTTCCAAAAGGAACTTTTGCGTAGGATAATGTGACTGAGACAGTTCATCTAAGTTTGGTGGTGGTGTTTCTGGGAATTTCGGCTTCAAGAGACTAAGACTAATTCGTGAATCTCACATCAAAAAGACAATCACTTGATTAAAGAACTGGCTAAAACTGGACTTCATCTTGTTTAGTAGTGGTGTTTCTAAGAACTTCAGTTTCAAAAGACTAATTCGTGAACTTCATCAAAAGGACAGCCACCTGATTAGAGAACTGGTTAAAAATTGGACTTTGCTTTTATAAGTAATAGCACTTACTGTTTATAGAGGGGTTTTTGGTATTTTCTAAATGTACATATGTTATGCTTTTCTAGAAGTTGACAAGTTTGGTTTTAAAAGTTTGCTGTGCAAGAGTGTTTTTTTATAGATATTTTTCTGGTACTGTAAGAAAGATGTACAGGTTTTGTTTATGATTGTAATATAGTTATCTTCCCCCATGTGAGCATATTTTTCATAACTTTTAGCTATAGGTAATAACATGGTAATGTCTTAAGTGAGTTTAGACCTGTTAGTCACTTTTTCCCCAGTATTATTAGGTGCTTTTGAGTGTAATTTTTTGAAGTAGTTAAAAGAATTTCCTCTTTATTGGTGAACACCTGATGTGTAAATCTACATCGTGTGTAACAGAAAGAGCAAAAATAAAACCGTTTTAGCAAAAACAACTTGTCTTTATCTATGCATATATAAGTGTGTATATATCATTGCTAAAAATACAGGAATGGGAAAAATTGAAATCAATTTTTAAAAATAAAGGGAACTGGGCACTGGTGACTGTTGACATCTGCCCCTGACACCAAAAAGCAGAAAGGACTGGAGGTCTATAGCTCAAGAAGAAGAGTATCTTTAAAAACTTATGCTATTACTAGGACTTGTTCTCTGGGTCTTTATACTCTTACAAGCCTCCACTTTTTTTCTGGCTTTTGGTGGGCTTGAACTGAAGAGCCTGGGCACCACTATCTGAGCTTTTGTGCTCAAGGCTAGTTCTCTAGCACTCACAGCTCCATTTCGGGCTTTTTTTTTTTTTGGTGGGTAATTGGAGATAAAGAGTTTCAGAGCCTTTTCCTGCCTGGGCTGGCTTTGAACAGGGATCCTCGGGTTTTAGCTTTCTCACTAGCTAGGACTACTGGCATGAGCCTCTGTCACCTGGCTAAAAAACAGTTTTTAGGAAAGGTGATCTAACTTTTTCTTGCTTCATCTTACACTGTTGGGATTTTTTTGGTCAACACGTCGTTTTGGGGCATTTTCTTAAATGCCAACGGGGCTGGTGGCTTAGTCCTATAATGCTTGCTACTGAGGAGGCTGAGTCTAAGGATCATAGTTCATAGCTATCCGGCACAGGAAAGCCCCTGACTCCAAAAGCCCGAAGTGGAGCTGTGGTTCAAGTGGTAGAGCACTGGCCTTGAGCAAAAAAAAGCTCAGGGATGGTGTCCAGGCTCTTGAGTTCAAGCCCAGGATTAGCCCCTTTCCCTCCACCCCCATCCCTCAAGAAAAAAACAGTCTCAACAGACTTTTTTGCTCAGCATGTTGGTGGGACCGGGAGGGGAAGCCCGGGAGAGAGGATGGGAAAGCGCGGAGGGGGGGGGGGGGCTTGGGGGCGGGGGCCGCCCGACAGCTTCCCAAAAGAAATGTACTCATAGTTGTGGCGCTGTGGGGTGGCGGGACCAGAGCCTGGCTCGTCTAGTCAGGCCCCGTGCGGTCACGCGCCGCTTATTCCCGCCACTAATTCCCGCCACGCCGCCCACGTCCTCCGGCCACGGCTGCGCGGCCATATATGAGGCGGTGAAAATGGATACCTTACCACAGCCGCCGGAGGGTGGGGGAGGGGGGCCTGTGACGCAGTTCAAGATCAAGGCCCACCGTGTCCATGAAGGCCTACTGCAAGCGGCAGGGCCTGTCAATTCCATTATATTCCCATTTGGTAGGCAGCCAATTAATGAGACAAATGAGCCCCCGCTAGTAGTGGGGGATGAGGACACCCTTGAGGTGTTTCGGGGGGGGGGGGGAGACACAAGGACACACAACTGTCCTAGGGGACCATCGTCACATCTACTGTCATTCCGGTTTTTAAGGGTCGCATGGTGAACGTGTGGCCTTGTCAATCACAGAAGTGGCTGCAGGAGGCAAGGAGTCAGGCTATATTTATAATGCTATATTTATAATAAGCCGTAGGTTATTATTGTGGATGATTCCAAGAATAATGTGAGGTTTTATTTACCTACTATGTGTTCCTGTGACCTGAAAAAATGACTTCTGTGTGTTTGAAAGTTGAGATGGTTATTGTGGGGCGGGGGGGGGGGGGGGGGGGGGAGGGGAGTTTTTTTTTATTTTTATTTTTTTTGGCCAGTACTTGAGCTTGAACTTCAGCCCATGAGCTCTCGGGGCTTTTGTTTTGTTTCACTCACAAGCTGGTGGTCTCCCACTTAAGCCATACCTCCAGCTCCAGTTTGTTGCTGGTTCATCTACATCAGATTTAGATTTTAGTACCTGACAAGAAGGTAGCCTTTAATGGAGTACCTGCCTGCTGTACTTGTTAATACATCTCTCCTTCACAGCTTCTCATCACTTTACTAATTCTCACAATACACGTGTGTTAAAAATCCGGCTATCTATATCATTCTTGCTCCTGATGAACTTACTTACTAATGCTTTTATCTCTTTTCAGGTATCTGGCATAATTTCGTCCTTGCCCTCCTGGGTATTTTAGCTCTTGTCCTCCTCCCAGTAATTCTCTTGCCTTTTTACTACACTGGAGTGGGAGTACTTATCACAGAAGTTGCTGAGGTAAATAATGGATCTCTAATGCAGCATTTTTCACTAGATGTTGTGATGTAATACTCTACATTTAATGTCATGTACTTTTTTTTTGATGCTAGTATTTGGGCTTGAACTCAGGGCCTTTCATTCTTGCTGGGCTTATTTGCTTATAGCTAGAATTCTACCACTTGAGCCATGCCTCCAGTTAAGGGGTTTTGCTAGTTAATTGGAGATAATAGATTCCTCTAGCTAGTCTTTATGCATGGATCCTGACATCTCAACCTTCTAAGTAACTAGGATTACAGGCATGACCCACTGGTAATCAGCTAGCTTGTGTGTGTGTGTGTGTGTGTGTGTGTGTGTGTGTGTGTGTGTGTGTGCCAATCCTGGGGCTTGAACTCAAGTTATGAGTACAGTAGCTGAGCTTTTTTGCTCAAAACTAGTGATCTGCCACTTAAGCCATAGCTCCACTTTCAGAGCTTTTTGTTCTTTTTTTGCTGGTTAATTGGAAATCTCATTGGGATTAAAGGCATGGCTCAATTGGTAGAACATCATCCAATAGTAAAGCATCAGGTACTGAGTTCTACTTCTGGTCTCACAACAAAAAACTAAAAGGAAGAAAAAAAGATCTCATGGACATTCCTGCCCAAGCTGACTTTGAACCACCATCCTCAGATCTCAGCCTATTAAATAGCTAAGATTATAGGAGTGAGCCACCATTTCCTGGCTCCCAACTGGGTGTTTGTTTTTGTGTATGTGCCAGTCCTGGGGCTTGAACTCTTAGGCTCTGTCTCTGAGATTTTTTTTGCTCAAGCCTAGCACCCAAAAACTTGAGCCACAGTTCCACTTCCAGTTAATTGGAGATAAGAGTCTCATGGACTTTCCTGCCCACTTCCAGTTAATTGGAGATAAGAGTCTCATGGACTTTCCTGCCCAGGCGGGCGTTGAACTGTGATCCTCAGATCTCAACCTCCTGAGTAGCTAGGATTATGGGTGTGAGCCACTAGTATCCAGGTCCACCTTGATTTTTTTTTGCCAGTCCTGGACCTTGGACTCAGGGCCTGAGCACTGTCCCTGGCTTCTTTTTGCTCAAGGCTAGCACTCTGACACTTGAGCCACAGTGCCACTTCTGGCCTTTTCTACATATGTGGTGCTGAGGAATCAAACCAAGGGCTTCATATATACCAGGCAAGCACTCTTGCCACTAGGCCATATTCCCAGCCCCGCACCTGGATGTTTTTTAACTGAAAAAATTTCTAACTCTTGGACTGTTTATTAGATTTTGTATTTTGTTATTTGTCTAGGTACATATATCTTGAATTTGAAGGTAGATTGTCTTATGTAATATGCAAACTATTCTACTTAAATAACTTTCTATTTTGTTGTTTGCTTAGATTAATCATAGCTTGCCTTTATAGACTGATTTGGTTTTGCCTTCTTCCCAAGGACTCACCTGCCATTGGACCCCGAGGCCTTTTTGTGGGAGACCTTGTCACTCATTTACAGGACTGTCCTGTTACTAATGTGCAAGACTGGAATGAATGTCTGGATACCATTGCTTATGAGCCCCAAATTGGTTACTGCATAAGTGCATCAACTTTACAACAGTTAAGCTTCCCAGTCAGAGGTATGTATATTATATTAATATAATGCTCCCGGGGCTGGCAATGTGGCTTAGTAGTAGAGTGCTTGCCTAGCATGCATGAAGCCCTGGGTTCCATTCCTCAGTACCACATAAACAGAAAAAGCTGGAAGTGGCGCTGTGGCTCAAGTTGGCAGAGTGCTATCCTTGAGCAAAAAGAAGGCAGGGACAGTGCTCAGGCCCTGAGTCCAAGCCCCAGGACTGGCAAAAAAAAAAAAAAAAGAGTCTCATGGACTTTACTGCCCAGAGCTGGCTTTTAATCATGAGCCTCTCAGATCTCAGCCTCCTGAGTAGCTAGATGTACAGGTACAAGCCACTGGCACCTGGCTCATTGTAATTTAAAAAATAAATCAGTAAAATACATTGATACGAACTAATATTCCTGTTAGTATGCTGAATATTAATATGTATATTTTCTTTATTATATATTGTTCTTTTTTTGGATGTATGTCAGTCCTGGGCCTTGAACTTAGGGCCTAGGCACTGTCTTTGAGCTTCTGGCTCAAGACTAGCACTCTACCACTTGGGCTACAACTCCACTTCTGGATTTTCTAGTGGTTAATTGGAGATAAGTGTCTCAAGGACTGGCTTTGCACTGTGATCCTCAGATCTCAGCCTCCTGAATAGCTAGATTACAAGGGTGAGCCACTACCAGCATCCAGCTAATATATATTGTCCTGAAATTCCTTCTTTTACTATATCATATGTGACTTTCAGAACTTTAGTGTATATTTTTTTTTGTTTTTGGAAAACTATTGGCTTTCTATTATTTCTTTTTCTTTTTTTCTGTTTGTATTTTGTTGTTGTCTTTTTGTCAGTCTAGGATCTTGAATTCAGGGCCTGGGTGCTATCCTTGAGCTTTTTGTGTACAAGGGAAGCACTCTACCACTTTAAGCCTCAGCTCCATTTCCTGTTTTCTGGTGGTTAATTGGAGATAAGAATCTAGGTGCGGGTACCTGTGGGCCTCTGTTCCCCTCTTACTCCTCCTTCTCTCCCTTTTCTGGGTTTGGTTCCCTCTTTTAAATTTTCTATTGTAAAGGTGATGAACAGTAAGATGAGTACATTTTTTCTGCCAGCCCTGGGGCTTGAACTCAGCGACTGAGCACTGTCTCTGAGCCTCTCTGTGCTTAAGGGTTACCCTCTACCATTTGAGCCACATCCCCACTTCTAGCGTTTTCTGTGTATGTGGTACTAAGGAATTGAACCCAGGGCTTCAGGCATACTAGGCAAGCACTCTACCACTAAACCACATTCTCAGCCCAAGTACATTTTTTTAACCAGTCGTGGGCCTTGAACAAAGGGCCTGAGCACTGTCCCTGGCTTCTTTTTGCTCAAGGCTAGCACTCTACCACTTGAGCCACAGCACCACTTCCCCAGTACATTTCTTTTTAAACAGTTACCCCCTCCCTCATTTTCTCCCACTTACACTTCCCTACTCCCCTCCCCACTTTGTCCCCCTCTTTTCTCTGTCCCAACTCCTTCACAAGCCCCTTTCCCCTCCCTCCCACACCCCACCATCTCATCCCCTCCCCCCTAAGGTCCAATGCTACCCCCTGTCCCGCCCCCCTCCCACCTGGGGAAATCCCCTCTGAGAAGAACCAGCCTGCTGAAATTGACAGCAGCAAGCTGTCTGGGAGAGACTCCAGCCTGTGGCTTTGCTGGACACGCCCCTACACCTGCCCCCCTCCCCACCTGGGTAGTGAGTGGGTGGAGACCTCCCCATTCTGGTTCCCACCCCCACCCCCTGGGAGTTTCCTTTTTTTGGGTCTTTTGGCTAGAATGACCTTGATAAGATTTCTGTTTGGGGAAGTCCTGGCTACTCTAATTCAGCTTAGGAAGGCACAAATTGAGACTGGCCAGAACTTGCAATCTTCCTGCTTTAGCCTCCTGAATGCTGGAATTACAGGTGAATTACTAGAGGCTATATCAATAGCATTACACTGAATGTCTCTGAATTATACTTGATAAATACAGTTCTTAATACTTCACCTGGGGAAGTGGCACTGTGGCTCAAAGTGGTAGAGTGCTTTAGAGTACCAGCCTTGAGTGAAAAAGCCATTGCCTCCCGGCTGCCTGTTTTTAAAAGGGCCATTTTTTTTTTTCCTTCAGTCTGAGTTACTACCTAGAAAACCTTAAATTCAAATGACAATTTTTCTTAATGCAAGAATAAATTACAAGCACCAACACTGTACCAAGAATTTAGACTTAGAATATTTGCTTTTTCAAAATAAATCCAAATTGCAAAATAGCATAGAAATCAAATGACATCATACAGATAAACTTTTGTAACCCTCTTTTTCAAACTTTGCCAATTCTTAATACCTCCCAAGGAGCAGTTTTACATACCAATCAACTCATCCATTTTTACCATCAGGTTTTCAGTGTCCATCTGCAAGGAAAAGACAAAGATAGGCCTCCATTGGCCTGTCCTACAGAATGGACATATACCCATCTGACTCCATGGGGCTTGATGAATTGCCTGTGTGCCTGCTCACTCTTTCCGCCATGCTGGACTCCCCTATGGCCTGTCCCACAATACGTGGTCCCACCAGTGCCTGTCCCACCATGCGGACTCCCACATTAGGGCCTGTTCGACCATGAGTGGACTGGCTAAGCTCCACCTTTTCCAGATCACCCCTCATCCCTGAAGTTAGGCACACAGGCCCACCCTCGCTTTTCCTGTCTTTTCCTATTGATTTCTTTTTTTTTTTTTTTTTTTTTTGGCCAGTCCTGGGGCTTGGACTCAGGGCCTGAGCACTGTCCCTGGCTTCTTTTTGCTCAAGGCTAGCACTCTGCCACTTGAGCCACAGCGCCACTTCTGGCCGTTTTCTGTATATGTGGTGCTGGGGAATTGAACCCAGGGCCTCATGTATATGAGGCAAGCACTCTTGCCACTAGGCCATATCCCCAGCCCTCCTACTGATTTCTGAGAAACCCAAGCAGTTAACAGTGATAAACATTCATATCCAAATTTCTGACATTTAGTCCCAGATTTTAACAGTGGAGGAAACCAAATTTCAAGTTCCCAATACCTTTTGCTAAACCAGATAACTTGATTACAGCAAAAACAGCCTAATGCATTAAGATACCAAAGTTTTCAACCACAAATTAAATCTTTTTAACTATAGTTCCTCTTGATGACCTTTTTGGAGTTTAAACATAAACTCACACATTTTTACATCATACTGACAGTTTTAATCTTGAACATATTCACACTAAGACATGCGCGGACACACACTCATTCTTGCAAAAGATCTCAAACCACACAAAATAAATATTGGCCATATATTTTCCAGTGGCAAGAGGTATTTTTGCCAATCTTACTCTTGCAGATGACCAAAACTTAAGACAAAACTTTTAACCTCAGTATTCATTCTCCAGCCTCATTTACCAGGGCTTACCAGTTTCAGCAAGGCATTTAGCATATCAAATACCTTCCTGCTAAAGAAAGCTGGGTGGGAGGGTCCCCTGGAGCTAAACACAGCCCACCCAGTACTTGACTCTAGTCTCGGCCCAATTTTGACTAGAGCACTTTACAGATCAATTGACCTTTGAATACCTTCAGTTGGAAGAAAGTGGTTACTTGAAGCTGAGCCCTCTTCCCCTTGGTCCTCCCATCTTGGGAGACCTGGGGAGGCTCGTTGGAACTTGATACTTTTCCCTTCTGCTTAGTTGGTTTAGCCACAGCTATAATGGGACGTTTTTCCTTTCCTTTGGACTTTTTGTCAGGGGCTGGTGGGGAGTCCTACCACCAGGTCAATCCAGGCCATAATAAGGCATCTGGTCTGGGTGTCACAAGACCCATCAAATGGCCAGTAAACATCAAAGGAGGGCCACTCCATTTCACAAAAGCGTGCCCAGATGGCCCTTCTGAGTAACTGTAGACACAGGCCTTGTCCACGAAATCAAGGAAATGCTGCAATATGATTTCAATTGGGCTTAAGGAAGAGTTGGTCCATCCCATGTTGTCCTTTTGGTAAAGGGAAAGGACACTACACTGACACACTAACACACAGAACAAAAAACAAGAAATAAATAGACAAGTGGCCACACACAAGACAACCAGGTGACCCACTGGGTCCCAGAATTAGGGGCGCCGTCTCACCACCTTCCAAGGTAGGGGTGTACACTTGCGTCCAAGTCACCTCCTGACTTATTCCAGCTGGCACACACCGACAAAACACAAAACACTTACCTCTGGAGGGTTTCTAGTCAGACTCCTACAATCGTTGATCCTGGAAAGTGTCTGGGGCGCGGGGTCACCTTCACAGTCCTGGGGCCGAGGATAAAGCATTCTCTCGGTGGCTCCTGGGGCCAAGGCCTGAGGCTGCCATCTTGCTGGGGCCTCCAGAAAATGTTGTATACCGGATACCCAGGTGGGCCTCGAACCCAGGATAATAGTCACCAGCACTCAGTCAATCAGGCTAGGAGTCTTATTTAGCTGTGCACAGCTTCTGCTCGCCACCACAAACAGCGTTGGGCCACAGAGGGGCTGGGTTTTTAAAGGCAAAAATCACATGTACAACAAGGTGGTGGTCTGGCCAGTTAGGCAAAGCAAGCAAGCAGACGTTCTGAAGTAGAATTGGTGTTAGAGATTGCAAGTCCAGTAAACTCTGGTAAACAAAGCAATACAATTCTTAGTTCTGGGTGTGACTGGTATTTACCTATTTAACTTAATTAACTTTAGATCTTTCTCTTTCTGGAACTTCCCCTAAACTAAAACAGGTAAACTGAGTGGTCTTCCTCATTCCTTTCTTTTGCCAAGGTCAAGCAGCTCTAGGTCAAGCTGCTTTTGGCTCCTATTATTTGGCTTAGGTTTGCCCTTCCCCAGGTCCACTACCTTGTCTAAGCCTGCTGTTTCTAGGGACTCCAAAAAGGGAGTTCCCCTACACCTTTCACTTGGTTTCTACAAGGCCCTGAGTTCAAGCCCCACGACAGACAAAAATAAGTAAAAATAAAAATAAAATAAATGGGATGAGGATATGGCTTAGCGGCAAGAGTGTTTGCTTTGTATACATGAAGCCCTGGGTTCAATTCCCCAGCACCACATATACAGAAAACGGCCAGCTGGGAATATGGCCTAGTGGCAAGAGTGCTTGCCTTGTATACATGAGGCCCTGGGTTCAATTCCTCAGCACCACATATACAGAAAATGGCCAGAAGTGGCGCTGTGGCTCAAGTGGCAGAGTGCTAGCCATGAGCAAAAAGAAGCCAGGGACAGTGCTCAGGCCCTGAGTCCAAGCCCCTGGACTGGCAAAAAATAAATACTTGACCTGGATGAATAAGGAAATAAAACTGTGCTGGAGCTCAGATTAAAGTTGCTTCTTATATGTGAAGTCATTCCAGCCCTGGACTCATGGAGACCGAGCATTTATTCAGCGTCTCACTGTATAGTCCAGGCTGGCCTTAACTATTAGATTCCTCTGTCTCAGCCTCCCACTTGCTGGGATTATAGGTGTGCACCAACTTGGCCTAACTGCTGTTTTATTTTGGTGATCATTAATTTTGTTCTTGTTATATTGAGGTTTAGAATTCTGGGCCTTGCACTTGCTATGTAAGTGCTCTACAAGTTGAGCCATGCCCATACCCTTTTTGCTTTAGTTATTTTTTCCAGATAGAGTCTTGATTTTTTTCCATTGACTGGCCTTAATATAGTACTCTTTCCTCTCTTCCTGCATATCTGGGATTATAGGTGTAACGATCACACCTGGCTTGTTTGAGGAAACTGGACTCTAATATTTTGCCTGGGCTGTCCTAAAATCAAGATTCTTATCTCTACTTCTCAAGTAGGTAGGATTACCAACATCAGCCACACTGTGCCTGGTTTCTCATAAAAAATAAAAATCCCTACTGATAGTTACTTGCAAATGAAATTTTAGAATGTGTTGAATTCAGATAAGTATGAGAATTCATGAGCATAGTGTTTAGAACACAGTATTCAATAAATGCTAGCTACTGCTATATTACTTGAAAGGATTGCTTTCTTTGATCAGAGCCTAGGGCATTCATATTGGAGATAACAACACTGAGATTATGTAGTTTCTTGTCCTTCTGAAGTCAATAAATATACTCCCCTTTAAAGAAAAAAAAAGTCTCAATGACTTTCCTTCCCAGACAGGCTTCTATGATCCTCAGATCTCAGCCTCCTGAATAGCTAGGATAACAGATGTGAGCCAGTGGTGCCCAGGAAAAAAAATATACACATATTTTTACACACACATATATATGACACACGTACATTTATGCCAGTTGTAGGGCTTGAACTCAGGGCCTGGGCACTGTTTTTACTGTCTTTGAGTTTTTTCTCTCAAGGCTAGTGCTCTACCACCTTGAACCACAGTTCCATGTCCAGTTTTCTCGTGGTTAGAGATGAGAGTCTCGTAGACTTTCCTGCCCAGGTTGGCTTTGAACCACAGTCCTCAGATTGCAGCTAGGATTACAAGCATGAGCTACTGGTGCCCCCTAACTTCCAACTTTTTTGTTAGTTCATTGGAGATAAATGTCTTATAAGCTGTGCTGTCCAGACTGACTTCAAATCGTGGTCTCAGATCTCAACTTCCTGAGTAGCTAGGATTACAGATGTGAGCCACCAGTGCCGGACAGGAACTATATCCTTTTTTTTTTTTTTTTTTTTTTGCTAGTCCTGGGGCTTGAACTCAGGGCTTGAGCACTGTCCCTGGCTTCTTTTTGCTCAAGGATAGCACTCTACCACTTGAGCCACAGTGCCACTTCTGGCTGTCTCTATATATGTGGGGCTGAGGAATCGAACCCAAGGCTTCATGTATGTGAGGCAAGAACTCTACCACTAGGCCATACTCCCAGCCCCAGGAACTATATTCTTTAAGGTTGAAATATATGCCAATTTCCCTAGCCGGTAGAGCTACCTAGAATCTTTTAAAATTTTTCATAAGTAAGTAGGCCATTCTCCACTATCTGTTTCACTAAGAAAGGGATCTGGAGAGGCTTGGAATATGGCCTACTGGTAGAGTGCTTGCCTAGTATGCATGAAGCCCTTGGCTCAATTCCTCAACCCCACATATATAGAAAATGCCAGAAATGGTGCTGTGACTCAAGTGGTAGAGTGCTAACCTTGAGCAAAAAGCCAGGGACAGCCCTGGGACCCTGAGTTCAAGCCCCAGGACTGGCTGAAAAAAAAAAGAAAGAAAAGGATCTGAAGTTACTATTGCTCAGACTTCTGAGACCCTGAAACTCCACCTTCCTGGGTGAGTAAATTTATGAGGACATCTATCATAAAATCACTATGGTTTCTTAATTTCAACTTAGTTGGATCTTTTTGTGTGCGTGCATGTGTGTGCCAGGCCTAGGCTTGAACTTGGGGTCTGAGCACTGTCCCTGGCTTCTTTTTGCTCAAGGTTACCACTCTACCACATGAGCTGCAGCATCTGGATCCTCTTTTATAATGTGAAATTACAGCAAACAGCTGTCAAATTGAACTGAATTAGACAACTGCTTCCAGATACATATGCCATTTTCCGTGTGTGTGTGCGTGTGTGTGTGTGTGTGTGTGTGTATACCAGTACTGGGACTTAAACTCAGTGCCAGGGAGCTGTCCCTGAGAGTTTGAGTTTTTGGTCAAGAGTACTGTCCTACCAGTTGGACCACAGCTTCACATCCTGATTTTTTTCCTGGTAATGATGGGGTTAAGAGCCTCATGCCATGCATGATCCTCAGATCTCAGCCTCCTGGGTAGCTAGGATTATAGGTGTGATCCACCCATACCCAACTTTCAACTTGACATTGAAAGTGGCTACAAGGGTTTGGGAATATGGCCTAGTGGTAAAGTGCCCGGCATGCATGAAGCCCTGGGTTCCATTCCTCAGCACCACATAAACAGAAAGAGCCAGAAGTAGAGCTGTGGTTCAAGAGGTGGAGTGCTAGCCTTGAGCAAAAAGAAGCCAGGGACAGTGCTCAGGCCCTGAATCCAAGCCCCAGGACTGGCAAATGAAATATAGAAATTTTGAAAAAGCAAAAGTAATTACTAAAAAAAAAAGGCATCTCCGCGGGCCCCCTGCGGTCGCCAGGTGCCCCGTGTTCCGCGTTCTGTGCTGAGAACGCGTGGGTGGGGAGAAAGCGTGGGTGGGGAGAAAGCGTGGGTGGGGAGAAAGCGTGGGCGGCCAGGGCGTGGGTGGCGCCCAGAGCCTCTGGGTGGGGCGGGGCCCTGAAGGAGAGGGGGTGCTGGAATCCCTTGTGGGGGAAGGCCTTGCCTGGAAAGTTTCCATAAAGAAAAAACAAGGGCGGGGGGGGGGGGGGGGGGAGGGGGCGGCGTCTTATGCCCATTCCTGCCGGAACTGGCTTCAAACTACAATCCTTAGATCTCAAGCTCCTGAGGAGCTAGGATTACAGGCATTGCAACTGGTGCCCAGCTCCTTATTCTTTTTGTGTCTAAAAAGCTAAATACTGTCAGGCGCCAGTGGCTCACGCCTATATTTGTCTACTCAGAAGGCTGAGATCTAAGGATTGTGGCTTGAAGCATCCAGACTGGAAATTCCGGGAGACTCTCATCCTCAATTACAAAGAAACCCACAAAAGGCCAAAGGTTGAGGTATGGCTCAGATGGTAGAGCAATAGCCTTGAGCAAAAACAGCTCGGGGACAATGCCCAGGCCCTGAGTTTAAGCCTCAGTACTGGCACAAAAAATGCTAAATGTTAGCCAGGTGCCAGTGGCTCGTGCCAATAATCCTAGGTAATCAGGAGGCTGAGATTTGAGGATGGAAGTTCAAAGCCAGCCCTGACAGCAAAGTTGCTGAGACTCTTTATCTCCAATTAACCAACAACAACAAAAAGTATGTCAGAGGGACTGGGGATGTGGCCTAGTATTAGAGTGGTTGTCTAGCATGCATGAAACCCTGGGTTCGATTCCTCAGCACTACATATACAGAAAAAGCCAGAAGTGGTGCTGTGGCTCAAGTGGCAGAGTGCTAGCCTTGAGCAAAACGAAGCCAGGGACAGTGCTCAGGCCCTGAGTTCAAGCCCCAGGACTAGAAAAAAAAACACCTAAGTATGTCAGAAGTGGGGGTATGACTTATGTGGTAGAGCACTACCCCTAAGCAAAATAAGCGCAGAGACAGAGCGCAGGCCTGAGTTCATGTCACCTGTCCAACACACACACACACACACACACAATATTGCCAGGCATCAGTGGCTCATGCCTGTAATACTAGCTACTCAGAGGGCTGAGATCTGAGGATCAAGGCTCCAAGCCAACCCAGAAAAGAAAGTTAGTGAGAAAAGAAAGTTAGTGAGACTATCTCCAGTGAACCACCAAAAAGTTGGAGGTGGAGGTATTGCAGATGGTAGAGTACTAACCTTGAATGAAAAAGCTAAGAGGCAGCATCTAGTCCCAGAGTTCAAGCCCTAGTACTGGCACAAAAAAGTAAAGTGTTTATAAATGTACTTGAATTAAGTGATTCTAATCAGCACTCTGTTTTTCTTTAGCATACAAACGGCTAGATGGTTCCACTGAATGCTGTAACAATCATAGCCTCACAGATGTGTGTTTTTCCTACAGAAATAATTTTAACAAGCGCTTGGTAAGTTGTCTCCAACTGATTTCATTTCTACAAAAGAAGTTAAATGTGACTGTAACACCCCCATACATCATCTGTAAAATAACTATAAAAGAAAATAAATTAAAAGTTTAAAAAAACTGAAGTTTTATCTATGAAAACTTTTCCTACTGACTATATTTAATTGGTCATTTTATATACATCTCTGCATGCAGATGTCATTTTTTTTCTGGGAGTCGTTAAAAATTTATAGTGGTCTCCTATCTTCTATGGGATATTTGAAGGTAAGTATATGCACATAATGACACTTTTTATGAGCTTTGTTCCTAATATTCTCAGTGACATGAAAGAAAATATTGAAGTTTGGATTTTTGTTAGTAAATAAATCATTATTAATATTGACTACTTTTTTATTTATAGCATACCTGTCTACCTGCCCGGAAAGCAGTTGAAGCTACCCAAGTTTGTAGGAGCAATAAAGATTGTAAGAAAAGTTCAAGTTCAAGTTTCTGTATAATACCTTCATTAGAAACTCATACTCGCTTAATAAAAGTGAAGCACCCACCTCAAATTGATATGCTGTATGTAGGACATCCATTACATCTTCACTATACTGGTGAGTATTAAATATTATGGTAGAGCCTTAGAAAAACATTAATATCACATATATTGCCAAGCACTTGTGGCTCATGATTATGATCTTTGCCATGCAGGAGGATGAGATCTGAGGATGGCAGGCTGCTAAGACAGCCTGGAAGGGAAAGTGCATGAAATTCTTTTTTTATTTTTGGTCAGTTGTGGGGCTTGAACTCTGGGTCTTGCTGCTCTCCCTGAGCACTTCAGCTCAATGATAGTGCTCTACCATTGAGCCACAGTACCACTTCCGGTTTTCTGGTGGTTAATTGGAGGTAAGAGTCTCACTGACTTCCTTGCCTGGGCTGGCTCATATCTCAGCCTCCTGAGTAGCTAGGATTGCAGACGTAAGCCACCAGTGCTCAGCTTTTCTTTTCCTTGCTTTCTTTCTTCTTTTTTTCTTTTTGTTGTACTGGGGATCAAACCCAGGACACTGAACTTGCTAGACACGTACTTTGCCACTGACCTATATCCCAGCCCTAAATTGCTTAAGCTTTAGTGAAATTTGGGCATAAAATAACCTGAATTTATGAAGCATGATAGACGCCTTACCTGTAGAAAGTGATGCATTTTTTTCCTTCCCCACTATTTATGCTCAAACCAAATAGATGATCTCTCAGATGGTCTCTGAGTTTATAAATTCATCTGGCTCTCCAATTGAGTGGCAATAGTTGCATCCCCTCAAGAAAGTCAGAATACTTAGGGATATGACTTATGCATAATACATGGATTTTGTATGATTAAACTAAATAAATAGCTTCTCTACTCCCTATGTTGCGGGGGCCAGTGGTTCACATCTTTAATCATGTCTACTCACAAAACTGAGATCTGATCCGAGGATAACAATTTCAAGCTGGCACAGACAGAAAAAGCACATGAGACTCTTGATTCCAATTATCCAGCAAAAAGCCAGAAGTGGAGCTATGGTATGGTTTAAGTACTGGCAAGGAAGGAAGGAAGGAAGGAAGGAAGGAAGGAAGGAATCCTGTAATCCTTATGGTATTTTTTTCTGTTAATAGTTTACCATACAATCCACTCATTCAAAGTGTACAATTCAATGGTTTTTAAACTCCCATAGCTTCTCCAATCTCTGCAGCCTTTGGCAATCACTAATGTAATTTCTGTTTGTATAAATGTGCCTCTCTGGGGCATTTCATATAAGTGGGATCTTTCATGATTATCATATTTCATGTAGCATAATGTTTTCAAGGCATCCACACAGATTATATTTTCTTGATTCATCCATCAGTTAATGGATATGAGTTTTATATTACTCTAAAAGGCTTTTTCATTGCTTTGTAGTCATCTATTGAGAAATAATTGGACTCATTTTTCTTACTGATTTGCCATTAACTGACTCTAGACTGTGAATACTAAATATAGTCTCAACACATGAAGAAATGACCCTACTTTTAGTAATTCAGAAATGTGTATTATGAGTTCTACCCAATTAAAGGATAGATTATACATGTTTTGGGCAAAATCAAAATTAAGGCCTTTCTATTTGGTAATACTAACTGGTCTATAGTTAGCTTTATTTCACCCTCACCTCAAAACATAGCCAGAGGCTCATGCCTCTGATCCTAGCAACTCAGGAGGCTGAGATCTGAGGATCACAGTTTGAAGCCAGCCCAGGTAGGAAAATCCATGTGACTTTTTTTTCTATATGTGTGGTGCTGAGGAATCGAACCCAGGGCTTCATGTATACGAAGCAAGCACTCTACCACTAGGCCAAATCTCCCATTAACCACCAGAAAACCAGAAGTGGCACTGTGGCCCAAAGTGGCAGAACACTAGCTTTGAGCACAAAAAGCTCAGGGTCAGCACCTAGGTCAAGTCCCATGACAAAAAAAAATAATAATAAATAAATAAATAAATAAATAAATAAATAAATAAATAAATAAATAAATAAATAAATAAATAAATAAATAAATAAATAAATAAATAAATAAATAAATAAATAAATAAATAAATAAATAAATAAATAAATAAATAAATAAATAAATACCAGGGCTGGGAATATGGCCTAGTGGCAAGAGTGCTTGCCTCCTACACATGAAGCTCTGGGTTCGATTCCCCAGCACCACATATATGGAAAATGGCCAGAAGGGGCGCTGTGGCTCAGGTGGCAGAGTGCTAGCCTTGAGCAGGAAGAAGCCAGGGATGGTGCTCAGGCCCTGAGTCCAAGGCCCAGGACTGGCCAAAAAAAAAAAATACCAACCATAAGTAGACCCTAGGACATGAGTTTAGTTATCCCACCTTTTTATGTATCTCTTTTTACTTGTCAGTACTGGGACTTGAATTTGAGGCCTAGGCACCATCACATAGCTATTTCCACTCAAGCTGACACTTTACCACTTGAGCCACACCTCTACTACCAGCTTTTTTCTTGTTAATTGGAGATAAGTATCTAGGATTTGTCTGCTCAGCCTGACCTTGAATCACAATCTTCAGATCTCAGCCAATTACAGGTATGACCACCCAAATCAAGTAATGCCATTGTTTTGTTCATTGGTTTTATATGTGAGGTATATGGCCTGATTATATATATTGCTTGTTTTTTGTTTTTTGCCAGTCCTGGGGCTTGAACTCAGGGCCTGAGCACTGTCCCTGGCTTCTTTTTGCTCAAGGCTAGCACTCTGCAACTTGAGCCACAGAGCCACTTCTGGCCTTTTCTATATATGTGGTGCTGAGGAATTGAACCCAGGGCTTCATGTAAACGAGGCAAGCACTCTACCGCTAGGCCATATTCCCACCCCCTGATTATATATATTTTAAAAGGATGTTATCAGCCAATTTAAGAGGTTAGCCTAAGTATATGGTAAAATTTTTAGTATGTGGTAAAATTCAGAGTGCTTCTGGTTTTCTGGTATGAAAAATATTCATAATTTCTTTTGTTTCCTTTTTCTAGTGAGCATCACCAGTTTTATTCCACGTTTCAACTTTCTAAGCATAGATCTGCCAGTGATTGTGGAGACATTTGTCAAGTATCCTTTTGGTTTAAAAAAGGTTTAAAAAGTGTGTTTGGTGGCTAGGAATGTAGCTTAGTGGTAGTGTTTGCCTAGCATGTATAAGGCCCTGGGTTTGATTCCCCAGTAGCACACAAACAAACAAAATGTGTGTTTTGAAGCTTGATCAGTTTTACCTTAGATAAAGCATTACAAATGTAAACTTCACTACATGTACCACTTAATTTACAAAAAGAGACTTTGAAATTGAAAAAGATCAGGTTTTATATGGAAGGGGAAAAGTCAGGGGACAAAGATTCATCAGGAAGGGAGTAATGTTCAGACATGGAAGGGAAGGAATTCAGAATACAAAATGACAATTGAATTATAGGAAGTTTATAACAGATAAAAAGATTTTGTTGCTAGCTAGATGATCAATTCTACCAGATTTGATCTTCTTAGTGCTAAGCCTTGTATCATTAATGGGGATATATAAATCCATTCCCCTGGTCTGAGGGAGGAATACCTAAGGAAGACCAAACTGGTTTCTTTTGCTGAAATAGTAATGCAGAGGACAAAAGTCTTATGTGGTCTTTAGCATGTTTCCATGTATATAAAAGATGACTTTTAAATCAGTTATATAAAATTGAATTATTGGGGGGAAAATTGCAGCTCTACCACTTGAGTCACAGAACCAGTTCTGGCTTTTTCTGTATATGTGGTGCTGAGGAATTAAACCCAGGGATTCTTGCATGCTAAGCAAGCACTCTACCACTAAGCCACATTCCCTGCCAATTATTGGAAATTTTTGGAAGTGTTTTCTTTGTGCCAGTACTAGGGCTTGAACTCAGGGCCTGGACACTGTCCTTGAGCTTTTTCCCATAAGGTTGACACTCTACCACTTGAGCCACAGTTCCGCTCCAGCTTTTGGTAGTTAATTGGGGATTATAGAGTCTCATGGAATTTCCTTCCTGGGCTAGCTTCAAACCAGGATTCCCAGATCTCAGCTTTCTGAGTAGCTAGGATTATAGGCATGAGCCACCAGTACCTGGCCTGGCTGAGTCTTTATTTATGTTACTTTTATGCCTTTCTAATATCCTTCCTAGATGATTTACAGCAAAATGAAGCCGGGTACAAGTGGCTCACACTGGGGCTGGGGATATGGCCTAGTGGCAAGAGTGCTTGCCTCATATACATGAGGCCCTGGGTTCAATTCCCCAGCACCACATATACAGAAAATGGCCAGAAGTGGCGCTGTGGCTCAAGTGGCAGGGTGCTAGCCTTAAGCAAAAAGAAGCCAGGGACAGTGCTCAGGCCCTGAGTCCAAGGCCCAGGACTGGCCAAAAAAAAACAACAACAAGTGGCTCACACATGTAATCCTAGCTACTCAAGTGGCTGAGATCTGAGGATTGTGGTTCGAATCTTGCCCCAGTAGGAAAGTCCATGAGACTTATCTCCAATTAATCACAAAAAGCTGGAAGTGGTGCTGTGGTTCAAGTGCTAGAGTGCTAGCCTTGAGCAAGAAAGGTCAGGGACAGTGGCCACGCCCAGAGTTCAAGTACTAAGACCAGCACATACACACAGGCACATACAAGCACACATGGACACGACACACGGACACACAGACACACGGACACACACATATACGTGGAATTTATATTATTTTGAAGTTCAAAAGCCTTGAATAACAAATGAAGGAAAACCAACTATAGAGTAGTCTATATAAATTCCTAGGAAAACTCTAATCTATTTTTTTTTTTTTTTGCCAGTCCTGGGCCTTGGACTCAGGGCCTGAGCACTGTCCCTGGCTTCTTTTTGCTCGAGGCTAGCACTCTGCCACTTGAGCCACAGCGCCACTTCTGGCCATTTTCTGTATACGTGGTGCTGGGGAATGGAACCTAGGGCTTCATGTATGGGAGGCAAGCTCTCTTGCCACTAGGCCATATCCCCAGCCCCTCTAATCTATTTTTTATATGCCAGAACCTCACTGATTTTCCTGCCCTGGCTGGGCTTGAACAAGGATCCTCGTATTTCAGCCCCTGGAATAGCTAGGACTATAGCATTAGCCACTTTCACCTGGAACAAATTCCTTTTTGTGTTTTTTTTTTTCTGTTTTGTCTTTTTTTTTTTGTACTGGGAACCAAATAATAGAGAGAAATATTTGAAATATTAGAGAGATAAAGAAAGCAGAGAAGGACTGGGAATGTGGCTTAGTGGTAGAGTTCTTGCCTTGCATGCATGAAGCCCTGGGTTCCATTCCTCAGCACCACATAACAGAAAAAGCCGGAAGTGGCGCTGTGGCTCAAGTGGTAGAATGCTAGCCTTGAGCAAAAGAAGCTCAAGGACAGCGCCCTGGCCCTGAGTTCAAGCCCCAAGACTGGCAAAAAAAAAAAAAAAAGCAGAGAATTGTAATCTCAGACTCCATCCCAGTTCAGTATATTCTGATTTCCCCAAAGGTGGTTTGCAGTTGGAACTCACAGCTGGCTTCTTAACTGATTTTAACCCAGGTACCTGATTTCCCTCTCTGGAGCTCTGGCTATTGTGAATGCCGTCCCCTGCTTTGCCTTGGATGGTCAGTGGATTTTAAACTCTTTTCTGGATGCTACCCTTACCTCAGTGATTGGAGACAACGATGTCAAAGATCTGATAGGATTTTTTATCTTACTTGGTGGCAGTGTACTTTTGGCTGCCAATGTGACCCTGGGACTCTGGATGGTTACAGCACGGTAATATCTGCTCTCATCTGACAGAATCTCTGAGTTCCCATCTACATCTGTGTGGTAATATCTGCTGCCATTAACATCCTTATTTGGTGTAAAATGTGTTTCTTTCCGGTTACATCATGGCTAATATCATTAAGCTCCTCCTCTCACTAGAGTACCCATACTCTGTGGTAAAGGATGAGCAGAAGAAATAAAATAGCCCCCAACTCCATTTTTAGTTTTAAAAGACGGGATGTGCAAATCTCACCTGTTTGTGGAACACTTTCTGAACAAGTACAAATTCATTCACATAGTATTCATTTTCTGTGACTACATAGCACATTGAAATAGTATAAAGGAGAACAGAATTGAATAGAAATTATTAGGAAACATCTTTTTTTGTATGTGTGGCTCTGGATATCAAACCCATAGCCTCATATGCTAGGCAAGTGCTCTACCCACTGTACTCCAGCCCCATCCCCAGGGAAAACTTCTTGAAAAAGCATCATTAAGCTGGATGTGGTAGTACACACCTGTAGTTCCAGCACACAGATTACAGCAGGAGAATTGCAAGTTTGAAGCCAGCCTGGGATCTATAGCAGGTTCCAGGCTAGCTTGCCTATACACTTCGCAAGACCCTGTCTCAAAAGCAAACCAAACAAACAAAGCACACCATCATTACTAAAGACTTAAAAGAAATCAAACTTCAGCCAAGTAGAAGGGTGACTGGGTTCACCGCCTATATTTCTTATCCTCTGCCATATTTAAGAAGTATTTTACAGTTGAATGGTATATTATTTTATACTCTGAAAACTGAAGTCCGATTACAATTAAGTTTAATAAGGTTCTATACGAGAATCTGCTGACATGACCGGAAAATCTTTGTCAGGTGACACTTAAGTAAACAGACAAAATTGGAAGGAGGGCCTATGATCTCATGAGACAGTTTTATACCACAAGCATTGCCTCTGTGTTAATGTGTGCTGCAGAAAGTATCTCATACAGCAGCATGTAAGCTCAGGCACTTCGAATTAAACCTCAGAAATAAGCCGGGTTCTCTGATCACAAGACACAATACAGGATCTTCAGCAGACCTGGTTACCGTTCTCTAGAGCTTCGAAGCTTGGAAGCCTTCCAGGGTTGATACTGTCCCCTGCGCTGCTGAGGCCATCTAAGGCCTACCTATGTTCCTGAAGCAACAACCTTAAACCCCGAGCCGCACTCTGTCCTCACCAGCAGCTCCCGTGTTTCTCTCGGTTGGGTGATGAATCACCTAGCTCTTGCTTTCCATGTCTCCCCTGAGCTACCTCCGCAGGTCCACAGCAGACTTGGTAATACAGGGAGAATGGCTTGCACAGGAGAGGGTTAGAAGGGTGGGTTTGCCAGAGCCTGGGACTAGATTCTTATACCTGACAGAGCTCCGCCTAGTCTTGTGCCTAGTCAATGGGCCCTGTGCAAAGTTGTTGCTCTGAGAAACATGTGAGCAAACTATTTTCTCCAAGCAGAATGCACACTTCTGTCTTATACTCAAGAGGTGACAAAAGCAATAACTCCTTAGTAGCCAGGTACCCGCCTTCTTCACAAATTGAGATATACCATGGAGTTACCTTTTTCAGATTAGTAGCTGCTCTTTAAGCACTAGAACTTGTAAATTATTTTTTAGAAACTTTTTTAGATTGTACTACAAATTTGCCTTCCTTCTTAAACAAAAATTATATGTATTGGATATCGTTTAACATTTTATTAATGACCCAAGTTGTCAGAATTAAAAATCATACAGATTGCTGGTTTATCCAGAAAGTAGGACATTTATTATGTTCAGTAGACAGTCATTGGGGACCAAGGTATATTAAACATGGTTATGCTTAGAACTGTTCTGGAAGTTGAACTTGGGAAAATGCCATGAAATATTCATGTAATTAATTTGGTTACATATATTAAGTGGTTTATTAATGAAAATGTTATATATTGTGCACATTAGGGTTTTTTTTTTTGTTTTGGCCAGTCCTGGGGCTTAAACTCAGGGTCTGAGCACTGTCCTGGCTTCTTTTTGCTCAAGGCTAGCACTCTACCACTTGAGCCACAGTGCTACTCCCAACTTTTTCTGTGTATGTGGTACTGAGGACTCAAACCCAGGGCTTCATGCATGTTAGGCAAGCACTCTACCACTAAACCACATTCCCAGCCCCACATTAGTTTTTTAAAACTAAAAAAAAAAATTGTTTTTGCAGTACTAGGGATGGAACCCAGGGCCTCATGCATGTGAGGCAAGTATTCTACCACTAAGCCACGCCCTTCTCCCAAGGTGGGGGGGGGGGATAGTAAGAGGAAATCCTATCCACTAACTTCTTTATCTGAGTCACAGAAAAAAAAAACAGGAATTTTATTTTAGCTTTTGGTCTGCTGTTCAGTTGGACGAGGGTTTGAGAACCACCCTGCTAAGAAAGTAGCAGATCAGCAGCATTTATATAGAAATGGCCTATGGCATAAGAAAGGAAATGTGTGTTCTCTGTTGAGCTTGATTGTGGGCTCTTTACAGCAAGGACCACGTCATATTCAGCTTTGTGTCCCTGACACAGTGCATGAGACATCATAAGTACTTAATTAATGTGGTTGAATGGATGGTGACTAGTGTTATTTATGGATTAGCAAAGCATGTTTCTATTTAAGTGAGCTGTAAAAAGGATTATTGAATATTTACTGTAAATATATGTTAACATAAAAAGAACTTGGAAGGTCTTTATGTCCCTGGTGTATCATCATCTTTATGGAAAGAATCCACTTGATTTCCATAGAGTGAGTAGAAAACTGAATCATTTTGAAGATTTGGAAAAGGTATTCTTTCTGTGTTGTCACTGTTCAATCGTAAAACTTGATTCCAGTGTTCCTATTCTGCATTGTTTACATTTTTGAGGCTTTTTAAAATAATCACCTACAACCTTTAAAGAATGTATATATTCTTTTCAGCATCTCAGTTTGAAGAGACGTGCAATTAAACATGACCTTTTGATAATCTCTTGTAGATTATTGTTCTAACAGCCAGTTGAAATCGTGCTTCATAGTTATTTGGTCCTCAGTCTTCATTCTGTCCTGTGGTATTTATTGAATGTTACGTAGCAGTAGTGCACAGGTACTTTTTTCTATAAATCTTTGTGCTGAAATTCATTCTAAAGCTTTTATTTGACAATGTCACAATTGCCCACACTTGATGTTTAGTAATAAAAGAATAAATGTATACCAGCATTTTATGTTTCTCGTTTTGTCTTAACTGTTTGGAAAAGTTTGTACTTCTTTTTCCTCTCAGAGTTCCTTTACATTAAATAAGATATTTGTTGCTTTTAAATTTTCAGTTGTGGGGCTTGAACTCAGGGTCTAGACACTGTCCCTGAGCTCTTGTGCTCAAGGTTAGTACTCTACCACTTTGAGCCACAGCACCACTTCCCATTTTGTGTTGTTAAAGAGTCTCACAGGGGACTGGGAATATGTCCTAGTGGCAAGAGAGCTTGCCTCATATACATGAAGCCCTGGGTTCAATTCCCCAGCACCACATATATGGAAAATGGCCAGAAGTTACTCTGTGGCTCAAGTGGCAGAGTGCTAGCCTTGAGCAAAAAGAAGTCAGGGACAGTGCTCAGGCCCTGAGTCCAAGGCCCAGGACTGGCAAAAAAAAAACAGAAGAGTCTCACCAGGACTTCTCTGCCCCAGCTGGCTTCAAACCACGAACCAGGGGGCTGGGGATATGGCCTAGCGGCAAGAGTGCTTGCCTCATATACATGAGGCCCTGGGTTCAATTCCCCAGCACCACATATACAGAAAATGGCCGGAAGTGGCACTGTGGCTCAAGTGGCAGAGTGCTAGCCTTGAGCAAAAAGAAGCCAGGGACAGTGCTCAGGCCCTGAGTCCAAGCCCCAGGACTGGCCAAAAAAAAAAAAAACCACGAACCAGATCTCAGCCTCTGTGCTAACTAGAATTACAAACATGAGCAACCAGTGCTCAGCAAAAGAAAGGTTTTTAAGTGAAGTTCCTTTGTCTCCTCAGTACAATTTTGGAAATGATTGGTTTATGGGTGAAAAAAGACTATCATATTTCATGAGTGCTGGGCACAATTTTTTGTAAGTTCACCTGTATTTTTAGGAATTCTTTTTTTGTATGTGTCCTAGTAGTCTTGGGGGTTGAACTCGGGGCCAGGGCTCTGTCCCTTAGCTTTTTTGCTCAAGACAAGTGCTCTACCACTTGAGCCACAGCTCCACTTCTGGCTTTTTTGGGTAGTTTGCTGGAGATAAGAGTCTCATAGACTCTTGTTGTCTTATCTCTCTTTCCTGTTCAAGCTGCCTTTGAACCACAATCCTCTGATCTCAGCCTTTCGATAGTAAGGATTACAGGTGTGAGCCACTGGTGCCCCTAACTTCTGGCTTTTTTGGTAGTTAATTGGCAATAAATGTCTCATGAACTTTGCTGCCCAAGCTAGCTCCAATTGTAATCCTCAGATCTCAACCTCCTGAGCTAGGATTACAACACACTTGCTTTTAGTCTAAGGCAAATGAGTGAGCTATCTTTGAGATGAAACTTTTAATCCGTATGTTTATAAGCAACTTTTGCTGCCTGGGTCACACTCATTTGAATTATCCATTGTCTATTTTATTAGACCTTGGCAGATGAATTCATAAAAGGAAAGCCTATATTTCAAAGCAAAACACTACAATAGGCTATAATCAGGGTTTAGGTGGAAAACTTGGCTAAAGGATATGGTTATTCTAATTACAAAAATGGCTAGAGGAAGTGGTAATTCTAATTACAAAACAGATTATATTGTGTAGTTTAATTTCCCATTGAAGTGGGAATTAAAAACATTATTTTTTTGTCCAGTCCCTGGGCTTGAACTCATGACCTAGGCACTGTCCCTGAGCTATTTCTATTCAAGGTTAGTGCTCTTCCACTTGATCCACAGCTCCACTACCGGATTTTTGTTGGTGTATTGGAGATAAGAGCCTCAGAGACTTTCCTATCCATGCTGGCTTTGAACCATATTCCTCAAATCTCAGCCTCCTAAACCACTAGGATTACAGATATGAGCCACCAGCACCCAGCTTCTTCATTTCTTTTTTTTTTTTTTTTTTTTTGCCAGTCCTAGGCCGTGAACTCAGGGCGTGAGCACTGTCCCTGGCTTCTTTTTGCTCAAGGCTAGCACTCTGCCACTTGAGCCACAGCGCCACTTCTGGCCATTTTCTGTATATGTGGTGCTGGGGAATTGAACCCAGGGCCTCATGTATATGAGGCAATCACTCTTGCCACTAGGCCATACTCCCAGCCCCTTCTTCATTTCTTAAACACTCCAATAAACTGTTTTTAAAATCCTAATTTTTCCAGGCACTGGTGTCTCACATCTGTAACCCTAGATACTCAGGAAGCTGAGATCTGAAGATTGTGGTTTGAAGACAGACGTGGCAAGAAAGTCTGTGAGACTGTGAGGCTCTTATCTCCAAATTAGTACCAAAAATCAGAAGTGGAGCTGTAGTCAACTGGTAGAGCACTAGCCTTGAGCAAAAAAGCTCAGGAACAGGTCTTAGGCCCTGAGTTTAGCCCAAGACGGGCAAAACACAACAAAAAAAGCTCAAGGACAATGCCCAGATGCTGAGTTCAAATCCTAAGAGAAAAGATGCATATGCAGAACTGAGAATTAATTGATAAATACAAATATGTGTGTATGTGTGTATATATATACATATATATATGAACACTTTGGGGTGGTATCCAAGTGTATATAAGTATATTATGGTACATTAATAGGAGAAGTCAAATGGTGTAATTCTTTAGAAAGGCTAACTCACAGTCCAAGAAAATGAATATCAGGAACTACTTGAAAGGGGGGAGTGAAATCATGGGGAGGGGGTAAACAAATGGAGAGAGAAAGGTGAGGAGAATGTAGTCATACAATTTGATGCATATCATACAAAATAAAGAACATTGAGGGCTGGGAATATGGCCTAGTGGCTAGAGTGCTTGCCTCATATACATGAAGCCCTGGGTTCAATTCCCCAGCACCACATATACAGAAAATGGCCAGAAGTGGCACTGTGGCTCAAGTGGCAGAGTGCTAGCCTTGAGCAAAAAGAAGCCAGGGACAGTGCTCAGGCCCTGAGTCCAAGCCCCAGGACTGACCAAAAAAAAAAAAGGACATTGAGGGAAGGGGTGGGGTTGGGAGGGATTGGGAAAAATAATGAAAAGGGTGACATTAATCAGGACTCATTTTGATCACAAACTGCTTTCTTGAATGGCAACTCCTTTGTATAACTTGAAGATAATACTTTTTTAAAATTTTAAAGGTAGTTACAGAAAAGAAAATCCCAATTTTGGAAGTAGAGCTGTGACACCAGTTGAGGAGTGCTAGCCTTGAGCAAAAAACTAAGAGGCAGTGCCCAAGCCCTGAGTTCAAGCCTCACTATTGACATACAAAAAGAGAAATGTGTAAAAATCCTAATTTTTCTTACTAATCCATAGGAATTACTTTTTTTTAATTTTTTTGGCCAGTCCTGGGGCTTGGACTCAGGGCCTGAGCACTGTCCCCCTGGTTTCTTTATGCTCAAGGCTAGCACTCTACGACTTGAGCCACAGCATCACTTCTGGCTTTTTCTATTTATGTGGTGCTGAAGAATCGAACCCAGGGCTTCATGTATGTGAAGTAAGTACTCTACCACTGAGCCATATTCCCACCTCAAACTGGGCCCTTCTTTTTTGCCAGTCCTGGGCTTGAACTCTGGGCCTAAGCAGGAATTTCTTGTTCATTCTAGATTAGTCAAGAAAGCCTACAGGGCTGGGAATATGGCCTAGTGGCAAGAGTGCTTGCCTCATATACATGAAGCCCTGGGTTTGATTCCCTAGCACCACATATATAGAAAATGGCCAGAAGTGGCGCTGTGGCTCAAGTGGCAGAGTGCTAGCCTTGAGCAAGAAAAAGCCAGGGACAGTGCTCAGGCCCTGAGTCCAAGGCCCAAGACTGGCAAAAAAAAAAAAAGCCTACAAAGTGCTAGGAATGTGGCTTAGTGGTAGAGTGCTTGCCTAGTATACATGAAGCCCTGGGTTCAAGTCCTCAGTACCACATAAACAGAAAAGGCTAGAAGTGGCGCTGTGACTCAAGTAGTAGAGTGCTAGCCTTGAGCAAAAGAAGCTCAGGGACAGTGCCCAGGCCCTGAGTTCAATTCCCGGAACTGGCATAAAGAAAGAAAGAAAGAAAGCCTATGAAGCCAGGCACTGGTGTCATACCTATGATTCTCGCCATTCAAGAGGCTGAGATCTGAGGATCATGGTTCAAAGGCAGCCCAGGCAGGAAAGTTTGTGAAGCTTTTCTCTCTGATTAAACACCAAGAAAAATCATAAATGGATCTGGGCTCAAATGGTACAATGCTGCTTGAGCACAAAAGCTTAGGGACTGCACCCAGATCCTGACTTAAAGCCACAAGACCATCACCAAAAAGAACAAAGAAAAAAAGAAAGCCTACAGGCTAAATCCTGCTCACTACCAATTTTGGTAAGTACACATTATTGGGACATAACCATTTCCATTCATTTATGTATTATCTCTAGCTTTTTCTGTTCTACAGTAGCTGAGTTTAGCAATTGAACCCACAGAGCCTGAAATATTTGATATATTTTAGAAATATACAGAATAACCCATGTTCCAGATATCAAATTACTGCTCCTTTAAAATACTGCACAGAAGGGGCTGGGAATATGGCCTAGTGGTAAAGTGCTCGCCTCGTATACATGAAGCCCTGGGTTCGATTCCTCAGCACCACATATATAGATAAAAGCCAGAAGTGGCGCTGTGGCTCAGTGGCAGAATGCTAGCCTTGAGCAAAAAGAAGCCAGGGGGGCTGGGGATATATGCCTAGTGGCAAGAGTGCCTGCCTCGGATACACGAGGCCCTAGGTTCGATTCCCCAGCACCACATATACAGAAAACGGCCAGAAGCGGCGCTGTGGCTCAAGTGGCAGAGTGCTAGCCTTGAGCGGGAAGAAGCCAGGGACAGTGCTCAGGCCCTGAGTCCAAGGCCCAGGACTGGCAAAAAAAAAAAAAAAAGCCAGGGACAGTGCTCAGGCCCTAAGTCCAAGCCCAGGACTGGCCAAAAACAAAAAAAAGATGGAGAAAAAAAAAAAAGGAAAGAAAAGAAATAACTCATTTGTCAGCAGGGTGCCATTTGGCTGATGCCTATAATCCTAGCTATTCAGAAGGCTGAGATGTGAAGATCATGGTTTGAACTAGCTTAGGCAGAAAAGTCCATGAAACTCTTATCCCCATAAACTAATGAGGAAACAAATGCAGAAGTAGAACAGTGGCTCAAGCAATAGAGTGCTAGCCTTGAACAAAAGAAACTCAGAGATAGCACATAAGCCCCAAGTTCAAGCCCGAGGACTGGCAAAAAAAAAGCAACAACACATTTGTTATTTGTGAAAGTAGGACATGATTCCAGGCACCAGTGGCTCATACCTGTAATCCTAGCTACTTAGGCTGAGATTTGAGAATCATGGTTCAAGGCTAGCCCAGGTAGAAAGTCCATAAGATGGTCATCTCCAATTAAGTAAAAAAAAAAAAAAAAAAAGTGGGGCTGTGACTCAAGCAGTAGAGCACTAGCCTTAAGCAAAAAACCTCAGGGCCAGCTCCCAGGCCCTGAGTTTGTACCACAGGACACATGCACACACACACACACACACACACACACACACACACACACACACACACAGAAAATGAAAGAACACACATACACAGAGGCCCAAGAAAACATAGCTTTCTTCTTTCTGGTCACTCTGACTTTTGTTACATGTCCTTATACTCCAGATGCAAGACAGGAGGAAGTATCTGAATGTCAGTAGCTTCTAAATGTAATCCTAGCTAGTCAGAAGGCTGAGATCTGAATATCAAAATTCAAACAAGCCCAGGTAGGAAAGTCCATAAGACTCTTATCTCTAATTAATGACAAAAAAGGAAAAAAGCTGGAAGTGAAGCTGTGGCTCAGGTGGTAGAGTGTTCCTTGAGCAAAAAACTCAGACAGCAGGAGCCAGTGGCTTAAGCCTGTAACCCTAGCTACTTAGGAAACTGGAATCTGAGGATCCAGGTTCAAAGCCAGCCCAGGCAGGAAAGTCTGTGACACTCTTATTTCCAATTAACCACCAAAAGAGCCAGAAGTAGAGCTGGCCTTGAGCAAAAAAGCTTAGGAACAGTGCTCTGAGTTCAGGCCCCAGGACTACCACAAAAAATAAAAAGGAAGTATACTCTATGGATTCCAATTTATTAGCCTTCATTTGACCCCATAATTAAACTAAATAGTGTCTACTTGGATGACTTAAGTGCTGAACCCAGTAAAAGACCCACCCAACCCATCTGCTTCTTCAGAAGAAGATAGCCCTGTGGTTTCTGTGAATTCCTAGTCACAAAGGGCAGATGTTAATCCTCTCAAAGAAGAGAAAGATCCAGACCTCCCCTCTTCCAGTCCCCTGCTGTCTCCATTGCTGACAGCAACCTAGCTGCCACACTTTCTGCTCTGTTATTTCAACCTATAAGGAGGACATTGCAACAAAGGGGAATGTGATGGGCCTCCCGGACTGCAATCCTTCTTTTCCCTACAACTGAGAGTCCAGTAGTGAATGAGGGATGAGAGATGATTTTTTAAAATTTAATTATTTATTTATTGTCAAAATGATGTACAGAGGGGTTACAGTTTCATATGTAAGGCAGTGCATACATTTCTTATCTAACTTGTTACCTCCTCCCTCATTTTCCCCCTGCTCCCCATTTCCCTCCCCCGCCATGAGTTGTACAGTGGTTTATAGCATATAGTTTTGTAAGTATTGCTGTTGCATTGGTTTGTCTTTTATCCTTTGTCTCTCCATTTTGATATTCCCCTTCCTTAGTTCCAATACACTATATTTGTTCTCTCTTTTCCATAGCCTTGGGGCCTTGTCTTTTTTTTTTTTTTTTTTTTTTCCAGTCCTGGGGCTTGGACTCAGGGCCTGAGCACTGTCCCTGGCTTATTTTTGCTCAAGGCTAGCACTCTGCCACTTGAGCCACAGCGCCCCTTCTGGCCATTTTCTGTATATGTGGTGCTGGGGAATCGAACCCAGGGCTTCATGTATGGGAGGCAAGCTCTCTTGCCACTAGGCCATATCCCCAGCCCCCCCCCCCTTGTCTTTTTTTGTCATGCACAAGGACTGTGATTTGTAAAGGAAATGTTGTTAGAAATATCTTCCTCCTCCTGGCATTGTTGACTCACGCCTGTAAGCCTAACAACTCAGGAGGCTGAGATCTGAGAATCACAGTTCAAAGCCACCCGGTCAGGAAGGCTCATGAGACTCTGATCTCCAATTATCAACCAAAAGGCTGGAAGTAGAGCTGTGGCTCAAAGTGGTGAAGTGCTAGCCTTGAGTACAAAAGCTCAGGGACAATACCTAGGCCCTGAATTCAAGCCCCAAGACTGGAATGCATACACACACACACACACACACACACACACACACACACACACACACACACTTTCTTTATTGTCAGTCGTGGGGCTTGAACTCTGCATGGGTGCTGTCCCTGAGCTCTCAGCTCAAGGCTGGTGCTCTACCACTTGAGCCACAGTGCCACTTCCTGTTTTGTGGGGGTTAATTGGAGATAAGAGTCTCATGGACTTTCCTATCTGGGCTGGCTTTGAACTGAGATCCTCAGATCTCAGCCTCCTGCGTAACTAGGATCACAGGTAGGAGCCACTGGCACCCCACAAAGCTTGGGTTTTAGGTATATTTTCTTAATGAAAATATGTCAAGAAAATTAGCTTTGAATTTCAAAGCTGATGAATGGCCTCTCTGTTCTGGGCAAGCACGCGTCAGTCTTATCTTTCCTAGGACAATAAGCCTAATGAGTCTGTCAAAAGGCTACTAAGATGTGAGGTGTAAGGGGAAAGAATCTCAATGCATTAGTTAACTGTTCATAAATATACTCCACAGGAGAGGTGAGATCATATGAATTAAAGTCATGAATGTGTGATTTATAAGACCTTTGTATATCTTGTAAGATCTGTCTCTTTTCTTTATGAAGACTCATGATAATTTTCAGAAATATAATCTTAATGAAAATATAGAACAAACACATGACTAGCTTTATGAATTAAAGAGAGAAATAATCGCATGGCAAATCTGGTACAAAGGAGATTTCAGAATGAAAGTATCCTGAGAGGCAGACTCTGGTGGCTCACCCCTGTAATCCTAGCTACTCAAGAGGCTGAGCTCTGAGGATCATAGTTTGAAGTCAGCCTGACCTAGAAAGTCCATGAGGCTATTATCTCCAATTAACGACAAAAAGCCAGAAGTGGAGTTCTGGCTCAAGTGGTAGCCTTGACCAAAAAAGTTAAGGGACAGTGCCCAGGCCCAGAGTTCAAGTCCCTGGACTGGAAAATAATCCTGAAGTAAGTTTGTTAGATTACAGATAAAACATGTCAATAAAACTAATGTTTGGCTGGATGCCACTGGCTCACAACTGTAATCCTAGCTACTCAGGAGGCTGAGATTTGAGGACTGTACAAAGCCAGCCCAGGCAAGGAAATCGATGAGATTCTTACCTCCAATTAACCACTAGAAAACTGGAAGTGAAACTGTGGCTTCTAGTGGTAGAGCACTAGCCTTGAGCAAATATATTCAGAGACAGTGCCCAGGCCCCAGGACAGACCAAAAAAAATTTTGCCATATAAAATGTTTAAAGTTATCATGTCTATTTCATAGAGATCATTTACATCTAATGGACAAAATCCAGGAAGTTAACATGTCTGGGCCTTAAGCAACCGTTAATTTATTCATTTGGAGTACTAAATAATCCTTGGGTGGGCTCTGTAAATAAAGGCCATGAAGCTTCAGTCAGGGTGTTGAAAGGACAAGCAATCATCTTTTGCCTTGTTTCCAAGCATTAGGTAATTTTTCTTACCATTAGTCAAACATTACATATAATATTAAGCCCACCTTAACAGATACAAACCTAGTCTGTCAGGCGCTAAGTAATAAAGGGACATGGAAAGATTTATTTGTTTTTGTGCCAGTCCTGGGGTGTGGACTCAGGGGCTGAGCACTGTCCCTGGCTTCTTTTTGCTCAAGGCTAGCACTCTACCACTTGAGCCACAGCGCCACTTCTGGCCTTTTCTATATATGTGGTACTGAGGAATCGAACCCAGGGCTTCATGTATATGAGGTGAGTACTTTACCACTAGGTCATATTCCCAGCCCCCATGGAAAGATTTAGAAAGAGCCTACGAGCCAGGCACCAGTGGCTCAGGCCTGTAATCCTAGCTATTCAGGAGGCTGAGATCTGAGGATTGCACTTCAAAGCCAGCCTGGGTAGGAAAGTCCATGAGACTCATCTCTAACCACCAGAAAACCGTAAGGTGTGCTATTGCTCAAGTGGCAGAGTGCTAGCTAGCCTTGAGAAAAAAAGCTTAGGGACAGCTCCCAGACCTCAACTTCAAAGCTCTTGGACTGGCAAAAAAATAAAAAGAAAAGAAATAAATTACAGGGATTTAAAGAAAATTCAAACTTCTGCCTTAAAAGCACAATTCAATGGCTATCTGTAAAAGAACCCACTAACCTTGTGATTTTGACCCTATACCTACAGATTTTAAGGCTATTTAGAGTACCTTTCCTTTGGAATCGTTATCTAAATAGACTTAACTAGGCCTAGTGATTCCATTACCAGCGCAGATTAATCTGGCTAAATGAAACCCCTAGGCATGTGCTAATTACTTCTCAGTCATCATAGGTTCATAGGTTACCTAGGTTACCACAGCCCATGAACTAAATGCTAACCTATTAAGTTACTGAAATGACCAACAGATACGCATATTCAGACTTGGCTTAACTACTGACAGAAATTGCCCAAATAGATCTGTGGGTTTTTTTTTAATCTCATAAAAGCTTGTTTGTAATACCCTCTTCCCTCCTCAGATGGTTTTTTTACAAAGTATCCTCTTGGTGAGAGAGAAATCAAAGAAAACAAATATTATAATAGAACAAAGCCTATTCTGAAGAGCCAGTTCCCTGTGGAATTTTGTTTTCTGAGGGAGAGCAAGATTCTTTGAGTAAAAAGCTCCAATTCTCTGAGACTTTGTGTTCATGGCTGCCATGTGTAACTTGAGCCTATATTCATATTAAAATTATGCAGCTGAGGAAAACACAAGAACTCACACAAAGCTTTCCCCATTAAGCTATTCCTATTTCCTTTAAACATTCAATAAAATCTCTGACATTGCATGCGGATGCCAAAATGGCAAACTTAAGGCTTGTTCACTGACTGCTTGGCTGTGTTGTTTGTTTTTGTGTGTATGAGTCAGGATTGGGGCTTGAATTCAGGGCTTGGGCACTATCCTTTAGCTTTTTTCATTCAAGGCTGTTGCTCTACCACTTGTTGGCTGTTTGGTGATTAACTGAAGATAATAGTTTCATAGCTTTTCCTGCCTGGGCTGTGTTTGAACTGAGATCCTCAGATCTTAGCCTCCTGAGTAGCTAGAATTACAGACATGAACCACCAGTGCTCAGCCTTGTTTCTTTGTTTTTCCTGAAAGCAAAGACAAACATTACAGAAATCACAGTAACTCAAAATAGCATGATCAAAAGTAAAACTTGTAACCATGTCATGGAAACACAGGAACATAAATTCTGCCGGCTATTCCAAACAGATAATTAATCATGTTCCTGACAGTGTGGAATGCAGAGACTTCAGCAGACAGGCCAAGTACTTTCTAGACTATTAGTCTGGAGTCACTTGAGGAGCTGTATGTCAGGAATGCAAAGACCTACAGATTTCTCAGGCCTGTAAAATTTCGAAATGCTGTTGAAGAGCAGCATGGGTTAACAATGTCATGTGTTGATAAATAATAATATTGGGAAAGGCATTATCTTTTTCTTTTGGTCAGTACAGGGCTTCAACTCAGAGCTTAGACTCTGTCCCTTAGCTTTTTCACTCAAGAATATTGCGCTACTGGGGATGGGGGGTGCAGAAAGGGAGGAGGAAGGACGAATGTAATTATGCTATGCATTATACATTATGTGGGAAATTACCTATGTAACTTTGTGAGCAGGGATGGGAGGGGGAAACTTGGGGAAAGGAAAGGAAAGGGTAACATTGCCCCCCCATAAAAAGGAAATGTAATCATTATGTGACTTATAAAAATGGTCACCCATCTACACAACACATTAATAGTAACAATAACATTATTAAAAAAATTTTTTTTAAACAGTGAGACTCGGGGCTGGGGATATGGCCTAGTGGCAAGAGTGCTTGCCTCATATACATGAAGCCCTGGGTTCGATTCCCCAGCACCACAAATACAGAAAATGGCCAGAAGTGGCGCTGTGGCTCAGGTGGCAGAGTGCTAGCCTTGAGCAAAAAGAAGCCAGGGACAGTGCTCAGGCCCTGAGTCCATGCCCCAGGACTGCCCCAGCCCCTCCAAAAAAAAAAAAAAAAGAGTGACACTCTACTACTTGAGTCACATATCTACTTCTGGTTTTGGGTGAGTCATGGAGATAAGAGCTTTATAGACTTCGTTGTTGTTCCAGTCCTGGGGCTTGAACTCAGGGCCTAGGCACTGTGTCTGAGAATTTTTTGCTCAAAGCTAGCACTCTATCACTTGAGCCTCAGTTCCATTTTTGGCTTTTGGGTGATTAACTGGAGATAAGAGTCCCATGAACTTTCCTGCCTGTGCTAGCTTTGAACTTCACCCCTCAGATATCAATCTCCTGAGGAGCTGAGTTATGGCATGAGCCAACAGAGTCGGGCTGGAAGGCATTTATAATTACCGTAAAAGATATGACTTTATAGATTCTTATCACAGAACCCCTGTTCTAAGACTCTAACTTGGATTGTTTGTTGTTTGTAGTTGGTTTCACCAGAGGATTTGGGGTCAAGATAACTTTGTGTAAGTACTTTCTGAAACCTTGGGCAAGCTAGAGAACATGAAACCTTACCCAGAAGACCAAGCACATGATGGTCCTGGTCATCATAGGAAAGCTGATGAAATGGCTTCAGCTTCTTTCTGTGGGAGGTGTATAATCCTAGGGCTCTGAGTGTACTTCTGTCCATAATTCCAGGCCCTGATTTCCAAAGGCTAGATAGAATTTCTCACTTGACGCCAAATCGGCTCCTCAAATTCACCATTTCAAAGCTAAGCTCTCTTTCTCAAAGAGCCTTTTCTTCCTCCTGTTTTCCCTATTCAGATTAATGATTACCTTCTTCAATATCACCCTTCATCCAGCTGTTGGCAGAAACTATAACCACCCTCCTCACTGTGGAGTTTTTCATAAACATGGCCAACTGCTGTGCTTTGCCCTGAGTTAATGGGGCCACTGCCTTGATTTGGGTCTTTCTCTTCTTACCTCGACGCTGCAGTATTCTTGACTCTGAACTCTCCCTTGCAATCTCTGTCAGGCCTAATAATGGTCTCAGCACTTGTTCAAAACATGAACATAGCTGGGTACTGGTGGCTCATGCCTGTAATTCTAGCTACTCAGGAGATTGAAATCTGAGGCACATGGTTAGAAGTCAGCCCAGACAGGGAAGTCCATGAGACTCTTGTCTTTATTTAATCACCAAAAAAAAAAAAAAAAAAAAAAAAAAGCTAGAAGTAGAGCTGTGGCTCACGCTCACGTAGTAGAGCACTAGCCTTGAGCAAAAAAGCTCAGGGTCAGTGTACAGGCTCTGACATCAAGCCCCAGGATGGGCATAAAACGAAAACGTTTTCTAGGGCCCTTTGAACAGCACCTGAGTTGGGGCTTGAACTCAGGTCTTGGACACTGTCCCTGAGCTTTTTTGCTCAAGGCTAGAGCTCTAACACTTTAAGCTACAGCACCACTTCTGATTTTTCTGGTGGTTAATTGGAGACCAGAGACTCGCGGACTTTCCTGCCCAGGCTGGCTTCAAACCAAGATCTCAGCCTCCTGAATAGTAGGATTACAAGCATGGGCCACCAGCATCTGGCTTGTCTCTGTGTGAATGCCTAGAGTCCTGTATAGGTTATCATGTCCAGTTATATTGTAGATCTAGCTTCCATATATGAGAGAAAACATGTGCCATTTGTCTTTCTGAGCTTTGAGCCAAGCCTTTTTTAACTTTGGCATGTAAGCTTGCAGCTCATATCCTTCTCCAGACAAAAAAAATTTATATATATATATATATATGTATATATATATTTGATACATGTGTCTCTCTCTATCTGCTTATGTTAGCTTTCAGTAATTACTTTGAAGAACCTGATTTCTGAAATTTGAATCTGCAAATCAGGCAGGAAAGGACAGAGCAAAACTGTTATGAAATGCATTGTGTCTCTGCTGATGCTGATAAAGGGCTATCTTACAATCATACAAAAGATAGATGTTAATTATAGGGAACGAATATCCTAATTACAAAAGCCCAAATGCGTCATAAAATCTACAGAGTATGTCCTCCAGGGTTTTGCTAAGTTCTCTTCCCTACAATTGTTCTAATTGGAAGATGCTTTTAAAATTTAGATACCCAACTCTGGGCCATTTTTCTTGCTCCTCCAGCTGATATTGGGGCCAGGCTATTACGGTTAAAGCAGTTGCCTTTCTTTAAGATGTAGCTGAACCTAAGCTGGGCAGCCACTGAACAGATCATACCTGTAATCCCAGCTCCTCTAGAGGATGAGCTCTAAGGATCACAGTTTGAAACCAGCCCAGACAGGAAAGTCTTTTAGACTCTTATCTCCAATAAACAACCTCCTCAAAATTCCACAAGTGGAGATGTGACTCAAGTGGAAAGAGCATCTGCCTTGAGCAAAAAGACTAAAGGACAGCACCCAAGTCAGAGTTCAAGTTCCAGTACCAGCACACACACGCACAAAAATGTGGCTGAACTGGATTCTTCCTTTGTTGTCTGAGAGAAGTAGGAAAAAAAAAACAGAACAGAGCTGGGAATATGGCCTAATGGTAGAGTGCTTGCCTCACATACATGAAGCCCTGGGTTCCATTCCTCAGCACCACATATATAGAAAAAGCCAAAAGTGGCTCTGTGGCTCAATGGTAGAGTGCTGGCCTTGAGCTAAAAGAAGCCAGGGACAGTGCTCAGGCCCTGAGTTCAAGCCCCAGGACTGGCAAAAAAAAAAATCCAGCTTCAGGAAGTGGGTTGGAATCCTGTTTCATCAACCTTGATCTGGGGGCTACAGGGTTAAACTTTGAGGAAGTTTAGTGGGTGGATACCTCAGCTCCAAGCACATGGAGGTCATCAAGTACTTCTGGTATTCCTGTGCCAGGCTTTCCTGAGCCTGTCTCCACTGGGCATGTATCTCTATCTAGTTAGAACTGATTGAAAGGGATTGAAAGTTGTTTTTGTTGGTCACAAAGCTTAACTCCTGGCCTGGGCACTGTTATAGAGCATTTTTTGCTCAAGGCTAGTGCTCTATCACTTAGAGCCACAGCTCCACTTCCATTTTTGGGGTGGTTAATTGGAGCTAATAGTCTCAGGTATTTTCCTGTCTGGGCTGGTTTTATGATCCTCAGATCTCAGCTTCCTGAATAGCTACAATTACAGGTGTGAGCCATCAGTGTCTGGCTAGAGAGGAATTATAAGGACAGACTGAGACTGACTTGACCATCAGTTAGCCTGCCGTGATTCCTTGGCCTCTCCTTACACTCAGTGGGCATAATCTGGTTTTTCTTCCTTTGGGTCTGGACAAGTCTACGATGTTAGGGCCATCTCCAAAGCAAGCCTTATTAAGGAGCATTGTTAGTGAAGAAATTTTAAGTAATTTTAAGAGCCTTAGAGCCAGGCATCAGTGGCTTATGCCTGTAATCCTAGCTACTCAGGAGACTGAGATCTGAGGATCATGGTTCAAAGCGAGCCTGGGCAGGAAAGTTCTTGAGACTCTTATCTCCAATTCATACCCAAAAGCTGAAGAGTGTGGGTTTTGTGGTAGAGGATTAGCCTTGAGCAAAAGTTCAGGGACAGAGTCCTGGCCCTGAGTTCAAGCCCCAGGACCAGCACACACAGACACACAGACACACATACACACACACAGACACACATACACACGAGATAGAGATTAGCCTTAGGTACAGCAAATCCAGGGAGTTGGGACAGTAAAGCAACTCCAATACCTATCCACATGCCACTCAAAGTACCAATTGAATATGTTTTCAGTCTCAGAACGCTATCTGAGTTACTTGGAAGGCTGAGAAATACAGCTGGTCCAAGGAGTGGCTGGAACAGGACTTCCTTTCTTTCCCCCTTTCTCCTCGTCCATATCTACAGTCTTGCCTGGCAAGGCTAGTCTGGGAGAGGAGATTTCTGTTCCAAAAGGGCTAACAGATTTAGAGAAAGATAATTCCAAAGCAAAATGCTTTCTATAACCTTGTGAGATTCAATTCAATCAAATTCAAGCTTATCAATTTCTTTTTTTTTTTTTTTTGCCAGTCCTGGGGCTTGAACTCAGGGCCTAGGCGCTGTACCTGAGCTTTTTGCTCACAGCTAGTGCTCTACCAGCTACAAGGCCACTTCCAACTTTTTCTGAGTAGATTATTAGAGATAAGACTCTCAAGAACTTTGCTGCCCAGGATGGCTTTGAACCCCAATCCTCAGATCTCAGCCTCTTGAGTAGCTAGGATTACAGACATGAACCACCAGTGCCCAGCTGCCAATTTCTTTCTTTTTTTTTTTTCCAGTCTTGACCCTTGAACTCAGGGCCTGAGCACTGTCCCTGGCTTCTTTGTGCATATGGCTAGCACTCTGCCACTTGAGCCACAGCGCCACTTCTGGCTTTTTCCTATATATGTGGTGCTGAGGAATTGAACCCAGGGCTTCATGTATATGAGGCAGGCACTGTTGCCACTAGGCCATAATCCGGGCCCCAATTTCTTTTTATTTTTTCATTTTTTGATCCAAGATCAGGATTCCAACTTGGTACCTAATGCTTTTGCTCACTGGCTAGGGCTCTACCAACTGAGCCATGCCTCCAACCCCAGGCTTACCAACTTCTGTCACTGGAGAGTGAATGTTTTGTTTTGTTTTGTTTTTTGCCAGTCCTGGGGCTTGAACTAAGGTCCTGAGCATTGTCCCTGGCTTCTTTTTGCTCAAGGCTAGCACTCTACCCCTTGAGCCAAGCACCACTTCTGGCTTTTTCTATATATGTGGTACTGAGGAATCGAACCCAGGGCTTCATGTATATGAGGCGAGCACTCTTGCCATTAGGCCATATTCCCAGCCTCACACTGAAGGTTGAATCCTCTCAGTTTCCCTGTTTCCATGGAAAAAATCACAAGTCCCTGAGATGTACTCATGAAATGCATTTCAGATTGTCTCACAGAAAGAAGAATCTCATAAAGGGAAAGTTTTGGCAAGGATCTATTTTAGTTTAACAGGGTTAGATTAGGGAAAAACAGAAAGCAAGAAAAAAGCATTTCCTGTTCCCTAAGGGAGTTCAAGATTTCAAATTCTTCTCTTTAGCTATAGAGGATTCATGTGATATGTGACATTACTTCATACTTTGGGTATGCTTTGGCTCAAAAGAACTCAAATATTTACCAAGGAATGCTAACTCATAGCCTTAAAATCCTGCATAGGTATTTAAAAATCTTTTACAGGGCTGGGAATACGGCCTAGTGGCATGAGTGCTTGCCTCCCATACATGAAGCCCTGGGTTGGATTCCCCAGCACCACATATATAGAAAATGGCCAGAAGTGGCGCTGTGGCTCAAGTGGTATAGTGCTAGCCTTGAGCCGAAAGAAGCCAGGGACAGTGCTCAGGCCCTGAGTCCAAGCCCCAGGACTGGAGAAAAAAAAATCTTTTACATTTGTCAAGCAAGAATTATGGTTGGCTATGATAGCAACATACCACCATGCATGATGTTCCCATGATGTTAAATAAAAACTCCAGTTCCACTGGAATTTTAAAACAAGAGAGTAATGCTTTTCTGGTGACTTCATAGCAATGTATGATTCATACCAATAATATCTGGCTTCTATTCTCTGAAGCAGACTATATAAAAAGATCATGGATACTCTTGTTAAAATTTCTTATCATATACAAGCAAATGATGTGATTCATTCCCAGTTTATGGAGCTGTGGAGAGATATAGACAATTAAATGTGTGTGTGTGTGTGTGTGTGTGTGTGTGTGTGTGTGTGTGTGTCCAATCCTGGGGCTTGAACTCAGGTCCTGGACACTGTCCCTGAGGTTTTTGCTCTAGGCTAGCCCTCTACCATTTGAGCTACAGTGCCACTTCTGACTTTTTAGTAGTTAGAGATAAGAATCTCATAAACTTTCTTGCTTAGGCTGGGTTTGAATCCGGATTCTCAGATCTCAGCCTCCTGAGTCTCATGCCTGTCATCCTAGCTCCTCAGGAGGCTGAGATCTGAGGATCACCTTCAAAGAAATCCCAGACAGAAAAGTCCATGAGACTCTTATCTCCTTAAACTACTCAGAATAGGCCAGAAGTGGCGCTGTGGCTCAGGTGGTAGAGCTGCAGCCTTGGTCACAGAGAGGTTTAGGGACAGTGCCCAGGACTGGCAAAAAAGAAAAAAAAAAAAAAGGATGGAGGTGAGAAGCCTGCTCAAGCAGGAAAGTTGAGACTTTTCTCTCCAGTTAACTACCAAAACGCTGGAAGTGGAGCTGTGGCTAAGGTGGTAGAGGGCCAGTCTTGAGAAAAAAAAAATTCTAAACGATAGCATTCAGGTTCTCAGTTCAAAGCCTAGTATTGGCACAAAAAAGAAGTTTGAAAATGTGATTTTAAGATGATTAAAGGACATAGTTCTGGACATGATGAATATACATATTTTCCTTTTGTGCCAGTTCTGGGACTTGAACTTAGGGCCTTGGCACTATCCCTGAGCTTTCTTTTGCTCAAGGCTAGCGCTGTACCACTTGAGCCGCAGTGCCACTCCTGGCTTTTTTTTTCTTTTTTGGTGCTTCATTAGAGATAAGAGGCTCACAAACTATCTTGCATGGGCTAGCTTTGAATCTGATTCCTCAGATCTCACCCTCCTGAGTAACTAGGAATATACATATACATATTTTAATATACGTATTTTAATACTATCACCCTATCTTTAAAGTGCAGCACTTAAATGAGGAGTATTTTAATATGCCAGGCAATAAACAAGGGAAGCAGACTGGCCAGTGGCTGCATGGAGGGAAGTGAATCTTCTTTTGTGGTGGGAATCCTTTGGTAAGTGCTGAGGCAGGTGTTTAGGCAGCCCCTAAGGGCCTGGAAGAGGGAAGTCATGAGACCAGTTATGTCAAGGAGACTGTTGCAAAGGGAGTGAAAGATTTTTAAGTAAGGGTTTGTGAACATGTATCAATTTCCTTGCTTTGAAGAAGCTTCAAGAGGACCCAAGAACAGGAAAAAGAATATTTATTCTTTTGACTTTCTATGCCAAAATATAATAGCTTTTTTTTCTTCTATCCTTTTCTTAAAATAACAATTGTCTGCATGTTGAACGAGTGGGGTTTAAAAGAGCCATTGAGCCTTGTTGGTTTTCTTTTCTGCACTTAATTTCAGTACTGTGCAGCAATAGCACTAGAAATTCTATAGACTTTGAATTAAGACAGACCACAAGCCATGCTTTGTTCTGTTACAAAATATATGGCCTTGAGTACATTACTCAGTCTTGCTGTCAGGGCCTGAGCACTGTCCCTGGCTTCTTTTTGCTTAAGGCTGGCACTCTACCCCTTGAGCCACGGCGCCACTTCTGGCTGTTTTCTGTATATGTGGTGCTGGGGAATCGAACCCAGGGCTTCATGTAGACGAGGCAAGCACTCTTGCCACAAGGCCATATTTCCAGCCCAGTCTTGCTGTTTATATATTTAAATGAGTGAATAAACTTTGTTGGATTGGAAAAAAATGGAAAAAAAATCCATTGAAAGAACACGTAGTTCTTTGAACTTTCCATGGCCCATGCTAGTCCTTCAGTGATGGAAGTTAGATTTACAGACAATATAATCAAAGGCTTCTTTTAATTAAAAATGACCTGGAGCCCAGTGCTCTGGGTGCTGGTGGCTCATGCTTATAATCCTTGCTATTCAGGAGGCTGAGACTTTTTAAATTTTTTGTTATTATAAAGATGATGTACAGAAGGTTTACAGTTACATAAGTCAGGTAAAGAGTACTTTTGTTTGTTTGTTTGTTTGTTTGCCAGTCCTGGGGCATGTCCCTGAGCTTCTTTTTGTTCCAGGCTAGCACTCTACCACTTGAGCCACAACTCCACTTCAGCTTTCTCTGAGTTGTTTATTAGAGATAACAGTCTCACAGACTTTTCTGCCTGGGCTGACTTCAAACCTCGATCGTCAGAACTCAGTTTCCTTAGTAGCTAGGATTACAGGCGTGAGCCACTGGTGCCAAGCTTACTGTTTTTGAGGTTCATTTGTGTTGTGACATGTATCAATCAGGACCTTCTTCTCTCCTTCCTTCGTTCCCTCCCTTTCCCCTCTCTTTCTTTTATTCTTCCTTTCTTCCTATGTCTGATGGTACTAAGACTTGAACTCAGGACCTGGTCTTTGTCCCTTAGCTTTTTTTACTCAGGGATGGTGGTCTACCACTTGATCCACAGCTCTAATTCTACCTTTTGCTGGTTGATTGGAGATAAGAGTCATGGATTTTTCCACCTTAGCTGGCTTCAAACAAAGCTTCTCAGATCTCAGCCTCCTGAGTAGTTAGGATTACAGGAATGAGCTACCAGCACCTGACCAGGACTTTATTTTTTCTATGGGCAAATTTTGTTTGTCCATTCATCTATGGATACACATTTTGGGTTGTTTCCATCTTTTAAGACATTTTTAGGGCAGTCGAATGCTTGCCTAGCATGCATGAAGCCCTGGGTTTGATTCCTCAGCACCACATAAACAGAAAAAGCCAGAAGTGGCCCTGTGGCTCAAGTGGTAGAGTGCTAGCCTGGAGCAAAAAGTCAGGGACATGCCCAGGCCCTGAGTTCAAGCCCCAGGACTAGCAAAAATAAAAGGAAAATTAGTTAATTAATTTTGTGTGGGTTCTGGGTCAGGGCCTGGGCACTGTCACTGTGCTTTTTTTTTTTTTTTTTTTTTTGCTCAAGGCTAGCCATCTACCACTTGTGGTACAGCTCCATTTTCAGCTTTATTGGTGTTTAATTGGAAATAACTACTAATCCCAATGTTCCCAGTGTATCTCGGGCCATTTCCATGAAATGTTCAGAACAGGGCCCAGGCAGCTACAGTGAGTGTTAAAGTCCCTCGGGTGGTTCTGGTGTGCAGCTGACATGTGAATCATTGAGTTCATGGTCTAAGCTCCCTTCTCAATGACAAGTTCTTTAACATTCAAACTTTCAAATCTTGTTGGGTGAGTCCCACATTCATCTGGAAAATAGGCCAGGGAGTGATCCAGCTTTTTTTTGACAGCCATTCTAACCCTAGTAGCTAAAGCCAAATGTTTTAAAAGAGGAAATGATTTCACCACAGCTGCACATAGGAGGCGGGGAGGCAGAATGACTTCAAGGGCTTCAAATGAGATGGTGAAAACGCAAAAAATATATCAATAAAAATACAACAAAAGGCTTTGGTGACCAGGGTAGCTGCTATGGGCAGCTAGCCCTCTCTGCCCTTCTCAAGGGAAGTTTGGAACCACATATATAAGGACAACCTCCTTATTCTTGTTACAGCCTGTGAATGTTTCAGTAAGTGCCCTAAAGCCCCTGCAACCACCAGCACCTCCTTCTTTTAAACAAAAGGCACAGATTTATTTTTGTTTTGTTTTTGCCAGTCCTGGGCCTTGGACTCAGGGCCTGAGCACTGTCCCTGGCTTCTTTTTGCTTCAGGCTAGCACTCTGCCACTTGAGCCACAGCGCCACTTCTGGCTGTTTTCTATATATGTGGTGCTGGAGAATCGAACCCAGGGCTTCATGTATATGAGGCAAGCACTCTTGCCACTAGGCCATATCCCCAGCCCCGGCACAGATTTATTTAGTCATTTAGTTTTGCTCCTACTCTGTAAAAAGTTACTGTTGCTAGCTATGCGGGGCTGTGAGATTCTTTTCTTTGTGTGACTGGTTAAAAACTCCCTAGCAAATGTCCACCTTGGCCTAAAAGCTAATATGCAAGTACCCCATTTGTTTAGTAGAACACTAAGAAGCATTTTCTTAATCTGGTCACCTAGGGTTTTTCCACTCTAAGCTTTGACATTATCTTATTATCCAGGCTGTCACTGCCCTCTAACCTCCTACCCTCACCAACACACCTCGAAAGCCTTAAGCTCTTTTCCTTGTAGGGAGTGCTCATACCATCTGAGCAGGACTGGTGGGGGAGGGGGGAAGTGGAGGGCTGACTTAGAGGATTGGTGCCTTCATGGTTTAGGGAGTGTCCAAGGAAGCTGGATTGGATGATGCCAGCCAGGGGTACTTCTGTGATTGGATGTTCTCTGGAAGCTGGGAAAATTTGAGCCTGGTTAAGCTGGGTTGTTAGAAGAGAAGCTGGCACTTGTATTATCCAGGATTGTTGGGTGTCTGGTCACATTTGTGGTTTAAACAAAGCTCGTGTTTTGTGTGTATTCAGACATGATTAGGGAGTGGTTTATTTGTGTCATGTCCCTTTCTGGTTCTGGTCACAGAATGGCCTTGTCTGATGCTGGTATATAACGGAAATGCTTCCTTTTTGTATGTGTGTGTGCTGGTACTGGGACTTGTACTCCCTTAGCTCAGGGATGGTCCCCAGGCCCTGAATTCAAGCAAGCCCCAGGACTCACAGAAACAAAAAAATAAGCAAATTGCAATGACATAATACCTGAAATAAGCAACATTAAAAAGTGGAGAGAAAGTGGTCCTGTGGCTCAAGTGGTAGAGCACTAGCCCTGAGCTGAAGAGCTCAGGGACATCATCCAGGTCCAGAGTTCAAGACCCACCAAAAAAAAAAGTGAACAGAGCCAGAAGCTGGTGGCTTTTATATCTGTAATCCTAGCTACTTAGGAGCCTGAGATCTGGGAACCCTGGTTTGAAGCCAGCCTAGGCAGGAAAGTCCATGAGACTCTTAGCTCCAATGAAAAAATGAAAAATTCTGATAGTGGAGCTGTGGCTCAAGTGTAGAACGCTAGCCCTGAGCCCCAACGCTCAGGGACAATGCCTAGGCCCTGAGTTCAAGCTCCAGGACTGGTACCCCAAAATAAAAAAGTGAAAAGATTTATTTTGTATCATGCTTTTAGAGGTTGTGTGCCAAGTCACAAGACCACCCCCAAGAAGACCACCGAGATTCAGACACTCCGAAATGCAAAAGCAAGGCAAGGTTTTATTTAACGAGCTGCCAACTCGGGCCTCGTCCTACCCACCGACACAGCGGAGGTTAGGAGGAAGCCCCGAGCTGTGATTACACAGGGCTTATAAAGGCAAAGAACAAGGTTACAACAATCAGGTGCTCAAGCAAGATTAGGACACAGGTGCAAATCTGATTGGCTCAGGGTTTAATTCGAAAATGGGGTTCACGTGTCAGGCACTTCATTCCCCCTTTTTCTTTTTGGTAACTTGGGAGCCAATCATGGCTCCATTCTGTCCATTTCAATGGCTTGCATGTCTAGGGGATGATATAGAGGTAAGGCATGGGCCAGTAGGGCCCAATGTAGTAACCAAAGGGCCTGTCACCATTTCTTACAAGAATAGTCTCTGTACCTCTGTTTTGCATGTCTCGTTTATCCTGCCTCATCTTCCCCAAAACAACTCTGGTCCCTTGATTTTAAAGGGGGGCTGATGGGTGAAGATCATCCATCTTCTGTAACTTCTTCAGGCTGACTCAGGGGCGTTGACCTTACCTAGCCAGGAACCTATAACCTTAGTCTACTTTACCAAGGGACTGCAGGATTCACCTCACTTTGGAGTGAGCTGCCAAAATAACATTAACACTAGCCAGGGTAGTAAGGAAAGAAGGCAAAAAGAAAATTATAACAATATTCAGTCTAACTTTTTCTTGAGGCGAAGGTGAAGCGGCTGAGTTGGGTGCTTGGAGACCTCCCATGTTCCACCACGGTAGTTGTCGTCCAGGGCAAAGGGGTCAGCTGGCCTGGCGTGGAAGCAATGAACCCAAGTGGCGATGCCGTCTAGGGTCCCTTCCACCGTGGTTAATCTGTTGATTGGGGGCATTGGCAAGCTGACAGGCCTTTAACAGATCTCAATAAGGACACAACACAATCTCAGGTCTACAAGCTTTCTTTCCTAAACAGATGTATCAGCTTAAAATTCTCACTGCCAGTCAGGGCTTTGAGTAAATGCAGGGGGTGAGATTTTAATCCTCTCATTTGACAAACTTACCCTTACTAACCACTATCACAGATGACTGGCAAGTTCCTGCCCAGTAGACAGACATGGGCATTGGAAAGGCATGCTTATGAACTATTCTTCTAGGACTTCCCGGCTTTAACTTTTGAAAGGCCAACAGTAGTGACTCTAGGATCTGACACCATCTCTGCCATCCAAGCAGTGGCTTACTGCCTCTGGATGCTCCATCACTTTTGTCCCAGGAGGAGTGACTTTCGACTTGGACTCAGGGCCTGAGTGCTGTCCCTCAGCTCTCCAGCTCAAGACTAGCACCGTACCACTTTGAGCTCCACACAACTCCGTTCCCAGCACTCTGCTGGCTGATTAGAGACAAGTCTCTCACAGGGACCTTTCTTTGCCCGGGCTGGCTTCGAACCGCAGATTCAGATCAGTGAGTCTTATAAGAGGCCACTTTACTCCAATTAAAGCAACAAGGTGGTCCACACAGAAGTAGTTTTTAAGCATGCTCTCTTACCTGGAACTTATTAAGGGTCAGTATTAGATCTCGACAAACTTGTAGGAATCACCTGTGCTTCTCTGTGGGCCTGCTGGAAACGGTTACAAAAAACCTACAAAGAAGCTGGAATGGCAATTAAACATTTTGGTAGCCATAATTCTCCTTTTCTCACTTTGCAATAATTATTTAGGACAATTTTACTTCCAAATTTCTTATCTAGAAATGTATTCTTGATTTCCAAAGCCTTTACAGGACAAGACAAATGAACAGCGCTGTTTTCTTACCTTCGGAGTCTGGGATCTCGGGGTCTCTGGGACTATCCCGGACGAAATCTCAAATGTTGTGCCAAGTCGCAAGACCACCCCCAAGAAGACCACCGAGATTCAGACACTCCGAAATGCAAAAGCAAGGCAAGGCTTTATTTAATGAGCTGCCAACTCGGGCCTCGTCCTACCCACCGACACAGCGGAGGTTAGGAGGAAGCCCCGAGCTGTGATTACACAGGGCTTATACAGGCAAAGAACAAGGTTACAACAATCAGGTGTTCAAGCAAGATTAGGACACAGGTGCAAATCTGATTGGCTCAGGGTTTAATTCGAAAATGGGGTTCACGTGTCTGGCACTTCAAGGCCTTAACTCAAGGTTGGCTGTCTCCAGTGCTTCTGGGCTTTGGTGAGACAGAACATTCTGGTGGAAAGTCATGGCAGTTCAAAGTTGTTCATTTCATGGTAGCCAGGAAGCAGAGAGTGATAGGAAGAGTCCAGGATCAATATATTCTTCTTCTTCTTTTTTTTTTTTTACAATTGTTATTACAAAGGTGATATACAGAGGGGTTACAGTTACTTAAGTCAGGTAATGAGTACACTTCTTTTGGCACAACGTCAACCCTTTCCTTGCTCCTTCAAAGTTTTTCCCTTCCATCCCTACCCATAAATTGTATAGTTCATTTCAAACACAGTGTTTAGTGCGTACCACTGCTGCATTTGCTTATCCTTTGTCCTTGCATTTCTGTGCCTCCCCATACCCTCCCAAAGACAGACCAACAAACAAGACAAAAAGAAAACAAAAACAAAGAAAAAAAAACACCTCTTGTTTCCGTTTCCTGTAGTTCATTTCAATAAATATTATTTTAAATGATAAAATACACATTGCTCTCTTTTATTTTTGTGCCAGTCCTGGAGCTTGAGCTCAGGACTGGCTGCTGTCCCTGAATTTTTGTTTTGTTTTTTTGTTTTTTTGTTGTTGTTGTTTTTGTTCAAGGCTAGAACTCTACCACTTGGGCCACAGCTGGCTTTTTTGCTGATTAGTTGTAGCTAGAATTATACACATCACACACACACACACACACACACACACACGTAGTTTAACGAGAATGCTTCATAATGTTATCATAATAGAGATAAACGAGCCTAATATGGAATCAGTGTTGTTGGGGGTAATGTTAGGAATTACTGCAAGAATTTCTCAACGCATGCCAGTGACACAATCTTGGCAAGACTTAAAAGTAAGACATGGACAGGAACCAAAGGCTCAAGGTCTCTTTTAACACCTCCAGCTGGGTTATAAGTACCTATTTGGTTTCTGAAACATGTTCTAATAGCCTGAAATTTACAATTGAGGCTCCTTGCTTCCAGGGTTATTTCAAGACTAATAATCATTCCAGTTGTAGCAATTAGTTGTGTTACACTGCCATGTTAAATGTTATTACACAGCTGTTTTCACATCACAGAATTCAACTCATCCTGCAACAAAAGACACAGGAGGTCCCTGATCCAGCTGATCTGCTTTGGATTTGAAATGGCCCCTGCAGTCTCATGCTTTGAAGGCTTGGTCCCCAGCATTGGTGATACCATTTGGATGGTAATGGAAACTTCACTGATGGTGCCGCGCTGGTCAAAGTAGACTACCAGAGATGTGCCTTTGAAGAGTATATTGTTGGGCTGGGAATGTGGCTTAATGGTAGAGTGCTTTCCTAGCTTACATGAAGCCCTGGGTTCCATTCCTCAGTACCACATAAACAGAAAAGGCCAGAAGTGGTGCTGTGGCTCAAGTGGTAAGGTGTACTTGCCTTGAGCACAGAGAGGCTCAGGGGCAAAACTGGCAAAAAAATTCGGGGCTAGGAATGTGGCTTAGTGGTAGAGAGCTTGCCTAGCATGCATGAAGTCCTGGGTTCAATGCCTGAGCAAAACTAATTTTAAAAAAAATCTTTAAAAATTCAAACATAATGAAACCAAGTACAAGTATGTGACTCGTGGTAGTGCCAGCGTGGAGAGGCATACTTTCAGACTGTGGATCTCTGGCCACATACAGGACAACGATCACTGCTTTCCACTGACCTGAGACCAGAGGAATGACAAGAACTGGAAAACATCACAATAACTAGGATTATAGTTGAGAGCCCTATGGGCCAGTTCAGTGTGTTGGGTTCTTTTTTTTTTTTTCAGTCCTGGGGCTTGAACTCAGGGCCTGAGCACTGTCCCTGGCTTCTTTGTGCTCAAGGCTACCACTAGAGCCACAGTGCCACTCCTGGCTTTTCCTGATTCTGTGGTACTGAGGAATTGAACCCAGGGCTTCATGCATGCTAGGCAAGTACTCTATCACTAAGCCACCTTCTCAGCCTGGGTTCTTTTTTTTCTTTTTTTAAACATTCCAGGGGCTGGGAGTATGGCCTAGTGGTAGAGCGCTTGCCTTGCATACTTGAAGCCCTGGGTTCGATCGCTCAGCACCACATATAGAAAAAGCCCGAAGTGGTGCTGTGGCTCAAGTGGCACAGTGCTAGCCTTGAGCGAAAAGAAGCCAGGGACAGTGCTCAGGCCCTGAGTTCAATTCCCAGGACTGGAAAAAAAAACACCAAAAAAAAATTCGAAAGCTTTTTTTCTTACTCATAGCAATCCCACTGCTGGTGTTTTCAACACTTCATTCAGACTCACTGTTCTGTATTCCGGTGGCTCTCTGAGTTACTTCCTTCTCATTCTGCCACTTCCGTAGGAAACCTCCATATTCGTTGTAGCAAAGACAGAGCAGAAAGCAATTCAATGCTGTATATATAGGTGATACCCACCATAACAGATTTCCACAAACTCGGTAGCTAAAAAGAGAATTTATTCTCTCAAAGTGTTTAAGATTAGAACTAAAAGTCAAAGTATCAACAAGGCCATCCTTCCTGCCTTCTGAAGGCCCTGGGAAAGAATTATTTTTGCCAGTCCTGGGGCTTGGACTCAGGGCCTGAGCAGTGTCCCTGGCTTCTTTTTGCTCAAGGTTAAGAATGTTTTCTTTGCCTCTCTTTTGGTAGCTCCTGGCAATGGTTAGTATTTCTAGGTTTGTATGCATAGTGTTGGCTTCTTGTTGGATAAAGACTAAGCAAAGCTGCCATTAGGCAGCACTAAGGGAAGTGTATGGGATAAGTTTAATATCTGGGTTCTTTCTGCTGTTGTAAAGGCTTGGGCTTCACTGACCTAAGTGTGTAGTTGTTGCAGCAATTCTGTTCAGTTTCTAGAAGGATGGAAGCAGTTTGTAGAAAGATGAAAGTATTTGCCCAGGGATTTTGTTAGTACCATAAAGTAGGGTTCTAGTCCACAGACACTTCCGCTCTCTCTGCCTTCCCCTCCTTTTGTGAAGTACCAGCCACACACCCAAAGTAGAAAGAATAAGGTCACCACTCCCGGAGGACAAGGGACTCTAGAGGAGTTTGCACAATTGCAAATTCTCAATGTAAAGTTAGCAACAATGTTATCTTTTTTTTGCATGGCTTCCTATTTTGTGGGCAAAGGCAGATTACTTCAATGTGCAGGAATTCCATTTTGTCCACAAATGCAAAACAAGGCGTTTCCTAATAATAGTGGCAATAAAAATCCTAATAGATTGTAGTATAGCATGTTCAGGAAAGAAGAAAACGCCCAGTTTTACTTTTTGGCTTGACAGGCATTTTCGATTTATTAACATTTTGTGTTTTACACTTGGCTAGGAAAAAGGAGGCGTCTTGGGGATGGAGGTGAAGGTATATGGGAAAATATAAAAGGTGGGCTCCCCGGAAGTCTGCGTTGCGCTGTTTAAACCTAAGGTGACCGTAGGGATGGCGGGAGAGCCCGCCGGGAGCCTCAGCACAGGGCGCGGCCTTGGGTGACGCATACTGGGGAGCACAGCGCCCACGTTTCCACCATTAGTGGAGGCCTCACACCCAAGCGCTCCAAGTTCGGGGCTGGAGGCGGCTCCGCTCCTCGCTCCCTCCTCCCCCTCGCCCCCCCCAGGCGCGCTGGCCCCGCCCCCTGCGCTCCGGGTCGCTCGCACGGCCCCGCCCATCTCCTACTCCTGGCCTCCCCCGGCGCTCCGCACTCCCCGCCGGCCGCAGCCTGACACGCCGTGCGGCCCCCCCAGTCTCCCGCGGCCGCCTCCCCCAGGCATGGCACAGGGCCTCTCCTCACTATGGCAGCAGCACGGCATAGCACGCTCGACTTCATGCTCAGCTCCAAAGGTAAAAGGGTGCTTGGCCACCACCTGCCTGGTTACCCCCCCCCCCCCCCGCTTCTTAGCGGGCTGAGGCTGGGGTTGGGGCCAGGGTTGGGGCTGGGGCCAGGCGGGGCGCGCGCGGCGGGCTAAACAATGCGGGCGACCGCGCGGCGCCTGCGTCTCCCGGACTGCTGCTGCTGCGCCGGGCGTGCTGCGGCGCCTCGTGCACCGGCCACGGGCGGAGGCCCGGTTGCTCATGCCGCGCCCGGCTTCGCCCGGTGCTCGGTCCTAGCCGCAATGCGGGGCCTGGAGGGGCCGCGTCGGTGTTCACCCGCCGCATCGCCCTTCTGGGCCTGGACTGTCGGTCCACGCGGACTTGCTGTTCCCGCGCCCTCCCGGCTGCCCTGAGACTGATCGCAGGGCGGGGGGGGGGCGCGGGAGTGGGATCCCTTTCAGGCCGCTGGGCAGGGGTGGACCTCTTCTCTCCCCTACCTCCCCCCCATAGAACAGGGGTGCAGTGCGGGGAGCGAAGTGTGACCCGCAAGGCGGCCCCGAGCTGGGGGTGTGCGCGACGCAAAGCGGGTTTGCCCGCGCCACCTTTTCCTGTGCTTATAGGCGGGTAAATTTCCCTTGGGGGGGCGGGGGTTTTCCCTCGTGGGGAGCTCGAGCTGGAGAAGAAGCACCCCGGTGCAGCGCTTGCGAAGCCTCTTAGCCTACCGCTTAGGAGCTGGAGCCCCCGGAAAGGGACTGGGTGGGGGGGGGGGCGGAAAAAGGAAACGATTATTATTACTAGTGCTGGGGTGGGATGAGATCGAGGCGCGGGAATTAGGAGTCCCACAATCGGGGAGGCTCACAAGACAGCCAGCCACACCAGAGAAAGCTGGGGCCAGTGGAAAGTGTGCGCAGGAATTTGGGAGAGGAGGTGTGCTTTACAGGCTTCTGTTCTTGGGGCGCCTCTAGCATGGGCGGGCGTTGAGGGCGGGAGGAATAGGATTGCCAGTTGTTTTCCTGGTGGCCTTTAAACCTGTGTCGGTTGCTGACTTGTGTCTGCAATTCCCGCCCCACGTACAGTCAGTCCATCACCCGTACCAAGGATTTTCAGCGTTTTCTCCAGTTACATCAACCACCCTTTTCTGTTACTATGTTTAACAATGACTTTATTTCTGATCTTGACGACTCTGCATTTTCTCCTCCAAAATCTAAAGAATTTTGAAGGCATTAGATTAATAATAAGACAGAATTATAAGCAAAACTTAGGTTTCAGTCCGTTCCCTTCCTCATTGGTAATGAATGTGATCTTCTGGATTAAGGCTTTTCTGAGCATCTTTTCTATCTGAAAAAAATAAAAAGGGAAAAAGTGCACACTCATCAGCCATCGGCATGGGAGCTGCAAACTATGAGAATTATAAGCAACTCAAGTGTATTTGAGTAGTTAGGAGTGACTTGAAAGCCGGCCTCTGATGCCCTAGCTACTTTAGGAGGAGGCCGAGATCTAAGGATCATGGTAGCCGGCTCAGGGCCGAAAAGTCCAAGAGACTCCTATTTCCAGCTAACTAGCAAAGAACCGGAAGTGAAGGTGTGGCTTAAACGGTGCATTGCCAGTCTTGAGGGAAAAAGATAAGGCCCAGAGTTCAAGTCTCAGTCTTGACACAAACAAAAGTAACTTGGAGAAACAAAGTATCCTGTGGTTAGTTCCCACTTTTTTGGGGGTGGGGGTGGTACTGGAACTTGAACTCTGTCCTTTCTGTTTCCTCTGCCTATGCTCCCCCCCCCCACATACCTGGTGCTCTACCACTTGAACTATGCCTTCAATTTAGCATTCTCCTGATTTTGAGATAGTCTCAGGGATGCCTTCCGGGGTAGCTTTCAGCCACAATCCCAAGATCCCAGTCTCTGAGCAACAAGAATTACACACATGAGCCACCAGTGCCTGGCTTAGTTTCTACACATTTTTTTTTCATTCTGGTCCTGGGACTTAAAGGAGGTCTTGGACACTCTCCATTAGCTTTTTCTTTTTTTTGTCGGCTGTGAACTCAAGGCCTGGGCCCTGTCTCTAAGTCTCTGTGCTCATGGCTAGCACTTTACCACTTGAGACAGAGCTCCACTTCTGGATTTTGAGTGGTCAGTTGGAGATAAGAGTCTCATGGGGACTTTTCTGGTGGGCTGGCTTTGAACTGTGATTCTCAGATCTCAGCCCCCTGAGTAGCTAGGATTACAGGCGTGAGCCACTGTTGCTCAGCTCCCCTTAAGCTTTTTCAATCCAGGTAGGTATTTCACCACACGAACAGCACCCTCCTTCCCAAGTTTTTTGCTGGTTAATTGGAGATAGGAGCCTCCTGGATTTATCAGCTCAGGCTAACTTCTAACTGAGATCTACAGATCTCAGCATCCTTGAATAGGTAGGATTATAGCCATGAGCTACCAACACCTGCTCAGTTTCCATCCACATTTATTTCTTAGATGAGGGTGAAATGGGACTGCTGAGAAGAGTGTGGACATTAAATAGTACTTGGGTGGTGGAGCTGGAGAGGGGAGTATAAGATTGCCAATAATGCTTCCTTGCGAATTGCCTTGCTAGCTTTACAGCATTAGCATGCTCTATGTAGTGGTGAGGAGAGCGAGGCTTGGTGGAGCAATGTTACCCATCTGGTAAGGGGTCAGCCTGTGAAGTGTCCCCGGGGTAAGCACCATGGAATACTCAGCTCTATTTATCCAGCATAGATTGTCTTCTAGACTTTAGAGAGTGATCTCAGCATGGGCAGGGAAGATTCTAGCAATATTTCCTTTTCTTCTTTCTTAGAAGCCTTAAACCTTCTGCTTAACTTAGGTGTTGCCTCCTGCTGTGATGACTCCAGTGGGCTGGCTGCTTCTGTGGTGCTATTCTGCAAGAGGAGAAAACGTTTACATGCTAGAAAAATCTACCATGCAAGAGAAACTTCACCTTTTGGAGCTGATACTGCTCTAAGAAGGGAACCCATGGATGCACAAGATAGCAAGATGTGTATCAGGCATCTAAATGTACTTGTGCAAAGAAAGTAAAGTAAAAACAAATAGATTGATGATGTTGGGAACTGGCGGCTCACAATTATAATCCTAGCTACAGATCTAGTGGATCTAGCCAGCCTGGGCAGGAAAGGCTATGAGACTCTTTTCTCCAATAAACCACCAGGAAACCGGAAGTAGAGCTCTTGGTAGAGTGCTAGCCTTGAGCAAAAGAGCTCAGGGACAGGGCCCAGGCTCCGAGTTCAAGCCCCATGAACAACAAAACAAAACAAAAGAGATTGAAGACAAATGAATATTTTAGAGTGAACATGTAAAGCAGGATAGATGTTTCTTAAGGGGAAAAATCAAATATTAATACTTTAATGATTTTAGTTAATTATTATTTTCATTAATTTTTTAAATTCCTGTGTATTACTAACTGAAGATAAAGCTTTGGTTAAGGGATGAGTAGTCTAGGAAAAAAAAAACATTATGTAGGGATGTATGGGATCTTGAGTCCTTACAAAATGTTCTGGAAGAACATTTTGGTGTTTCATCATTACTCTTTGTCACTTCATTTGAGATGAAGCAGCCATCCTCTTCTAAATTCCCAGTTGGAAATAAGAGATCTGTCTAGATTGGAATCTTTTAAATGCTTTTCCTTTTCAATAAAAGGGATACTTAGTGAGAAATCTTTGTGTGAGGTCTCTGAAAACATTTAATTGGTGATAATGAGTCAAAAGGCATTACTCTTGGCATGTGAGTGTTGGAAGTGACTCAAGGGTGAGTCAAATGCCTGTGGAGCCAGGATTCAAGACTTTTCCTCCTATTGTCAGTAATATTTTTTAAAAATACGTATTAAAAGTATTCCTTGGGGCTGGGAAATATGGCCTAGTGGCAGGAGTGCTTGCCTCGTATACATGAAGCCCTGAGTTTGATTCCTCAGCACCACATATATAGAAAATGGCCAGAAGTGGCGCTGTGGCTCAAGTGGCAGAGTGCTAGCCTTGAGCAAAAAGAAGCCAGGGACAGTGCTCAGGCCCTGAGTTCAAACCCCAGGACTGCCCCCCCCCCAAAAAAAGTATTCCTTCCTGCCTTCCTTTCTCTCTTTCCTTCCTTTCTCTCCTTCTTTCCTTTCTTTCCTTCCTTCCTTCCTTTCTTCTTTCTTTCTTTCTTTGTTTCTTTCTCCTTCCTTCCTTCCTTCCTTTCCTCCTTCCTTTCCTCCTTTTTTTCTTTCTTTTTCCTTCCTTCCTTCCTTTCCTCCTTTCTTCTTTCTTTCTTTCTTTCTCCTTCCTTCCTTCCTTTCTTTCTTTCTTCCTCTGTCTTTTAAAAAAGTTTATTGTAAGGTGGTGTAAAGGTGTAAAGGGGTTACAGTTACATAGGTAAAATTATGGGTACATTTCTTTTTGAAAAGTGTTATTCCCTCTCTCATTTTCACCTGTTTCCCCCGTCCGTCTGTCTGTGTCTGTCTGTCTGTCTGTCTCTCTCTCTCTCCCTCCCTCCATCTCTCCATTCCTTTCTTCTTCTCTCTCTCCCTCTCTCTGTGTGGGGCCAGGAGCTTGAATTCAGGACCTGGATGATGTTTTTACGATTTTTTCCCCTCAAGGCTAGCACTCTACCGCTTGAGTCATAGCTCCACTTTTGGCTTTTTGTGGTTAATTGAAGATAAGAATATCTTACTGACTTTCCTACTCAGGCTGGGTTCAAACTGAAGATCCTCAGATTGTAACCTCATGATTAGCTAAGATTACAGGCATAAGCCACTTGTACCAAGCTGACAATTACTATTTGAAATGCATAAATTTACAGTTAATTAAAATGCAAGTTTCAGAGTAGATCCCTCACCAAAGCAATATCTGCTTCTTCATTAGCACATGAAATCACTAGAGGTAGCAGTAGTGCTAATAACTTAAATAATTTTAAGGGAGAATTGACCAAAATCAGTATTTTGATCCTAATGTATAATATGAAAATCTGTGACCTGGAGGCTGGAAGCATGGTTCAGGTGGTAGAGCACTAGCCAATGAGCCAAAGCAGCAGATACTGAGTTCGAGTGTAGGTCTCAGATTTTAAAAAATTCTGTGATTTCATTGGTGATAATGACTTAGGAATAGTTGGTAATATATGGTCCCGCCCAAGCTCATAAGCCCCTTGAATTGGATCTGTTGGTCCCTTGAGAATCCTTGAATTCCAAATTTGTACCCTAGTCTGGATGGAGAGAGTTCTTACCTAGGAGTAGGTTTCTATGCAAATCTCCCTGATTGCTCTCTGTCATTGAAAACATAAAACTGGCTACAATTAAAAAAACAGGCTACTTATTAATTGCTACTGGGTCTGTGGTAGGTCTTGTGGTATTTAGTTTAAAGATTAATAAGTAGTCTCTGAGATTTTTTTCAACTTATTTTTCATTGAAAGAATATTTTACTTTTGTCTGAGTTTGGCCTGGGATTTCTTATGAATGAATTTAGTTGGGCACCCGTGGCTCACACCTAGCACTTCAAGAGGCTGAGATCTGAGGATTTCAGTTCAAAGCCAGCCTGGGCAGGAAAGTCCATGAAACTCTTAATCTCCAATGAACTACTAAAAAACCGGAAGTGGCACTGTGGCTCAAGAGCACTATCCTTGAGTACAAAGAGGTGCTGGGACAGTGCCCAGGCCCTGAGTTCAATCCCTACTACCAAAAAATCAAAATGCTTAGTGCTTCCTGAGAAACAAATGATGGACAAATTAAACACTCAATAGATTTATCACTATTTTTTTTTTGGCCAGTTCTGGGCCTTGCACTCAGGGCCTGAGCACTGTCCTTGGCTTCTGTTTGCTCAAGGCTAGCACTCTGCCACTTGAGCCACAGTGCCACTTCTGGCCATTTTTTGTATATGTGGTGCTGGGGAATTGAACCCAGGCCTTCATGTATGGGAGGCAAGCACTCTTGCTGCCAGGCCATATCCTCAGCCTGTTTTATCACTGTTTTGACCTGCTAACCTGACAGTTGATACCAGTACTTGAATCATCATTGTGTCTTAGAGTCTGGTTCTAGAGCAACTTTGTGTTATAACAATGGCACATAGCCATTAAATCTTCAACTCTAGTTAAGGTATAGGAAAACCTCAACTAATGTAAGACTATTATTTTGCTTTATTCTTTTTTTTGTGCATTCTGAGTCTTGAACTCAGGGCCTGAATGCTGTCACTGAGCTTTTTTGTTCATGGTTGGTGCTCTACCACTTGAACCACAGCCCTACTTTAGGCTTTTTTGTTAATTGGAGAGAAGAGTCTCATGGAATTTCCTTCCTACCTTGGCTTTGAACCTTGATCCTCAGATTTAAGCCTCCTGAGTAGCTAAGATTACAGGAGTGAGCTGCTGGCACCTGGCTTACGCTTTAGTCTTTTGTAGAATATAATTTACTTCTTCTACCCCTATACACATGTGCGTGTGAGTGTAATGGGGAGTATTGGGGCTTGAACTCAGGGCCTGGGCACACTGTCATTTAGCCAAGTCCTACTCAAGGCTAACTCTCCACTTAATTTTTTTTTTTTTTGTTAATTGGAGCTAAGAGTCTCGGGAACTTTTCTTTCCTGGGCTGGCTTTGAACTGCAATCCTCAGATCTCAGCCTCCTGGGTAGCTAGGATTACAGAAGTGAGTCACCAGTGCTCAGCTAGAATAACTTTTAAAGTTAACATGTATGTTGGAAACGGTGTATACTGGCATTAGAACTAGGAAGCTGAAAGGGAATACCAAAATCGAGAAACACAGGGTAAAAAGACTAACGACTACAAAAGCAATACTTGCAAAACTGTTTGGTGTAAATCAACTGAGCATCTCATGGGGGGAAAGGGAAAGGGGGAGGGGGGGAATGAGGGAGGAGGTAACAAACAGTACAAGAAATGTATCCAATGCCTAACGTATGAAAATGTATCCTCTCTGTACATCAGTTTGACAATAAAAATTAAAAAAATAAAAAATAAATAAAATTAACGTACAATGTTAAACTTCTGTCTAAAGTGTTTCCAAGTTTCAAGACATTCTAAACTTCCTATAAAATTCAAGATTATCTGCTACTGGTTAGTGAGAGGTTCTTAATATGTATATCACAGGGTGGCCTCAAAACTGGAGATCTTTCTGCCCCAGCCCCCCAAATGCCGAGATTCAGGTGCTACCACACCAGGCTTGAGGTTTTCCATTTCTAAGTGCATGCTAGATCTTAAGGCCATGCTGACTTGATTACAAGACCTTTGCTGCTTCTATAAGTTTAAGGTAATGATGCTCATTTGGGTGCTTCTTCACCACCACACTGAGGGACATTTGGCAATTTCTGGTTGTCACAACTTGGAGAGGTGCTGCTCATGGCCAGTAGGCAGAGGACAAGGATCCTACCTGTTAATACTGGTCAGGACAGTCCCCTGCCCCAGCATTGGCAGCTCAGAATGTTAATAGTGCCCCCGAGTGACGATCTAAGTTTTGGCTGAAGTTCTGACTAGGCATTTCATGCATTTACATACTGTGTGTATGTTTGTGTGTGTGAGTGTGTGTGTGTGTGTGTGCGCGAGAGAGAGAGCGAGAGAGAGACAGAGACAGAGAGAGACAGAGAGATAGAGGGAGAGAATATGAATGGATCCAACCTTCTTCCCAGGTATTAGAAGCCCAGGGCTAGGCCAGCACTTTGTACCCAGCTGAGCACTGGGGCTTGAACTCAGGGCCTAGCTTTTTTCCACTCAAGGCTGGCACCATAGCACTTGAGCCACAGCTCTACTTCTGGGTTTTTGCTAGCGGGTTTCCTGCCTAGACTGGCTTTGAACCGCTGTCTTCAGATCGCAGCCTCTTGAGTTGCTAGGATGACAGTCATGAGTCCTTTGTGTTGGGCAAGTACCCATTCTTGTTTACTGAGCTGCTTTGGTTTTTGCTTTCTTTTGGAAGCATACTGTCTTTGTGTGATTTAAATATGCGTAACCAAGTATGAAACCTCAAAGATCTAGGTTCTCTATTTTTTTAGTTATATATTATAAGTAATGTATAATGTAATATTAGTTATAGAGAGGGAGAGTTCATTGTCACATTTTCACATATGCTTACAGTGTTTTAATCAATCTTACTCCCCATTACCTGTATTTTATTTTTTTATATCAAGAATACCTTCTCATTAAAAAAATTATTTATTGCTATTATAAAGGTCATGTACAGAGGGATTACAGTTAACATAAGTCAGGCAATGAATACATTCCTTTTTTTTTTTTTTTGCCAGTCCCGGGGCTTGAACTGACTCAGGGTCTGGGCACTGTCCCTGAGCTTCTTTTGCTCAAGGCTAGCACTCTACCTCTTGAGCCACAGCACCACTTCTGGCTTTTTCTGTTTATGTGGTACTGAGGAGTCGAACCCAGGGCTTCATGGATGCTAGGCAAACACTCTGCCACTAAGCCAAAATTCCAGCTCTTTACATTTCTTTTTTAAAAAAAATTTATTGTCAAACTGATGTACAGAGTGGTTACAGTTTCATACGTTAGGCATTGGATACATTTCTTGTACTGTTTGTTACCTCCTCCCTCATTCCCCCCTCCCCCCTCCCCCTTCCCCTCTCCCCCAATCTATACATTTCTTTTTGGACACTGTTATTACCCTGTCACTTGCTTTCATTTTGATTTTTTATATCACAAGTGTCTTCTTACTACCAGGATTTAGGGCATCATGCTTGCTAGACTTGCTTATGGCAGGCACTTTTTTTTTTTCAAACTTTAGTGTTTTTTTTTAATATTTTATTTTATTTATTTATTGTTGGTCATGAGGCTTAAACTGTGGGTTTGAACTCTTCAGCTCAAGGCCACAGCACCACTTCCTGTTTTTTTGTAAAGAGGTCAAATTGGGAGTCTTTATTAAAAGCTGGTATCTGCCTGTCTCAAAGACCTGCAGCCCCTCTAATACACTTACCTGTTAGAAAACTGAGAGAGCATATAAAAACAATACTACCAAACCATATCAACCCCAATGGAGAGCTGAAGTGGGATGCCATTGTGATCCAAGGAGAGCCAGGAGCCAGAAGACACCGACTGGCGGCGCAATGTAGTGGCCTCTGAGCTGGTCTGAGCCTAAATAGTGTCAGGGTCGGGGGCAGGGTCACAAGAAACTCAAGAATCTCCCAAGTTCCATGCACAGGACTGACAGGTCCAGTAACTTATTGTCCAAGTCCCCGCCCCTGCCTCTGAATTCAGACACGCCCATCACCTGGAAGGTAGGACTTGTACCTTTCTCCACCTTGAAGACAAGATGGTGATGGCTGGCACTCTTAACAGTTGGTGCAACACCTCCAGCCCAGCCTTTGTGTTAGGTATTTTGGATGGAGATACGTAGACTTTTCTGCCTGGGCTAGCTTTACACTGTTGTTCTACAGGTCTCAGTTTCCTGAACAGCTAGGATACAGGCGTGAGCCTCCAGCGCCTGGCAGTTTCAAAATCCAATTTTTATTGCATTGAGCACTTTTCTTGTTAGAGAGTAGGGAGAGGGCTTCTTTAGCATTCTCATCCTACTAATGTGTGCTTTTGCCACTTCCTTTGCTTTAACTATGGAGCCTACTGGAGCTCTTAGGGAGTGGATGTTGAATGCAAACTAGGGCAATAAACATTCAATGTAGATTGACTCTGGGAGGAGTTTGAGTTGCTGAAATTTGCATCTTAGAAGATCTTCCTTCCACAGATTCTGAAGCAGTTAAACCTATGAGGGACCACCCTAATTGGTTCTTCATAAAAACATACACACAGGGCCGGAAATGTGGCTTAGTGGTAGAGTGCTTGCATGCATGAAGCCCTGGGTTCCATTCCTCAGCACCATATACACAGAAAAAGCCAGAAGTGGTGCTGTGGCTCAAGAGGTAGAGTGCTAGCCTGGAGCAAAAGAAGCTCAGGGACAGTGTTTAGGCCCTGAGTCCAAGCCCTAGGACTAGCAAAAAACAAAACATACAAACCAACCACTTCGTGGCTCACTCTTGTAATCCTAGCTACTCAGGAGGTTGGGATCTGAGGATCCCAGATCAAAGCCAGCTCATGCAGGAAAGTCTATGAAACTCTTAGCTTCAATAACTACTAAAATGCTATTAGTGAAGCGGTGTCTCAAGTATTAGAGCACTAACTTTGAGCAAAAGAAGCTTAGCGACAGTGCCCAGGCCTCCAGTTCAAGCCCCAGGACTGGCACAGACACAAAAACAGGCCACAGAACATCTCAAGTCTTTGGAATGCCAACTTCACCCCAATCACCAGTCAGCTTTGTTTTTCAGATTGTTCATCTGCTTCTTGGCTTTATTTCCTTTTTTTTTTTTGGCCAGTCCTGGGGCTTGGACTCAGGGCCTGAGCACTGTCCCTGGCTTTTTCTTGCTCAAGGCTAGCACTCTGCCACTTGAGCCACAGCGCCACTTCTGGCCATTTTCTGTATATGTGGTGCTGGGGAATCGAACCCAGGGCCTCATGTATATGAAGCAGGCACTCTTGCCACTAGGCCATATCCCCAGCCCCTTGGCTTTATTTCTTATCTACAACCTCACTAAACTCCATTTTGGGGGAAGGAAGGGCTGGATCATTAGATTCAACAGTATCCCAGTATCCCCTAACCTCATTTTACTTATTTATTTTTTAAATTATTTTTTTCATTTATGTGGTACTGAAGAATCAGACCCAGGGCCTTATGCATTCTAGGCAAGTGCTCTACCACTAAGCCACATCCCCAGCCCTCACCCCCCATCTCATTTAAAAAGCTTCCCAAGGGTCTCCATTACCTTATGAGTGAAATCTAAACTCCATATAAATACATGCTAAATCCATTTGTACCCAGTTCTTCCTCTCCTAGCAACACTTGCCTGAGTGAGTTTTTCACTTCTGCTCCTTGCTTCTAGTGGCCACAATTGACTGCAGAGGAAGATTGTCTTTTCGCTCTTTGCATAAGTTTTCTTTGCTATGTTTGAAAATGTGGGGATATGCATGCTCATGTGTCCACTCCCCCGTTGCTTTTGGGGCTTGAACTCAGCCTGGGGGCTAGCCATCCCTGAGCTTCTTTTGCTCAAGGCTAGCATTCTGCCATTTGAGGAGGCACATCTCCACTTGTGGCTTTTTTGGTGGCTAATTGGAGATAAAGAGTCTCACAGACTTTCCTGCCTGAGTTGGCTTTGAACTGTGATCCTCACATCTCAGCCTCCTGCATAGATAGGACTAGAGTCATGAGCCAGGCTTGATTATGCTTCTTATTTGCATTGATTATGATTTTCTCCAGTTAGGATAATAATATGCTGGAATTGGTTCCGTGAGCTTACCATTAAAAAAAAAAACACAACTATATAAATTATATAAAGTGCTTAGATTGTGTTCATTGCTTTAAGCCACTAGAGATAGCCTATGCAGAAGTTCCTTGTACAAATAGTCTGTTCTAGTTGTCACTGGGTTATTCTTGATTTAAATGGTGAGGGAAGGAAACTGGCTGTTGAAGACATTGACTGGGTTAAGCAAGGCTCAGCCAGTAACCCCCTACCCTCACTAAGGGGAGAGAGATGCTTGGTAGTGAAGTGATTCTTTTACAGGGAAGCTTGAAGGCCTGTGTGAAACATTCAGGAGGACCGATTCCAGTTGAATAACTGGTAGACAATCAGTCTTGTGTTCTTTTATTTTGTTTTCTTGAGGCGAGAAAGCTGGTTTGGGTTTGCATTGGAGGAAACTTCTTATCCTCTTTGTATACCATTAAATTGGCTGTATTTGAATTGGCAGCTGCAAGACTTCACTGCTTTCTTAGGAGATGGAGATTGAAGTGCTGTGGCCTGAAGGAGCTTTGAAAGAGCTTTAGGTATTGAATTTAGTATCTGGAAGATTTGGAATTACTGGGCTTTATCATTAAATTGAAACATTTTAACTCAATTTGAAGAAGGAGGTAGGGATTAGTTATAAAAATTACTGGAGTGTGGGGGGTGGCACACTTTTCATTTCAGCCATTCCAGAGGCTGGGAGAGGGGGATGGGGAGTTTGAGGCTAGACTAGGCTATATAGTAAGATCATGGCTCCAAAAATATATATAAGTAAGAATGACTGGATTGTGGTTATCTATATAAAAAAACGTGTTTAATAAGGCTATTACTGAGTTTAGTTTTGTGGAGTCACTGCTTATTCCATGCGTTTTTAATCCACCATTTTACTGCAATTGTAACCCAAGCCTGCTCGTGTGCCCTGTGAGTCCAACCACCATTTCATGGTAGTTTAATTACAGGCTCAGTGCTTTTGAAAAGCAAGGAAACCTCCTCAATTGAATCTATAAACCAAGTATGTAAACCATGCACAAATGCTCTTTTAAGCCCTTATAGCTCGGCACTTTTCCAGACCCCAACAAAAACAACTCTACTGCCTTAAGGTGTGATGGGCCTGAATTTCATTATACTGGTATTGGAGTCTATATTCCAGTAGAGCCACTGAATTAGTAGCAATACTGATATCAAGTACATCAAATCCTAAGCCTCACATCAAAAGGAGCTGGTAGAAAGGAGTTGCATGTTCTAGATCCCTGAGCTGACTTGACTCTGTGAAGTTTAATATTCACCTTCATTTCTCTCTCCCCAGGAAGGTGCTAATGATAGAAAAAAAATCCCACACACTGTGTTGTTGGATGGGATGGCTAATAATATGTTTGGAAGAATGTCAAATGATACATAAAATGCTTAACACTAGTTGTAATACTTAAGACTGAATACTTTGAAATTGTGCCAGTGGCTAAAGATGTACCAGTCATAAAGAAGTACGAACTTCCTGAAAGATTTGGAAAGTTTGGCATGCAAAAGAAGTGGGAAATAATGGGCAAACTTGTGATTTGAAGGCTTTATGTAATGCCCCCCTGACTATTAAAGCAGAATTTTATTTATTTCTATTTGTAATTAATTAATTAATCATTGTTTTTGCTGGTCTTGGGGCTTGAACTCTGGGTCTGGGTGCTGTCTCTGAGCTTTTGTGCTCAAGGCTAGCACTCCACCACTTGAGCCACAGCTCCTGTGTGTGTGTGTGTGTGTGTGTGTGTGTGTGTGTGTGTTTGTGTGTATGTGTATGTATAATGTGTGTGTATGTGTGTATGTGTAACAAGATAAAAATCTCAAGAACTTCTGTGCCTGCTGGCTTTGAACCGTGAACCTCAAATCTCAGCCTCCTGAGTAGCTAGGATTATATATCTCAGTGCTACCAGCACCTAGCTTGTGTCTCTATCTTGAAGGGGTATTGAATTTTAGCAAATACTTTTTTTTTCTTCATTTAATATGATCATGTAGTTTTTCTTTAGCCCTTTAATAAAGTATATCAAAAATTTCTTTTGAACTATCCTTTTGTACATGAAGTATATTTCACTTGGTCATTTTCTGTATTACTGAATCCTATTTGGTAAGCATTTTATTAAGTATTGGTAAAGATTTTATATCTGGATTCATAAGGGATTTTGAACTGTAAATTTCTTTTTAAACTATCTTTGTTTGGTTTTGGTTTATGATAATCCTGTTTCGTAAAAGTGGGAGGCCTTTACTATTTTCTGGAGGAATGCTGTTAATTCTTTAGATGTTTGGTAGAATTCACCAGCAAAACCGTTTGTACTTAAATTGCAGAATTAATTTCCTTGAGTTGTAGGGCTATTCAGTTACCCCGTTTCATATTAGCTGAGTTGTGGTTATTGATGATGTGAGAGGAATTGGCCCATTTCGTTTATAAGTTGCCAAATTTGTACTATTGTTTGTGGTATTCTTGTATCCTCTTGGTGTCTGTAGAGTCTGCAATAATAGCTCTTCTTGCTTTTTAAAATATTGCCACTGTGCCCGCCCCACCACAGTCTTGTTAGTTTCTTATTTTATTTTTGTTTAGGTTCAAGGGCAGAACTTGAACTTGGTATCTGCTGCTTTTGCTCATTGGCTAGCACTCTACCAACTGAGCCATGCCTCCAACCCCATATTGGTCTTTTAAAAAAATTCAGCTGTTTGCTTCATCTTTTTTTTTCTTTTGGCCAGTCCTGGGGCTTGAACTCAGGGCCTGAGCACTGACCCTGGCTTCTTTTTGCTCAAGGTCAGCATTCTACCACTTGAGCCACAGCACCACTTCTGGCTTTTTGTATATATGTGGTGCTGAGGAATTGAACCCAGGGCTTCATGCATGCTAAGCAAGCACTCTACCGCTAAGCCACATTCCCAGCCCTCATTTTTAATAGTTTATATGTTTTCAGTTTCATTGATTTCTAGTATGGTTTCCTACTTTTACTTAAGTTTATTTTTCTGTGCTTTTTATTGGTTCCTAGTGTGGGAGTACGGATGAGTGATTTGAAACTTTGAAATGGAGACTGACTGGCACTCTTAAATACTCCCATTGTCTAGGGTGAATCTGTTTTCATTCGTTGCCAGTGTTGTGACTTCCATATATTCCTTAAAAAGCAGAAGTCCTAGCTGGGCACTGGTGGCTCACCCCTGTTGGTGTTTAATTGGAGATAGGAGTCTCGTGGATTGGTCTGCTCGGGCTGGCTTTGAACTGTGACCCTCAGACTTCAGTCTTCTGAGTAGCTAGGATTATAGGTGTGAGCTACCAGCACCAGGCTAAATACTATTTTTGTGTGTGAATGCACAGGTACTGGAGTGTGAACTAAGAGCTTCAAGCTCTGGCTTGGCTTTTTTGCTCAAGGCTCAAGCTTTACTACTTGTTCCACTTCTGGCTTAAATTTTTTTTTGCCAGTCCTGGGGCTTGAACTCAAGGCCTGAGTGGTGTCCTTGAGCTTTTGTGCTCAAGTGTTCCACCACTTGAGCCACAGCTGCACTTCAGTTTTGTTTTTTTTTTGGTAGTTTAGTGGAGATAAGAGTCTCACTTACTTTCCTGTTCAGGCTGGCTTTGAACCATGATGTTCTCAGATGTCAGCTTCCTGAGAAGCTAGGATTACAGGCCTGAGCCACTAGTGCTCAACCTTGTGGCACTTTATGGAACAAGTTTACTATTTGACCTTTAAACCCCAATGATATTGGTTGCTTTGATCTAAGCCATCTGGAAAAAATTTCAAGTACCAATTCTCAGGCTTCCCACATGGCCTTTTGTCATCTGGATTCTGTCATAGCACATGGCCCTCCATGTTTGGATAGGTTTGACTCGTGTCCTTTGTTCTTTATCTTTGTGCTATTGTCTCATGGTATTTATTTTTGCTTGCACATATCTCCTAGCCTGTGAGTAATCCCCTAGAGGTCTGTTCTGAGGGACCCAAATGTGTACTTTACTGATAGTGCTGGGGCCCAGGCAGACAATGGGAAGGTTGAGGGGCTCTTTAGGGGCAACTTTAATGTAAATGTGACTGTTGCTAATCACAAAGTTGTAAAGTCCAAACTGTTGTAAATGCTATTTCATTGTTGATTCACAGACTGGCACATACACTCAGACAAACCCTTACATTGTTTATGTAAACAAATAGAAGGTAGGGAGTGGGTTGGTGTGCAAGGGGTTCTGTCCACCTAAAGTTATTGGGAAGAAAGCTAGGTAAGTCATAATGTCGACAAAGTCATTCTCCTGGATAATGAAAGTGGCCATCTCACACATTTTACTTTGGCAAAAGAATTTTTGCTCTCTCCTGGATCTAGCTGAAGGGAATGTCTGTCTGTCTGGGCTAGCTTGAGACCAGTCCCTCTGAAGTGAGGATGTAAAGGGAGATGGTGGCTGGCGACCCTCTTGGCACCTAAAAGAGAACTGTGGGTACTGTGAAAACCTGAAGGGAAAGGGTGGGCATTTGACCTGGTCCACTTGTCTTCTTTTAAATCTTCTGGCCTCCAATCTGAATCATTTGAATTCCCTCTTGACATCTTCTTGGTTTTTTATATTGCTCTGAACCCAGCTTCACTTATTTACCTTCTCTTTCCTGTTGGATTGTAGCTTGATTCCAGCTCCTACTCTGCCTCCTGGCTTTTTTTTTTTGTGGGGCCTGATCAATTTTTTGGTCCTTTAGTCTTAGTTCACTCTTTTTTTTTTTTTTAAATCTTCTCTGAATATATGTTCCTTAAATTTGGGCCCATGTTGTGTGTGTTGCGGGATGCCTTATGTTGCTTGAGTTCTTCAGGGAGATGTCAAATGGCCTAGTTGTTCAATGTTGTACAAAACCACAGACATTATTTATAACATCATTTACCTTCACCCCATGTGACAGAAAGAAAGGCTTTAGCACACTCTTTGTTCTTATGCCTTATCTTCTAAATCTTGGTTAGACCCTCACATGGATTAAGTTAGAAGGGTGAGGACAAGACAGAGTTTGGGTCATTTGATGACTTTTAATAATATGCTGGTTGGCCACCAGTGGCTCACTCCTGTAGTCCTAGATACTCAGGAGGCTGAGATTTGAGGATTGAAGTTCTAAGCCAGCCTGGGCAGAAAGGTCCATGAAATCCTTATCTGCAATTAATCACCAAAAAACCTGGAAGTGGATCTGTGGCTCAAGGCTTAAGCCCCTGGATGGGCACACAGACAAACAAACACACAGACAAACAAACAAAATTCTCTGTGGCTCTTGGTGCCTGGATAAGCACAGATGGTGAGGGTGAATCAAGGCCTGATCTTGTCCCTCCTTTTGACTCACCAATCTAATGGAGAAAATGGTCCTACTGGGAAGGAGTGAGAACGATGTTTAAACTGCTTTCCCTTGTGTTGGCAATGGGAAGGCAGCGCCATGAAATAATTAGTAACACATTCCCATTTTGCTGTAACTTAGTGCATTGTGAGTTTTAAGACATAGTTATTGTGGTTGTACTCAATAAACATTCCCATTTGGCTTGTCTTAATGCATAGTTGCATGAAAAGAGCTTGGGTGTTATTTCTGTGTTGGTGTTGCCTGGCTGTTAATTTAATTTCAGTAAATCTTTTTCCCCTTCTTTCTGCAGTTTTTCCTGAGTGGTTCCTCCTCTTTATGAACATTAGAAACTATGTGCTTTCCAAATCATTTTCTTAGTTGTCCCTTTCTGCTTTGTATAGCCATGCCTCACTGCTGTCATTGAATGACTTCAGGTACTTGGTGGCAGGAACGCTGAGTGGAAGCCTGTACTGGCTCTTCCCAGCTTCTCTAGTGTCTGGGAGCAAGTCTGTGTACTATCCCAGCCACTTAGACACTTGTTAGTGATGATGAGCAGGGATGGTAAAGACCATCTCACTATCTTCTAGCTCCTAATCTGGTTGTGTTCCACTTGCCTCTGAGCTCTCGAGGGGCCTGTAGTTGAGAGGGGGAAGCTCTAGAGTAAGCAGGAATCTGAAAGCTTAGATTAGTTGTTTTTTTTTTTTTTTTTGAGGAGGGAACACTAGAGTTATGATTCACATGGAATGTAATTAATTCCTGTGATTCTATGTAATTAATAACTATGTTGCACGTAGTTTGTGGTGCTTTTCAATATATTTACCGATTTGTGACTTTTTGAGCATTTCATTATGCCAGAGAGAAATCCTGTATCCCTTATCCCCATTTTCTGGTCTCTTCTCATCCACTCATTTTCCTCCTGATCTCTGATAATTAGTAGCCTGCTCTCTGTTTCTTTGAATTGACTATTTCTAGCCATTTCAGTGAATGGAATTATACATTCTACGGTTTTGTGGTCTCTGTGTGTGTGTGTGTCTTTCAGCATCATGTTTTCGAGTTGTATCCATGTAGCATGCATCAATACTTCTTTTTTTGTCATGGGGCATTTACTCAGGGCCTAGGCACTATCCTTGAGCTTTTCTAAAAGCCCAAGATTAGCACTCTACTACTTGAGCCACAGCTCTATTTCCTGGTATTTAATTAATCTAGTTTCTGGTATTTAATTGGACATAGAGTCTCACAAAGCTGGGTGCTGGTGGCTCACACCTGTAACTCTTAGCTACTCAGGAGGCTGAGTCTGAGGATCATGGTTCAAAGCCAACCTTGGCAGAAAAGTCCACAAAACTCTTTAACTCCAATTAACTGCCCCCAGTCTGGAAGTGGAGCTGTGGCTCAAAGTGGTAGAGCACTAGCCTTGAGCACAAAAGCTCAGGGATAGTGCCCAGGCCGAGTTCAAACCCCATGGTAAACCAAAAAACCCAAAAAAACAAGTTTCATGGACTTTTCCTGCTTCGTCTGACTTTGAACCATGGTCCTTAGATATCAGCTTCCTGAGTAGCTAGGATCACATGCAGCCTCCAGCACTCGGCAATACTGTGTTTCTTCTTATTTTACTATTTTGGGTGGTACTGAGGAATCAAACCCTGGGCCTCATGCATGCTAAGCAAGCACTCTACCACTAAGCCACATTCCTACAGCCTTTTTTTTGCCAGTCTTGGGGCTTGAACTCAGGGCCTGAGCACTGTCCCTGGTTTCTTTTTGCTCAAGGCTAGCACTCCACCATTTGAGCCACAGCATCCACTTCTAGCCTTTTCTGTATATGTGGTGCTGAGGGATCGAACCCAGGGCTTTATGCATGCTAGGCAAGCACTCTACCACTAGACCACATTCCCAGCCCTCCCACAAAGTCCCTTAATTTTTTTTTGGTCCGTTTTGGGGCTTGAATGGTTCTGGGCCTAGATACTGTCCCTGAGCCTCTTTGTGCTCAATGCTAACCAGCCACAGAGCCACTTCTGGTTTTTGAGTGGTTAATTGGAGATAAGAGTCTTCCAGGGACTTTTGTGCCTGGCTTGGCTTCGGACCTTGATCCTCAGATCTCAGCCTCCTCAGTTGCTGGGATTACAGGTGTGAGCCATGGGCACCTGGCACTGTGTTTCTTTTATGGCCGAATAACCACATGGTATGGACACATTAGCCTTTTTTTTATATTGCTTCTACTTCTTGCTATTACTAGTCATGCTGCTTTGCACATTCATGCGAGCTAAGTTTGAGGTCATAAAATTAATCACCCCACAGCTGTTGCAAAAAGGACTGGATATGGAGATATGAAACCATGCTGTCCAAGTACAGCATGCCCAGGAACCACCTGCTTGACCTTCACATTAATCTCTGGAAGTTCATTAGGTTTCTGAATGTTCCTGAATAATTTTTTTTTTTTGGCCTGTCCTAGAGCTTGGACTCAGGGCCTGAGCACTGTCCCTGGCGTCTTTTTGCTCAAGGCTAGCATTCTACCTCTTGAGCCACAGCGCCACTTCTGGCCGTTTTCTATATATGTGGTGCTGAGGAATCGAACCCAGGGCTTCATGTACATGAGGCAAGCACTCTACCACTAGGCCATATTCCCAGCCCTGTTCCTGAAATTTTTGTATATACTGGGGATTGAACTCACTCTACCAGTTGATCTTCCTCCCCAACCCTAGGTCAGACCATTTCTAAAGTAAAAATTAACAAGATGTGAGCATAATTAAATTTTTCCTTACCATGAACTATGAAGGCTTATATATTTTTAATGTGTGCATGTAATGTATATATAGCTTGATTTCTAAAATCTGGATTTTCTGACCATCAGTTTTTATGTTTTTGATGACATTTGGCATATCCTAAGTTAAAAAAAAGTTCTCAAGCCAGCTGTAGTGGCACATGCTTCCAGGCCCAGCTACTCAGGATCACCTGAGCCCAGGAGCTAAACTACCAGCTTAGTCCATGAAGGAGGTTTCCATCGTATTCTTTGCTGAGGGAATATGCCAATGATAATATCCTAATTCTTTTTTTTTTCAGAGTGTCTGGTTGTGCCATTCTTTTTAAAAAAAATTTTTATTGTCCAACTGATGTACAGAGAGGTTACAGTTTCATACGTTAGGCATTGGATACATTTCTTGTACTGTTTGTTACCTCGTCCCTCATTCCCCCTTCCCCTTCCCCTACCTAATTCTTTTTTTTTTTTTTTGGCCAGTCCTGCGCCTTGGACTCAGGGCCTAAGCACTGTCCCTGGCTTCTTCCCGCTCAAGGCTAGCACTCTGCCACTTGAGCCACAGCGCCGCTTCTGGCCGTTTTCTGTATATGTGGTGCTGGGGAATCGAACCTAGGGCCTCATGTATCCGAGGCAGGCACTCTTGCCACTAGGCTATATCCCCAGCCCCAGCCCTACCTAATTCTTTGAGATGTAATTTACATAGAATGAATGTTAAGAGTGCAGTTCTGATTTTAGATCAATGCCTGCAGTCGTATGATGACGGCATCATTAAATTAAGATCATCCAAATGCATTATTTTACTTTTTTGTGCTGATCCTAGGACTTGAACTTGGGGCCTGTGCACGGTTGCTAATCTTTTTTGCTCAAGGTTAATGCTCTACCACTTGAGCCACAGTGTCACTCCCGGCTTTTTGCTGGTTAATTGGAGATAAGAGTCTAACAGAAAAAAAAAAATTAGAAAAAAGTCTTTTCTTTCTGGGTTGACTTTGAACTGTGATCCTCAGATTTTAGCCTCCTGAATAGCTAGAGTTACTTACGGGCATGAGCCACTGGTACACAGCCCAAATGGATTTTTAAAGCAGCTATCTGAATGACTTCAGAGTGGATTGTGGTCTGGTGTCTTGTTTTGCCTCTTTTGGGTTTGTGGCTCCATCTAGGAAAACCAGAAAACTGGTTAGTCTGTTAAGGGAAACGTGTACCGCCGAAGCCAAGCTTTGGTTCTCTGACATTGGAATCTGGGGTTTGGACAAAGGATGGAAGCATTTTGTGCTTCCTCTTGCAGGGAGCTGTAGACCATGTAAGTGTTGGGGGTGGGTGGGGGTGTTTGGAGGGTGGGTGGATCTGTGGAGTGACTGGGCCTGCAGCTGCTGAAAGTGTGGGCTGGAATTAGCTTCTGCCTTTGGCCAGATCACTTCTGCATGACAAATTATGCAATGATTAAGCCACCCTGATGTGGAAGAGAGATCTAGCAGGCAAAGCAATGGGTGTGGGGGTTTGATGGTGAAGTGTGCAATTTCCACCCTTCCTAGTTAAAAATACCCTTGTCCAGAATAATTTATCCTTTAATTTCAGAAGTCGGGTGCTGCTTCAGTGTAAGGCATGAAAGGAATGCAGACAATTTTTGGTTACTAACCCCTCTCTCTTTTTTTTTTTTAATGTCTGTCCCGGGGCTGGAACTCAGGGCCTGAGAGCTGTCCCTGAGCTTTTGTGCTACTACTTTAGTCACAACTCCACTTCTGGCATTTTGATGGTTAATTGGAGATAAGACTCTGTAAGAGTTTCCTGCCCGGCAAGCTGGCTTTGAACTGTGATCTTCAGATTTCAGCCTCCTGAGTAGTGAGGATTGCAGGCATGAGCTGCTAAGTGCCCAAGCAGCTGAAGTTCTGAGGTTAATAAAGCTTGTAACAGTACACCAAGGTACAGGTTAACAGAGCTTAAAAGTATACACCAAGGTCACAAGTGATGATGCCCTCCTTCCCCCGTGTGTTAGAACCGCTTATTTCCTTAGGACAGACCCTAATGTATTTGAGTTTGGTAAGGAATATTTTAGCCTTGTGAAGGTAAAAATAGATCAGGTCTACATAAGAGAAGCATTTTTTTTTCTGTCATCTATCAGGGTGCCTGGGGTCTTGGGTTTGTAGTAGGATGTCTCTGTGGGTTCTCTGGGCTATAAGATTGGGGTCTTACAGCTAATCTAAGATATGCATGCAGGGCTGTCCACGGTATGAATCACCCATTTAAAGCAGTATAGGACCAAGAAGAATGGCTAGAAATAACGTCGGTACTGGGTTTTCTGTACAGAAACCCTAAAGTATAGGGTTTCTATTTTATGATTGAGGAAAATTGTCTGCATTCCTTTCAGCTCTCATGTTGAAGCAGCACCTGTTTTCTGAAGTTAGGGGATAAATTTGAATTTTTTTCTGGGGCCATTTTAAAAGTATATTTCATTGTTATTATAATGGTGATGTACAGAAGGGTTATAGTTACATTAGTCAGGTCAATAGTACATTTCTTTTTGGACAGTGTTGTCCCTTTCCTCGATCTCTCCCAGAAATTTGAATTCTTGTAGTTTTTTGTTGTTGTTGTTCTGTCTTGGGGCTTGAACTCAGGGCCTGGGTGCTGATCCTGAGCTCTTTTGCTCAAGGCTTGTGTTCTACCACTTTGAGCCCCAGAGTGCCATTTCTGGTTTCTTGTAGTTAAGTGGAGATGAGTCTCACAAACTTTCCTGCCCTGGCTGGTTTTGAACTGCACCCTCAATCTCAGCCTCATGAGTAGAATGGATTACAGACATGAGCTACCAGTGCCCAGCTCAATTTCTTGTTTTTTCTTTCTTTTTAGTGTGTGTGTGTGTGTGTGTGTGTGTGTGTGTGTGTGTGTGTGTGTGTGTTGGTCCTGGGGATTGAACTCAGGACCTGGGTGCTGCCGCTAACCTTCTTTTGATCAAGGCTAGCACTCTACACATGTGAGCTACTGGCACCTGGCTTATCGGTAGGTATTTTAAACCTAGCCTCACAAGTAACAGCTGTCTAGATTAGGAAGTTTGGTTGGACCAGAAAGACTGGGAAAAATGTTGATGTGGGTAATTTGGGGCGTATTTTTTTTCTTTGTATTGTTTTATTTTTTTCCAGTCTTGGGGCTTGAACTCAGGGCCTGAGCATTGTCCTTGGCTTCTTTTTGCTCAAGGCTAGCACTCTGCCACTTGAGCCACAGCGCCACTTCTGGTCTTTTCTGTTTATGTGGTGCTGAAGAATCGAATCCAGGGCTTCATGTATACGAGGCAAGCATTTTACCACAAGGCTATATTCCCAGCCTCTCTTTTTTATTTCTTGTGATGGTCCTAGGGCTTGAATGCAGGGCCTGGGCACTGTCCCTTAACTTGTTTTTTTTTTTCAATTTGCGCCACAGCTCAACTTTTGGGTTTTTGGTGATTACATGGGGATACTGCCTGGGATGGCTTTGAATCATAATTCTCAGATGTCAGCCTCTTGAGTAGATAAGATTACAGGCATGAGCCACTGGTATCTGGCCTTTCTGTGGGTATTTTAAGTGACTTGTGTAATGTGTACCTTATCTGAAATGCTTGAGACTTGAAGGGATTCAGATTGCACCTTTTTTTGAGACCTTTGGATATGTGCATAAACATAACGAAACTTGGAGATAGAATCCAAGTTTAAAGTTTAAACAGAAAATTGATTTATGTTCCATATATACCTAATACATATGTCAAAGGTAAATTTTAATTTTGTACAACATGTTTAATGCACCTGTGTATTGACTGACCTGTCACAGGAGTTCAGGTGTGGAATTTTCTGCTTGTGGTATCATATCAGTGGTCAAAAAGTTTCACAGTTGTAGAGGCTGGGAATATGGCCTAGCGGTAAAGTGCTTGCATTATATACATGAAGCCCTGGGTCCTATTCCTCAGCCCACATAAACAGAAAAAGCCAGACGTGGCGCTGTGGCTCAAGTGGTAGAGTGCTAGCCTTGAGCAAAAAGAAGCCAGGGACAGTGCTCAGGCCCTGAGTTCAAGCCCCAGGACTGGCAAAAAAAAAAAAAGAAAGAAAAGGTTTCACAGTTGTGAGCATTTTGAATTTCAGGCTTTCAGAGTAGGGAGCTACATCCCCTAGCCAATGAACAGTGGAGTAGAGAAGTCATGAGCTTGATTGGGATTTCTCATTTGGGATTGGAATAATGTATACACGGTTGCATTGGAGACGAGTCCAGCAGTAGGAACAGATTTGGGCTTAGGACCTCCTGAGCTTGATGGTTAGGGTCTGAGGAATGAGATTCTTGAATTAAGCCCTCTAAATGGATCCCTGGGAGAAAAACGAGGCAGGGAGATGAAATTTGGGCCTTAGGTCTTTTTTCTGTTTTTTTTTCCCCTTTTGGTAGTATTTAAATTGAACAAGTTGACTCATTCATTGTAAGTTATTGTCAAACAGAGCAGGCAGTGGTCTGGAAACGGTGTTGAGTGGACAAAAGACACATTTTCTCCAGGAGAGGTCACTGTGCTTCAGAGCACTTTGGTTATTATAATACATCATTCTTGTCTAGCCATTGAAGCCAGTTTCTAAGAACTTTTGGCAAGCAACATTTTCCTGACTTGAGTTTGGATTACCATGTCTACTTGAAAGCAGTTCATTTATCTCTTACTGTTCAGATCTGCTTTCACATTTTTTTCTGATTTGTTGAAGATGTATGATGTTGCTCTCCTATCTTGTATTCCCAAATTTGGGCATGCTCTGATTCTAGGCTTTCTCACTAGGCATAGAGCACACAGTAGTTCTCAGGGGATTGGATTTTTCCCCCTTCTGTCCTTCAGGCAACGAGGCTTGTGTTTTTTGATTTGGGCATCACCCTCGTTTTGTGGGTATGGCTGGGGTTGACAAAGTACTGTGAGGGATAGTCTTTCACACAACATTGTCAATCTCTCACCTCCAATACTGAGGAACACAGAGCAAGTTTCATTTGGTTAGTCTTGTTACATTTTTTATACTAAATAGGCACACAGGATTAAAAATGTCAATATAATTGCAAAGCACTTTTCTGGGGCACCTCATGGGTTAATCTGTGGCTTCAGTTCAGATCTATTTATTTCAATAACTTTGGAGACTTGATTGCATGCAATATGGAGATGATAGTAGGGAGATTTTTTTTGCTCTTTTTTTTTTTGCCAGTCCTGGGGCTTGAACTCAGGGCCTGAGCACTGTCCCTGGCTTCTTTTTGCTCAAGGCTAGCACTCTTCCACTTACTTGAGCCACAGTGCCACTTCTGCCTTTTTTCTCGCTACATATGTGGTGCTGAGGAATTGAACCCAAGGCTTCATGTATATGAGGCAAGTACTCTACCACTAGGCCATATTCCCAGCCCCTCTTTTCTATTTTCTTGGGGGGTATGTCAACTCATGTTCACTATGCTATGTTCCCAGCTCTTGAATTTTTCATCTAGAGTGCCTAAGGTCAGTGGCTCTCAAACTGTAACTACACATTGCAATTTCCTAGAGATATTTAAAAAATACTGATATCTGGATCCTACCCTGTTTTTTTGTAGTTGTGGGGTTTGAACTCAGGGCACTGGGAGCTTGAACTGGAAACTGTCCCTGAGCAATTTTGCTCAAGGCCAGTATTCTACTATTTTGAGCCACAGCTCCACTTCCAGTTTTTGAATAGTTAATTGGAGATAAGAGTCTCACAGGGACTTTTCTGCTTGGGCTGGCTTCAAACCACGATCCTCAGATCTCAGCCTCCTGAGTAGCTAAGATTATAGTTGTGAGCCACCAGCAGATTTTTATTTTATTTAATACAGTACATTGGAATTTTAAAATATTTCTAAAGTGATTTATAATGTTCAACCTGGATTACAAATTACTGGTCAAGATATTCCAGATTCTTTGCAGAGATGGACAAATTAAGGGTGATTAATTCATTTAGGTTTTTTTTTATTTACCCATGAAATACTTACTGAGTACCTGATACCAAGATGACTAAGCAAAGTTACAACTTTAAGCCTAATGGGGCTCAGAGTTTTGGCTTTTAGTTTTAATCTTAAAACCCCAGTTTTGAGCCAGGCACTAGTGGTTCAGTCTGTAATCCAACAAACTCAGGAGGCTCATGTTTCAAAGCCAGCCCAGGCAGGAAAATTTTCCTTTTTTTTTTGGTCATTTGTGAGGCTTGAACTCGGGGCCTGGGCACTGTCCCTGAGCCTCTTTGTGTTCAAGGCTAGCGCACTACCACTTGATCCATAGTACCACTTCCAGTTTTTGAGTGGTTAGTTGGAAATAAGAGTCTCACAGGGACTTTTCAGCCTGGGCTGGCTTCAAACCATGATCCTCAGATCTTAGTACCTCCTGAGTAGCTAGGATAACAGGAGTGAGCCACCAGTGCCCAGCACATTTCTTTCTTTGGACATTATCATTCCTTGTTTCCCTCCCATCTCTGCCCACAAGGTAGTTTATTTTCCACATAGAATGATTGCATTTGGGGGCTGGGAATATGGCCTAGTGGCAAGAGTGCTTGCCTTGTGTACATGAAGCCCTGGGTTTGATTCCCTAGCACCACATATATAGAAAACGGCCAGAAGTGGAGCTGTGGGTCAAGTGGCAGAGTGCTAGCCTTGAGCAAAAAGAAGCCAGGGACAGTGCTCAGGCCTTGAGTCCAAGCCCCTGGACTGGCAAAAAAAAAAAAAAAAAGTGATTGCATTTGTTTCATCTTCCCCCCTTCCTTTCTGCACCACGCCCCCCCCCCCCCAAGTAGTCTAATTTTTTGATGGGAGAGGGGGTTGATCATGGGGCTTGAACTCTACCACTTGAGGCACTGCTCCGCTTTGTTTTCTGGTGGTTAATTGGAGATAAGACTCTCATAGACCTTCCTGCCCAGTCTGACTTTGAACCATGGTCCTCATGTCTCAGCCTTCTGAGTAGCTAGGATTACAGGCATGAGCCACCAGCTCCCAGCAATGTAGTTTAATTTTTTAAAGAGAAATTGAATATCTTAAAAAAAATTAAAATGTTCCAATTTTGATATAGTAGTGTTTTGATTTAATAAATACATTTACTTGGCTTAGCAGAACTATATTTCATGGAATTTCCTGCCCAGGCTGGATTTGAACCACAATCCTGAGATCTCAGCCTCCTGAGTATAGGATTACAGACTTGAGCCACTGGCACCCAGCTAAAGGAAAGTCTTCAAAAAGAATTAAAAAGTTATGTTATTAAATAGTTGTATAAAGAAGTTAGAATTCAAAAAATGTTAGAATTCTGTAAGTCAGGTTATGAGTCCACTGCATTTAGTTCAGTGTCATCCTTTGCATGATTCTCCCCCATTAATCCTTCTCCTCGAGTTAATTTAGTTTAATTGCCCCTTAGACTCTTAGCTGCAATTAACCACCAAAAACAAGGAAGTAGAGCTGTGCATCAAGTGTAGAGGGCTAGCTTTGAGGGAAAAAAAAAAAGCCCAGGGACAGCACTCAGGCCTTGAGTTCAAGCCCAAGGACTGGCAAAAAAATAAGATTCTGGAAAATAGATACTAGGGAGTTAGTTCAGCCCTATTTCTCCTTCCTGAAGGGGAGCAGTAGAGATGATGAGGGAGATCTCGTATACCCAGAGAAAGGTGAATCTGAAGTGAAGTGGACAGTGAAGAAAATTGCATGATCCTGATAACCCCTCTGGAGACACCTTCCTGGCAGGGCTGGCACTGTCAGTTGCCCACAGGGACCAGGAGCTGCACACATGCACTGGGCATGTGAGAAAATGAACAATCTAATCTGGCTGCTGGAATACACTCAGAGTTGGCCTATTGTTTTTAGGGGGAGGCAGGGACTGGGGGAGGTATGCAATAGTGTGGAAACCAGTAATACTTTAAATTGGATTTCTTTATTTTATGGTTTGGTCACTTGAAACCTGGCCAGAGGGCTTCCTTTTAGCCCATATGGTGCCTTTCTGCTAGTTGTTGCTATGAGAAAAAGGGGATGGCTGCTATGCTGGGTTTGGCCTGCAGTCAAGGCCTTTGCATGAATCAAAGGCATCTCACTTCCTTGGCTCAAGCAACAGAGGTGCTCCTAGTTAGGCCTCTGGGCCAGGCTACTGGTCTACCACATATCCTGTTGAGTTCCACACAGAGTGACCTTGTCTGTATTGCCCCATTCATCAGCACGAAGGACTTAGTTTTGTTTCATAATGTGCCAAGAGAACCCAGTCTTGAGGCCACTTACCAGGAGTGATGATTTGTTTTATACACTTTCAAAACAGAAAACATCTGGTCTAGCCAGGGAGGGATTGTATAATGACCTAGTAGCTTTCACTTTCAGGGTTCTGCTGAGCTGGGTGTCCTTTTCCCTACTGGCTTGCATTCAGCTCAGTCACCTGCACAGTAGGCTGACCCCACCAGGCTTCAGGGAAAAACATAAACTGAAGCAACCACGGTTAGTTCATTTTAATCACATTTGACATCAGAATTTTTTTTGGGGGGGGGGAGAGGCATTCTTAAATCCTATTAAATGCTGTGATTCTGCAGACATAACTCAGGTCTTCCCTTTAATTTCTTGAAACCAGTTTCAGAAGAACAAAGCATGCTAGATTGTGTTTTATGCCAAATGAATTTCCCAAAGGCACAGTTTTGTTAGGAGCAAATGAGAATTCAGTGGTGCATTGCGTGGCAGCTTGTGTTTGTAGGTACTTATGTAGGGACGTGTATGAAATGTGGATTCTGCACCAGTCATTTTTCCCTGATGGGCTTTTTGTCAGAAGTGGTCTCAGTTCCTTTATTTTGGCCATCACATCACCTAATATTTCCCCAAGTCTTCTGTCATCCACTACCCTGATTCTGTCCTGGGCTCTGGCACTGAACTCTGAGGCCGGGGGGGGGGGGGGGGGGGGGGGGGAGGGGGGGGACCTCTCCCTGGGGCGGGACAGCTGTTGTGAATTTTCTGAATTTCTCTACATTCCAGTGCTATATGAAGTCCCTGCTACTTTCTCTGTTCTCTGTTCCTCTCACATAACTACTGGGACAGTGGCCCAATTATAATTTTTTAATCTAATGTTTGGGGGTACTCTCTGTCTTGTTTTTAAGAATTATGTATCTGGGTTCTAATATCCTTCGTAATCATATGGTGTCTGACAGTTGAGAAGATTTTTTTTTTAAATAAAGATTTTTTTTGCCAGCTTAACCCCCTTTTGCTATTTGTTGACCAAAACTGAAGAAAGAATTTTTTGTAGGTGCAGCAGTTTGCTAGGGCTGCTACAACAAAGGGCTGTACAATATTAAAACATTTATTCCCATGGTTCCAGAGGCCAGAACTCTGAGTTCAAGGTATAGCAGGACCATGCTTCTTCTGCACAAGATTTTTGTAATCTGTAATCCTAGTTGTTCAGGAGATGGAGATGTGAGGATCTCCAGCCTAGCCAGGGAAGTCCATAAACTACTCAGAAAAAGCCAGAAGTGGCTTAAGTAGTAGAGCGCTAGCTCTGAGCAAAAAGAAGCTCAGGGACAGCACTGAGTTCCTGACTTGAAGCCCCAGGACCAGTACAGAAAAAAAAAGATCCTTGTGTTTTCCACATTCCTCATAGCTGTCAAGACTGCATTTTTGAGGGGCCAGTACTGGGGCCTGAACTCAAGGCCTTGCTCATTGCCTTTTTTTGTTTGTTTTGTTTTTTTTGCCAGTCCCGGGGCTTGCACTCAGGGCCTGAGCACTGTCCCTGGCTTCTTTTCACTCAAGGCTAGCACTCTAGCTATTGAGCCACAACGCCACTTCTGGCTTTTTCTGTATATGTGGTGCTGAGGAACCCAGGGCTTCATGTATATGAGATGAGCACTCTGCCACTAGGCCATATTCCCAACCCAGAGGCAGAGATTTGTGTGGCCGTGAACCAGTAAGTTTCTGCACATGTGCTCATTGGTCCTGATGTTTAAACTCAGGGCCTCGGCACTGTCCTTGAGCTATTGTACTCAAGATTAGCACTCTATTAAATAAATCACAGCTTCACTTCAGGCTTTTTTGGTGGTTACTTGGAGATTAGAGTCTCAAGGAGTTTCCGACCTGGGCTGGCTTTGAACCATGATCCTCCAGAGTAGCTATGATTACAGGTGTGAGCCACTGGCACCCAGCTCACATGAATTCTTTTGGTGCCAGTCTTGAGGCTTGAACTCAGGGCCTGTGCACTGTCCCAAATTCAGGGATATCATCTTGCAGAAGCTGTGGGGAACAGTAAAGGCTAATTTTTTCTTGTTATGTTTTGATCTTTTATTTTACCTTTAACAAAGAGTAACTGCTTCGCAGACAAAACTGCGAAAGAACAAATTACATTTTGTCTTTCTTCTAAGTATTTTCATCTTGTATTCTGGCTTCCAAGCGAGCCTGCCACAGGTTAATATATTTTGTTTGGGAACACTGAGCCCTTTGGTATGCAGGATGTAAGGATGGGACAGGATTGGGAGGAGGAAATACCTACACCCCAGCAGGTTGTCTCATATGGAATTGTTATGCTTCTACCTTTAGAACCATTAATTGACTGATCACAATTTAATTTTTTTTCAGCTACATAATAAGCATGTTTTTTTCTGTGCCAGTCCTGGCACTTGAACTCAGCTGGGTGTTCTCCTTAAGCTTTTCTGTGCAAAGCTAGCACTCTACCACTGAGCCACAGCTCCACCTTGTGTTTTGTTTTTGTTGTTTATTTGGAGATAAGAGTAATAGACAGCACATCCTTCTTTATAAAAAAAAATCTGGTAAATCTATAGTCTCCTCCTCCTCCTTTTACTGGGTGAGAGGAGCTTTCTTTTTTTTTTAAATTTATTAATTAAATTTTGTTGACAAGGTGTTGTGCAAAAGGGGTACAGTTATATAATAGGGCAGTGAGTACATTTCTTGTGATATCTTACACCCTCATTTTTCTTTCCCTTCCCTAGATCAGGTAGGCATATATACAATACTCAGTGTACGAAAAACATATACAGTAGCCACATGGCGTACGCCAAAAGAAATTCACCTAGAACTTTAAATATAACGTCAACAATAGAGTTTGCTTATCCTTGTCTTATATGATCATACATATATAGCTTTTGAGCTATTGTGATCCACTGAGAGGTCTATTTTAGACCTTTTTATGTTTAGTAATTGTTTGGTTTTAGTTACATAATGTAAGGTCGCTGACCCAAACCTGTGGGGAAATACTTTCTTACTTTCTTTCCTCCTTTCTTCTCCTCCTTTCTTTCTTTCCTTTCTTTCTTTCTTTCTTTCTTTCTTTCTTTCTTTCTTTCTTTCTTTCTTTCTTTCTTTTCTTTCTTTCTTTCTTTCTTCCTTTCTTTCTTTCTTCTTTTCTTTCTTCTTTCTTTCTTTCTTTCTTTCTTTCTTTCTTTCTTTCTTTCTTTCTTTCTTTCTTTCTTCTCTCTCTTCCTCCCTCCCTCCCTCCCTCCCTCCCTCCCTCCCTCCCTCTCTCTCTCTCTCTTTCTTTCTTTCTTTCGTTCTTTCTTTCTTTCTTTCTTTCTTTCTTTCTTTCTTTCTTTCTTTCTTTCTTTCTTTCTTTCTTTTTCTTTCTTTCTCCCTCCCCCTCCCCTCCCTCCCTTCTCATTCTCCTTCCTTCCTTCCTTCCTTCCTTCCTTCCTTCCTTCCTTCTTCCTTCCTTCCTTCTTCCTTCCTTCCTTCCTGTCCTGGAGCTTGGAGCCTGGGCACGGTCCCTGGCTTCTTTTTGCTCAAGGCTAGCACTCTACCACTTGAGCCATAGTGCCACCTCCAGCTTTTTCTGTCTATATGGTGCTGAGGAATTGAACCCAGGGCTTCATGCATGCTAGGCAAGCACTCTACCGCTAAGGTACATTCCCAGCCCCTCCTCCTCCTTTTACTGTGCCAATATTGGGGCTTGAAGTAGGGCCTTGAGCTCTCACTTGGCATTTTCTCCCAAGACCAGAGCTTTGCTACTTGAATCATAGCTCTATTTCTGACTTTTTGTTGGTTAATTAGAGATAAGTCTTGTGGACTTTCTTTCCTTGGTGGGCTTTAAACTGCAACCCTTAAATCTCAGTGTTCTAAGAAGCTAGGATTACAAACATGAGCCACTAGCACCTAACTTTTCATTCTTTTCTTCTTTTCTTTTTCCTTCCCCCTCCCGTCCCCTCCCCTCCCCTTCCCTCCCGCCCCTCCCCTCCCCTCCCCTCTATGTGTAAAACTGGGACCTGATCTCAGAACCTCATGCTTTCCCTCATTTGCTAGTGTTCTACCAGCTGATCCACATTGGTTATTTCCTCTCTTGTTGTTTTATTTTTTTAAATCATTTTCTTTTAATTGCATTTTTTGGTGGTTCTAGGGATAGTTCCTAGGGCCTCATGTATGATAAGCAAGCACTGTTATTATCACCATACAACACCCATCTCCATTTGCTTTCCCTTCTGAATGCCTCTTCCTTGACCATTTTCCCTTTTTCTGTGTTCTAGCTGATGGTGAGACTATCCTAAAAGGCCTCCAGTCCATTTTCCAGGAGCAAGGAATGGCAGAGTCGGTGCATACCTGGCAGGACCATGGCTATTTTGGCAACCTACACAAACAAAAATGGCAGGTGAGGTGGCTTTTAGGACTTCATCAGACTTGGGTTCTTAAGATTAGAGATAGGGACCAAGTGTGGGTTAAGGGTGGTGCCCAAGTATTTCTTTCCTTTTTTTTAAAGCATCTTGTAGGAGAGGCTTAGTTAGCTTCAGTGCTTCTCAGTTTTAGCCATACAACAGAATCTCCTGGAAGAGCTTTCACAGAATAGCCCTAGTTAGGCATTTTCCCTGGTGATTGAGACTACTGGACCTGGACATCTGTATTTCTCTAACAAAGCCCTAATGATTCTTTGTAGTCAGGACCACAAGCTGCATAAACAAAGTGCACCACAGGCCATGACTTGACGTTGGTTAAAACAGATTCCTGGGCCCCTTCCCCAGGACCTTTGTCTTCTTCCACAGGAGTTTCTGTTGCAGTAGATCAGCAACACTCTCCTCTCTCGTTGCATTTCTGACAAGTCTCCAGTGCTACTGCTTGCTGCTGCTCAGAACATTGTTATGCGTACCATGTAGTATGTCATTAGTAATACACACCCTAGTAAACATGGACAAGTAGTTTGATAGGAACCTGAGATGATCCAGGAGTTCAGGGATTTAGTCTCTTATTTCTTCAGTTGATAGACTATAGTAAGTCTTTTTTTTCAAGGTGTTAATCATCTTCTATTATCTTGAAAATTTGTACAAAGGAGTTTCAATTCAGAAGGTCCGTTTCTGAGTACAACACACCTTGATCATTGTCACCCTAGATAGAGTTTTTTCTGTAGTTGAAATTAAGTATGTTCTGGAGAGTAGGAAAGAAAACCTAAATTAAGAAATAACTGCTAACAGAAGACGTCATGCTCTTTGTATTTTCCTAAATCCAAGTTTATGTTATATATCTAGACTGGTTCAGTATGCACAGCCATTAAGAATGGTAATAATTTGCTCTATTAGAAAAGTATGAGTTGCTGGATTTTTTTTTTTGCCAGTCCTGGGGCTTGAGCTGAGTTTGTTTTGCTCAATGCTAGTGTTCTACACTTGAACCACAGCACCCCTCTAGCATTTTCTGAGTGGTTTATTGGAGATAAGAATCTCAAGGGCTTTCCTCCCCAGGCTGACTTTGAACTGCAATCCTCAGATCTCAGCCTCCTGACTAGCTAGGATTACAGGTGTGAGCCGCCAGTGCCTGGCAACTGAATATTTTAAATGTCTTTTTACTGTATTCTCCCAATTGGTACAAAGTACTAGAATTATACATGGCTTCTAGTTATCTTTGTTTTTGTTCCTTTCTTAGTTTTTCTATAAAAAGGTAACTAACCTCTCATGGTCCTCTGGGGCTCAGAAGACAAAATGTAAGATGAGATAAAAACTTGTGTGTGGAGGGGGTGGGTGGGGGTGGGTATGGGTGTGTTGGTCCTGGTGCATAAACTCAGGGCTTTTTTGCTCATAGCTAGCATTCTGTCACTTGACTTATAGTTCCATCTCTGGCTTTTTTTTTGGTAGTTAATTAGAGATAACAGTTGGTGGTTTTCTTGCCACTGCTGGCTTCGAACCACAATCCTCAACTCTCAGCCTCCTAAGTAGGTAGTGGTATTACGTGTGAACCACTGGCTCCGAGATCAAAACTATTTTTTTTTGGTTGGTCAGTGGGCTTGAACTCTGGGCCTGGGCACTGTCTCTGAGCTCTTCAGTTCAAGGCTAGTTCTCTACCACTTGAGCCACTTTTGATTTTCTGGTGATTAATTGGAGATAAGAGTCTCATGGACTTCCCTGCCCTTGCTGGCTCTGAAATGCCATCCTCAGATCTCAGCCTTCTGAGTAGCTAGGATTACAGGGGTGAGCCACCAGAGCCTCACTTCAAAACTATTTTTTGAGTGGTCTCTTGCACTTCCCACGTCCTATCTCTGAAAGTCCTTTGTATTCATGGCTCTTCTCTTTTCTGATAGCTCCTCCGAGACATAATAAGCCTAGATTTGTATTCAAACTCTGTGACCAACCTTCCTGAGTATGTGTAAAAGCTCTATCAAATGTGTCTGAATGATTGCTTCATGCTTTGGCCCAGTAACTGAGGAGCTCCTAGAGGCACAGAGGCTCCAGCTGCCCTCCAGCCTGCTGCCTCTTGTAGACATGCACTCAGCTACTGTGGATTTCCTGTGGTCCATCTGAGGACCACTCCAGATTGCAGCTCTGCCAACTTGCCAAACTTCTCTCCCAGGTGAAAAATTCTCTTTTACTATTTCCCGAAGGTCATTGCAGCCGAGTCCTAGTTGCTAGGTTTTTTTTTTTTTTTTTTTTTTTTTTTTTTTTGGTGAAAGTGATAGGAATGTTTATAAGGAAAATAGACTTCAAAGTAGGTCAAGTCTAGAGTCATTAGTACCCTTCCATATATTTTTATATTACTTTATTTTTATTTTATTTTGTGTGATTATTCGGGCTTACACTCATGACCTTAAACTCTCCCTTAGCTTTTTTTGCTGAAGGCTGAGCTCCACTGCTTTGAGCCAGACTTCTACTTCTGGCTTTTTGCTGACTAATTGGAGATAAGAATCTTACTGACTTTTCTGTCTAGGCTGGCCTCAGACTCATGATCTTCGTCCCTCAGCTTTTCCAGGGCTGAAATTATAGATGTGTACCTTATGCCAATCAAGAAGTACTGAAGGGCTGGGAATGTGGCTTAGTGGTAGAGTGCTTGTCTAGCATGCATGAAGCCCTGGGTTCGGTTCCTCAGCACCACATAAACAGAAAAAGCCAGAAGTGGTGCTGTGGCTCAAGTGGTAGAGTGCTAGCCTTGAGCAAAAAGAAGCTACCGACAGTGCTCAGGCCCTGAGTTCAAGCCCCAGGACTGACAAAAAAAGTACTGAAAACCTTACAGTTCGCCACTGCCCTCTCTCTAAGTCTTCACAAATGATTTGAGCTTTCTCTTAAAAAAGAGAGATCTTGCAAAGAAAACCAGAGTTAGAGTAATTCAGGGAATTAGAGAGCTGTGTGGTCTTTTCTTTTCATTGAGGTGGTTTCTTTTTTCCTTTGGAGAAGTGTGATGTAATTTCTAACCCTAAAATTACATTTTCTTTTGTAGCTTGCCAACTTGAGAATTTATCCACATGGACTGGTGTTGCTGGACCTTCAGAGTTACGACAGCGATGCACAGGGCAAAGATGAAATTGACAGCGTGTTTTCTTTGCTTTTCTTTACCCTACAAAGTTTACTCTTATCTATTTGAGAATCACACCATATGCTTAGCTTCATGATATGGAAACTATTTTTTCTTAATTGCTGACTTGTTAGTCATCTTGGTTTAAAACATGCTGCAGATAAGTAGTTTTAGAAACTAGTGTTCCTTGATTGGTTTGAGGAACCTGGCTTTCAGCTTTCCTTATGAATTTCCCGAGTATGAATAATGATTTTACTTTCTATTGGAGGGAATGTAGTACCTTTAGCTACGATTTTGTACCAGCAATATCCTTAGTCTTCATCTTGCCAGTTATTCTGGTGTTAACTTAGGCTAGGGTTAGGCATTGCCAGGATAGATAGTTGACAGGGGAGTTCAGAATTGGGCCACGCCTGGAGACTTGGAAGGGAAGGGAAGGGGCAGGTGTAGGGGCTAATATCACACAGTTCCGTGGCCCTGGCCTATGCCTCTGCTCTGTAATTAGCTGTTCTATGCAGCTTATTCTACAAATCTATTGATTTCATTTCTTTAATTGTAGCTTCTGAACAAAGTAGAAGAAAGAATGAAAGAATTGAGTCAGAACAGCTCTGGCCGGGTGAAACGGTAAGCCCACTCGTGAATGTCCTTTTATATTTGTTTAATTGGTAGTGTTGCCCCCACTAGTGTCTGCTTAACATGTGGAAAAGATCAAAATCTTCTTCTGGCAACACTGGCTTGTTACACTGAAACAGGACAAAGTATATGAAAACAGTCACACTCAGGGGTAAGGGAAGTGAGAGGCTGCATGCAATGAAACAGAAAGGCGAAATAGAGTAATCGCAATGAGCTGGCACTGTGAAGCAGAAACCCAGGTAGAGCGATTTCAGTGAAAGGGAGGCCAGACCTACCATTCCCCCAAAGAGAAAGGGAAACATGTCTCTGCTTAGGGTTCTGGGCTCCAGAGAAGAATTAAAACAATTTTCAAGCCGGGTGCTGGTGGCTCATATAGCTCATATAGCTCGTGGCTATAATCCCAACCACTTAGGAGGCTGAGATCTGAGGATTGCAGTTCAGAGCCAGCCCAGGCAGGAAAGTCAATGAGATTCTTATCTCCCATAAACTACTCAGAAAAAGCCAGAAGTGGTGCTGTGGCCCAAATGGTAGAGTGCTAACTGTGGGCACAAAAACTCAGGGATAGTGTCTATAAATCCTGAGTTCAAGCCTGAGGAACTGGTATGCACAAGTACACACACACACACACACACACACACACACACACACACACACGTACGTATGTAATGATTTTAGCTACTTATTTGCATTAGCTGCATGTCAATACTGCACCTTTGCAGGAAGTTCTGTTGGATAATGTCAGAGTGTCTGCCAGCAATGTCAGACTTGAAAGAACTTTGACAGAGGTAGTACTTTGGATGTTTGTTGGAAGGGATAGGGTCTGGTGATCATGTGAACTAAGTTTTAACACATAGCTTGTAATTCTCAGCAGTCTGCTCTTGTGGGGTCCTCCTTAGATTCAGTGTGGAGGAGGCATGTCTGTCTTTGTGCATAAGGGTCAACTTATAGATAGGAAAGACCGACTTGGTGGGTATTTCCCAAGGTCATTTCATCACTGTAGTATAGTTCTGATACCTGTTTCTCCAGTCTTAGAATAGTTTCTAGAACAAGGAATCCTTGTTGGCAAGCTGCTGGGATGTTTAAATGCTTAGTGACTCACCCTGTTGAACTAGAGGAACATACAGGAAACCTCCTCAGGGCAGCTGTAAGATAGTAAGATAGCTAGGTAATTGTTTAACCTCTGGTAGGTAGAAAGGAAAGCCAAAGGGATGCCAGAAAGTGGGTGAAATCTCAACACTGAAGCCTTTTTAAAAATTCCACTCAAACTCAGTTTAGGCAGCCCCAGCCATGTCTCTTCCACTTTTTCCTGTTCTTAAAAACTGTCTACACTGCACTGCTTTCTGGACATCTCATCTGTGCCTGCTTGCAGTTTTCCTGATCTGTGGTTATCTGATTGAAAGGGTTCCTACTCTGAGAGAATTATTAGGTCCACAAGCCACAATGAGCTACAATTCCTCTTGACTTTTATCTAGGTTTTTATGAGAAGTCTGCTGCTTTTGTTTTGTGTTGTTTTGCTTTATTTATTTATTTCAAAGTATGCTTGTTTCTATCACAGTTTCTTTTTCACATTTTTCCCCATAAAAAAGGCTATGAATAAGAGGCCATGGGATTTATCTGAAAGTTTATTTCTGTATTGCACTTTCAAATGAAAAGGAATGAGGAAACAAATTTGTAAGTTTCACTTAAAAAAACCCACATTATTTATAGTGTACCTGAAGCCCAGAACATATTTCACCTGACTTTCTGCAATAACATTTTGGATTTTCACCAGCATAGGTTGAAAAGAGTTAATTTTGGACTGGATTCCAGTGTTTCCTGGTAGCTCATTACAGGGAGATGGAGTTTATGCTAGGTGAGAACTTCATCAAGGTAATGGCTTCCGTATCCTGTAAAAATCCTTGTTCCTTTTCTAGTCTTTAAAAACTATTGTGTTGCAAAGAAGAGAGATCTTCAAGTTAACCAAAGTACTATTGACACAGTTGAGAATGAGCATTTCTTATTTTCTATGGGTTTATGTCTAGTTCAATATGCCTTATAGTAGGCTGGCTACAAACAGAGGTAGCTTTCCTCTCCTGAGCTGCTTGGCTTCGTATTTCTCCTACCCATTGCCAGGGGGCAGGCTCATTCTTTTACCTGGCTCCATTTGCCACCATCTGCCTGGGGTTCACCTGCTCTCTCAAGGATGTTATGATTGTCCTTTTTGTTTGGTGCCAGTCCTGAGACGAACTCAGATCCTGAGTGTTGTTCCTGAGCTTCTTTTGCTCAAGCTAGGGCTCTACCACTGGAGTCACAGTGCCACTTCTGGCTTTTTTCTGTTTATGTGGAGCTGAGGAACCGAACCCAGGGCTTCATGCATGCTAGACAAGCACTCTACCACTAAGTCAGGCTTGTTTTGGTGGCTAAATGGAGAAGAGAGTCTTACAGACTTTCCTGCCTGTGTAGGCTGGCTTTGAACTGGGACCTCAGATCTCGGCCTCCTGAGAAGCTAGAGTTACAAGCATGAGCCACCAGTACTCAGCTTTTGTGTATTCTTTTAAAATTTTTGTTATTTTTGTGCTACTCCTGGGGATTGAACTCAGTTCTGGGCTCTGCCCTGAGCTTCTTTTGCTGAAGGTTATTGCTCTACCATTTGAGCCACAGCTCTACTTTAGGCTTTCTGGTAGTTAATTGGAGATGAGTGTTGTGGGCTTTCTTACCTAGGCTGGCTTCGAACTGTAGTCCTCAGATCTCAGAGTAGTTAGGATTACAGGCATGAACCACCTGTGTCTGGCTCCTATATTCTTTTTTTAATTTTTATTGTCAAACTGATGTACAGAGAGGTTACAGTTTCATACATTGGGCATTGGATACATTTCTTGTGCTGTTTGTTCCCTTGTCCCTGGCTCCTATATTCTTTTGTTAGGTGTAGTGCCATCTCATTTTCTAAGTCTCTTTGCTGTTGTCATTTAGTGTCATCTGCTGGTACTTTCTAGTATATTCACTCTATCAAAACCACTGTATTTACAAAAGCATAAAAGGAAAAAAATCATCATTGAGCAGACACGCCAGTGGTACCTGGTATAAGCAAAAACATTCCAGGTGCCAAAGAAACTGGTCAAGATTTGTTTTCAAATTACCCAGTTTCAGAGAACCACACACCAGATTTTTTCAGTGATTTCGAACGGTTGAAAGGCACCTTTGCAAATGAGCTATCTGGCAAATATCATTATAAGGCAAGTGATCACACACCATCACCAATAATAATAGCACAAATAATAACAATAGCATAAATGCACTTCCACATTCCTGCTTTATGTCTGTATAGTGTATACCAACCAGACTCCCACCAGAAAGTGATTAGGTCAACTCAAAGGAAGGATTATTTTGCAGAATGTCTGATCTGAACATTTTAGAGAAGCACGCCAAAAAAAATAAACCACCACCCAAAAAAAAGAATACTCTTAAGTGAAATGAGGGCTTAAAAAATAGCAGACGGCAGTGTATGGTCCTTTATTCTAAAGCAGGACAGTCATAAAGGACATACTGGACACCGGGAACACGAAGATGGATCTTGTACTAGAAAATGATCTTGTCCACATGAACTTGTGAGATTGTGCCACCGGGCATGTCATTACATAAATCTTGAGTGATAGGTATTTGCTGAAGTACTTAAGGCTGATGTATGATGTCTGCAAGTGGCCTTTTGCTCCTTCACCTTTTTATGAGGGAAACTTTTCAACATACCTGAAAAGTTTTAAACAATGATCCTCTCTGTCTGTTAAATTTGATGGTAGCTCTGATATATAAAAATAAATGCTCAAGCTTTGGATTCCTTGTGTGGTCTTGGGGAGTGTGTTTGCAGCAAGCAGCTTTCTCCCACACATTCTTCAGTCTAGATCCCCTACTGAAGCAGTGCTCTTGAAATGGTCATTTCTGTTTTTCTTTTTCCAGATTACCACCCATAGTTCGAGGAGGAGCCATTGACAGATACTGGCCCACTGCTGACGGGCGCCTGGTTGAATATGACATAGATGAAGTGGTGTACGACGAAGATTCCCCTTATCAGAACATTAAAATCCTGCACTCAAAGCAGTTTGGAAATATTCTCATTCTTAGTGGGGATGTTAGTAAGTATTATATCTCTGCCCACCCTGATGATATAGCAAGGTGACACCATCAGGATAATGGTGTTTTTTTTTTTCCAAAAAGTTAGTGGTAAGGATTCTTCCAAAGCTCAGTGTTACGGATCTCTCTTTGGTGTTGCCAGCCATAGTCTACAAACAAGCCTTTCAATTTCATTATGAGGAATATAATTTTATGTACATACAGTATTAGAATCTTGTACAGAATCTTCATTTCTACAATGTTTTGTTAAAAAAAAAAAGGGAAATGCTCTTTAATTTTGTTGATGACATTGCTGCCTGTAAGCTTCTGGGTTTATTTTCTAACTGCTGTCGCTTATCAACCATGTGTGCCAGTACCAAGCAATGGACCATGTGTACCAGACAAAGCAACACATGGAGATGCCTACGAGTCAGAACACTGTGAACACGTGGGCCACCTCTATCCACAGCTTCATCAGCCCCTTCCATGTGCACATCCCTCCCAAAGACTCAAATGCTACACTTAAAGGAGCATATAATGTATTGATTTCTCCTGTCCAGACTTGGAGAGCTGAGTGTTTTGGTGCGGTCAGCAATATGAACCCTGAAAAGTGTCTTGAGGAACCAATCAAAATCCTTCTTAGACTCTTTGCATCCTGCAGGGCTGTTGACCTTTCCTGATGGGCAAAGCGTTCACTTTGAGGACAAAGCATAGTCCACTTGTGTGTGATGCTTTAGTAAGCCAGGGTGAACTCAAGGAACCAAGTGCATAAAGCAAGCTTTCCCGCTGGGTTGAGTGTTAAGTGTGAGCAATGTAGTCAAGCCCTCTTTTCCTGGCTAATGTAAAATGCTTCCCAACTTACACAAAGAATGCTTCCTTTCTCCTATGTCCTTTAAATGAGCTGGCAGATAGCTGAAGTTGGAGAAAAACTGAGGATGTAGTGAGGGGGTAATAATTTTACTCGACTTTCTTTTGGCTCCAGAGATGCAGCCCTAGTAGTTAAACTCCTTAAACAGCCCCCCTAAATTTGTCCCTTCTAGTGAAATACTCTAGAAGAAAAGCCTTGGATAAATATGCTTAGACATGCTTCCCTAATCTTAGAACGTTTCTATGAGGCCTGTGGTGTGGACCCATTACTCAGTTGTCACTGGCATTTATTATCTGATACTCATCTTACCCAAAAGGAGAATTGTGGCCTGTTGACAGCAGGCATTCACAAATGCCCAGTGCCAGACAAGCTGGCAGAAGGAGGAGCCATAGGAGTGATGGCCCAGGCCAGATGACAGACTCCGCCCCAACCTTAGAATGTTATTTAGACCAAGTTTAGCTTTTAGAGTCCAGGTCTGGTTAATTGCCAGGGTAGCAAAGAATCGCATGCACCAGTATACACAGGAGTCAAAATGCATTCTTAGTTGAAGATCGAACTTCACATTGTAGAGATGTAATGGCTGTGATTAAGCTGCACACGGAGGCTGGGGAAGGCTAGTATAAAGTTGTTGGCTATAATATCACTGACACCTCTCATCTGCTTGAAATATGAAACCATATTCTAAAATCCTAGCCATTTGGGGGGGGTTCTACAGGAATAAATCCAAACTTTACAGAACTTTGCAGCAGTTCACAACCAGACAGGAGTGTATCTGCAAATGCTCCTGTCTTCACAGATGTTTAATAAAGTAAAACTCTGGGGAAAAAAAAGTTAGTGGTAAGGATTCTGACTTTGGTTCTTACTGCTGTTGCAAAAAAATAAAATAAAAATTCATACTTACCAGGAGCCAGTAGCTCATGTCTGTTATCCTTGCTACTCACGTTGCTGAGATCTGAGGAGTGAGGTGCAAACCAACCTAGACAGACAAATTCTTGAGACTCTTACCTCTAATCCACCAAAAGCTGGAAGTGGAGGTATAGCTCAAGTGGTAGAGTGCCAGTAGGAACAGCTGGGCAAGAGCTCAAGGCCCAGCGTTCAAGCCCTAATACTAACACAAACAGACCAACCCCAGATTAGACACTCATGCAAACCTACAGATTTCCTGAGTTTTTATGTAGACTTCCTTTCTTTTGTGATGAGTGGCTGGATTTTATATCTTTTAAAAAAATGTTAAGAATTATTATCCTAAAGGTGAGGTTCAGAGGGGTTACAGTTGCATAACTGATGTAAAGAGTACATTTCTTCGTGGATAATGTCAATGTGGGTAAAGTGAGGGTGCCTATTTAAAAAAACACTTTGTTATAGGGGCTGGAAATATGGCCTAGTGGTAAAGTGCTCACTTCGTATACATGAAGCTCTGGTTCGATTCCTCAGCACCACATATACAGAAAAAAGCTGGAAGTGGCGCTGTGGCTCAAGTGCCAGCCTTGAGCAAAAAGAAGCCAGGGACAGTGCTCAGGCCCCGAGTTCAAGCCCCAGGACTTGCAAAAAACAAAACTAAACAAAAAAAAAAACCCCCACTTAGTTATAGAAAAACTTAAAACCATAGTAAACAAATGAGTGTGATGAGTCTATGTTTATTCACCATCAGTTATCAATAATTATCAACTTCTGGCCGGTCTTTGTTTCAGCTAAGCCCCAATTCACCTCATCACTGTCATTATTGTTTTCTCAAAGCTGGTGCTTTACCACTTGAGCACCTTCAGTTCCATCACTGTCATTTTGAAGCTACTCCCTGATGCCATATTATTTCATCTGTAATTCTTCAGCATTTCAGTACGTTGTTAAGATGGAATTTTTGTCCTACTGACTAATGTCCTTTTGTGCTAGATGTCAGGGAAAAAGTCAAAATAACCTTGCACATTATGGAGATTTGCAGGGGGCGGGGTATGAATGAGGGGCGGGCAGTAATGACGCTTGAAATTAGGGCCTAGCCCTCTTGTTTAGCTTTTTCATTCAAGGCAGGCACTTGAAACACCACCTCTACTTCTGCCTTTTTGCTGATTATTACTGGATTTCTCTGCCTAGG